>NW_027507764.1:397611929-398234929 GCF_037356315.1 Lithobates pipiens | reverse complement strand
CACCAAAACCAAAGACCCAATCTTCTAACCCTGTTCAACAGGAGCATGTAATTACAATTTTTGATATAATATTTCACAGCAGGGCCCGTTCCTGCACCCAACAAGAGTAACTGTGATGAATTAGTGTTGTGGCACCACCACCACCACCTAAGTCCCATTTTTTATGCCCCTGTTTAACAGGGACACGTAATTACAATCTTGATATAATATTTCACAGCAGGACCCGTTCCTGCGCCCAACAAAAGTAAATGTGAGGGCTTACAGTGTTCTGGTGCCACCAAAACCAAAGGCCCAATTTTTCTGCCCCTGTTTAACAAGCCATTTACAATTTTTGATATATATATTTAATAGCAGGGTCCGTTCCTGCACCCAACAATTGTAACTGTGAGGGGTTACAGTGTTCTGGCACCACCAACACCTAAGGCACAATTTTTCTGCAGAGTATATAGGGCAGGCCATATGGTATATATACTTCTATTCAGAGCATATAGTGCCTGGTGGCCTGGGGGAACTGCACGCCATTTTTTTAAAATTTTGGTGCGGATGTCCCCTCCTGGTATCAATTTTGGGGGGTACATCCATGCAATTTTTTTGGGTATTTTTGGCCTGGGTTCGCCCTCAATATTCAAAGGGCCTGGTAATTGACTTGGGGGGGGGGGGGCACACCGTTTTTTTCCAATAATTGTTTTTATATTGCCATTATCCGACAATACATTACATTCATGAGCAGTTCTAAATTACCTTTTTTTTTTCCTTAAAAATTTTTATTTTGCTGTGGTACAAGGGAAAGATTCACTACTTTACAGGCAAACTAAGGAGACCCCCCAGGCACAATATTTAAAGGAATATTTAATTTTTATTGTTTCACCTAAAGCATATTAAAATCACTGCTCCCGAAAAAGCTTCTGTTTTTAAAACTTTTTCTTTGCATTGATACATATCCCCAAATACTTTTTTATGGCAATAACTTGCCGCATAGACTTTAATGGTGTTCGAATGTTCGCACACATTTTTTGCCTGGGGGGTGTTTGTCTCATCCCTAGAGACCACTAATCAAAACACAAGCACATTTATATAAGGATGTTGTTTAGATAAACTGAGTAGAGCTAAATTGATCAAGCAGCATGTAATTTATTGGCATTGTGAAGTATTTTTAATGTGCTGTTTCTTTTACTTCATTTCAAATGTTAATGCAGAAAATCTGTACAAGCTAACATAAGTGTCAACAAACAATGGGGCTAATGAGCATATATTTGAAATTAAACCTATTTAGGAACTTTAAGGCAAAAATCATAAAACAGACAAAAATGCCAAATCGGTCTCTTGTGAAACAACAAAAGTCCAGATGGAGAATGATGAAGTAAAGCGTTTAGTTAGATGAGCACTCCATACGTTTTCTTCAAGAGTGAGTTAGTGTAAAAAGTTGAGACAAATCATTAAAAAAAAATCGATTATTATTTTTAGAAGGATTTCGAAATGTAATTCTGGTATTTTAGTGCCAATACTACCAGTAGTAGCTACTCTGTTTCATGGTGAAGAACTTTGTAAGGCAAGCCATGTATAGCAAAACTCTAGAGTACATTGCTCACCAGTAAATCACATGATCTTCAATTGCTACACTATTGTATATGTTTATTAAGTTTGCTAACATGTCTTCTACTTTATACGTATGTAAATTGGTTCCCATTTAGCCCTAGGTTAAGAAATAATGTTACAATGACAATACTATTGTATCATCGTATTCTAGTTTATTAGAATCGTATAGCAGACAATTTGCAGTCTGTAGTGAGAGACATAGAGAAAGATTCAAAGCAGCACATTTATAGAAAAAAGGAGAATATCTCATAGATGTATTTAGAATCACTCAAAATTGTCTAGAAACCTGGTGAAAACTGGGTGAGATTGGAACACAATCTAAAATGATAGCTGGCTAGAGCTTGTGCTTGTACATACCTAGAAAATAAGAAAATACATTTTTTCAGTACATGGTGTTGCAAAAGCTTTACCTGGAAATTCATTTAAAAAGTGTAAGTTCACCTTTACAGAAAAATCTGTAAGTTGAACTTACTGATAGCTGGCTAGAGCTTGTGCTTGTACATACCTAGAAAATAAGAAAATAAAAATTTTCAGTACATGGTGGTGAAAAAGCTTTACCTGGAAATTCATTTAAAAAGTGTAAGTTCACCTTTACAGAAAAATCTGTAAGTTGAACTTACACAGTCTGTAAAGGTGAACTTAAACTTTAAACATTATAAATATCTATTGAAGGGGGGAGCCCCTTATCCTTTAGACCAGGAATGAGCCAAATATGCCCGAGTTGGGTTGGAGGCAGGTTTACAGACTAAACCTCAGATGCTGATTTTGAACCCCATTGAAGTCAAGAATGTTAAAAAACAGCAATGATCATTTTCTAGGCTAATAGATAAAGGATTGTCATATAAATGGCACCCTGAGGAACTGAGCATTAAGGCCCCTTTCACACTGAGGCACTTTTCAAGCGCTTTCACGAAAAAAAAATGAGCCTGGAAAGCTCACAAAAACCTATTTCCATTAAAATCAATGAATGCTTTTGCACTGGGGCGGTGGTCTGGCGGGGGGCAGTGAAAAAGCACCTGCAAGCAACATCTTTGGAGCATGTTTGGAGAGCTAAAAAAAAAAAAAAAGCCTCAAGAATCTCGCCATTTTAATGACTGGAAAGCACCTGAAAAGTGCCTGAAAAGCTCTTCCAAAGTTGTGGAAAGACGCTGAAAAGCTCATTAAAAACACCTGAAAAGCGCCCGAAAAGCACCGCAAAAGTGCTCAGTGTTTTACTGGCAGTTTAGAAGCGCCTCAGTGTGAAAGTACTCTAAGCCCCTGTACACACGGTCGGACATTCCGATGGAAAATGTCCGATCGGACCGTGTTGTCAGATAATCCGACCGTGTGTGGGCTCCATCGAACTGTTTCCATCGGAATATCCGACCGACAAAGTTTTAGAGCTGGGCTATAAAATTTTCCGACAACATGATCCGATCGGACTTTGTCCGATCATTTGTGGAGAATTCCGATCAGACAAAGTGCCATGCATGCTCAGATCAAATTATGACACCAAAGCTATTGGCTACTAGCCTGAACGCAGTCCCGTCGTAACAAAATAACGTCCTCATGCTACGAACGATCAGATATTCCGACAACTTTGTCAGACCGTGTGTATGCAACACCAGTTTCGGACAAAATCCGTCAGACAAAATCCGACGGATTTTGTTGTCAGAATGTTCGACCATGTGTACAAGGGCTTAGACCCCTTCCACACTGGGGAAAACGGTCTGTTAGCGGTAAAAAGCCACTAGTTTTAGCGGTGTTTTACCGCCATTAGGGCACTTTCACACTGGGATGTTGGGGGTGGTCCCAGTAAAGTGGCTCTTTTCAGCTGCTAGTGGGGCTCATTTAACCCTCGCTAGCGACCAAAAAAGGGTTAAAAGCACCCGCAAAGCACTGATGCCTTGATTTCAATGGGCAGGGGCGCTTTAGGACCGGTGTATACATAAAGTTTTAAACTTCTTGAACTTAAAAAAAAAGAGTTGGGTTATAGCTATAAGGACTGTCTTTCAAAATACAGTAGATTCATGCTTTGGAGGATGCCTATGGCTCAGAGATCAGTAAAGAGCAGTGCCGAGACAAGGCCATCAAGAGCCCAGGGGGAACATGCCAAACTGCATCCCCTCCCCCCAATATGAGCATTATGTGTTAGCAACCCCCTCCCAAAACAATATTGAGCATTAATCTGCATACTTACCCCAATAGTGAATCTCCCATCCTCCCAGGGCAAATCTGCCCCCCGCAGAAATCCCCCCTCCGTGCATCTTTGCCCCATTCCCACTTACCAACTCAAATCCTCTCTCTTTCAAAATCCCCCCCCCCCAAAAAAAAATCCTCCTAGCACAAATCCTCTACTCCTCAAATCTCCCCTCCCCTCCTGAGTACACATGCTCCTGTCCCCCACTCCAAATCACCCTCCCAGCACAAATCCCCCCCCCCCCAAATTTCCCCTCCTAGCACAAATACCTCCTAGAAGCTGCATTTCTGTTTACGTGATTAAGCAAAGTTAGGAGTTTGTAAGAGTAGAACAATTGAAATTAGTAACAATAACAAGAAAATGATCAGCAGATGCGCTCATAAATGCAAAAAAATACACATAGAATTGAAGCCGTAGCCACAAAAATCCACTTATTAGAAACAAATGCACCACAATTACAGCAAACACACAAAAAAAACATCAAAACAGCCTTAGTGGGGTGTTGATCAGTATGTACAATATCATTACCAAATTAACAAAAAACACTACCAGTGTCTCATCCCTGCTATCAGCATTGATTCCCCAGTGGCAAACAAAATAGCCAAAATGTTACAAAACAGTCTGTTATGGATTTGAGAGGAACCCCTTGCTCAAAAAAGAAAAAAAAAGTGTAGCTTCCCCCAAAATCACTAATACTCCTGTATCTGAACATACAGTCCTGCGGGCCATGAAAGGGGGGTGGAAAAGCGAAACCACCCAACCACACACACACACACACACTTCTTATTTGTAATGTAAGCTCTTTTGTTTCCATTATGTGAAACCCTTTTAAAATGTACCAGATTGCAAAAAACAAATCAAAAACCCTGTCTTTGGTAAACTGAATTTAGTTGATCTTAAAGTTTTACTAAACCCACAACAGTAAAACCAGTGTGTATATGCAGAAAAGCATGCTTGTTATACTCACTGTGGAACCTAAGGGGTAGTGTTGGCTGAACGGTTCAGTCCAAGCAGAAGTTCGGTCCACAAACAGCCAAATTTGTGAGGCGCTCAGCAGTATGTTTGCGCGCCAAGCATCCCACAATGCACTGCATACTGCACAGTGCAGTCTAAGCCCTGATTGGGCAAAGCTTTGCACAATCAAAGCACAGTGAAAGCTGTTTATAAAGGAGTGGTGTCCTTAACAACCGATAAGTCACCAGCTGTCAATGAAATTCTCTGCAGACAGCTGAATGAAAAAATAATTGTCGGCAATATAAAAAAGTAAAAAAAATGGCATGGGGGTTCACCTTAAAATCCACACCAGATGCCAAAATAAAGAAAAAAGTGTGGGCCCCCTCCAAAATCCATAACAAAAAAAATCCATACCAGGCCCTTATCGGTGCATGCAGCCTGGCAGGCCAGGAACGGAGGGGGGCAAGTGAACCCACCCTCCAAAACCATACCAGGCCACATGCCCTTAACATGGGGGGTGCTTTGGGTTGGAGGACCCCTACCCGAAGCACCTTGTCCCCACTTTATCAAGGGGGGGCCCCAGATCCTGGGCCTTCCCTATGTGAATACATTGTAAAAACATTTTTTTAAATGTCCCCCGATGTAGATCCACAGCCTGCCGCCAACCATTGAAACCAAAAAAATAAAAAAGAATGTTCCACCCGTGTGGAAGGCCGACCGCATTGCCGGCAATTGTATTCTATTTCCAGCTATTTACATGTTAATTTTTCTTTAGAAATGTCTGTTTTGCTGCAGTAGGTTCTATACACAGTACAGATGCACCACTTTACAGGCAGACTAAGGGGACCCACCAGGCACTAAATGTTAAAGGATTTTTTAATTTTTATTGTTTCACTTTAAAATCTTCAGCATCACTGCACCTTTAAAAACAATCTTTTTTTTAAAGTTTCTTTTTTGCATTGGTACATGTCCCACAGGGCATTACCTGGGCCCCCTTTTTATGGCTAATAACTTATATGGGTGGCACAGCGGTGTAGTGGTTAGCACTCTCACCTAGCAGTAAGAAGGGTCGCTGGTTTGAATCCCAACCATGACACTACCTGCCTGGAGTTTGCATGTTCTCCCTTTGCCTACATGGGTTTACTCTGGTTTCCGCCCAATATCCAAAGACATGCAGGTAGGTTAATTGGCTTCTGTCCAAAAAAATTGGCCCTAGTATATGAATGGGGACCTTGGATTGTGGGCTCCTTGAGGGTAGGGACCAATGTGAGTGTGCAATGTACAGGTTGAACTGAATGGACTGGTGTCTTTATTCAACCTTACTAACTATATAAGCCTTCAAAATAGGGACTTTTGGCACACTTTAAAAGGCCACAGGAACAAAGGGAAGATATGGTTCTGCCTGTTAAGTCCCCCCCCCCCCCGTGTTCATGGGATTTGAATTTGCTCTTATCTTTCTTGCAAAAACTATATTTTTAATCAATTTGTGAGATTCCATTAGTTAAATTAAATTTATTCCATTAAATTTATTTAGGAGGTGTTTTTTTTGTGGCAATCACTTTGACAAGGAGCATGTCTGAATTGGTAGCTCTTTCCTGTAAGAAGCTCAACCTCATCCGTCTTTCTTGTTGAAGGTAATTTCAAGTTTTCCTTTGACTCAGGCAGTTGTCTTACCTTAGTTTTTTCCTAGTCACCAGGAGAGAAAGCTCTGCATGAATTGAATGTAGTATGGGCTGTCAAGGTTTATTTAAGGAACACAAATGGGAAAGTGCACATGAGCAGCGATCAGAATGGCTGACCCAAGTGTGTTACCTGGAGGTGGATGCCGCATGAGTGACCAGATGATGTTGAGTAGGGATGGGCGAACGGTTCGGCCTGAGCATAAGTTCGGGCTGAACTTTGGTTGTTTGGATGTTCTGCAGAACACTGAACAATATGCAGTGTTCAAAGGAAATTCAAAATCTGAAGGGACACTGTTAAAGTCTATGGGAAATTAACATGAAAAATCAAAAGTGTTCATTTGAAAGGCTTATATGCAAGTTATTATCACAAAAAATGTTTGGGGAACCGAGTCCTGCCCGAGGAGACATGTATCAATGCAAAAAAAGTTTTTAAAATGGCTGTTTTTTCAGGAGCAGTGATTTTAATAATGCTTAAAGTGAAACAATAAAAGTGAAATATTCCTTTAAATTTCCTACCTGGGGGGGTGTCTATAGTATGCATGTAAAGTGACACATGTTCCCGTGTTTAGAACAGTCTCTGCACAAAATGACATTTCTAAAGGAAAAAAGGTAATTTAAAAGTACTCTCGGCTATAATGAATTGTTAGTCCCGGCAATACAGATAAAAGTAATTGAAAAAAACGGCATGGGATCCCCCAGTCCATTACTAGGGCCATTGGGTCTGGTATGAATATTGAGGAGAACCTCAAACCAAGATTTTAAAAAAATTGCATGGGGGACCCCCCAAATTACATACCAGGCCCTTCAGGTCTGGTATGGATATTAAGGGGAACCCTGTTCCAATTTTTTTTTTTTAAATGGCATGGGGTCCCCCTTTAAAATCCATACCAGATGAAGGGTCTGGTATGGATTTTAAGCAGAACCCCACGCCAAAATTAAAAAAAATGGCATGGGGCCCTCCAAAAATCCATACCCTTATCCAAGCACAAAACCTGGCAGACCGCAGGAAAAAAGGGGGGAACGAGAGAGGGGCTCGCCCCCTCTGATGCTCCAGGAAAGCCATGGGGAAATCTCAGTGCGTCAGAGGGGGTGGGTTCACCCGGGAATGTCACTGCATGGCCCTGCCCTCAGTTATATAAGAACTGTCAAATCGAAGATGCGTCATATGATGGGTGCCTCCCATGGAGGCAGGTCAGTCACGGATTTGTTTCTTTTTTCGATCCGTCGGTGGAGCGAGAGAAGAAGAAGACTTTGTGGGGCATTTTTATTTTTTTATTTTTTAATAAAGGACTTGCCTCAAGCTGTGTCTTGTCTTTTTTAACATTTTGACACTTTTTTGTGAAATGGTAGGGGTACATTTGTATCCCATTACCATTTCACACGGGGGGAGGCTTGGATCTGTGGATCCCCTTATTAAAGCCCCTTGGCTACATACCCACATACCTCCACAACCACCGGGCAAGGGTTGTGGGAATGAGGCCCTTGTCCCCATAAACATGGGGACATGGTGCTTTGGGGATCCACCCTAAAGCACCCTGCCCATGTTGAGGGAATGTGGCCTGGTGCAGTTCAGGAGCTCTCTCGCTCCCCTCTTTTCTTGCGGCCTGCTAGTGCTTGGATAAAGGTCTGGGGGGGCCTCATTCCATTTTTTATTTTGGTGCGGGGTTCCCCTTAAAATCCATAGTAGACCTGAATGGTCTGTTATGGATTTTGAAGGGGGCTCCTTTGCCATTTTTTTAAATTATTTGGTGCAGGGTTCCCCTTAATATCCATACCAGACCTGGAGAACCTGGTATGGAATTTGGGGGGACCCACATGCAATTAAAAAAAAAAATCTTGGTCCAGGGTTCTCCTCAATATTCATACCAGACCCAAAGGGACTGGTAATGGACTGGAGGGATCCCATTCCATTTTTTTCAATGACTTTTATCTGTATTGCCGGGACCGACAATTCATTATAGCCGCGATTTTCCTTTAGAAATGTAATTTTGTGCAGGGACTGTTCTAAGCACAGTAACCCCCAGGTAAAAAATTTAAAGGAATATTTCACTTTTATTGTTTCACTTTAAGCATTATTAAAATCACTGCTCCCGAAAAAAAACTGCAATTTTTATAACTTTTTTTCATTGATACATGTCCCCTGGGGCCGGAACAGGGTCCCCAAACACTTTTTATGACAATAACTTGCATATAAGCCTTTAAAATGTGGAATTTTGATTATTCACATTTGTGTTCCATAGACTTTAATGGGGAGTGTTCGGCCCATCCCTAATGCTGAGATGATAGCTGGCTGGGGACAGGCTGAGCCTATCAGATGGGGTGCAAAAAAAAAAAGGGCTCGGGGGGAGGTTCATAATTGTCACCTGGTGTTGGAGCCCAGAATGCAGGGAGCGGCCTCTCGTAAGCCTCTGGCTCAAGAACCCCTGGTAGTGGAGACAGGCACTCAAGAGTTCAGAGGGCACAAGTGCCTGGCAGATGCCAGATGTGGGACTGATCCGGACCTCTGAAGTAGCAGGAGAAAGGCAGGCAGGAACAGCAAGCTGGAACTGGTGACTGAAACACTGCAGACAGCTGAGCGGAGTTCTGAAGTGCAGCAGGAGCACAGGATCTGCAGGCTGCGAAGTGGTGCACAGGAACCTGGCAGGAACACTGGAACAGTGGAAGTATGGAGGTGCCTGAGCTTGGCAGGAACTCTGAAACAGTTGACAGCGAGGAAGTGTCCTGTAGTACAGCAGGAGGGCTGGATAGTCAGGTTGCAGGACGGTGCTCAGAGGTCAGGCAGTAACACAGGCAGAGTCAGACAGGCCGGATCAATGCTAGTGGGCAGAGCAGGTACCAAATGGAGGCAGAAGGGTAGTTGAGGTACAGGCCGAGTCGGTAACAGGTGGGCAGCGATCAATCCAAAGGAAGAGGCAGAAGGGTAGTCGGACAGGCCAGGGTCAGAGGCAGGCAGCAAACAGATGTTGTCAGGAACAGGCCGGGTAGACAGGAATCAAGTCAACTGGTAATAGGTAGCAGGGTCACAGGAAACACTGTAGACTGGACAGCAAGGAGGCACAGTGACAGATTCCCTTAAATAGTCCTCTGGGCGCCAAAAACAGTCACACGGCGCACCTGCGCGCACCCGCGCACACTCGTGCACATCCGCGTGCGTCCGTTCGCGTCATCGCGCACCTGCGTGCACCCGTTTGCGCTATCTCGCATCTGCGTGCGCCCATTCGTGCCATTGTGCACCTGCGTGCACCGGTTAGCTCTTAGGTTAGAGATTTTGCAGGCAGGTCTTCCATATACCGCTGGATAACTGGGACGTCCTTCTTGACAGTCTGGCTAAATGGATAGAGGGAACCGAGGCGTGGTTCCTGCAGTGGGGGAGCCAGCCAGGGACACCAGCGTGGATGAGAGTGGCCGGGTCACCTGGGAATGATGGTCACTCTATGGGGGAAGCCGTGCCCATAACCTGGAAGTGATGTCATAAACTGACGGAAGTGGTCGGTGTCGGGCCTCAAACTGTGAGCAGAGCTGGGGTTGGCGGGTGACTATAGACACACTGAAGTCAAAGGAGGATAAGACAAGAACACAATTTAGCAGCTACAGACTACATGTTTCGAGTCATGGTCCCTTCTTCAGGTCATAAAGTACTAATGGCAGGGATGTGGAAGTAGTTTATATTAATGGAGGGGGAGGGACAAGAACAGGGCAAGATAGAGCTCGTGTCACTCATGCTGAACCACCTTCAAGACAGGATTTGACATTTTAGAACAATTTTCTAATGTAAAAACAAATACTCAAAACTATGGTCAAAAATGCATGAAAAAAAATTACATTAAATAAATAAAAAATATTTTAAAATGTACATTTATATGTATCTTTAAATAATCATGTGTGCGTCTAAACACATTCCTCTAAATATGTGGACTGGCTTCCTAAGGCGAAGACCAAAAAAATATGGTTTGGAATGTAAACTGTAAACTAAAGAAAAAAATAAATGAAAATAAGGCCGAGAGGCAGGGAGGAATGCGCCATGTTTGAATGTTCAAATTCCTTTGTACCGTCGGGTGCAAAGGGTCACATTACTGTATGGACATCAAGCTCCTCATTAAGGCCATGGGGGAGAGAGTATTGAGCTTATAAATCCAAAGGGTTTCCTTCCTGAATTACTGTAGGTATCATTTGTTGTCCATCAGAGACATCTTGGGTATATGCTCAATAGCTGATACAGACAAATCCTTAATATTCTTGCCATGATGGGTGGCAAAATGATCACGGACACTGTGTTCATCTCTCCCCTTTTTGATAAACCTGTGATGCTCGCCCACTCTAGTGCACAAGGTTGGTATGGTGAGACCTACATATAATAAACTGTATGGGCACCGCAAGACATATATGACAAACTGGGTGAAACAGGTGATGAACTGTCTCTGATAACAGACTGGCAATGAGATATAAACTGGCAAGTGAGACAGCCCCTTTTCCTGCACTGAAAATGCCTACTCTATTAGTAACATCTGATGTCCATACTTCTCCCCTGTTTTGTCTCATTAGGTTTACTCAGGGCAATGCAAATTTTGAGGGTACGGGCTCTCCTGAAAACAACTTGAGGGACTGATGGCAAATGGATGAGAGCATAAGAGAGACCAATGTTTTTTGATAACATGAGTGATGGCCCTAAAGTTACTGTTAAAGCCCGTGATAAACCTGGCATTGGGTAAAGCATCTTAATGTAAATTTGTATTGTGAATGTGATGGGGTTGTTTGGCTAAGCAGGAATCAATGGCTTCATGTAGGTGTACCTCAGGATAACCCTTCTCTTTGAATTTTTTAAACAAAATCTCGCTCTGGGTGATGTAATCTTGCTCCCTAGAGAAATTCCTTCTGAGCCTAAGGAACTAGCCTTTGGGAATGTTCCTTTTTGACGTGGGGTGGTGGCAGTTCCCAAAATGTAGGTAGGAGTTACCCCCAACCAGCTTGGAATGGTTGATGGTAATAATGGAACCATTCTCATGTGTGATCCCTAAATCAAGGAATACCAACTGGTGAGGGTCTTTGACATGTGTAAAAGTAAGGCCCAGATTGTTGGCATTGCAATATGTAACACATTCTAGAAAACCCTGATTGTCCCCATCCCAGATAATTATTTTCAAGCACTGCCTTAACCCTCTTGGGCATGAAGATCACCAGAGCTTCACAGGTTGCCACTGGAGTCCTCTTCCACTCTTCCATGAGAAGATCATGGAGCTGGTGGATGTTAGAGACCTTGCGCTCCTCCACCCTCCTTTTGAGGATGCCCCACGTATGCTCAATAGGGTTTAGGTCTGGAGACCTGCTTGGTCAGTCCATCACCTTTATCCTCAGCTTCTTTAGCAAGGCATTGGTTGTGTGTTTGGAGGTGTGTTTGGGGTCATTATCATGTTGGAATACTGCCCTGCAGCACAGTCTCTGAAGGGAGGGGATCATGCTCTGCTTCAGTATGTCACAGTACAGTGGCATTCGTGGTTCCCTCAATGAACTGTAGCTCCCCAGTGCTGGCAGCACTCATGCAACCCCAGAACATGACACTCCCACCACCATGCTTGACTGTAGGAAAGACACACCTGTCTTTGTACTCCTCACCTTGTTGCCGCCACACACGCTTGACACCATCTAAATCAAATATGTTTATCTTGGTCTCATCAGACCACAAGACATGGTTCCAGTAATCCATGTCCTTAGCCTGCTTGTCTTCAGCAAACTGTTTGCGGGCTTTCTTGAGCATCATCTTAAAAAGAGGCTTCCTTCTGGGATGAAAGCCATGCAGACCAAAATGCAATGAATGGCATATGGTCTGAGCACTGACAGGATGATCCCCCTTTCCTTCAACCTCTGCAGCAATGCTGGCAGCACTCATACGTCTATTTCCAAAAGACAACCTCTGGATATGACTCTGAGCACATCCACACAACGTTTTTGGTCGACCTTGGCGAGGCCTGTTCTGTGTGGAACCTGTCCTGTTAAACCACTGTATGGTCTTGGCCACCGTGCTGCAGCTCAGTTCCAGGGTCTTGGCAATCTTCTTATAGGCCAGGCCATCTTTATGTAGAACAACAATTCTTTTTTTTAGATATTCAGAGAGTTCTTTGCCATGAGGTGCTAGGTTGAACTTCCAGTGAACAGTATGAGAGAGTGAGAGCGATAACACTAAATTAAACACACCTGCTCCCCATTCACACCTGAAACCTTGTTACACTAATGAGTCACATGACACTGGGGAGGGAAAATGGCTTATAGGGCCCAATTTTGACATTTGCACTTAGGGATGTACTCACTTTTGCTTCCAGCGGTTTAGACATTAATGGCTTTATGTTGAGTTATTTTGAGGGGACAGCACATTTGCACTGTTATACAAGCTGTACACTCACTACATTATATTGTAGCAACGTGTCATTTCTTCAGTGTTGTCACATGAAAAGATAAAAAAAAATATTTACAAAAATGTGAGGTGTGTACTCACTTTTTTGAGATACTGTATGTCAAAAACATGTATTGGATAGATCTCCCGACCCCACTCACCCCCTAACTTGCCAAGCGGAAACCCCTCTGCCAAAGGGGGGGGGGGGGGCTGCTAATGCATGGGACTGTGCATGAACTAGATAATACATTAAATAGGCTTGTGCCTCCATCCCTGTATACTAGTTAAGAAAAGGGGGGGGGGGGGGGTAGGTGAGACTTTAAATGAGGCAGTGACTGGGTAGTGTCATATGCCTCCATCCCTGATACAATGCAAAAAAGAGGGGAAATTTGGGACTTTAAATTAAGCACACAGCTATGCGGTGATGAGAAGAAATTGATATATAATATTATGTTTCATGGTACATATACATATGTTGAGTCATAATAAAATACAGTGAATAAATAATATTGCTCACTAGTAACACATGGGACACACATATATATATGTATATATATAGATATATCGATATATAGATAGATATATATATATATATACATATACAAATTGCTGCACCACCATGGTGTGAGGTGGTGTTGGGGTTTTCACACATTTCCAGGAACTGCGATGCCCACCAGTTGTCTTCCTTTCCACCTCCATTTAACTTTGCAATGGGGAGACTGGTGATCACCCCAGTGCGCTGTTTGTTCACCTGAGTACTATATTGGGTGTGTGACATTCTGGCATCAAATGCCAAGTGACTATCGCCGTTCAGGTGCTGACATCGCCCCCCTGCTAAGTACACTAGCATGGCGTTAGGGAGTAGCTCAGTGGCATAACCCCACTATAAATATCACTTCCAGGTTAAGCACTTACTTCCTGTTTCTGGCTTTGCTTGTTACTTAACACACCTGTTTGGATCATGCTCTCTCACCTACGATTCAGGTATCACTTGGCTACATTGTTAATTTTGGCTGTTTTGTTTCATTGGTTTTTGTTAGATAATAGGTAATAGATGTTTTGTTAGATAGGTAAAAAGGAAACAGATGTAAAACTACCTCAGGAAAGAAAGCCTAGAATAAGCAGAAATAACGGGAAAATGCAAAGATTCTCAGGCTCTATATAACAATGAGAGGAAGCTTACATCCTCAAACAGAAATATCTGCGTTGCAAAAACAGAGCATATCAGCAGAATTAGAAGTTAACGTCTAACTCCAAAAAGTAATTAAGCATGACTATATAAAATTTAAATAAAGCATAATTCCTACAATGCCCCTCATTTGTCACAAAGTGACAATTATAAATCTTGCCTCCGATATGAATCATCTTGTGTTGCCTTTCTATAAATGCATTGGCCTATCTTTAAGAGAAAATATATAAAAAGAAGAGGCAATAAACACATTAAGATTAACATTCTGGCTTGTCTTAATCATGATAATATAGACCCAAAAAATCTCCAAAACTTCCCAATCCCTTAAAAGGATTCCACCCATCATTAACAATGTTCTTGGCTTCTGTCTGAAGTCTTGCTACACTTCCTTTCGATGCTGATTAATTACTTCATAATAATCAGACACTTCCATACTTGTATTATGGATCCATGTACAAAATCTTCTGTTATTTCACAGAAATCAGCAAGTGCAGCTCCCATGGATTTGATTGCTAGCTCATGTAGCATTAATTGTTTCCGCAAGGCCCTGTGTTGCCGATTAAAAGAGCAATGTCATCTGACGTTTTATTTAATACCTCACCCGTTACAACTGAATAGGTATTTAATCTTTTCATTACTTCAATTCCCCACCCTGTCCATGATGGTAACTGTGACCATGTCATGTCTCATTTATTAAATAATTCCCTTCTATTTACATGTTTAGGGGGATATTTTGAATGTTTTCTTGCTTGTAATACATAGTGAGAACTCCCACTTCCAATTATTTCCATAACAGGAACCAGAGAGGCAAGATAGCACCATCTTCTCTCTTGTATAGGGATCCATGGTAACATACCTTGCCACAACAGATAAACAAATGATTACTTAATGTAAAAGAGCGCAGGACCAACACCTTTTTTACTGGATCAGAATAACTAGATAGAGTAAGTATCGACAAAACCTTAACAGTTTAATTATGTAGTGGGTGTGTTTCATTCATTAAGGAACAAATTGTGCAATTTAAGTCTTTGCTAGAAATGTTAAACATAGAAGATAGGTTTGAGCTTAAAGATATGTTAAGCTGTGATTTATGACACATTTCCTCTCCCCTATTTGACTAATTTCCTAGTCTAAAACACCAGCTTGGTGGGTAAATTTGAGCGATTATAGGAAAGGAAATTGATTAATTTTCCTGGACTCCTGAAATGTCTTGCATACTTACTGCAGGAGTGCCATTCAAAAAAGAAGTGATGTTCACCAGCGCAGCCAGTAAAGGAATCCTCATTGTAATTTACTGTAAACCCAACATTTTGTGCATAGCTATATTTGAATTGTAACAATAACATCTTATCAGTAAGAGATGTGATATCAAATGGTGTTCTCTTGCTTGTCGATAGTGGGTCCTATTGCGTTGCACAGTACTTGGACAGAAAGGTAAGTCTTGTGGATGATAATAACAGGTATTAATCACCCATACTGGCAAAAAAGCTGTTGGTGAGAGAAAGCCTAGCAATAGGAAGAATGTCCAAGATGTCTGGGGACTGAGAATCGTCATCTTGCCTTGTGTCTTCTGATTCATCTGTTTCAGAGACTTCTGCACCTGATTTACTTTCTTGTTCCTCTATTTCAGGGATTGATACACCGACTTCTCCCTCTTTATCTGCGCCTTGTATCCTCGGATCCTCTGGGACATTTTTCAACCTAGAAGCATGGATCCAGGCTTGAGAATCAGCCGTTAGGATTGCGGTTCTTGTTACAGCAGTCAACACGGTTGGCTCCCCATATGGTGGGACCGTAACCTTGTGCTTGTGGAGTGCTTTAACCACGATTCGGTCTCCTGGTTTAAACTGATATGTTGGTTCTTGTTAATCACCAGTAGTTTAGCAATATGTTGAAAAATCATAGAAGTGAATGCGGGACCTTTGCCTGAATCAATGGTTAATGGGCAACCCCACCTTGGGATTTTTTCTTTACACAAAATTTTGGCTACTGTAAGTGTAGCCTCTTTATGGGTTTCAAAACTTCTAGCCACTTACTAAATGTATCTACTATAACCAGCAGATATGTTGTTCAATTCTTGTTACCTTTAGGCATGTGTGTGAAATCAATATGCAATTCTTGAAATGGACTTTGGGTTGGTGATAAATGATCATGTTTCCCATGTTCCGCAGTCTGTGTATTGTTCCTAATAGATTTTATGCATCTACTCAACTGGTCCTGGATTTTGTGTTTGATATTTTTAATGCAAAACGTTTTCTTCAATTCTTGTATTTTGTCATGAGACCATTTTAGTCTAAGGACAAACCTTTCTTTTTCCAGTATTCTACATCTTCCTTAGTGGCTGTGTACTGTAGTTATTTCAACAACTGGTGTTCTGGAAGGTGTAGTGGTTAGCACTCTCACCAAGCAGTAAGAAGGGTCACTGGTTCAAATCCCAACCACGACGCTACCTGCCTGGAGTTTGCATGTTCTCCCTGTGCCTGCATGGGTTTCCTCCGGGTACTCTGGTTTCCTCCCACACTCCAAAGACATGTAGGTAGGTTAATTGGCTTCTGTCCAAAATTGGCCCTAGTATATGAATGGGGACCTTAGATTGTGGGCTTCTTAAGGGTAGGGACCAATGTGAGTGTGCAATGTACAGGGATAGGGGTAGACACTCACTCAGGTTGAACTGGATGGACTGGTGTCTTTATTCAACCTTACTAACTATGAAACTATGAAACTATGAATTGTGGGTGGCTCTAGAAAGACAAAGGTGGGATTTTTTTGGGGAAAGGGAGCCTACATGGGCAACAAAGGCAACTTTTTTGACAATTTTATCAGCCAAAGCATTACCTAGGGCAACAGGGTCAATAGCATTAGTATGTCCCTTATATTTTATCACTGCAACAGTATGGGGCTTGTGTATGGCCTGTAACAAATCATTCGACAATGAAGAGTGTGAAATTCCCTTACCATCAGTGGCTACAAACCCTCTTCTTTGTCATATTTTGCTAAAATCATGTGATACTCTGAAAGCATATTTAGAATCTGTTTAAATGTTTACATCTTGTCCCTCAAAGAACTGACATGCATGGTTTAAAGCAATCAACTCTGCTACGTGTGCTGAACAAAGGGGAATGACTTTGGCTTCACACATAATGTCTGGGAGTTGTACTACAGCATACCCAGTTAAGTATGTATTATCATTTGGTCTAGTACACGAGCCATCTACAAAAATGTCTATACTACCTGGTTGGGGATCTTGCATCATGTCTGCTCTGGGTGTGGTATCCTTGTGAATAACCTGTACATAGTCATGCTCTTCTGGTGGTGAATCTTCCTCTACTTAACATCTAGTATTCCATTAAGAATGGCTATGGGGCCCGAAGTCGCGGAAGCATATTTAATAGAGAAGTTACTGGTCAAAGTCAAAATAACTTCATAACCAGATGCTCGTTGAGGCATCATGTGTTGGGTTGTCAAGTTTTTTAATACCTGTAGTACATGATGAGTAGTGTGTAAAATATTCAAGTGTTACTGACATAGATGTTTCTACTCCTATTGCACAGACCCTTATTTTGATTGACTTGTACCGGTAGAGCAACTACTCTGCAAAAATAGGCTACAAGTCTCATAGCCCCTCCCCCCATGTACCTGGGCGACCACCATTTCCATGGTTGTACAATTATCTCAAGCAAATACATGAAAAGGTGATGTATAACAAGGTAAGCCCAGTGCAGTAGAGGAAACTAAAGAGGACTTCAGGGTTTTAAAGGCATCTGTCAGCTTCTGGGTCTATTCAATTTGGTTGGGTGCCGTGACCTTAGTTGCTGCATTGATGGCAATGGTGAGGCTGCTGCATTGAGGCACGGGTGAGGCTGCTGCATTGATGCCACTTCTGAGGCTGCTGCATTGATGCCACTTGTGAGGCTGCTGATGGGCAATGATCAGGCTAAATTGATGACAATGGTGAGGCTGCAGATGGGATCAGACCCTTATTTTGCTTCTGTCAAAAACCATGAAACAGACTGAGACAGAAGTACAATCAAATCACACTTGTTTATTAATAAAAATAAAAAGCTAAATGGAAAAAAGCGTAGTCAAGCATAGCCAGAGTCCAGTAGCCAGATCGGGTAGTCAGCCAGTCCAAAGTTCATTAACCAGATCGGGTAATCAGCCAGGCCTGAAGTCAGGGATCCAAGGAGAGCAACTGCAAGCAGGATAAGAAGCCAGGAGGGATGTCAGCAAGCCAGTCTTGAAACAAACAGCAGGAGATGGTTCCTTGCGATGTGACCAACGTGGAGGCAAAGGAAAGAGTGAGCTGGAAGGCTTTAAATAGGGAGGTCAGACGAGCATCATCGGGAACAGCTGGTAACTGTGGAAAGAGAAGAGAGCTGGTAATTACAGCTGAGGAGGAGGAAGGGCTAAGCCAGCCCTGACAGATTCAAAGTTCCTAATTTAAAATGTATGTTTTTTTTCTGAAACTTCCCTCTTAAAATGAATGCGTGTTATATGCCTGTGTATATTATACGCCGATAAATACGGTAATTTTGAACGTATGGTGTTCTGGGTGGCTCCTGTGTCTACTTTCCGGGCAGCCCTATTGTTGTTTTCCCTGCCATTGTAATGAGTTTTTAATGGTATGCTGCTCATTATTACCCTGGAGTTGCTGTCATTGTTAGGGGTACTTTCCAGTATTATATCTTGAAGTACCACCCTTGGACTGTTGGCATTGGTTCCTCCAGTGTCCTAATTCCCTACAATTGAAGCATCTCTCATTTCTCTCTCCTTAACTTCCTCTTATATACCCTCTGTATCCTTCCCTTCCTCTGTATCCCCCTTCATTTCCATATTGGGAATTATCAAATTTGCTTTGGCTATAGTGAAGTCCCTGGAATTGTGCCTTTGATGAGGTTTAGGGAATATCAAAACAACCCGCTGAATCCTTTAACATAAATTCCTTCTCAATCCATTTTTATCCAGCTCAGGCCATTTAGCAACTGGCTGCTTAATCAAAAGGGAAACTTCTTGTTTAAATACCTGTATAATAGTCTGTGTGTATATCATGCCCATATCACCTTCTGTGGTCATACCCCCTTCTTTCTTCCATACTTTTTTAAAACCTTTTAATAAAGTCAGTTACTGACTCTTTAGGACCTTGCTTACAGGCTGTGGCTGTAGAAATAGATTTCTTATCCTGCCATAGTCTTCTCATCTCTACCTCAACTTGCTTCCACATGTCTTCCACATCAGTATCTGTTAGTAAAGGATAATCTGCTACTCTACCGCCTGGTACTACTAGCATATACCCAAGGGGTCTCTGATGGACAACAAAAGATTCCTACAGTTATGCAGGAAGCAGACCCTTTGGATTTACAAGCTCGATACTCTCTCCCCCATGGCCTTAATGAGGAGATTGACATCCATACAGTAATGTGACCATTTGATCCCAACGGTACAAGGGAATTTAAACATTCCAATATAGTTAATTCTTCCCTGCCTCTATGCCTTATTTTCATTTTTGCTTTAGTTTACATTTTACATTTCAACCCATACAGTATTTGTGGTCTTTGCTTTAGAAAGTCAACCCGCATATGTAGAGGAATGCGGTTACATAGACGCTATGATTATTATAAAGATATATATAAATGTGCATTTTAAATTATTTTTTATTTATTTAATGATCGCTGATAGTAGCACTGCATTCTAACCCAACCTCCATTAATGACATTATTTTTCATGCAACTTTGACCATAGTTTTGAGTATATGTTTTTACTTTGAAAATTGCTCTGAAATGTCAACTCCTGTCCTGGAGTGGTTTAGCATGAGTGAAACAAGCTTTAGCCTACCCTATTCTCGTCCCTCCCCCTCCCTTTATGTAAACTACTTCCACATTCCGACCAGTAGAACTTTAAGACCTGAAGAAGGGGCCACGGCCAGAAATGTGTAGCCTGTAGCTGCTAGCTTGTGTTTCTCTTTCACGCTCTTTTGGCTTCAGTGTGCCTTGGATCACCTACCAATCTCAGCGCTGGCCAGAGTTCGAGGCCCGGCACCTACAACTTTTGCCAGTTTGTGACATCACTTCTGGGTGATGAGCACAGCCTCCCCTGTGGCGTGACCATCATTCCCAGGCGGCCCGGCCCCTCTCATCCACGCTGGTGTCCCTGGCTGGCTCCTCCACTGCTGCAGGGACCCCACCTCGGTTCCTTCCATCCATTTAGTGAGGCAACAATGAACCTCCTCCCTGGAGCACTGCTGTATGCACTTCATCTGACAGCTCAGTCTATCCCCAGCCAGCTATCATCCCACCATCATCTGGTCACTCATGCGGCATCCACCTCGAGGTAGCACACTTGTGTCAGCCATGCTGCTTACTGGATCCTACACTGTGTCCCATGATATATGCCAAAAACATGGATTTAACCAGTAAATACAAAAATCCAGTTAATTTATATATGTGTTTAGATGTTTTCTTGGAGTTTAGCTTTTAGTGATTAGGATGACATCCATGAAGGATGCCCCCTTAGAATAATCTCTTTGCTAACCAGTTCCTTTAAAATCCACCAAAATATGTAATTTGTTTGCAGGTTAAACACTAATTATGGTGCAGAAAATAGGACCATGGGAAATTGCTTTTTTACATATAGGCTGTTCTCATATTACATATCACATTTTATTTGCAATAGATTTTTATTCAAAAGTTTAAAAAACTTCTTAGGATACAAATGGTATCATACAAATACTGTATAGAAAGATCCATGCACCCTCAAGGGTAACCAAGTGTCAGATCATTGTAACTATAATACAACCATCAATTGTAAAAGGTAAATTCAATTGAATTAGGCTATTGCTTGTCCAGGGCATACAGGCATAACCCACTTTTAAGTACAGAATTTGGGTTTATTTACTAAAGCTGGAAAGTGCAAAATCAGGCTCACTTCTGCATAGAAACCAACAAGCTTCTAACCCCAGCTTGTTCGATTAAGCTTTGGTAATAAAACCTGGAAACAAATTGGTTTCTATGCAGAAGTGAGCCTTTAAATAAACCCCATTCTGTACTTAAAAGTGGGGTATGCCTGTATATGGAATATTCATAATTACTCTGTGGCATAAACAATTCAGGAACATTACTCAGAAAAACATCCCTGCAACAGCTGATCGAACAGCAGCGCCATAACATAACTAGAGATCGAAGGATTTATCACCAAGGTTGATTTGGCACTTCAAGTCACTTTACATAGCTCCAACATTGACATTGAAAAATGACAGGCTCTAGGACTCTCCATTTCCATTCATAAGGTAAATGCCATTAAACATAAACAGAGAAGAAAATAAAATAAATAAATTAATAAAATGGGGGGGGGGGGTGGAAGTAAGAAGAAAAGAAGTACAAGGAAAGAAGCAGGAGTCAGTTCCCCCGGCCTAGACCCCCAACCGCCCAGTTCTGGGAACTATGGGGCTTGAAGGTATTTAATCCAGGGGGACCACACCCTTTCAAATCTGGCTTGTTTGTCCCTGAGGATGCTGGTCAGTTCTTCATTGACCGTGATCCAAGAAAATGTATGTTTTACTAATGCAACTTTAACCACTGGAGTTTTCTATGCTCATGCTATAGTAATTTTAGCTGCTGACAAAATGAAAAAGATGATAGTTTGGAGGTGTCTAGGGATCTCATCCAGCAGGTCTGCAAGCAGCGCCAATTTAGGATTTTAAGGTATGTTTTGTCCTAACACGGAATAGCCCAGAGTGAATATTCTGATCCAAAAGCGCTGGACCTTTGGATAGGATCACTAAACATAGAACATAGCATCCTCTCGCCGGCACCCTCTGAAGCAAAGGGATGAAGTGCCAGGGTACAATCTCGCCAGCTTCACTGGGACCAGGTACCATCTGGACAGCACCTTGTAATTTTCTTGCACCAAGGAAGTATTGAGTATTCCTCTGTGTACCATGGTTGACCACTACTCCCTACATATCACATTTTAAACATTTTTTTAAAGCTAAAATAAAACTAAACCTATGTGTTGGTTGATTACATGTTTGTTTTAATTCTATAATGTTGAATTCTTACCACATTCATTCTTCGCCATAGTTTATGATATAATGCCAATGTGGTTTAATTCTTTATGAAATTACTGTAAATACGAGTATGTAAATTTGTTTACTGTGGCTGTAATCTGGGCAGCTGCAGAAATGCTTTATCTTTCCAGCTGCTATTTCTTTTGTAAGCAAACTTTTCCACAGAAAGAAAGTATATTGCAGAAAGAAAGAAAACACAACATGCTACATTATGCTGAATAAAAAAAAAAATCTGTTAACTTTTGTGCTCCCCTGGGCTGTTCTAAATAGAATTATTACGAATATGGTGACAACTCGAAATGACTTGCTCTTTTATTCATACTGTTTATTCAAAACAAACAAACCTTCACTAAATACTACACCTTTGCTGAATTTCTACTAATTGCTAGTGCAGGTGATCAGGTACATTTTTCACAGGACGGCATTTCTTTACAATCCTAGCCTAATTTTCTAAGAATGTATTTTCAAATACATCTGACTATAAGCATAAATTACAGATACATGTATGGCATTTCAATGAGCAAATTAGATTTTTGTGTATTTTCCTTTTTAGGTCATATGATATTTTTTATTATAAAATTGGTTTTGGTGCAAAGAAAGTTTGATTAGAAAAGGGTACTTGCTCTAGAACTTAGTGAATGTGTTGAAATGTCACTTTGCAAAGAATATCCAATCATGTGCAAGGGAAAAAATGTTTTTGCTTGCACACGATTGGATAATTAAAGTCAATTAGATTTTTGTGTATTTTCCTTTTTAGGTCATATGATATTTTTTATTATAAAATTGGTTTTGGTGCAAAGAAAGTTTGATTAGAAAAGGGTACTTGCTCTAGAACTTAGTGAATGTGTTGAAATGTCACTTTGCAAAGAATATCCAATCATGTGCAAGGGAAAAAATGTTTTTGCTTGCACACGATTGGATAATTAAAGTCAGCAAACTTCACAGTGTTCACTAAGCTCTAGGGAAAGTTCATTTGCAAAGTGCGACTTTCCTTGCAACAGCCTATTTGCCTTTATTAAACCAACCCTGATAAATGTAAATATGTGAATCGTACTTGATTCCAGATTTATGTAAGTCCCTGTACAGTAGACTAATGAGAGAATGGGCAGTACTTGGAGCCAACCAAATGTTAACAACTCATATATATACAGTGGTGTGAAAAAGTGTTTACCCCCTTCCTCCTTTCCTGTTCCTTTGCATGTTTGTCACACTTAAGTGTTTCGGAACATCAAACCAATTTAAACAATAGTCAAGGACAACACAAGTAAACACAAAATGCAATTTGTAAATGAAGGTGTTTATTATTAAAGGTGAAAAAAAATCCAAACCATCATGGCCCTGTGTGAAAAAGTGATTGCCCCCTAAACCTAATAACTGGTTGGGCCACTCTTAGCAGCAACAACTGCAACCAAGCGTTTGCGATAACGTGCAATGAGGCTTTTACAGCGTCCTGGAGGAATTTTGGCCCACTCATCTTTGCAGAATTGTCCTAATTCAGTTACATTAGAGGGTTTTCGAGCATGAACGGCCTTTTTAAGGTCATACCACAACATCTCAATAGGATTCAGGTCAGGACTTTGGCTAGGCCACTCCAAAGTCTTCATTTTGTTTTTCTTCAGCCATTCGGTGGTGGACTTGCTGGTGTGTTTAGGATCATTGTCCTGCTGCAGAACCCAAGTTCGTTTCAGCTTGAGTACACGAACAGATGGTCGGACATTCTCCTTCAGGATCTCTTGGTAGACAGCAGAATTCATAGTTCCTTTTATCACGGCAAGTCTTCCAGGTCCTGAAGCAGCAAAACAGCCCCAGACCATCACACTACCACCACCATATTTTACTGTTGGTATAATGTTCTTTTTATGAAATGCAGTGTTCCTTCTACGCCAGATATACTTGGACACACACCTTCCAAAGAGTTCCACTTTTGTCTCATCGGTCCACAGAATGTTGTCCCAAAAGTCTTGGGGATCATCAAGATGTGTTGTGGAGAAATTTAGACGAGCTTTGATGTTCTTTTTGCTCAGCAGTGGTTTTCTCCTTGGAACTCTGCCATGCAGGCCATTTTTGCCCAGTCTTTTCCTGATGGTGGAGGCATGAACGCTGACCTTAACTGAGGCAAGTGAGGCCTGCAGTTCCTTGGACGTTGTTGTGGGGTCTTTTGTGACCTCTTGGATGAGTCGTCGCTGCGCTCTTGGGGTAATTTTGGGCGGCCGGCCACTCCTGGGAAGGTTCACCACTGTTCCATGTCTTCGCCATTTGTGGATAATGGCTCTCACTGTGGTTCGCTGGATTCCCAAAGCTTTGGAAATGGCTTTATAACCCTTTCCAGACTGATAGATCTCAATTACTTTCTTTCTCAATTGTTCCTGAATTTCTTTGGGTCTCGGCGTGATGTGTAGCTTTTAAGGATCTTCTGGTGGACCTTACTGTGTCAAGCAGCTCCTATTTAAGTGATGCCTTGATTGTGAACAGGTGTGGCAATAATCAGGCCTGGGTGTGGCTAGAGAAATTGAACTCAGGTGTGGACAACCACAGTTATAGTATGTTTTAACAAGGGGGTCAATCACTTTTTCACACAGGGCCATGATGGTTTGGATTTTTTTTTCACCTTTAATAATAAACACCTTCATTTACAAATTGCATTTTGTGTTTACTTGTGTTGTCCTTGACTATTGTTTAAATTGGTTTGATGTTCCGAAACACTTAAGTGTGACAAACATGCAAAGGAACAGGAAATGAGGAAGGGGGCAAACACTTTTTCACACCACTGTATATATATATGTTAAGACAACTCACATGTTAAGACAACTCATACATACTGTATTTTTTCTGTAGAATTAGCTGTTTACATGGAATTAAACTTTAGCAAATGAAAAGCTGGTTAATATTGTTAAAAAAATATTGAGGTTTGCATATATTGCATAATACTTCTTTGAAAAATAGTGAATGTTGGCCCTAAATTGAGCAGGACGCTTATAATGCCATGCAGCTATATTCTTCAATACTTTTAGACATCAGACTGCAAAAAGGAAGGGGGCTGCTCCTTGTTTTTTAAGAGTAAGTGTACTTTTATTGAATTAAATCTTAATAGACTTTGATGCCCTCCCAAGCATCCCTGACAACCTGCACATTTATTTTGTTAATTTTCTTGAAAAACTCACTAATGAAAATCTTTAAATATTTGTTTTTGAGACTAGCTTTTCTTTCAACCTTTGATTGTTACTTTTACTATGCTCAGCTGAGTTATATGTTGTACAAATTACCAACCACATTTTTGACTCCTGTGTTTATATCTTGAGCATTGTAATAAATTTACAACTAAATAAAAATATAAAACAAGAAAATCTCACTTTCATATTCTGTTCCACCTGCGCATGCTCAATGTGATCAATATTTATTCCAATGGAAAGAACGTACTTATCATAGTGAGATACATCCATTCTAATGAGATAAATAGAGGTCATAGCACACCCCATTCACATGGGCATCGTACATTCTGTCATTTATTTACCAAGAAAAAACGGATGCAGTATACAACAGTTTTTACATCATCAGTTCAGCACAGTCCAGTTTACATCCATTTACATCTATTTGCATTTTTGGTCCATTCCAAATACATCTGACCATGCATCTGTTTACATTCGTATTTACATCTGTTTTCATTTCCATTTTTAATGCTTGATGAAAGCATTAAAATTACCAAGTAGCTATGCTTTTCCCCAGAATGAATTGGGCCTCCCATACAGCATTTCAATCTCAGTGTATTTCACTGTGCCCTTGCTGTGTGCTTGCTGTTTTGTACTTGATAGTGATGGCTTCAGCAGACTTTTGGGACAATGTGAAAGCCTTTTTCATGTTTTGACAGGAGAGCAAAAAAGGAGGAAGATTTTGGTGAGGAAATGTCACAGCTACTGGACTCATCCTATGCTGCTGCAAAGGCCTTCTGAAGGTTTTGTGGCACTGTACCAGGAGCGGTCCGTAGATTAAGGGCAAATGGGCACTGCCCCCATCCATGCGTCTGGCCCCTTTCAAGACACCTGCGCATGGATTCCAAAGGCGGTGGGCTGGTTTTTTTTAAGCACTGATTAGAGCCAGAGGCTCTAATAGGCTTCAATATAGGGTGGGCTTGGGTCGCAGAAAGTGCGCTCAATTCCCACCCAGGTGTGTTGTAACACTGATCCTCCTCCCGGCCAATCAGGAAGACGGTTTTGACATTGGTCACTTCGATAGGCTGAAAGGACAGGTGATCCTATTGGATGCCTAGTAGAAGGAGGGGGAGCTGGAAGCCTCCATGGAGGAGAGGACTCAGAGCCGTTGCACCATGCTGCATGCTGCCTGCCCCCTGCCGCCAAGCGCCAGACTGACCCTCCCGCAAAAAGCTGGTGGTTTGTTTGCTGCCCCCAAAAATAAAAACACCAGCCGCCACTGCACTGCACTATGATCATTTGAGACAAGAATGACCAAATCAACACTTGACTACATACTGTATTGGGCAGCCTGCATCCAGGTCTGTAAGTAAGAAGTAATCACCAATATGAGACGGTGCATGCCCCTTGATGAACGGCTTTTACTGACCTAGAGGTAATATAGCTAATCACACCTTTTCTCACTTCTAGTCTCTAAAATGTAGTTTGTATTTTAATATACTGTAGTCTAGTATTAAAGTGTTTATAATCATTTTCTATATATTTTTTTTTTAATTATTATAATTATAATCTATAATAATAATAGCAAATAGTATTAAAAAAAGTCAGCACAGGTTAGAAAAAGGCATTTCTATCCTGTAGTGGTGCTTTTAATATATTATGCTGCAGATAGAAAGAAGGTAATTATATAGACAGCGATTGCTCTCTTTTGGACTTCTTCCCCTCTGTAAAAGCTGAGTTCCACCCAAAAGTGGAAGTTATGCTTTAAGGACCTTCACCCCCGTACATGCAACATTTGGCATGTCATTTTTTTTTTGGGGGGGGGGGGCTAGTTTTGACAGGTACCCAGCTCCCACTGTAGCTGCTGACTTTTCATGAACGGAAAAATGAGTGGAACTCCGCAAAGTACACAGACACACATTTGTTTATCCTGCATGGACTCTTGTAAGCCAATGACTTCCTCTATGCAAAGCCTCAGCATCATTTTGAAATTGTATATTTATCTGTGAAATAAATATTATAACCCTTTATACTATTAACATTTTTTGACTGTATTTTTATACAAGAAACACAATTTTAATGCATGCATAAATTGATGTTCAACCTCTTGACACTGATGTAATATAAATATAGCCCCACTGCACTGGGCTTCTTGCCATGGAGCTGCATATTTGCATATCTCCCTTTGTGCTGGGAGCGTGCCTCACAGTGTGCTCCCAGCACAGAAGCCAACGATCAGGACCCAGAACTCCCAATTCCATGTCACCTGATTGTTGAGGGAGCCTCTGATTGGCTACCACAGTGATCAGTCACTGTGAAGCCCGCCCTTGTGTTTTTCTCTCTGTAAATGGAGAGGAAAGATACGTGGTGTATTTGTCTTTCCTTGCAGAGAGAAGAAAAAGGTGTGTCTGTATAAAAAATAATAAATACATATTTAAAATGTAATAAAAAAATTGATCAGTGCCAGGGTTAGTGTTTGGATCAAGGTCAGGGTCAAAGATCAAGACTGAGGTCAGGGCTGTTAGCACATATACTGCATTGACCTTTCAATGGATCACACTAAAGCATGTTAAAACAGCATGAGAAAAGCATGTGAAAACATAGGTTTTGATGTGTCCGTGCGTTGCCCTGGATTCTACCTGTTTAGTGATATGCAGGCAAATGCAAAATGTGTGATCGGTACCAAAAGCCGAAAGTGATCCCTATCACAATACATTAAAAATAAGGTGTTTTGAAATACATTAGCCATCAAGCTGCACTGCAAGAAAGGGGAAAGTACATTACTCTCTATTATGTCTGTGCGCATTACCTCAGCACCTTGAAAAGGTGCAGGTGCTGCTTTGGTGATAATGCATGTGATATGCATGTTTTTAATGCCGTCCCACTCTTCTCTATCGAAAATAAATGATGACATATAAACGCTTTTATAACAATAGATAAGTATAGTAAAAGGTGCTTCTGAGTGTAGCAGTAAAAACATATTTATTAGAACAGTGTTTCTCAACCTTTTTTCGTCAAGGCACCCATTTGTGTGTGTGTGTATATATGCAATCTCTATTTATTAGAAGTATGTTGTCAATTGTCTTATCTAATAAATATGTTTTTACTGCGACACTTAGCCCTTGTACACACGGTCGGAGAATCCGTCGGAATGTGTCCTATCGGACCGTGTTGTCGGATAATCCGTCTGTGTGTGGTATGCATCGGACTGATTCCGTCTGAATATCCGTCAGACCCAATTTTACAACTTGTTGGAAATATTTCCCGACCAACTGGGCCGATCAGACATACTCCGATCATGTGTAGAGAATTTTGATCGGACCAAGTACCAAATACCAAAGTACCAAATTCCTACATCAAAGCTATTGGCTACTAGCCTGAATGTAATCCCATCGTAACAAAATTACGTCATCACGTTCTGAAAGATCGGATTTTTCGACAACTTTGTCCGACCGTGTGTATGCAACAGTTTCGGACAAGATCCGTCGGACAAAATCCGACGGGCAAAATCCGACGGATTTGGTTGTCGAAATCTCTGACCGTGTGTACAGGGGCTTAGATACGCCCTGTCCTATCCTTATCTATCGCTTTTCAGACTCTTACTTTCAGACTCTTAGGAGGTGCTGCGTTCAAGTGTTCCAACTTTGGATAACCTATATGGACTTGTCTCTGGGACATAGGTTTATTATACTCCTGTGCATAATAACTTTTATAATAATGCATGTTGCAAATGCAAAGGCAAAATTATGACCATGTTTTAGCTGCTGCTTATGATTAATTGTGGACTAATTCAGTGTCATAGCTTTAAACACTTATTGCCAGCATTGCTGAATTGCCACTCTATCATTATATTCACAACATAATGAGTCCTACAAGCCTGGCCTGGCATGCATCAAGGTTTATCAAGAGCCTGGCACATAAGTTGACTTTTGATTCTCAACTTAAAAAAAAAATGAACAAAAACTATTTCCACACAAAATCAGATTTTAATGGAATGGATGTAAACAGACGTCATCTGTTTGCATCCATTCTGTTCTGTTTCAACAGATCTAGATTAATATCACTAGCAAGTCAGTTAATGCCAGATTGCCTGCCACACTATTACAGTCAAACTATAAGTCGCTGATCACCACCATTACTAGTACAGCTCATATAGCTGTGTAAATTATGGCATTATACCATAGTTTATAGACGCTTCAACACACAGACCAATTATTACACATTACACTTATTGGTTTTTTTAAATTTACCAAAGACGTGTACCAGAATACATTTTGGCTTACATTTTTGGTGAAATTTGATTTTATTGGATGTGTTTTATAACAGAAAGTAGAAAACATTAGGGGGAGGGGGGTTTCCACATTTTGTTATTTTCTATTTGTATAATAAAAACAAAAAGGCCAAAAGTGATCATATACCACCAAAAAAAAATGTTTTTTATTAATTTTCATTTTGGGTATAGTGTTTCCTGACCATGCAATTGGCAGTTAAAATAGCACAGTGCTTGACAGATTAATATATCTGATATATAACAAGTTAATAGTACATATCTATATTCCCTTATATATTATTTTATCTTAACTAAAAGTATATCACAGAACTGCAACTATCTATTTGCCTAAGGGTTTTATCCCTGTCTATATTATTTGTCTATGTAATCCCTACTAACCTTTTGCCAGCATATCATTCCGTTCCACACGTCCCATATCTCAGAGCAGCTCTGGAAGAAAACACTCAATTCAAGAATATGCTGAATGTTGACTTAGCTTTTATTCCACGTCTGTCTTTTATACAGTATGTAACAGAAAAGTTCAGTATCCTGTTTTCATTCTACACGTCATATTCTATATATCATGAACAATATAACCATACATAACAGGAAAAAGTACTTTACAATAATAGTCAGCAATAAATGATTAACAATAGGCCTCTACATAAAGGAAACAGATGTGTATGCAATAGTGAAAACCAAACTCAGGAAAGACATTTCAGAAAAATAGGAATGTAGTGAGAACAGAACAGGAATGATCACATAGGTCAGATAACAATGGGAGGAAACTCCCTACATTCCATTCCAAAAACTATCCGTGAAACCCAAAATATATATATCAGTAGACTTTTAACTTTTTTTTAACCTCCCTGGTGGTATCCCCAAGCGTGACTCTGGGTTGATTTTCTCTGCCAGGAGCGGTAACCCCGAATGATGCTCGGGGTAACATTGCAGAGCTGCCAGCGAAGATCTTACCTTCTCCTGGCGCTCCAGCAATGTCCTCCGCTGTCCTCCCCTGTGATCACCGGCAAGATCATGGCATCTGACTTCCTGGTTCCGTTCCCTGCGAGCAGCAGTGGCGCATGGGAGCAGAACTGGGCCTGAATTTCAAAAGTGAAACATAAACACAAGCACATAAAAAGAGGCGATACACTGTAATCTGAGAAAATTACACCATATCATCTCTTTATCTGACTGATAATTGTATAGTGCCCCTTGCCTCCAATTTTTCCCAATAAAATATATCTAACATGGCATCAAAAAAGCGCAACTTCGCTACAAAATCGCCTTTTCACCAGCTGAGTGACAGCGCCAGAGACACGGAGTTGCTCGCAGAACTGAGCGATATTGAGTCATGGGGAGATTTGTCATCTGACACTGACATTGATCTGGCAAGTGACAGCGGTGATGATCCTGCAACTGACCTCAGTGACCAGGTAGTGCTGCCAAGTATCTTCTTCACTGGATCACCTGGGATAAAAGGTAGATGTTGAACATGACAACCCTCTGGCATACCTGCAATTATTCGTCAATGAGGAGGTAATTGAAAAAATTGTCACAGAAAAAAATCGCTACCAAGAGCAGCAATCCGCTATGCTGCATGCCAGGTTTTCCCGAAGCAGAAAGTGAGAACCGGTGACCAAAGAGGACATCTGGCAGTTTCTGGGATTCATCATTCTTCAGGGGGTGGTGGGGAAACCGCTCCAGAAATGGTACTGGACCACCAATAAATTACTGGCCACTCCGTTTTATGGCACCGTGATGTCTGAATACCGGTTTTCCCTCATCATGAAGTATTTCCACTTCACGAACAATGAAGAGTTTGATGAGGCCATGCATCCTGCACCAAAACTAAAAAAAATCTGGGAGGTATGCCAATTTATTGTGACCAATTTCCAGCAGACCTACGTGCCAGAAAGGGATGTCAGCGTGGATGAAAGTTTGATGGCCTACAAGGGACACCTAAGCTGAATACAGTTTATTGCATTCAAAAGAGGGTGCTTTGGCATCAAATCCTACATGCTCTGCGAGTCATCCACTGGGTACATCTGGAATTCGGTCATTTACACCAGTAAAGGCATGAAGTTCAACCCCAGGTACAGCGTCTATGGGATGGCCACATCATCTGTCCTTACACTGCTGGAGCCATTGCTGAACCAGGGATTGTGTGACCGAGGACAATTTCTACACATCTCCGGGACTGTTTGAGGTTTTGCTACAAAACAAGACTGATGTGTATGGTACCGTTAAGCCTAACCGACGTGACATGTCATCTATGTTTTCCAAGAAAAAACAAAAAAACTGAGAAATGGTTGCCTGGCAGAAGGGTAAGATGATGGCAATGCGATGGTGAGACAAGAAGGACGTGTGTCTCATGAGCACTGTGCACAATACCTCCACTGCCATGGTACACACACAAGGTGGGAAAGATGTGCTGAAGCCGCAAGTCCTGATAGACTATAATTGCACTATGGGAGGTGTCAACAGAGCAATGACATTTTATCCGGCTATGTGCAAACAGCAAAAAAAAAATTATAAAAAGATTTTCCAGCATCTTCTGAAACAATGCCTTTGGAATTCATATATTCTGTACAGAACAAAGAGTGACAAGCCTTTTGATCATTCTGACTTTATCTGGAAGGTGGCTGAGCAGATTTTTGTCAAACACCAGATGCCATCAATAGCTGTGAACAGACCTGGACGACGTGCTGTTGACGTTGCCAACCCAGAACGCCTGACAGGTCGTCACTTTATGGACTACATACCACCAACCGCAAAAAAGGCAGCACCTACCAGGATATGCATGGTTTGTTGTTCAAAGAGAGATAGCAATGGAAAGAAAGTCTGAAAAGAAAGCAGGTTCCATTGTCCGGATTGTGATGTCGGACTGTGTGCTGTACCTTGTTTCAAAATGTTTTACACTCAGGATGTTTATTTAATTTTCTTTGTTTGACAAATTTCATTATTTTGTATTACATTATTGAATAAAATTATATTGTATTGTGTTTTACAAATGTTTAGATAGTACAAAGTCCACATCATGAACTCCTCAAGTTCATTTTCTAACCTTTAAAAATACCTCCAAATATTCTGTATCTATTCCTGCATACAGAAGAGATCTACCACCCTTTATAAACTTGACTCTCAGTAAGGACAAAACTTGACATCCACAAACAAACTGGAACTGATGTTGCAAAGAAAGAAAGAAATCACCCTTCAGGTCTTCAGGCTGGCACGTCAGATCTCTCTTGCGTGGTGTTCACAGGACTTTCAGGCCTTGGGTTGGCATTATAGCTCTTTTCCTCTAGGCTTTCCCAGGAACTTTTCCAACAGGTTTCTCCTAACTTGTGTAAAGGTAGAGAAGTGTTTCTGAAGTGATGGCTTTGCAAAGCTTCTGGAATAATTCCAGGACTTCCTGCATAGGTTTAAAACATCAATTATTTCCACGCATAGATTTAATGATTTTCTTCAAGTAGAACATCCGGATAGAGGCGTAAATAGGGGGCAGCTACTTCTCCAGTCAGCATGAATAACCACAGAATCATCTCACTACTAGATAAAGTCTTTCTTAACCATTGAGGGTATTTAAAATTAATAATATTCTGCCATTTTAAGAATGCAAACATAAGTCCATTAAGTATGCATAAATAAAGTGTTTTTTTAGCAGCAGTTTTAATTACTAGGCATATACACTCAATATTGCAGCAGAATTCAACAAAACAGAAAAAAGAGCTTCCAATTCTCAGATTTTATCACCAATAAACCTTTAGCATTTTCTTCAATGGCATGCATATAACACATATTTATATACCTTTTAAGGTGCAATTTGTACAAAAACGCTGTGCATATTTTGGTCTGTTTCAGGTCCTAATTCAGCCAAAAATTTGAGCTGAAATTGGACCTGAAACGGTGAACGAGGACACACCAGACTCAAATGTGAACCCAGCCTTAGCTAAGCCTGTTCTTACTTTAATTTTAACACTTTAACATACAAAAATGAGCAGTGGAATAAAACAAAAGTTTTTAATATACTCCATTTCATTTTGGTACACTACACACATACAGTATATAGTATATGTGTCAACGTGTTTTGTGTCAGGACTGCTTCTCTCTATAAACAAATCAATAGGAATGCAAAAGCAGCTTGATGCAGCTTGAAAGGAGATCAACTGCATGCCAGATATATTTCTCAATGAACTACAGTGCCTTGAAAAAGTATTCATACCCCTTGAAATGTTCCACATTTTGTCATGGTACAACCAAAAACGTAAATGTATTTTATTGGCATTTTATGTGATAGACCAACATAAAGTGGTACATAATTGGGAAGTGGAAGGAAAATAATAAATGGTTTTCAATTTTTTTTACAAATAAATGTAGCGCTGACACCCTTGTACATTGATGTGTTTATGTATGCTTAATGTGAGGTTTATGGACATTACTGTGGGTTCGTACCAGAGCTATCTAGTGACCAAATATGGGTAACACACCTGTTTATTATTACTTCAGAACAACCTAAAGACTTGTACAGGAAGTGACTGTTTGTTTGGATTCTGAAGGTTGACCCTGTTACCCTGGAGTCTGTGTGACCTACCCATGAACACTCTTTTACACAGTGCATGCTGGGTAGGGGATAAAAGGGACCCAAGTGGCCATTTTAGGTCTCTTGGGACCAAGCTGCCTGCCTGTGTGGATCTGTGGAGAGGTTTCTCGGAGATATCGGCCGACAGCCATCGCAGAGTGCCAGCCTGTTTGTGAGGTGACCTGACAGAGCCTGAAAGACGGTAGCTGGATTTAGAAGGTCCAAAGACACTTAGCAGAGAATTGGAGAACCGTATTGATTCAGCGGAGCGATAAAGAGCATCTGGTGCAGCTGACAGAAAGGCAAGCTACAGTCACCAGACCAAAGTGATCACGCGGAACTCTGATCCAGTTGGTAAACGGGTTGCGGCCCACCGTTTGTTAACTTTTGCACGCAGTTAGACTCACATACAGGCCTCACTGGAACCTGTAGTTCCACGGAGGCACAGCAGAGCAACTGACACTGAGCAGACTTGAGGCCTATCTACATTGGTGCCTCAAGCGTTTGTAAATAAGTTACTGGAATTACACCAGGAGCATTTCAGCTTAATCCTCCATGAACTTTGGATTACAAATACAAAGGAGCGACTTTAGCTAGCGAAGGAAAAGAAGAACCGAGATAAAAGTACTTCATGTGAGGCCTCACATATAGCGTTTAAAGCAGGGGGAGCTCCCAGGTTATACAAATATATATATATATATATATATATATATATATATATATATATATATATATATATATATATATTGTATTGTGTTATATTGAAATATATTGTGCTGTCATCCTACGTTGGGATGACAGCATAATTCCTGTAATCACCTGTGTAAATATTTTGCAGTAAAGATATTTCTGGTTAAGTATCCAGTTGTGTGGCGTACTGTTTCTTCCCACCAGGTGAAGCCAGTGGATCCTGAGGGTATAATACAGGTACTTTGCATTGTTTTATATTGTACTGTATTACATTGCACCACAGCTGTGCCAAGGGGATTGAGTCAAGTTAGTGGGGTTTCTTGGTAGAGTGCAGGCCCAATCTAATCAGCAGCTCCTTCGGGGGTTAGTGCTACATAAATATGTGAAAAGTGTGTCGTGCATTTGTAATCAGCCCCCTTAAGTCAATACTTTGTAGAACCACTTTTCGCTGCAATTACAGCTGCAACCCTTATTGAGTATGTCTCTATCAGCTTTGCACATCTAAAGAGTGAAATTTTTGTCCATTCTCCTCTGCAAAATAGCTCAAGCTCTTTCAGATTGGATGGAGAGCATCTATAAACAGCAATTTTCAAGTTGTGGCACAGATTCTCAATTGGATTTAGGTCTGGACTTTGACTGAGCCATTCTAGCACATGAATATGCTTTGATCTAAATCATTCCATTGGAGCTCTGGCTGTATGTTTAGGGTTGTTGTCCTGCTAGAAGGTGAATCTCCACCCCAGTCTCATGTCTTTTGCAGACTCTAACAGGTTTTCTTCTAAGATTGCCTGGTATTTGGGTCCATCCATTTTCCCATCAACTATGACCAGCTTCCCTGTCCCTGCTGAAGAAAAGCATCCCCACAATATGATGCTGCCACCACCATGTTTCACAGCGGGATGGTGCGTTAAGGGTAATGTGCAGTGTTAGTTTTCTGCCACACCTAGTGTTTTGCTTTTAGGCCAAAACGTTCAATTTTGGTCTCATCTGAGCAGAGGACATTCTTCCACATTTTTCTGTGTCCTCTACATGGCTTCTCGTAAACTTCAAATGGGACTTCTTATGGCTTTCTTTCAACAATGGCTTTCTTCTTGCCACTCTTCCATAAAGGCCAGATTTGTAAAGACAGATTCTCCCACCTGAGCTGTGGATCTGTGCAGCACCTCCAATTTGCTGCTTCTCTGATTAATGCTGTCCTTGCCTGGTCTGTTAGTTTAGGCAGATGGCCATGTCTTGGTAGGTTTGCAGTTGTGCCATACTCTTTCCATTTTCAGATGATGGATTGGACAGTGTTCTGTGAGATGCTCAAAGCTTGGAATTTTTTTATAACCTAACCCTGCTTTAAACTTCTCCACACCTTTATCCCTGACCTGTCAGGTGTGTTCCTTGGCCTTCATGATGCTGTTTGTTCACTAAGGTTCTCTAACAAAAGTCTGAGGGCTTCACAGTACAGCTGTAGTTATACTGGGATTAAATTACACACAGGAGAACTCTATTTACTAATTAGGAAACTTCTGAAGGCAATTGGTTCCACTAGATTTTAGTTAGGGGTATCAGAGTAAAGAGGGCTGAATAAAAAAAAAAATGACACACTTTCGAGATATTTATTTGTAAAAAAAATTAAAACCATTTATCATTTTCCTTCCACTTCACAATTATGTGCCACTTTGTGTTGGTTTATCATATAAAATCCCAATAAAATACATTTATGTTTTTTGTCGTAGCATGGCAAAATGTGAAAAATTTCCAGGGGTGTGAATAGGCACTGTATGAATGATCCCAAAAGCATGTCAAACTGATGTCAAATATAAGCATAATATACCAAAAAGCCCATGTCCCTATAATTGCTCATTAACACTAGGCTTGTGCAATTCGTTTCGTAACGAATCGAAATTCGGCCGAATTTTGCATCTTTCGGACATTCGAATGCATCCGAATAAAAAAATAACGAATTACAATGAATATGAAAGAACTATAACGAATGAATTCAAATTAATTCGAATTAATTCGACATGATTCAGTAATTCTTTAAAGATCTAATGAAACAAAAGGTCAGCTCAAAGTAAATCTTATAGTCCAATCAGCTAATTAATTTTGTGTCGGATGATGGATTACTGGCAAAGTGCACTCCTGAGAACTGAGTTAGAAGGGTGTTGTATTGTATTTGAGCCGAGGAGATGAGACGTTGTCATTGTGTGTGTTAAAAGATTCAATACACAAGCGACTTTCCAAACTACGAATCATTATCACGAATGTCTATACATACATAAATAGCGAATTTCAATGAATACGAACGAATGAATTCGACATTCTACGAATAATAACGAATTATCCGAAAACTTATTAACGTAACATAACGAATATAACAGAACGAAATTATGTATTTTACGAATGACAACGAACAGAAACTAAACAAAATTTTCCATTATGCACAAGTCTAATTAACACAAACCTTCCCTTAGAATAACTTTGATTAATAAGGAATAAGGGCTGATGTGTAAACAATTATACAGATGTGAAGATCTGTAGAAAAGCCAAAAATTCCCAATGACCCAACTTCCAGGTTGAAAAAAAAAACAGGAGCTTTCATCTAGTGAGTCACCTTAAACATTTTCCTAATTCTAATATTAAACTGTGTATTACTTTATGAATAAATACAGTCATTTTATATATATTGTACACCCAATGTATAAACAAGAAATAAGTATTGGACATTTTCAGTTTCCCTCCAGCAGCAACATATAATAATCTACCTGGCATACATGTAATTTCACAACTGTAGACAGAAAAAAAAACAACAACATTCTTTTGAGATTTAACATAGACCAATATTTCCGCAGAAGGCAATTTGGGGATTTTAAAGCTTTGAGCCATGCCGTATAGCTTAAACAATGAGTTTTTCCTTGTCTGGCTTTTCTCTTGAGAGATAGATTCTGTTCTCTTGCTAAAACAGGCTTGCCTTGGGAATTGACAGAGTGAATCTGTCTTTGAAAGCTGTACAGTGACTTTGAAGTTAAAGCAGGATATATATTTTCTTACCTGAGTCTTGTGTATGTTTTACACTGCACCCGGGATCTCTTCTTCTTACAGGAGACAGAGCAAAGCATGTAAAGGCATTTTTTAACACAGAGAGTTTAATTGCATCATTAATTTAAGCACTTAATTAATAGTGGTGTAAATAGTTCAAAATAATGACCTTTTTTAGGTAATATATGGCAACAGAATGCAAATGAACCCTGTTTTTAAGGCTTAAATACAAACACACAACATTAATGCACTCAGAGGAAAGTGTGATGAGAAGTGCCATGTCATCATCATTCACCCATATAAATTAATGGATAGTGCTTTCAAGAGCTATAAATGTTACTATGCTTGACAGATTCAATTTTGTTTCATGGAATGTTTTAAGTCACTTACAGGTACAGTACGGAGCTGATGTGATAACTCAGCTTTTGAAAACACATAGCATTCTATTCCATGGGGTGAAAAAGCAAATAATAGATAAATCAGTCACCTTCCATAAGATAGTCAACTATGTAGTGGAGTGATTACCCAAAAGCACACTAACAGCCCTTCGACAAAAGCAAGATAATTTCAGTTGTGATTGACTACCTAGTCTGGGAGGTTCTAAATCTCTTGCTACTCTATGGCTGGAACTATATTGCAACAGCTATCTGGATTCAATTGCTTCTGAATATATTTTATTTCAAATTCTTGATAGCATTTAAATTAATCAAACAAATTCTGCTATGCATCGAATGATTGAGAAACTTGCTGCAACTGAAAATGTAATTTACTTGTCACTGAAACTCTTACATAGCTGGTACCTCACCCCCTACAGACTGGCAACAATTTATGAAGCAAGCTCTCCACTATGCTGGTGGGGCTGTGGTGACTCGAGAACCCTTATTGCATATTTTCTGGACGTGTAATAACAGTTTCTGGGGTAAAACCTTCCAATTGATCTCGGAGGTGACAGGCATTATCATCCCTATGAACTTGGCATTAGCCCTACTCAATCTAGGCATGGAGCAATTCCCCACCCAATTGCAAGGAATAGTTACCAATATACTACTATCAGCTAAATTAATTCTCACCAAATATTGGAAACAAGACCTGGCTCCTAATCCGTCAGAGGTTGTGAATGTTACCTAATAATACTATTTGTACAAGAAATCTTTGATTCCCTACTATTACCGTTTATCTCTATTTTTGGTTCCCCCTTTCTTTTTCCCCTTTTCCTTTCTTTTTTTTTTTCCTCCCACTTTCCTTTTCATTCAAAATGTCCCTTTGGTAATGAAGCCTATACTGCGCACTACGCATCCATTACTCTTGCCCAGTTTGTCCGGGCAGAGTACCTCCCCTATTGATTATTTTACTATAACTATCGGGCCTACGCCCCCACGTTAACAGTACCATTGTTGATTACATGTCTATACTTTACCTTGTGCTTTAATGAGATGTATATTCTGTATCTCTGCATATAGTCCTCACTTTTTTCTGTGCAAATACTCTGCTAGAAACTGTTTCCCTATGAAAACGTTTTTGTAACAGTGACTGTTTGGTCTTTCGCTGGTTATCAATAAAAATCTTTGAAAGAAATCCTTGATTCCATACCTAAAGATCCTTCCATGCCTTTAAACACTTCTGGGGACTGTGGGCCTCCTGGTATCCACTTTAGGTTCCAGGGCACCCAAGCATCAACTCTATGCCTTTCTTTGCCTCTTTGTTATGCTCTTACTGATGTTATTTACTTAGATAAGTGCTTTGTATTTGTACTTGAGTAAATTACTATATTTCAATATGTTTTACCTTTGAACCGCTATGTTGGCTGAGCTAAATGTTCTCCATTGTTTTAAGTCTTATTAAGTGTCTGTGTCCGCAAAATGTGAATGACTATGTTTTTTTGAAGAAAATAAATAAAAAATATTGAACAAAAAAAAATTGAATTTACTGTCAAGCTTCCAGTATAAAGATTCTGTTAAAGTATTATTATCCTTGTTGAGTTTGCTTTGGGATCCACCTTGTGGCCAAATTGCACAATCTCATATTGGTGCATGAACTTGTTTATTAGTCTCTTGGCCTCTATAGTTCTCAGTACTTCTCTCTCTGTGCAGGAAAAGGAAACTGGTGCACCCTGGTAAACCCAGAGCACATATGAAGTACAAGCATTTGCAGGTGCCCAGTCACCATCCTAGAACATGTTTAATGTGGAAAAACACCCTATCACTTTGGACTTATACCTGTACTATTTACACCCAGCAGCAGCTATGTGTATTTGTTGTATTATGTGTGCTTTTAATTAATGTTTTTTTTTCTGTAACCCCGATAAAGCTTCAAAATTACTTCACACAATTTGTTTTTTGGAGGATAGGAGTATTAGCTGCATATCAAGCAGCACACAAGCCACAGGGTACCATGTAGTGTCCTTAAGTACAAATTATTCATAATTTTTTCTATAAATGATATGAACTATGCTTTCTATGCCAGAGCTGCAAATTCTAGCAACCAGGGGCAAGGCCAGCTTTCCCACAAGGCCACCAAGGCCAGGCCTCGGGGTGGCAGTGGTGCAGAAAAATCAACGCTGAAAATCCCCACTGTCTGTCACAGGCAGTCATCAGACAGCCGGCATGAGCAGCACACACACACAGTGCCAGTGCTGCTTTTTATTTGATCAAGGAGCTGGCCATGGGTGGGCGGGGCCTTGAGTTTCACTGATGTTTTGGCCCTGCTCCTTGCTATGCTGCCTGCAAGCAAGTGTGATTGGACTTGGAGGAACAGAGGCCTCAGTAGGAGGAGTCTGACCATGGCGCGGAGTGGAGTGGGGTCAAGTAAAGCAGTGTGGAAGAATTGATCAGATTCAGAGCTGAGCTGGCCAGGAGGACAAGGTAGGTCTTCTTTCTCCTCCCCTGGCTCCCACACCCCATGTGTAGAACTGGAAAAGTAGAAAGTTTTAAAATGTAATGGGCACACTGGCTGCATTTGATGGGAACACTGGCAGCATATGATGGGCATACTGGTAGCGTTTGATGGCAGTGTGGCAGCATTTGATGGGCACAGTGGCAGCTTTTGATGGCACAGTGGCAGCGTATATGGGCACAGTGGCAGCATTCAATGGGCACAGTGGCAGCATTATCGATCATCTTTGGTCAAGAAAGACTGAACAGTTTAGCTTTACTTGCTATTGAGTCAGAACTTTGTCCTACGAAGATATTATTGATGAGTTTGCCAAAAGAAAAGTTAGAACTAAAAAATTGCAGGGAGTTTCTTACTGCTATAATCTTTAAAAGGCATTTTCTGCATTACAGAGTATTTTCAGGCTGTACAATTAATGTCAGTTATTTTCAGTGTTCTTGTGTGTGGAGATATATTTTTAATTGATCTATTGTAGCAGTCATCTATAAAGGACGAGAATGGTGGTGTGTGTGTGTGTGTAAGGGGGGCGGCAAAGGGAGTAAATCCTGAGTTAAGCCTGACCAAGGGCCATCTACAGGTTACAAAATGTAAAGCAGAAAAAATAATTGTGCTTAATTAATAAAACTGTGTTGAAAACAGTATACAGACTATCATTGATATTAGTTTCAAATCCTCTTATTCAACATGGCTGGCCAGGAGAGTAGTATATTCAGAAGATGTAAAAAACAACAAAACACGATTTGCTTACAACACCAATTTGTCTTATAAGAAAAACCTTACACAAGCTGATACTCACCTTTGTCATGCTTCCCTTTTACTTCTTTGAAGTCCTTATTAAATAGGTGGTCCTTTCGGATAAAAAATAAGAAGAATTTGTTGCGCTACAGATCTTTATAATCAGTTGGTTCAATAACATATCAGCAGCCAGCACAATTTTGAATGAAATCAATAATAAGATATATGTATATGGTAAGTGTGCAGTGCTTTAAATCCCAAAAGGACAATCCAGGAACAAAAGTTCAATAGTAGTTCAATCTGCGATAGACAGGGATAGGGAGACCTGTCACCAGCACCCGACAATACAGCCGCTTACCCCATGTGGTGGACCCTCACCACAAAAGTCACATCAGCTTATTTAAAGTGAACTCAGGTAAGAAGGAAGCCCATCAATCTTCATGCGCTTAATGGCAGCAGACCAGATAGTGGATGCCGCAAACCTGGATGTGACTCTCCTTGTTCAAAAATTACCTTCTAGCGGTAATCAAATATGTGTCATCCCATGCAGACTAAAGGAGATAAGCCTCATTGCCCAGCACATCATAACAGTATTTATTCAGACAAAAATGATTGAAATTGAACTCACATTGCTGACAAACAAAAGCAAGCTCTGTTTGTATGTATACAGCCTCTCCCCACCAGAAAGATATCTGCTGTGTCCCAGGTTGCAGTAGCATCATGTTGCCAACTCCTCCCTACGTCATTTCGTGAGAGAATCACATTGATCAAGGAGAATCACATCCAGGTTCGCTGCATCCACTATCCGGTCTGCTGCCACTAAGTGTATGAAGATTGATGGGCTTCCTTCTTAACTGAGTTTACTTTACATAAGCTGATGTGACCTTTGTGATGAGGGTCCACCACATGGGGTAAACAGTTGTATTGTCGGGTGCTGGGGATGGGTCTCCCTATTCCCAGTCTATCGCAGATTGAACTACTATTGATCCTTTCGCATATACAAGGGCAGTTGAACTTTTTCTAAGGTACAATGCTTGGGCCTGAGCAACCAATCACCAGGCATGAACACTCTCAAGTTATAAGGAAGAAGTTAGCCTCAACATGGAACTCATGCAAGGGAGTGTGGCATGGGAGCTTGGGGAAGATGAACATCAGTGAATAAAGAGGGGTTGTTCTTACAAGAGAACATGTCACATTGCCTAAATAGGCAAAAGTGACCAACTTTTTTCAGGGATAGAAATCCCTATAATCAAATGTATCATGTATTGTTGTTGCACGTTTACCATTTTTAACTTTTTTTATATGCTTATATGCTTGGCATGTCAAATTCTCTATCTCTGTGTCTGTGTGGTTCACAAATACTTTTTTAGAAGCAGCTGACAGTCAAAGCCACTGCACTTAACTTTTAAATTGGAATCACAGCAAACCTATGAAGATAGATAATTTGGCTGTCCTCATTCACATAGAAGAATAGAAACTAGGTTGTGAAATAAATGTTATACTAACGATACTATTTACAATAAGCTTACCAGATTACTATTTTTATATACCTTTACTAGAGTAGATAGTGCTGTAAGGTAGATATTAAAAGAGAAGTATATGTTTTTGTTTTGTTTTTCTGCTTAATCTCAATCCTTATGAGCTACTGGTGCCTACAGAGCTTGCAGAGCTTTTCTACACTCTGAGAAGTGCACCCTTTCTGTTACAATAGGGTTACTTACCTGTGGGAGGGGCTATAGACCTTAATGAAGTGTCATACCGACAATGGAAGTCTGGATCCACCCCCCTTCCTTCTCCTCTCTGTGATTGATGTCTGCTGCTCACAGCATAGCTCATCTCCCTCCTTCCCTTCCCTCCTGACAGATGATCCTGAGCACACAGTGCTTTTTATACATGTTCTACATTCCTATTAAAAATATCATAAAAATACAAGACTGGCTGAAGATGGGGACTCCTGTTTCCCTCTCTCTCCTGCGGCACTGCAATGTTTATTCACAAACAGCTATACATGTACACAAGTTGCTGGTGTCTTCTTGTCTGAATGGGAAGTGTAGAGAGCATTCAGGGATCGCTGAACATAATAATGTGCTGTTCTTGGCAGCCCCCTCCTGATAACCTCCCGTGCTCGAAGCTAAAACAGGCATGAGTGATGGGAAGGAGAGCGGGAGAGATCTGAGGACACAGAGGGAAAACAAAGCCCATGAAGTATCAAAGGAGGTGGTGGAGAGAGGATACAGACTGCTGCTGAAAAGCAGCCCAGAAACAGACAGGACAGCTGCTAGAGATGAAGACAGTGCACAACTTCTCACATTGCCTCCGCTTTCTGGTTTTATGTGTGTTGACAAGTTGCTATGGAAATGGAGACACGTGGAAAACATGTACATTCTGACCTGCTTCTAAGGTGTGTGCCCAATTGCCAAGAGTGGCCACATGTCAAAGAGAAGGAGGGACTGAGTGGGCGGTTTTATGGAGTTGTATCCACCCACTCTAACCTTTCAAACAGAAAGAGGACCATTACTGGCCTTTTCCCATACTTCTCATTTAAGGCATGCTTTCATGGATATGCCACCAATCCCATCTAAATGGGCACTTCAGGCTAACTCCACCTTTATCTACATGTTTCATGCTACACCTAGAGATGGAGTGAACACCAGCAGAATTCCTCAACAGGGGAAAATTTCTAACTCGAATGAGTTAGAACCAACTGAAGTCTATGGGAGCCAAACAGGGTAAAAAGTGACAATTTTGAAGGCTTATATGCAAGTAATTGGCCAAAAAAGGGGTATGGAGGTCTGGGTACTGCTCTGGGGACATGGGTCAGTGCAATTTTTTTTTAAACAATCATTTCTTCAGGAGCTGTGATTTTATTGATGCCCCCATACATTTAGTGCATGGGGGGTCCCCGTAGTCTGCCTGTAAAGTGGCACATCTGAAGTATTCTACAGCAAAAATGAAATTTCTAAAGGAAAAAAAACAAGTCAAATTACAATTAAATTGACTTGCAGTTGCAATTGCCAGCAACCAGCAATTGGGGAAAAAAAGAAACTGAAAATACATTAAAAGAAATCCATAACAGACCCATATCCAAGCAGGCTGCCTGGCAGGTCAGGAATGGGGGGAAGAGCAAGCACCCCCCCCCCCTCCTGAACCATACCAGGCCACATGCCCTCAACATGTTGATGGGGACAAGGGTCTCTTCCCCACAACCCTGGACTTTGGTTGTGGGGGTCTGTGGGAGAGGAACTTATGGGAATCAGGAAGCACAAGGGGGGCACCACACCCTTTTTAAAAAAAATTTTTACTGGTAAATTTTGTTTTTATTCATCTGTCAGCAGAGAAGCCCATTGACAGCTGATGACTCATTGGTTGTTAAGGACAACGCGGCTGGTTTCCTGGCCCCACTCCTTAACAACCAGATTTTACTGCGTTCTGATTGGGCAAAGCTTTGCCCAATCAAGGCACAGAATGCACTGTGCAGCACACAGGGCATTCAGTGGGGCGAACATCTGTCAAACACCCTGCAATTTGAGTGTTCCCCGAACAGCACAAACAGCCAATGTTTGGCCGAACTCATACTCAGGCCAAACCATTTTGCTCAACACTAGTTACATCCATATTTAGGATAAAACATCACGCATGGTGAAAATATGAAGCCTCCTACCCTCAAACTGCTACCCCTTCTTACAAATGCTGCAGGTATTTCTCCCTGACAGCTCTTGTCAAGTTTGAAATCTGTGTGTCTATGTTTAGCTCAGCCCACAGAGCCACATTATTCAGTTTAAATCTACTTGCCACTGTGGCAGATTGTCTCGTAGTTCTCAATGAAGCACAGGTGGGGTAATTTCATAATGTTGTAGTCCATTCTTATGTCCTACAGCTTTGTAACCAAAAGTTTGTACCTTGGTATAGAGCATTAGCTGCATAAAGAGTTTTCAGGAGCTAGAGCATTCCACCCACAATCATTTGACTGCAGTTGTAATGCTTTCTAGGCTCCTATGTAAAAGAAATAATAAATGTCGATTTTTTTAAATTAACATGGGTTTTTTTTTTGTTTTTTTGTTTTTTGTTGTTTTTTTTCAAAAGGGTTGACTTAGTCTTAATTGTCCCACCCCCTGAATGATTACGACAGTAAGCAATCTGTGAATCAGATTGCTTTAGCTTTTAGCTCTTTAGATTTTTTTTACCAAAGTTTGGCAAGCATGATTGTAGTCTCATTTTACTCTTTATTCAAATGTATGCAAAAAAATGTTTTTTTGTATGCAAAGCATGTCCTGCATTTTAGCTTCTTATATTGGTTCACTGTGTCCAGTTAAATGTTAAAGGTTTTATTTTCTTGATTAAATACAGGCAATGGGAGGGTCTAAAATATATAACACAATTTTTAGGTAGAAATACATGATGTCAGAATCATTGTAAGAGGTAGAAAAGTAATCTTGTTGAAGATTGCTCTACTGCATCAACAAGGAGGCAAATAAGTAAATTCACATAGCTAATACACCAGTATAATGATCCTTATATTTTTAAATGGCAATTTTTCACTTGGAAATTAAGATTTGTTTAACCTGTTTGGAGCAAATAAGAGTACTCTCTAATTTTTATAAGTCATTTTTGTCTCATTAGGGTGAAGTAAGTACTTTGTAAACCAAGGGGCCTATGTATAAAGTAGTAAATTATAAAAATGCCAATATGTCTAATTAAAATATAGTGCCTTGCGAAAGTATTCAGCCCCCTTGAACTTTTCAACCTTTTGCCACATTTCAGGCTTCAAACATAAAGATATAAAATTTAAATTTTTTGTGAAGAATCACCAACAAGTGGGACACAATTGTGAAGTGGAACGAAATCTATTGGATATTTTAAACTTTTTTAGCAAATAAAAAACTGAAAAGTGGTGCGTGCAAAATTTTTCGGCCCCTTTACTTTCAGTGCAGCAAACTCACTCCAGAAGTTCAGCGGGGATCTTTGAATGATCCAATGTTGTCCTAAATGACTGATGGTGATAAATAGAATCCACCTGTGTGTAATCAAGTCTCTGTATAAATGCACCTGCTCTGTGATAGTCTCAGGGTTCTGTTGAAAGCACAGAGAGCATCATGAAGACCAAGGAACACACCAGGCAGGTCCGTAATACTGTTGTGGAGAAGTTTAAAGCCGGATTTGGATACAAAAAGATTTCCCAAGCTTTAAACATCCCAAGGAGCACTGTGCAAGCGATCATTTTGAAATGGAAGGAGTATCAGACCACTGCAAATCTACCAAGACCTGGCCGTCCCTCTAAACTTTCAGCTCAGACAAGGAGAAGACTGATCAGAGATGCAGCCAAGAGGCCCATGATCACTCTGGATGAACTGCAGAGAACTACAGCTGAGGTGGGAGAGTCTGTCCAAAGGACAACAATCAGTCGTACACTGCACAAATCTGGCCTTTATGGAAGAGTGGCAAGAAGAAAGCCATTTCTCAAAGATATCCATAAAAAGTCTTGTCTAAAGTTTGCCACAAGCCACCTGGGAGACACACCAAACATGTGGAAGAAGGTACTCTGGTCAGATGAAACCAAAATCGAACTTTTTGCCCACAATGCAAAACGATATGTTTGGCGTAAAAGCAACACAGCTCATCACTCTCAACACACCATCCCCATTGTCAAACATGGTGGTGGCAGCATCATGGTTTGGGCCTGCTTTTCTTCAGCAGGGACAGGGAAGATGGTTAAAATTGAGGGGAAGGTGGATGCAGCCAAATACAGGACCATTCTGGATGAAAACCTGTTGGAGTCTGCAAAAGACCTGAAACTGGGACGGAGATTTATCTTCCAACAAGACCATGATACAGCAAAATCTACAAAGGAATGGTTCACAAATAAACGTATCCAGGTGCCATTGGCAGCCAAGTAAACGGGAAGTGACGTCATGACGTCGCTTCCGTGTTTACTATTAGGATACTGGAACGAAGCTGATTACGGCTTCGTTCCAGTTCCTCCCCAGCAGCCGGAGGCATCGCAGTGTGAATCACAACAGCGTAACAGCGTCGAGAGGCGGCGGGAGGGGGGAGCGTCCCCTCCCGCTCCTCCGGCATAACAGCCGAGCGGCTTTTAGCCACTTCGGTTGTTATGGCTGGAAAGCCAATCGCCCGCTGAAAAATTTTTCCCCATCAACATGGGCTTCGGGGGCCGTCCTAAAGCATTCTCCCCATGTTAAGGGCAAGGGGCCTGGTATGGTGCAGGGGGGAGCTTTCACTCGTCCCCCCTTTCCTGGCCTGCCAGGCTGCATGCTCAGATAAGGGTCTGATATGGATTTTTGGGGGGGACACCATGCTTTTTTTGTAATTTTGGTGCGGAGTTCCCCTTAAAATCTATGTCCGACCCAACGTGCCTGGTATGGATTTTGGAGGGGGGGGCCCTACACCGTTTTTTTCCTTAATTCTGTCATAGGAGTTTCCTTAAAGTGGAGGGCCACCCTGAAAACAAAAAAATATTAAAAATGACAAAAAAATCTAAAAAAAAAAATGAAAAAAAATTTTTTTTTTACTTACCAGAAATGCCTGTTGCTAGGCACATAATCCTAATCTTCCTCTTCCTCCTCCGCGGAGATCTTCTGCCTTCTCTCCTCGTCGCGGCGTCTTCTGGGTAATGGGTCGTGCTGTGTTCTGGGAACTGTGTGTTCCAGAACACAGCGCGTCCCATTCAGAAAGTGCTGCGGGACTCGCGCATGCGCAGTAGGAAACGGGCAGTGAAGCCATAAGGCTCCACTGCCTGTTTCCCTTAGAGGGAATGGTGGCGCTGGGACCCGAGAGCCGAGGGACGGGTCGGCCTCGGGCGGCCGACATCACGGGCGCCCTGGACAGGTAAGTGTGTTTATTAAGTCAGCAGCTGCAGTGTTTGCAGCTGCTGACTTTTTTTTTTTTTTTAAACGGCCCTCCTCTTTAACCACTTCAATACACTGTATTAAATACTCTGCAGCTGCGTTATATACACTACACTAACTGTACGATATACTCTGCACTGTATTATATATACACTACACTGACTGCACTATATACACTGCACTTTATTAAATATATTACACTGATTGCACTATATACTCTGCACTGCATTATATACACTGACTGCACTATATACTCTGCACTGTATTATATATACTACACTGACTGCACTATATACTCTGCACTGCATACCGGTGAGGTGCATGCTTTGGCTAATCAGCAGCCATCAATGCACTGGAATCTCACAGTTACTTAATTGGGCGCTCTGCGGTGGACGAACGTCCGTGAGCGCCCCATATGTTCATTTGTTCTACGAACAAACTAACAGCTGATGTTTGAGTTGAACTTACGTTCGACTCAAACATCAAGCCCATCGCTATTATCAATAGTGTCAGAATCTTTTTAGATGCACATTTCTGAAGAAAGATGCCTTTTGAGACATATCGATTTCTTAGTATTAACGGAAAGATATAGTAATTAATTTTCTCAGACTTTAAAAACTGTTTCAGATGTATTGCCCTGTTCTTGTACTAAATATTATAAATTCATCAAACTAACAAATATAATTATTTATATTATCAAACTTCTTTCTAAGACATCATTCAGCACAGGTGCTGATCCATAATTAGTGCTTTTCCATCTACCCCCATCTTAGGAACAAATGTTACACCCACTCAGCTACTTGTAGAGAGAGTGCTGAGATGTACTTTACCTGAAAAAAATTAGATTTACCTAAAATACCTGACAATGTACAACGCATTGTTAAAACTACAAGGAATAAAATACAATTACAACCATTGTGCCAAAAAATCTACAGTATATATGTGAAAATTTTAAAGAATGAGAATGCTGTAGAAAATGTATAGCAATCAATTATTGAACAAATCAGTAGTAGTCACCCCTGGTAGGTCAGGTCACGGATGGTTTCCACCCAGCCCCCTGGACGGCCAGTTAGTAGTCGGGGCCCCTCACTTACCCCATTCAACGGGCAGTGCTCCGGGCTGTTGGTGCTTGCTTCCTTGCGTCCCCTGTGTCTCCTCCCTCCTCCTCCTGGCAACCAATCCGATCAGATCTCCTTTAGGCCAATTGGGTGACAGGTCTCTGCACCCTGGGCCCACCCTTTTTGAAGCCTATTAGAGCCTCTGGCTCTAATCATGAGCTTAAAAAAAACCTGAGTGGAATCCATGCGTCCGGCGCACTGCATGTAGATCATGGGGCTGGAAGCATGGATGGGGGGCGGCGCCCATGTGACCCACATGGATGGGCCCCAACTGACTTCCAATAATGATTAGAAGGCAATCGCACTAAAAGATTTAAACCATAGTTTGAGATCAAATTTGGTGAAAATTTCTACAGCAATCTGATAATCCTTCAGTTACTGAATTAGCTTCAACATTTCAACAACCATCTAGTAGATATACACTAGGTATGAACCCACGGTTTGAGTCGAACGTAAGTAAGGGTGTTCATTTGTTCTAAAACAAACCAAACATATGAGGCGTTTGCGGGAAATTTGAGCGCTGCGGAACGCCCCATAATGCACTGCGGGATCACAGTGCATTGCTGTATGATGATTGGCCAAAGCATGCACCTGACCTGTATGCTTAGGCGAATCCCAGTGCGCTCTGATGAGAGAGCCATGATTGGCCAAAGGCAGGATGCCTTTGGCCAATTATGTCTCGGGGGCTAAGTCCACGCCTCACACTATATAAGGCTGTTGCTTACACGGTGGCCATATAGTGTAATAAATGAAGAGAAATTAGGCAGATTAGTTAGTCACGTGCTGGCAATGTATTTGATATATTGTATATACAGTTGTGTTCAAAAGTTTGCATAACCTGGCAGAAATATTGGCATTAATATTGAAAATATGACTGATCATGCCACAACATTGTCTTTCATTTAAAGTCAGCAATCTTGGTCTACCTGTCCTTGTCTTGGTATCAAAAGAGCCCCTAATTTTCCACTTCTTAATAAGTGATTAAACAGTGCTGACTTGCATATTCAAGGCTTTGGATATCTTTTTATATCCATTTGCATCTTTGTAAAGTTTCATTACCTTCTTACGCAGGTCTTTTAACTTTTCTTTTTCAGCTCCTCATAGCTTAGTGTCTAGCCTGCTTAGTGCATCCATGTGAGAGCTAACAAACTAATTGACTATTTATATACAGACATTAATTGTTATTTAAAAAGCCACACCTGTGGGAAATTAAGGGTATGTAAACTTTTGATCAGGGCCATTTGGGTGATTTATGCTATTATTACGATTTAAAAAGGATCAAAAAAACTATGTGATAATAAATTGATTCATGTGATTGCTATCCTTAACCACTTTCAGACCGGACCATTTTGCTGGCTTAAGACCAGACCACTTTTTGCGATTGGACATTGCGTCGCTTTAACTGACAATTGCGCGGTCGTGCGACGTGGCTCCCAAACAAAATTGATGTCCTTTTTTTCCCACAAATAGAGCTTTCTTTTGGTGGCATTTGATCACCCCTGCGGTTTTTATTTTTTGCACTATAAACAAAAATAGAGCGACATTTAAAAATGGACGTACTTGTACGCCAATATGCCTGCCCATGCCATTCTGCCGATCTACATCAGCATGCGCCGGTCGGGAAGTGGTTAAATAAAAGACGGTGTTTTGGCATGATCAGTCATATTTTCAATATTAATGCCAACATTTCACAATTTCTGCAGGTTATGCAAACTTCATCCCCACAACCCTTGCCCAGTTTATTGGAATCTGCAAGCCCCCTTTAAAAAGGGGCCCCCAAGATCCTGGCACCCTATGTGAATGGGTAGGGGTAAATTGTACCCCTACCATTCACCAAAAAAAGTACCAAAGTGACAGGAGACAGTTTTAGACAATTCCTTTGTTTAAAAAAAAAAAGAGTCCCGTTATGTCCATCTTTCTTCAATCATCAATCAGACTTGAAAAAGCCCCAAAAAACAGAAACCTCCATCCATCCCGCCGACTGCCGTCTTTTTGGTTTGACAGCTCTTATATAGCCAAGGATGGGGCCACCCCACTGACTTACATGAGTGACCCTGCCCCCTTCTGATGTCATGTGACGTCAGAGGGGGTCACCCATTTTTGTCGCCGGGTGGCCCCGCCTTTGACTATATAAGAGCTATTGAAGCAAAAAGGCGTCAATAGGCAGAGTTTTTCCTTTTTTTCATAACTATCAGCGCCGTGATTGAGGATGAATGGACATCGCGGGACACTTTTATTTTTTTATTTCCCTGTCATTTTTACTTTTTTGACACTTTCTTTGGTGAAGGATTAGGGGTACAATGTACCCCATACCTATTCACATATGGCACATTTAGCATAGGGGCTGATCTATAATCAGTGCTTTTCCATCTACCCTCATCTTAGAAACAAATGTTACACCTACTCAGATACTTGCAGAGAGAGTGCTAATATGTACTCTACCTGAAAAAAAGGAGATTTGTTTAACCTAAAATACCTGACAACGTACAATACATTGTAAATTGTGCTTGCAGTAATTTTTTTCAACCAGGTGTATCAGGGGGCTGAGGTTGTTCTTACAACCATTGTGCCAAAACATCTACAGAATATACTGTATGTGAAAAATTAAAAGAATGAGAATGCTGTAAATAATGTATAGCAATCAATTATTGATCAAATCAGTAGTAATCCTACATAAGAACCATGGTCTTACAATACAGTGCCTACAGGAAGAGCATGTTTTAGGATAAATAGATGTAATTTGAGACATGACACAACTACTTCCAACAGTAGTTCCAAAAACTAGTTCCAGGATATCCCGGACAAGTCCCCACGTCTAGCGCCAAACCTGAAGGAGCCGCTGGTTAAATTTTGGATTCTCTGTTCTGTGCCACGACTCCAAGAACAACCTCAGCCCCCCGATACACCTGGTTGAATAAAATTACTGCAAACCCAATTTACAACACAAGTGAGAAATACCTTTCACCTGGCTGTCAGATATGGCAATATACATACACATACCTGTTTAGTCGTAAATACGCTTAAACTATTGATTGAATATTATAGTGCAAGTAACAGTTAAACCAAATTGAACACACTCAGCAGGCAGGTTAGCAATAAACAATGCATATAAACTGTAAATGCAACAAGGATAATTATAAATCCACACTAGGTTTTGAGTGCATTCAAACAAATAGACAGAGGTATAATACACCTTTAAACTTGCCAGCAGATAGAGCTTCAAGGTAATTATAACGAGGGACAGTCCTTAGTCCTAAGTTTTGTTGAAGCTTGTTGGCACGCATTGCGGCCATCAGTAAGGCCTGCAGTCAGTATTAGAGCTATGGGGTCACTGGTTAAGTAGCTCCTAGTGACTTTATTCCCTAGCAGTGGTAGCAAGTATTGACCCCAAGGCTCGCTTACCAGTCCCGATAATACTGATTTAGTTGCCCCTCTGATCAGGTGTCAACTTGCTTAGGTTGCTTAGTGGGACACTGGCAGGGAGAACTGCAAAGACAGCATGCTGGGAGTGGCTCCATCTCCCCACAATCCAGTCCCAGTACTGCTTCCCCACACTGTAGTAGCTTCCAATGGCGCCTCATCCTCTCCCTACACTGGCCCCGATAACTCAACTCGCTGCAGACCTAGGAGTTTCCACAAAAGGCTGTGGATTTCTGCCAACTCAGGCTCTTTCTGGCTGACAATCTTGTGCACAGTTGTTCTCTCCTCACTGTCTCTGCACTGTCATGTCAGAGCCTTTTCTTTTTCTGGGCTCCTAGACTCTCTCTCTCCCTCTCAAATCTCCTCAGCCTCACCAGCACTTCCTGAAACTCCCCTATTTCCTAGTGTGCTCTGTGTCTCAGAGTTTCCTGGAAAGATAAGTCAGCATCTCCCTGTCTCCATCTTGTGGCCAAAAGGAGAAATTGCATTACAACATGCCTGCTACATACTCCTCCCACCAAAGAGCTCTTGGTCCCCAAAGGAAGGACAGCATATAATGTCCGCAGCATGTTACATGCTTTCAAAATACAACGGAAGGCAAAAACAGGTTAGTACATGTAAGAAAACAAGCAATTGGCATGCACATCTGAACCTGGTAAGAGAACATCCCCCTAAGTAAGGGACTGCAGAACCTCACCACCTATCTGGGTAAACAAATGAAACAGCTTATGAATTATTTATTAAAGTGCGCAATTGTCTTCCTGCTTCTTCTCCCAGCCAATCGGGATGCGAGTCTTAAGACACGATTGGCCAAGATGAGAAGCAACTGTATTGGCCTGGGAGCAGAAGCAGGGGGGAAGTGTTATCATAATGGGGGATTTTAATTATCCAGACATAGAGTGGGTGGAGGGAACCATGCATTTGTCTAAGGCTCGCTAGTTCCTGAACGTCTTGCAGGACAATTTCATGGGTCAGATGGTAGAAGCACCAACTAGAAACAAGGCATTACTAGATCTACTGATTACCAACAATACAGGCCTGATCACGGATGTGGAAATACAAGGAAATTTAGGAAACAGCGATCACAGGTCAATTGATTTCAGTATAAATCTCACACAAATAGGAAACACAAGGGGAACACAAAGACACTGAATTTAAAAAAAGCCAACTTCCATAAACTACAAACCTTGCTAGAAGATGTAAATTTGGATAAAATCTTAGGAATAAAGAACACAGAGGAGAGATGAGTTTGCTTTAAGAGTATATTAAATAAGGGCATCAGTGCATCCCATTGGGAAATACATTTAAAAAGAGCGAACATACTTCCGGTTCCGGCGCCGCATGGAGTGACTGCTCCTTCACTCAGCTCCCGCAGCGCGACCCTGTAATCGGCTTATAAATTCGGCCGAGCGGCTGGGAAACCACCAATCCACCTCTGCCATAGCCTTCTAAGCCATGGACAAGTATCTGGAGAAATCCGGCGCGCGAACGAACGCGGCGCCGCCCGCGACCGCGGCGCGGCCGCAAATTGAGGCCCCGGCTTCGGCCTACTCGGCTACCTTCTCCTCGCAGCGCACAACGGACATGGAGGTGAGCAGTGACCCATCCTCCCCTCGCTCTGCACAACCCCCACTGACCTCTCAAGCTCCTCCGTCCCAGGGCACTCTCCCCACAACCCCTGCTGGTGATTCAACTACGGAACGCATTGCCCAGGCCGTGGCTGCTCTATTATCCCCCATGATCTCTGCATCGGTGGAAAAGGCCGTAAATGCAGGCATGCAACAGTTAAAGGCCCAAATAGGCGAACACCACACCAGACTAAACGACCTGGAACACCGCGTGCCAGACATGGAGGAGGAATTATACCAGGCCCAAGCCACTGAACGCTCCCAGGACAGGACAAACCAATACATCTTACAGAAGCTCGATGACTTGGAGAATAGGGCCAGACGGAGTAACTTGCGATTCGTTGGCATCCCTGAGTCGCTTCAGACCTCCGAATTATCTGACTTTTGTGCGATTCGCATCCCAGAAGCCCTGGGCCTCCCGGGCCCCTGCACGGTAGAGAGGGCCCACCGTATGGGTCCCGCCGCACCTGAACGCAAATCCCCCAGACCCATAATTGCAAAGTACCTCAATTACTCTGACAAGGCCCTGATCCTGCAGAAGTTCAGACAAACCCGTTCTCTTCAACTGGATGGAATCAAGGTCCTGATTTTCGCCGATTATTCCATCGAGGTCTCCAAGAAGAGGAAAGCATTCCAGCAGGTATGCTCGGAACTTTTCAAAATGCAACTCAAGTTCTCCCTGGCCTTCCCGGCTGTCCTGCGCCTCAAAGCTCCAAACGGAGACCAGCTGACCTTTCAAGATCCCTCCGAAGCGGAGGCATTTCTACGCTCTCTTCACTCGGATTCGCACCCCCACACCCCATCCAAGCCATCATCGCTTAACCGCTCCCTGGACCAAAGGAGCCCACGGAAAGACTCGCCCAAACGGTTCAGGCCCTCTGCCCCGGACCGTCATCCCCGTGATACCCCTCGGTGAAGACATGGTAGTCTCCCTGATTCCTCCTCTGCTCACCTTTCCGGTGATCCTTTTGCCGGGTCCATCAGACTTGTAAGTTGCCTTGTTAGTTTTTCATTCATCCGATCAGGCAAGGATGATGCTCTGCCTGATGTTTACCCGGTTTCTCTTATTTTTAGGCCTCGTGCCAAGTTATGCTACTATGTAGAAATCACACCACCGTTGTTTTGTTTTCTTGGCCACCTCTACATCGACTGACTCTCTGTCCTCGCTTAGACGTGGCCCTGCCGCTATTGCGGCCATTATATATGTTGTACTTTTTGATTACACTAGTACCTTTGTATTGTTTATTTGTTTTTTATATGCTCTTTTTGCTACGTATATTTTTACGGTCCACATTTTCTTTTATATATATGCTCCCCCTGTAAACTACCCTGTTTTCTTTTTTGGGTCTTTATCCTAAAATGTTTAAACTGCATATATCTACGAAGCTCCCTCCTTACATGTCTTATGACGTTATTGTGCTCCCTCTGGACTCACTGTGCAAGACTAGCGCCGTACCATGGCACGTATTCTTTTTTGGCTCTCCCTTAGCACTTTTAACCTTGCTCATACTCCCACCCGAGTGCTTTTGCTCCATGCCTTGGGTCGTGCACTGGGGGCTGGCCTACACAGTGACTCCATGCGGAAAAAAGCGAAGTTCGCTCCAATGTTTTTGTTTATGTATGTGTTTCAGTTTATTCCCCATCCCCCCTGCTCCCCCCCCCTATCTTTCTATCGGAGACCACGTCCCCCCTCTGTCCGTCACACTTTACGGGTTCCACTGCCACACCGGGTTCTTTCTATCCAATCTACAATCTGGCCTACTCGGTCCACCGGCTAGCGTTAAATATACAACATCGGCTCATTTCCCCTTCTCGCCCCCCCTGACATGAACATAATATCCTGGAATGTGAAAGGCCTAAGATCGCCCAATAAGAGAATGAAGGTCCTACGGCACCTAAAAAGATTGAAAACAGATATTGCCCTCCTACAGGAAACCCACTTATCCGCTCCAGACTTTCATCGCATGCAGAAACTCTGGGTTGGAAAGGTCCTTGGCTCAGATGCCGTTAACCGTAAGGCGGGTGTTCTCCTGCTGATACATAAAAACCTCCCCTGCGAAGTATTGTCCACACACTCAGATTCTCAGGGCAGGCTCATCTCAGTGCATATTCGCCTGGTGATCACTAACGTGTACGCTCCCACTAGCCCCGGTAAATCCTTTTACAGCAGTCTGACCTCCTGGCTCCTTCGTTTCACCCAAACCCCCCATTTGGTCGGCGGTGACTTCAATGACATCCTTCACCACGTAGACGACAGATCCCCTCCCCCACGACATAGATTAAAAAGCGCTCCCTCTGACACCTCCGTTTTTGCCTCCACCATGGAGTCCCTACATCTTCGTGATCTGTGGCCCCTGTCTCACCCGGCAGACAGGGAATACACCTTTTACTCCCACCCCCATAACATGTTCTCGAGAATCGACTATTTTTTCGGATCCGACGATCTCATCCCCAATCTGTCTGAAGCAGAAATACTTGACATTGCTATTTCTGATCATGCCCCGATCTTAATTCGACTTGACAACTTAGATCTCCCACCACACCCTAGACTGTGGCGCTTCCCCTCCTATCTCCACAATAATCCTGACTTCCAACACTTTATGGCGGTATCCTGGCGTGAATACTCGGAAGCGAATTCCCCCCACTCTGATTCCCCCAACCTCTTCTGGGATGCTGGTAAAGCGTTTCTCAGGGGCCGAATCATCTCCTATGCGTCTTCCTTCAAAAGAAACGCCCTGTCCCATTATAAACGCGCCAGCGCGAGACTACATCTAGCCCAAAGATCCCTCTCCACTACTGACTCCCCCAACAGTAGAGCCGAATGGCAGGCAGCCAAGCAAGGTTTTGACACTTGGGCGGACACACTCGAACGTGCGAAAAGATCTCAACTTGACGCAACGCTCCACAAGTTTGGTAATAAGGCGGGTAAACTCCTAGCGAGGCTGTGCAAAGGCGCTTTCCATCCGACGCACATCACCTCTCTTAAAGATACGAAGGGTGTCCTTCACTCCACCCCGCAAGCAATTAACAAGGTGATGCTAAACTACTACACGGCCCTCTATGCTCCAGACCCTATAGATAATGCCTCTGCCCGCTCTTTCCTAGATAGTGTGCCCCTAACTAAAGTCACTTCTGAACAATTAGAAGCCCTTAATGCCCCCATCTCACTCGCCGAAATCTCCTCCACGATCCGCACACTAACCCCGTCCAAAGCTCCAGGTCCCGACGGTTTCACCAGTGAATTCTATAAAACCCTCTCCTCCATCACAGAGCCCACACTCCACAAGGTATACAATGGCATCTGGTCCGGTGGTCCATATCTCCCCTCTGGGAACCAGGCTGTTATTAAACTCCTCTACAAAAAGGGGAAGGACCCCCTCGAACCAGGCTCGTATAGGCCGATTTCCCTCCTCAACCTGGATGTCAAGATACTGTCCAAAATAATAGCCACTAGACTAGCTGCCATTATTCCCTCCCTAATTCACCCTGCCCAATCTGGCTTTGTGAAAGGCAGAACTGCCACCTTGAACATCCGTAAGGTTATGCTCGCCCTGGAACTTGCAAAAAACAACCCCGATGGGGACTTTGCCATTATAACATTAGATGCGGAAAAGGCCTTCGACAATGTCAGTTTTGATTGGCTCTCTATGACCCTATCCGAAATGGGCTTCAAGGGCCACTTCTGCCACCTTATCAAAGCCATGTATTCTTCCCCTGCAGCTAAATTAGTTGCGGCTGGTGTTCTCTCAGATGAATTTCACCTGCACAAGGGCACTCGTCAGGGGTGCCCACTTTCCCCGCTCCTCTTTAATATTGCCCTAGAACCCCTGTTCAGATATTTATCACACAAAGCCCCCCTTCACGGTATCCGCATAGGCCAACATGATCTGCGCACCTCCCTCTTTGCTGATGATGTGCTCATTTTTTCGTCGGACCCTGCCTCCGACATGCTCACCATTAAAGAGGTCTTTGACGTCTTCAGATCCTGCTCAGGGCTTCGAATAAATTACAGCAAAAGCGAAATCCTCCCGATAGGCTCCCATCGTAAACCCCCCTGGACGCAACACTCTATCTTCACAACCGCTAGCTCCCACATCACCTACCATGGTATTAAAATTGGTAAATTGCCTTCCTCCCTTTACCACCTTAACTACCCCCCCCCCCGATCACAAAAATTTCTCAGGAAATGGTGAACTGGATGGATCTGCCTCTCTCGCTTCTGGGAAGATGCCACCTTCTAAAAATGGTTAGTTTTGCCAGGCTACTGTACCCACTCCAGACCATCCCTCTGCTCCTTCTCCACAAGGACATCAAGACTCTGGAATCAGCTTTTTCTTCCTTTTTGTGGCAGGGCAAACGCCCACGTATAGCCCTAAAAAAGTTGCATCTTCCCAGACACGAGGGGGGTATTAGCTTACCTAACTTAAGATTGTATAATTTGTCATGTTTGTTACGCACTGGCTTGGATTGGATATCCCAATCCTCCAGATACTCCAACTACTCTATGGAAGCCGCCATGGTCTCTCCACTTTCGTTGACAGCTCTCCTCCACTGCCGGTGGAAATCGGTACCACCACTGCTTCAACACAATCTCCTACTCCGGGACACTTCCATAGCCTGGAGAGAAACCAGGAAGTGCCTCAAGCTCCCCCCTTTTGTTTCCAGACACCTCCCGATACAGGGGAACCCTGCTTTCTCCCCTGGCCTTCTCCACAAGCCATTCCACCTCTGGAAAGAGAAGGGCATCACCAGCTTTGCTACACTTTGTGACCTGGACTCTGGCCGCCCTCTGCCATTTGCTCTCCTAGCAGAAAAGTTTTCCCTCCCTCCAGCCCATGCCTTTCATTATAGGCAATGTACCAGCTACTTAAATGACATCTGCAGAGAGGAACATAAACGCTTCACCCTAACTTTCTTGGACCGTCTGCTCAGGGATGATACCTACAAAATATCTGATGTCTACAAACCTTTGCTCCAGCGATATTCCTCCCCCCTGACATCTTCATCTGTCGCCAATTGGAAGAAAGACTTTCCTGACCCGGATTTAGTAGACAAAATTCTGCAAGGTCTCAACAAAGTCTATCGATTGACTCCCAACGAACTTTGGAGAGAATCGCAACTGAAAATTGCCCACAGGGCATACCTTCCCTTCCTTCCATCTGCCACTGATCAGGACACCACCAAGTGTCCCCACTGTCTTCTCAACAGGCCCTCGCTGGCTCACCGCTTCTGGTCCTGCTCCTACATCTCATCATTCTGGGACCGGATACTCGCCTACATCTTCAAAGTTACCTTATTGAAATTACCAAAGGACCCCCTCCTCCTCATTTTTGGTTATTGGGACCCCCTCTTGCTTCCGTGGTCTCCCACCGGTGGCCTCGTGCCCCCAAACAGCACGCCTTGCAAACCTTCCCGCAAAGACTGGGCTCTTCTCTGCTTGCTACTAGCCAGGAAATCTATTCTGAAAAGCTGGACTTCTTCTCTTCCCCCCTCCGTTGATCAGACGCAGAAAGACCTCCTTTCACTCCTCTACAAGGACCGATGCAACGCAAACTTTCGGGACGAAAAAGCGAAGTCTCGCTTCTACGCGCTGTGGCATCCCTTCATATCATTCACTCTCTCCCCGGTGGACATTACCAATTTGGACCACTACACCTTTTTCTACTATGGCGCTCCTTCATCTGCTCTGGGGGTCGGCCTCCCCCCCCCCTAATGTCTAATCTGCTCTCAACAACCCACTACCCCCAGGATCCACCCTACGGAACCCCCCGCCCCTGGGACTAGACACGAGAACCCATGGCTCCTTGCCCCCTCCCCCTCCTTCTCCCCCCTCCCCTTTTTGCCCTTTCCTGTATGTGTCCCTTCCTCCCTCCCCCCCCCCTTTTTTATCTTTACTAAATCTTGGGAAATGTCATTTTCTTGGTTAACTTTATATTGCTATCGCAACAACCTTTTGCCTCAGGATCCATCCAGTTACTGTTAGTTTGCTGCTCTGTTTTACTTGAGTTATTACTTGCTATTTGGTTCTTTTGTTACAGTATGTGATGTACGATTAATATGTTGCAGCCTTACTCTGTTCTCCTTCTCTTCGCGCACCTCATCTGCGATGATGGTCCTACTGTACTGCACTTTCTTTTGTTGCATATGTAATATTATGTCTGTTTCATTTCTCAATAAATACTCTTTAAAAAAAAAAAAAAAAGAGCGAACATAAGTCCTGGATGGCTTAACTCTAATGTAATATGCATAGAAAAGCAAAAGAGAAGGCTTTAAAAAATACAAGGCTTAGAGATCATCATCAGCATTCAGACTTTACAAAGCATGCAACAAGATATGTAAGGGTTCAATTAGGACGGCCAAGATAGAGCACAAAAGACACATAATGGCGGAGAGCAAAAAAAATCCCCAAAAATTATTTAAGTATATAAACAGTAAAATAGGGAGCAGAGACCATATTGGCCCCATAAATAATGGGGAAGGACATCTGGTTACTAAGGATGGGGAAATGGCGAAGGTATTGAATTTATTCTTCTCCTCAGTCTTCATGAGGGAATCGGGGGTTTCAGTAACCAAAACTGCAGTGTTTGTCCTCATGACACATATCAGGAAGCAACCTCATGGGCAACACAGGACAGAATTAGAAATATACTTGGGAAACTTAACATTTAATAAATCAGCAGGACCAGATGGCTTGTACCCACTGGTACTTAAGGAACTCAGTCAAGTAATTGCCAGACCATTGTTCTTAATTTTTACTGACAGTCTACTGACTGGAATGATACCAGCTGATTGCAGAAAAGCCAATGTTGCACCAATATTTCAAAAAGGGCCAAAATACATCCCTGGGAATTACAGACCAGTTAGCCTAACATCAATAGTATGCATGCTCTTGGAGGGGATGATAAGGGACTATATATATGTACAAGATTTCTGTAATGAAAACAGTATCATTAGCAGTATTACTATTAGCCCTCTATGAGGATAGCATCACAGTGCCCATAATGCAGTCTCACTGTGCCCATAATCGCAGTCTCACTGTAGTCAGTGCCTGTGCCTGGATTACACAGTCTGTGGACATCTCCCACTGTGTGTCTCCGACCTGAGCGAAAAAACTTTGGCCGCACTGTAAGAAAAGTCCCACGCTCCTCCTAGAACAGCTCGTGTGATAGAGAGAACACTGCGTCTATCACACCAGCTGATCTAGGAGGAGGGTGGGACTTTTCTCACAGCACGGCCAAAGTTTTCACACTCAGCTCGGAGACACACAATGGGAGATGTCCACAGACTGTGTATGATGTATAGTGGCCCCCAGGACAGGCAGCCTACCGATCAAAAGTATTTTGATTGAGCAAAAATGTAACGATTAATCAAGGAATTAATCATTAATTTCCACAGCCCTACATTATATATACATACACACACACACACACACACACACACACACACACACACACACACACACACACACACATATCTGTACATACACACACATATTTCTTAAGAACGTAAGAGGAACCCCAGAAGAACAGTATTCATATAAGATTGTTCATTTCTAATTCCTCATTTAACCCATTGAGTGACCTGGAGTTTAGTGTAAAAATCCAGAAGGTTTCCCGTAAGCATAATCTGGAAAACCTTTTACCTTCTGGAATGGTCATAGGTATAGCTTCTATACCAAAAATCTCCAGCCCCTGTGTGCTACCTCCATGTATCTGTGAGAAATGCTGTGGGACACTGTGTTTCTCGCATTCTTTTTCAACAAACTGCCTGTGTTCTATGAATCACTTCCACATGGTGCATACAGCTTCCCCCGCATATAGGAGCCCACGGGGCACCTTAACCCATAGACCACAAACTGGGTATTGCAACTTATAAACTGTTTGATCACAAACTCCCGGCCATCTTTATTGATGAGTCTATTTTTGTCATGTATCATGAACTGATAGGCCTTACATCTACTGGACTTACACCTGTAGGATCCTGTCAAGTTTAGAAGCATGGGCATATCCTTGGCCCTATGTTGTTTGCTTTGGATACGACTTGGGGCAATAATGCTCTTAACACCGTTGGCCTTTCTAAAGATCACCTGTGGCTTATCAGAAATCACCCTATGAAAAGTAGGGTCTTGTTTAAGAATTGGGCAATGTTTTTGACTAGCCCTTTTTATGGCCCAGTGCTTATCATTAAATTTGGTGATTAACAATGTGTCTGTCTGCCTATCCACTCATGTTCCCTGTTTATTTTCATTCAGCCCATAATGGTAACGTTCAACCAATTTATGTATATGCTCCTCGTGGTATCCTTTCTCAACAAACTTTTTAGTTAACTGCTTCCCGACCGCCTCATGCAGATATACTGCGGCAGAAGGGCACGTACAGGCAGATTAACATACTTGTACATTGCCCTTTAAGAGGGGGCTTACGGGCGCAGTCACAATAAAAATTGCTGATTGCCGCCATTACTAGTAAAAAAAAATCAATTAAAATGCCATAAATCTATCCCCTATTTTGTAGACACTATAACTTTTGCGCAAACCAATCAATAAACGCTTATTGCAATTTTTTTTTTGCCAAAAATATGTAGAATACGTATCGGCCTAAACTGAGGAAAAAAATGTTTTTGGGGGATATTTATTATAGCAAAAAGTTAAAACGAATGCGTTTTTTTCAAAATTGTCGCTATTTTTTTGTTTATAGCGCAAAAAATAAAAACTGCAGAGATGATCAAATACCACCAAAAGAAAGCTCTATTTGTGGGAAAAAATTACGTAAATTTTGTGTTGGAGCCATGTCGCACGACCGCGCAATTGTCAGTTAAAGCGACAAAGGGGTTAAATTCTTCCGGGGCTGAAGTGGTTAATACTTCTGCTTGAGTCAAGTAGTCTGCAGGATTTGTACAATTCCTATGAAGCCTGCAGAAATAACTGTATGGCATATTATCCTTCCATCTAGGGTGGCCAGCTATCCTTATGCAGATAGGAATCACCTGGCATTTCCTTGAAGTGGGTTTTGGAAATTATCTTACCACCCTGATCCCACCACATGTGTAAACTGGATACCGTATGTGTTAGCATTACAGTAGGAAACAAATTCAGAAAAAGTCTCCAATGCCCATCCCATATTATTAGCACTTCATTAATATAAGGAATGATATACTAGGTGTCTGGCATATGGGTTCTGAGACCAGATGTACTTCTCCCATAAACAGGTTGGCATAACAGGGTACAACATGTGTACCCATCGCTGTGCCAGAGATCTGCCTGTAGAACAACCCATTCGATTGGAAATAATTTTGTTTGAAAGCAAACTTGGTACATTTACTGATGAAGTGCGACTGGGAAGGGTGCATAAAATCAGCCCCAGCTAAAAAGTGTTCCATTGCTATTAATCCATCCTCATGGGGGATAGAAGTGTACAAAGAGCACACATCAAGGGAGAGCCATAGATAGCTAGACTCCTCACTTGTAATGTTCTAGACTTTCCAGGACATGGGAGGAATCTCTGATGTAAGCAAGTAAAGATGTGACTATAGGTTGAAGAAATATAGCTACATATTGAGATAACCTACTAGTAATACTGTCCATACTAGCCACTATGGGTCTCCCAGGTGGACATAATAGATTCTTGTGGACTTTGGAGATGTGGTAGAAGTATGGAATCTTGAAATAATGGTTAACCACTTAAGGACCAGCCTCGTTTTGAGATTTTGGTGTTTACATGTTTAAAAATGTTATTTTGCTAGAAAATTACTTAGAACCCCCAAACATTATATATTGTTTTTTTTCTAACGTCCTAGAGATTAAAATGGCGATCATTGCAGTACTTTTTCACACAGTATTTGCGCATCTGCCTTTTTTTGGAAAAAATCACTTTTTTTTAATAAGAAAATAAGACAACAATAAAATTAGCCCAATTTTTTTATATTGTGAAAGATAATGTTACGCCAAGTAAAATTATACTCAACATGTCACGCTTCAAAATTGCTCCCGCTTGTAGAATGGCAACAAACTTTTACCCTTAAAAATCTCCATAGGAGACGTTTAAAAAATTCTACAGGTTGCATGTTTTAAGTTACAGAGGAGGTCTAGGGCTAGAATTACTGCTCTACTGATTGTGGTGATACCTCACATGTGTGGTTTGAACACCGTTTTCATATGCTCATATATTTCATATACTCACTTATGTGTTTTCTTCTGCAAGTGAGCTCATCGTGACGGGGCGCCTTTAAAAATTGTTTTTATTATTATTATTTATTTTACCTTTTATTTTTATTTTTACACTGTTTAAAAAAATAATCACTTTTATTCTTATTACAAGGAATGTAAACATCCCTTGTAATAGAAAAAAGCCTGACAGAACCTCTTAAATGTGAGAACTAGGGTCAAAAAGTCCTCAGATCCCATATTTACACTAAAATGCAATAAAAAATAAATAAATAATTTTTTTTATAAAATGGCCCTTTAAGAGCTGTGGGCGGAAGTGACGTTTTGATGTCGCTTCTGCCCAGCAATTGTATAGAGACAGGTGGGGGCCATCTTCCCCTCACTCATCTCCATACCTGACAGGACACAGGATGCAATCGCCTTCGCCGCTGCCGACAGCTCCCGTAAGCGGTGGAAGGCACCGGATTGCGACGGGAGGGGGCCCCCCTCTCGACACCGATCTTGCAGCGAATCTGCAACAGAGACCACTTTTATCTTGTAGCGGACCACCCACTGAAGACGAGGATACCGGGGTTATGGCAGCTAGCCACTGCCATAACAACAATATCCTCCTTCAAACAGCCGCCCTAAAACTGTGGTGGGCGGTCCGTAAGTGGTTAATGAAAAACAGTTTTTAGCTTTATCTATAATCTCACAAGTAAATACATCCATGACCAGTTCTGATTATTCAAGCTTATACTCTGGGAGAGGGTCATTACTCAAGATCTCATATGTGCTACAATCTGAAAGGAGCCAAGTGGCTTCCTTAAAGCGGCGTTCCAGCAGCAAAATTTTTTTTTATTAAAGTCAGCAGTTCAAACACTGTAGCTGTTGGCTTTTAATATGGACACTTATCTGTCCAGGGAGCCCATGATTTTGGACCCCTGAGGACGATCCATCCATCGGATAAGGTGCATGCACCGCCATTCTAAGGGAAACCAGCAGTGGCACCTTCAGGGTTCAATGCTGGTTTCCTACTGCACATGTGCGAGTCGCACAGCACTTTTATAAATGGTCCTGTTGTCTCCTGGGACACACACAGCTCCTAAAAGACCAATGACACCCTGGGCCATGGCGAGCTAGGACAGAATGTGTTATCTAAAAACATGAAGGGGTGGTCTTTCCTTTAAGACCAAGTTGTAAAAGTGGGTGGAACTCTGCTTTAAGATAGTCCTCTCTATTTTGGACAACAATACCTTCCACTTTGTCAGCTAAGTGGATGATGACATCATGGTTAGTCTTAAGAGCCTCTAGGGCCAACTGTTCTGCTTTACTGGGAGTACTCTTCATAACCTTACCTCGTGGATGTGCACACATTTTTTGGAAGACATAATAAACCATGACATAAAATGCCTTAATATACACATTTTTTACATGATGAGGGTAAAATGCAGACTTCAGGTGAAAGCCCATATGTTTGATATTGTTATCAAATGGAGTGGATACGGGACATTCTGTATCACAATGTCCTTCAAGCAACAGTTCCTTCAATATATCCAAAGCATCTAGTTCACACTCTGACTAATCTGGTACCACCGTTATATATATATTTAAGTGAGTCAGCCTCCTGATATGCTGGGGGCTGGGATCTATCTTTTGGATTTTAAGCAATAATATCTTTTGACTGTAAGATCAAAAAGATGTATTTGTGTAAGTCCCTAAATAAGTCAAAGAGATTAGCATTGAAACTAGGGGAAAAATGTAGCCCCTTTTGCAAAAGGCTAGTCTCACTGTCACTGAGCATATGTAATGGCAAATTTAATATTTTAAATTTTTTTAATATTTTCTCCTCTAGTGCCCCTGGCTCTTCTATTTTTCATTTTTCTATGGGCGGGGGGCAGACTAAAAAATGATTGGCATTTTTTAAAATTCTGATATTATTCTTACCTTCCCCGAGATGTCATTGGGGAAATAGGGAGTGAGAGACACCTGACATTCAGTCTGGGAAGCCTCAGGATGAAAGGTTCAAAAACCAAGTTTACGAAAACTTTTTTTAATGCTTAACTGGGATAAAGATATACATATGGACATTTCTCATTTGCTTGGTACAAGGCCATTTCCTAGAATCCTAAATTTACTCGGGGAGGTTTATTTACTAACGGCAAATCCACTTTGCACTACAAGTGCATTGCAAGTGCCCAGAGGAACCAGAGGAGCCATTCGAACTGACCGTGGCCGGGCGCCCGAGGATGACGTGGACATCGGGCCAGAAGCGGAAATAGCTGAGATGTTGGTATGACACTCTGTGTTGCCATGGTGACCATGGCTTACATGTTTTGTGTGCCTGTGCCTTATCAGAGTCCATTTTGATAAGGACTTTGATAAGGCGCGGGCGTGCAAAACATGTAAGCCACGGTCGTAACCAGCCATTAGATCCACAGCCGTGGACCCTGGTCTCTCCACCTCAGTGGCCCCTTCCAGAGATCTGGTTGTCTACTCCATGACTGAGAGTTGAAACTGATGAGCTGAGGTTAACCCCTTGACATCTGGATGTCTTGGTGGTACTGTACTTCTTTTTTTTCACAATATATCAACTATGGCAATTGGTTTTTATGATTGCTTCTGCAAAATTCTACAATTTAATTAACATTGACAGTTGTTTTTATTCCTTCAAGTATGCATCAAATAAATTAACTTTACTTGGCTAAAGATTTGCAAGTTTTTATGCTGGTCCCATAGAGCGCTGCTTTTTTGTTTTATATGTCCTGTTGTCCACCTCTTCCTGTAGTTTGCGGTTGCACTGGGCTTCAGCTTATTTTATATTCTCCAGGATATGCACACCTCCATAGATGACTGACAGTTATAACGCTTAAGAACCTTTTTGTTGTGTTTGCGATTTGTGGATGTGTGCCTAGCTATCGACAAATCCGAATACTAAGTTAGGTGGTACCATTGCTTACTGTTTTTTTTTACCTGTATTTTGTTTTGTTTTTTATTAAAATATTTCAAATATACACAATTGTATGACAAATCTATTCTGTGTAACGCTTGGTGTTCAATATATACGGTATAAATTACAGCATATAGATATTGATAAGTGACAGTTCTTCAAACTTCCTCTCAGTGCCCTCCATGCAATCAACTGCACCTTAGTGTGCTCCTATGCTTCACCGCCAGGTGTATTTCACCTCAGAGATACTGTATAATCTTACATGTTATGTCCGGTCAAGCTGCGTATTTTGTCCCTTTATTTGGACAATAGATGGTGCCTTTCTTTGTCCTCTGTTATCCTCCGCATTATAATGTCCGTCTCTTCCTTGCCCTCCACTCAGGTGCATGCAAACAGAATACATAGTGCTTAACCTTTTTAAAACTTTATTGCCACAAATTTAAAATCACACACTTACATTATTCAGGAGTAGGGATGAGCCAAACACCCCCCGGTTTGGTTCGCACCAGAGCATTCGAACGGACTGAAAATTCGTACGAACTTTAGAACCCTATTAAAGTCTATGGGACTCGAACCTTTGAAACCAAAAGTGCTAATTTTAAAGGCTAATATGCAAGCTATGCAACAGACAACACCAGCAATAAGGGGTATTTTCAGGTGTATACTGTGCACTGCTGGAGGCACACAACACCCACTTTAACTCCTGCAGATGCCTGTATTAGAGAACACCAGCAATAAAGGGTAGATACAGGTGTATACTGAGCTGGAGGCACACAACACCCACTAACTCCTGCAGATGGCTGTATTAGAGAGCACCAGCAATAAAGGGTAGATACAGGTGTATAATGTGCTGGAGGCACACAACACCCACTAACTCCTGCAGATGGCTGAGAAAAGAACACAAGAACACTGTACCTTCCTATCTAGCTCTTTCCCTGCACGCCAACACACTACACAAGGCCACCACGCTAGCGGTTTTATATAGTGTTCTCCTCACTGCCAAAACTGTGATTGGCCAAGCATGCGGGGTCTCAGTGCATGCTTGGCCAATAATGAGCCAGCAATGCACTGCGATGGCGTAGTGCATTGTGGGCCGTTCGTGCCGATGTTTGAGTTGAACATGAGTTTGAAACGAACACCGAGCTCAGGAGCTAGATTGCACAAATTATAACCAGCAGTGTTAATATATCCAGCAGTATCTACTAAGTATGGTAATCCTGCACAAGCCGTGCAACTATTCATTAGTCACTATTCAGTTACTGCATTTCCACTTTGGCCGAGCATTGTGATGTTATCCAAGTCCCACCTCATAATGTTTGCATAATGTGTGTTAAACAACCACTTGTAGTCATATCAGAAAGCTGTGTGACAGGTTGAAAATGCGGGAGCACAACTGGGAAACAGGATCAGAATATTTTTTATCCTATACCAGGAAGTGCCTGAACTGCCTTTAGGCAAGATCACCAAGTATCATTTTATAAAAGCTGTAGATTTGGAAATATTAAAAATGATTTTGATATTACATTAATGCATTACAACTTTTATGAGATTTTTGTCTTGGGTTTACATATACAAAGGCTACATCAAGTAAGCTAGGGCCACTATTAGATATAATTGGGAAGTATGTCGTGTATTATAACCATTGCAATATTGCTGATTATTTTGGCTTTGTTAATTCAGCTTTTTGCATATAACAACTAAATTACTTTTTCCTTTAAATGTTCAATACTCCTAATGGATCTCTGTGGTTTGTCAAGGCCGAAAGCTTCAAACTGAGAACTCCTAGGGTGTGAATATTAAGGCCTCAGCCCTGTCAATAATGTCTCTGCCTGCTAGCTGCATTTGTTCTATTACTCAAAAAGAAGGGAGGGGCTCATATTAACTGCAGACAGGCAAACAAATGAAAAGAGAGCAGAAAATGTTACATTTATTACAAGAGTCGAAATTAAAAACATATATGTAAATGGTTGAAATAACATTGGAAACAAACGATAGTAACTATACTTCCAAAAAATGACAAACCAAAACATTACAATGCCAAGAAGAATATGATCAGATCCTCAGAACACAAAAAACAAAACAGCAAAGACTTTTATTAGAACATGAAAGGAAATCTACAGGAAGATCAAAATCACCAGTGCATTAACATGACGTGAGGTTATGCACTTTTTTTTCATTTGTGAGCTGCTATATAGCCTTTGAATGTTGCAAACCACTTCTCAACATATGAGATTAGATTCCTCTCCTCAAGTAATAAGGCTGTGGAAAGAGTTCACTGTAAGAAACGTAAAATTAGATTTCTATTTGTTATTATTGCAAAAAAATACATTCAGATAGTTTATGGGGAGGTGGGTTAAAATAAAGATAAAAGCCCTTCACTGAACCAGCAAACAAAGCATAGTACTGCCTTCCTAAACCAAAATCTACAAGTATTATTTCCATTACAAATTACAAAATATGTGGTTTATTCTTCAATTCAACATAGTATGCTGGACCATGCAAATCATTATTTTATGCCCTTGGGCCAACCCTGCACCCAGAACTGCTAGATTATAGCACAGATATAACCTATTAGATGGCTCTACTTTATTTTGCACTAGTTCAGTAGAGACCCTTTTTGTTCCTTTTTTCCTACCCTTCTATAACTGTTTATATGCAACAGAGGAAATCTAGACAGCCACACTCCAGTGAAACATGTCTTTATTGAATAAAATCAGTCCACACAGCAATCAAGGACAGTGAATGAATATGCTGATGCATTTCACACCCCTTACTGGTGCTTAGTTATAGCTGCTAATAAGGGGTGTGAAACGCATCAATAAAGATATTATTCACTCTAGTGTGGCTGTCCAGATTTCCTCTATTGCATGTGCTCGGTACACAGAGCCAGAACCCAGGCTGTGCAGGGGAGGTGAGGTCTTGGTATTTGTACCCGGAGCAGTATACATCTTTCTACTATAACTGGTTATGCTTTCTCATTGCTGCCTTTGCTCTACCAGACAAAATTCATGGTTCACGAAGACTAATGCCATGTACACATCAGCGGACTTTTCAATGGACTAGGTCCGACGGTCTTCCCGATGGACTTTTGGCGGAGTTTCGATGGACTTTCCAAATGAACAGACTTGACCACACGCAATCACACCAAATTCCGACGGATTCGAACCTGATGATGTACAACTGGACTAGAATAAGGAAGTTCATAGCCAGTAGCCAATAGCTGCCCTAGCTTTGTTTTTTTTCCGTCAGATTAGCATACACACCAGCGAATTTCTCGATAGGAACTGGGTCCAGCAGAGTTCCGGCAAAAAAATTTGAAACATGTTCTATTTCTAAAGTCTGGCAGATTTTTAGACAGCAAAGGTCCGATGGAGCCCACACACGATCAAATTGTCCGACGGATTCATTCCGTCGGACCTTTGCTGTCGAAAACTCTGCTCATGTGTACCCATCATAACGAGCCTGAAACAGTTGAATGTATCTTGGAGTAAACAATTCTGCAATATTACCTTTATGTGTGCTATATCCTAGCAATACTAGGTACACCATTAGCCACGGAGTATAAAGAAATCATTTTCTTGGCTCTTCTGAAATGAGAATTTAACCACTTGACCTCTGGAAGATTTATCCCCTTCATGACCAGGCCATTTTTTGCGCTATGGCACTGCCTTACTTTAACTGACAATTACACTGTACCCAAATAAAATTTATGTCATTTTTTCCAACAAATAGAACTTTCTTTTGGTGGTATTTGATTTTTTTTTCATTATAAACAAAAAAAAAAAAAAAAAACAATATTTGCTATAAAACACATCGTATAGAGAAATGTAAAAACATTTCTTCATAAATGTAGGGAATATGTATTCTGCTATATGTTTTTGGTAAAACATTACAATAAGAGTATATTGATTGGTTTATGCAAACGTTATAGCATCTACAAACTATGGGATATATTTATGGAATCATTATTATGATTTTTTTTATACTAGTAATGGCGGCAATCAGCAAACTTACAAAATACCAGGATTGAGATATTGCAGTGGACAATCAGACATGACAATCAGACACTAACTGACACTTTTGACACTTTGCAGGAACCAGTGACTAGTGGTAAAAAAGATGCACTGTCACTGTACTAATGACACTGGCTGGAAGAGGTTAAACATCAAGGGCGATCAAAGGGTTACATGTGTGCTTAGCCAGTGTTTTTGTGTACTGTATGTGCTGCTTTTGCTAGGGGAAGTAATGGATTCTCTTCCCTTGTCTGCAGGAACACAGAATCCATCCCTTCTACTCTGTCAGAATGGCAATCTGCCTTCTTTACATATGCAGATCAAGTCTCTGTGTGTATTACCGATGATTAGTGGGTGAAGGAGGACTGTAAATATTCACAACAGAAGTGGCCTGGTGGCACGCTCACCCCCCGCGGGCAGAAGTGCAGAGTCATGTATATACACTATATTACCAAAAGTTTTGGGAGATCTGCCTTTACAAACACATGAACTTTAATGGCATCCCAGTCTTAGCCATAAGGTTCTATATTGAGTTGGCCCACCCTTTGCAGCTATAACAACTTCAACTTTTCTGGGAAGGGTGTCCACAAGGTTTAGGATTGTGTCTGTGGGAAAGTTTGACCATTCTTCCAGAAGTACATTTGTGAGGTCAGGTACGGATGTGAGAAGGCCTGGCTCGCAGTCTCTGCTCGAATTGACCCAAAAGGTGTTCTATTGGGTTGGGGTGCAGGCCAGAAAGACATAGACTGCAGCTCATTGAATGTTGTTCCATTCATATTGCAGGTTCAAGTGTATGTTACCCCAACATTATATATTACCAATATGTGTTATGCCACGTAAACATGATAGGACTATCCGGCAGACTTGGTCGTGTGTGGACTCCGGCGGACTTTTTCTTCCCAAAAGTCTGGCAGACTTTGAAAGAAGTCTTGACTCAAAATTGTCCATCGGACTCAGCAGTCCGGCGGACAATCCGCTCATCTGTGTGCTAGTCCGCCGCACTTTTGAAATGAACGGACTTGCCCACATACAGAGTAAAGTCCGTTCATTTTGAACATGACTCCAGGTAGACGGGACTAGGAAGTAAATGTTGCCGCCACTATTGGCGAGTTTGACACCTCGCGAGCCCCGTCACCCGGTATGGATTTAAAGGGGAACCCCTACGCTGAAAAAATAGTGTGGGGGTCACCCCAAAGTCCATTCCTGCGCCTCCCCCACCCCAAAGCACCTTGTCCCCATGTTGATGAGGACAAGGGCCTCTTCCTGACAACCCTGGCCGTTGGTTGTTGGGGTCTGCGGGCAGGGGGCTTATCGGGATCTGGGAGCCCCCTTTAATAAGGGGCCCCCCAGATACATGGTACCCCTACTCATTCACCTGAGAGAAAAAAATGTTTTTAAAGTACTTTATTAGACAGCTCCAGGGGTCTTCTGACTTTGGGGGTCTTCTCGCCGGGCTTTTTGCCGGGCAAAGGAAGAAGAGGAAGAAGACGGCGACAGCAACAAAAGATCAGGCCAATGCTAGTAAAAGAGCTGTAAGAAGATAGTGGAGGCCCGGCAGAAGAACCGAAGAGCGGGACAAGACCCCGGAAGTCATAAGAAGACCCCCGAAGTCGTAAGAAGACCCCCAGACATCGGCAGTGATGAAGGAGAAAGCTGGGCTCCTCCACTAGTAAAAGAGCAGTAAAAGAGCAGAAGATAGTGGAGGAGCCCAGTGAGAAGACCCCCAAAGTCGGAAGAAGACCCCCGGAGCTGTCTAATAAAGTACTTTAAAAACATGTGTTGTGTTTTTTTATTAACACTTTTTCCCCTCTGGTGAATGAGTAGGGGTACAATGACCCCATATTCATTCACATAGGGTGGGGGTCGGAATCTGGGGGCCCCCTTATTAAAGGGTGCTTCCAGATTCCGATAAGTCCCCCGCCCGCAGACCCCGACAACCAACGGCCAGGGTTGTCGGGAAGAGGCCCTTGGCCTCATCAACATGGGGACAAGGTGCTTTGGGTTGGGGGGGGCCGCAGTATGATATTGAAAGCCATGAGAGGCTATCAGCTGACCCAGGGCAGAGGTGTAGATTGAAAATATAAGAGGTCCAAGAACAGAACCTTGGGGAACCCCAACGGAGAAGGGAAGAGGAACGGAGGAAGTAGAATTGTAAGTGACACTGAAGGTGCATTGGGATAGGTAGGATGAGAGCCACTGAAGAGCACAGTCATGGAGACCAAGGGAGTAAAGTTTTTTGAGGAGGAGAGGGTGGCCAACCTTGTCAAAGGCAGATGAAAGATCCAGAATAGTGTCCGTTGGTTTTTCCAGTTAGTAAGTCATTTGTGAGTCATAAAAGAGTAGTTTATGTGGAGTGTTGAGGGTGAAACTATGGCATATATAAGTACATCCCACGGGAACTACTGTAGTTAAAGAGGAAGTAAACCCTGGTGAGTTTACTTCCTCTTTCATTCCCTGAAAAGGCAAAGCATAATGGACTACTATGCATCGCATAGTAGCCCATTATGTGTCACTTACCTGACACAGGAGCCAGCGTCACCGCTGTCCCCTGTAGTTCCGATTGTCCATCTTCTTGGTGGGTCTCCGTGGGTCTCGCTGCTCCGGCGCTGTGATTCGCCGGAGCAGCGCTGACGTCACTCCCGCGCATGCGCACGGGAGCCGACACTCGCATCGCGCGGCATCTTCGTCATTGACGAAGCCACGCTCAGTGCGCCTGCGCGCCGCTGTCTACGGCTCATGAGCCGTAGACAGCGGTGCCTGTCTTCGGGCAAATATCTCCTAAACCGTATAGGTTTAGGAGATATTTCTTGGACCTACAGGTAAGCCTTAATCTAGGCTTACCTGTAGGTCAAAGTGGTTTGTAAGGGTTTACAACCACTTTAAGACCCACCTAACATATGACAGTACGTTTACAAAGTTAAAAAAAAAAAAAGCCTTTCACTGCCCTGAATGCACTTTGCTACTGTATATAAACATTCTTACTTTCTTCTCTACTCTTTTAGTTAGTCAAATACAATGAATCAAAAAGAAAGGATATTGAGATTCTGATGCAAATTCAATTATGTATTTTCAGGTGAGGTCAGTTTATTTAAAATTATACTATTTACTTAAATCAAATATGTCTTGTAAAACCCAGCTGAAAGCAGATGACTACTGCAAGCCAGTTTTGCTAATATTCTAATTACTATTTCAGCTGCTGTCTGCTAATAGAATGGGAAATTTGTCCTGAATTCCCATTAGAAGAATTATCATCTGAGCTGTCTGCTATGTTAAAAAAAAAAAGTTCACTGAAATTCTCTTTATACCTAATATATTATTCTGCTAAATTCTGTGGACTGAATATCAAGAGCAAAGCCAATATGACAGATATCCTGTATGTACAATCTGGAAATCATAGTATTTCACACAATGATGTGCTTAAAAATTAATCTTGATAACCCTTTTAGAAAATTATAGGTATGGACTTTTATAAAATTATATGTTATTATCTTTATTTTTTATAAATGAAAAAAATGAATGTATATGCTTTTATTTTAACACAAAATAATTAAAGAAAATCATCTAAGCCGTATCAAGGTGAAGCCTTTAAATGGACAACAAACATTTTAATGCTTTCCAAAATCTAACCATATGCATATGAAGGCATTTCTAAAACACACGCTGTGCTTTCTGAAGCCAAATGTCAAAATTTGAATGTTTCAGTTCTCACTGTTTAATTTCTTAAAGGGTAACTCCACTTTTTTGGAGGGAAAGAATGGCAAATAAAGAAAAATAATATAGCATATACAGTATAATAGAGTCACTAATCATATTGTAACTGAATGTTTTTTAAACAGGACCTTTCCTTTTTCAATCTGCAGCCACTGCAATTCTCTGAGAATGCATTGCAATATGGCTACATGGAGTTGTTCTGTACACAGTGTGTGTACTGACCAGTCCCCAGAAACATCATTTCCTGCTTGTGTGATTGGCTCACCAATTTCCACAGAAGTCTGCCTACGATTAAAGACAGATTTCAGGCATCCCCTGCAACAAAAAATTCATTTGTGGAGAGATACTTTCAATAGGAGCATGTCTAAAGGTATGTAGGCCCAGCAGATTTCCCAATCAGTGCCCTGCAGGTGCACTGCAACAAAGGTTGTTATAATCCTTGCACTGTACATTTAATGTAATTCCACTTAACAAAAGTGGAGTTACGTTTTAAGCCAGAATGTTATGAAAAAACTAAAACTTGATTGTGGGGATTGAAGTGACTCTGATATTATTGTATTGCTTATCCTATAGAAATAAGGAATAAAGTCACCTATTGTTAGTCTTTTAAAAACCATAAATTGATCATTGATTTCTCTGCAATTGAAAAAAATAAGCATTCTTCATATCATGATAGCATGAAATAATGGTCTACTATGCTCTTTTCCTGGACTATGATTCAGGTAGAGCATCATGTGGTTATAACAAACAATAATTGCCTGTAAAAAAAAGTATTGTATGTGTAAACCAGTGGGGTTTAAAATGCTTTTAACCTGATGCGTGATGGAGATGAAGTGTCATTCAATTTCCTGACTGTCAAGGTTTATGCTATACATTATTGTTAATCATCCATTCACATTGTTGAACTTTGATGAGTTCTTGAAATTTTGTATATAGTGAATGCTTTCTTTGTTCAGAAATAACAATGTTTAAACTCTTCAAAATCATTTATAAAAGCAAGATGGCTAAAAGCATTAGCAGAAAAATAAATGCAAGAGGAGAGCACCCTACATAAGGAGGTACCAAAAGCAATCCAAGTAGTATGACTAAGATAAGAGTTTATTGAAAACCATTAATAATAATTTAGCCATGAAAAATACATCACATTACAAAAAAATTTAATCTCCACCCATCACCATATAAAAGTTTGCAACGTTATGATCTGTATGATATGTTCTATAAGCACACTTTTCCTTTTATTATGTATCTGTTTTTTTTTTTTGTTTGTTTTTTTCAAAAAACCCAATAAAAATAAAACGTAAAAATAGAATAATAAATTGACAATGTTAGAAAGGGGTATTCCTGCACCAACTCAAATGGCTATAGAGCATGTACTGCTGCACGCACTGAGGGAAATGTCTTAGCCCAATAAAAAATAGAGATAGAAGAGTAGTGATGCGCTGTACACAGAAGATAAAAAATAATAAAAAGTGCTAAACGTCCTAGTGAACCAAATGTACAGTAAAATAGATATCTAAAAGCAGGTGCTGGCAATTGTCAGGCTAACGGCGTGTAGAAAGAAGCCAAAAGCCCAAAATTTCGGGCTAATAATAGGCAATTAGTACAATCAAATAAATGTGCAAAACAAGTGTTAGCAATTACCAAACTTAAGTACGTGAAGAAAGGTGCATATATCCCAAGTGATAAATGATAATAGATTAAAATAATAAAAGCAAATATCAGATCATACATGTGCATAAAAAGTTAATAAGTCCATACAAAAGCATATATTACATATGTCTGTGACCCCTCAAAGCACCATGTCTCCATGTTGATGGGGACAAGGGCCTCATCCCCACAACCCTGGCCGGTGGTTGTGAGGGTGTGCGGGTGGGGGGCTTATCATAATCTGGAAGTCCCCTTTAACAAGGGGACCCCGAGATCCCGGCCCCCCCATATGAAATGGTAAAGGGGTACAAAAGTACCCCTGCCATTTCACAAAGAAAGTGTATTTAAAAAAAAAAAAAAACAGACACACCGTTGAGAAAAGTCCTTTATTAAAAATAAAAAAAAATGTAAAAAAGATTCCAGCGGTGGTAATCCACTCTTGCTATCCAGCGATGGATGATCATCTCTCCGGGGTCCAGCGATGTGTAATCTGATCCAGCGATGGGTTATCTCTCCCTCCAGCACAGAGTATCCATCACAGACCCCCAAAGCATCCTCTCAGTGTTGAGGGCACATGGCCTGGTATGGTTCAGGAGGGGGGGCGCTCTCTCATCCCCCCTCTTTTCCTGTGGCCTGCCAGGTTGCATGCTCAGATAAAGGGTCTGGTATGGATTTTCGGGGGGAACTCCATGCCATTTTTTTATTTAGCGTAGCGTTCCCCTTAAAATCCATAGCAGACCTGAAGGGTCTGGTAGGGATATTTGGGGGGAACCCCACGTCATTTTTTTTTATTTGACACAGGGTTCCCCTTAATATCCATACCAGACCTGCAGGGCCTGGTAATTGAATTTGGGGGAACCCAATGCTTTTTTTTTTATCAATGACTTTCAATGACTTTTATCTGTATTACGGGGAGCCAAAAATTCATTATAGCCTCGAGTGCTTTTAAATTACCTTTTTTCCTGCAGAAATGACACTTTGTGCAGGGACCGTTCTAAGCACGGGAAACATGTGCCCCTTTACAGGCATCCTATACACATACCCCAGGTATGAAATTTAAAGGAATATTACACTTTTATTGTTTCACTTTAATCATTAATAAAATCACTGCTCTCGAAAAAACAGCCATTTTTAAAACTTTTTTTTTCCATTGATACATGTCCCCTGGGGCAGGACCCAGGTCCCCAAACACTTTTTAGGACAATAACTTGCATATTACCCTTTAAAATTAGCACTTTTGATTTTGAATGTTCGAGTCCCATAGACTTTAGTTTAGGTCTGTTCGCTGGTTCTGGTGCGAACCGAACCGGGGGGTGTTCGGTTCATCTTTAATTTGACAGAGCAAAACACAGAAGATGATCGCTACACAACAAGTAACCAAGAAACGTAACTATTTAAGATAAATTGACTGGAAGATACCCCAATGATTGCAAGAACAATGGCTGCTAATCTAAGTTGTGGGGCAATGGCTAACTTGTCCAATAAGTATTACTGCAGAGCCAGACAGTAAGGCAAATAAATGTGTGTGAATTGGTAGTAGTCGATACACACTGGATGTATCACCCATGAAGGCTGGGAGAAGCAGAGTAGTATATGGGCTGGTGACAATTCAATCATATGTCATCGATGGAGTTTTGGTACAACTATTAGTTGGAGGGGGTGCCGAAAAGTTGAAACAGCTTCAACAGGTGGCGGTCGTTAGTACCTGACTTGGGCTTGCTGCAGTTCCACCTCACAAATAGCAGTTTTAAATTCACCAGTCAGTCATAAAGTCAATGCATGGGTCCAAATTCATGGGTTAGAACAGTGCCTCATTGGGCCATCCCAATTAAGATCAAAGTCAGAAAGTTAGTAGAGAGGAAAGATGTATAAAAGTATTAGATTAATCACAAACTACTGTAAAAGGGCTGGGGTATGGAGGGCTGATCGCCAGCACAGCGTCTTTCATAGAGATAGACTAGCCATGTCCTAAAATAGGGATCTCCAAACTATGGCCTTCCAGCTATTGCAGAACTACATGTCTCTTGAGGCATTGTAAAACTCTGACATTCACAGACATGACTAAGCACCATGGGTTCCTGAACATCTGGAGGACCATAATTTGGAGATCCCTGTCCTAGAATATAGATACACCCTCCATTTAGCAGAACTGTGAATTATGGAGTATAACAGGTCAATACATTCCGCCTCTATGGGCTGGGCTCCGGCGTGTGTGGGTTCCCACCTTTAGATGGTCAACTTACATTCCTCATGGAGAACCATCCACCGCTCTCACCGATAGTCAATAGACTGTCGCTCCTCCTGAGGTGTGCAGGCCCGCATATGCATGGTAAAGATTTTCTGTTAGAGTCCGTCTTACTCCTGGAGCAAAATTCAGTGTCAAGTCATGAGTCCAGAGCTTCCTAACAGGAAAGCTACTGTCAATGCCTTTTGCCCACTTTGTGGCTGCAGGCTTCTTCAGGACCAGTAGAGGGAGCTATGCTGTGTTCATTTATAGATTCTGCATAATTAATGCAGCACTTCTACAGGTAGATGGCGTTTAAGCGGTTGTTGCCATGATACTCCTCCAACCTGACAGGTAATCATTCAAGTTTAATAATACATTTTAAAAATAGGTGGAAAGCGGGGTCAAAGGGGGGAGGGGGGTAGACATGGAGATACATATATAATCATCTAAATGATCTAAATGACAGGGAGGCAGACTAATGGTGAAGAACCCACAAAGGACTCGCTTGCCCAGGCGAAAGTGAAAATGTAAGCTGCCGGGGACAAGGGAGAGCAGTTATAACGCAGGTTGCATTTGTAGGTAAGTCTGTCATAATGTACTAGTATGCAGTGCTTAATGGCTTAAATGTGTATAGCAAAATATTTGCTCTAACCCCAAAAAATTGTGACAAAATGGTGCTTCAACTAAAAATAGCCTCAATATTCAGCTAATAAATATGTGTAATAGATAAAGTATGCAACCAAATAATATAACTCCCTTAGTAAAAAAGGGAATTCGAACAAATGTGATAAAAACCATATGATTTAGGATAGGTAATAACGTTTGTAATAAAGTCCATAAAGTGCTTCAATAGGTGCAAAAAATGTTGAAGGACATTCACAGGATCACTCTGTTCTTTTCATGAAAAGCATGGTAAGCGGTTACCAGAGTTGTTGGATCTCAAGTTATAGAGATCAAAATGGCTCACACAGGGGGATCACTCAGCCAAGGAATGCGCCTCCTTGAGCTCATCCAATACAGGGATCCTCTCTCCTACAGCACGCTATCCAATGACATGCTATTCCTCACAGCTACGGCAGTAACCCTCTCCAAGTGATCTCCAACAGTGGGATATATCATAAAGTAAAAAGAAGATGCTTCATAGTGCAGTACTCCACCTTAAAAAAATTGATTAAAACATTTGTAAGCACTAACATCCAAAAATGGTGATCAGTACATTCAAACAGCTGCAGATCAAGCCAGCCAGCTGGTGCATGGTGATGTCAAGAACTGTAGTTCCACCCAACACACTTCCCCAATCCCCATACAAGGCATGGACCGGATACGGAGAGCCTCTGTTGCCAGTTGATGCCTTGTGTGGGGAAAAGTGTTGGGTGGAAAAGAGGAACACGAAAGTTAATGCATTATACCTTTCATTGAATTTTCTAATATTTTAGTAGTTTGAAACTGTAACAAATAAACAGTATACAATTATTTTCATTCTTAAAGGAAACAAGGTGTTGCAAAAGCCTTTGCTTGACCCTTCTTCATGAGATACAACTATACTTCCTGTGTAGTTGTATTTCATGCAGCAAAACATCAGTAGATCACCGGTACAATGTCAGGATCCTGGGAGAAAGGTGGAAGTGCCACTTAAGGGAAGTGTAGCAGAATAAAAGTCAGTTTATTCACAATAAAAACTCACAAAATGAATAAGTAAAAACGCTCATCAGGGGAAGGTAAATGCTGCTCTGGCCCATCCTGCAGGCACCGCTAAGTGATGAAGAGCCACTGGAGATAGAGAGGATGGATGGAATGCTCTATGGCCACTAGGAAGTCCATGCCAATGAGTGTGGAATGCATGGCAGCTGTGACATCACAGGAAGCGAGCAGATTCTTCTACAAGACTCCAAAAGGGGCTGGTCGCACTGAATGCGTAGTCTATTGTTCCAACCACATTCTACGCTGGTTGGTGTGGACTTCCTGGTGGCCACAGTACTTTCCATCTATCCTCTCAATCTCCAGTGGCTCTCCAGCGCAGCGCGGTGCCTTCAGGATGGACCAGATCAGTACTTACCTTCCTCAGATGAGCATTTTTACATCTTGAGTTTGTGAGTTTTATAACTGTTGTGAATAAACTGGCTTGTATACTGCTACACTTCACTTAGGTGGTGCTTCCTCCTTTATCCCTTGCTTTCATTCATACACAGCTGGCTATACTCTGAGGAAAGCTGCTGCCATTTGAACTATAATCAGGAGTCTATGATTTGTCTATGGACTAATGTATTATTAGTGTTGTGGCTCCATGTGCACTTTATTTCTATATTTGAACAATGTTAGGCTCCTGCAGACTCCCAGTACAGTTGTTTGCCTGTATTCCCCATACAGGCAGACAGTTAATGAGACCAGAAGGATCAGTGATCTATGAAAGCACTTACCAAGCACCCTCGTAGTTCATTGAGAATCAAAAGCCATCTGCTGTGATGGCAGATGGGACTTGTAGTTTATTCATAGAACTTTGCAAATAAATGACACGGCTGTGTGTGCAGAGCCCCACACAGCAGTGCTGTTTTCATATTGTGACAGTGGGTTTGGGGAGAGGATCCCCTACCCACTGTCATGGCTAGAGGGGAGGTCGGGGTGCAGGGGGAGGTTGCTTAACTACTTTAGTACTGTGCTATAGATAAAACATGGCTACAGCATGGCTGTCTAGTTCTAGGAGGGTATGTCCCTGGAGCGTGCATCGGCTGTGTTTTGTGACCGCTCGGGCCTTTGGACATGGCTGATCACAGATCATGAAAATTGCCTTTTACCATGTGGTCAGCTGTGTCCAATCACAGCTTATCACATGTAAACAGACTTGCCAGTCATCGATAAGCAGTCCTTTCCTCACGCACTTTGCCTGTGTGAGAAAAGGAGAGCCGATAACCAGCAAGCCTCTCAGTACATTATTTACACTGATAATCGGACACTGATCATCAGTGCCCTGATTTTCAGTGCAGCCCCATCAGTGTAAATCAGTGCAGCTTATCAGTGCACATCAATGCAGCCTATCAGTGCGTACCAATGCAGCCTATCAGTGCAGCCTCATCAGTGCCTCCTCATTATTGCCCATCAGTGAAGCCTATCAGTGCCCATTAGTGAGGCCTCAATAGCGTACACCAGTGAAGAAGAAAAATTACAACATTTTATAGCAAAAAAAAAAAAAACAACAAAAAAACTGATGATTAAATACCACCAAAAGAAAGCTCTATCTTTCTCAAAAAATGATAAAAACTTAATTTGGGTACAGTGTTGCATGACCGCGCAATTGTTATTCAAAGTCTGACAGCACTGAAAGCTAAATATTGGCCTGGGCAGGAAGGGGGGTGAAAGTGCCTGGTATTGAAGGGGTAGTATACTCTTGTAACCTCTTCCACATCCTGTACATACACAGAGCATACTGACACACTGAGGTAGATTTACTAAAGCAAAATAGGCTGTTCGGTTTGCTCACTCCTTCACTAAGCTCAGGGAAATATTCTCTTGCAAAATAAACAGTATATTTGCCTTTAGCAAATCAACCCCACTGTGTACAAGCACCTGTAATCTCGTTCTGGGGTGTATGTGCCAGGGTGACACAAAAGGAGACAGTTGTCACCCCCATAACAGAAAGTATCTAAAACAGAAAGGGGCAATTTACTAAACTGGTGCACATAGAATATGGTGCAGCTGTGCATAGTAACGATTAAGTTTCTAGGTTTTATTGTCAAAGCTTATTTTAACAAGCTGATGTTAGAAACAGATTGGTTACTATGCACAGCTGCATCAGATTCTGTGTGCACCGATTTTGGTTAATCTCCTCTAAAGTGTCTTAACAAAGACCTTCATGGCAGGGTGAACAGGTATTTTCTTTAATGACAGCTTTATAGTTAAAAAATACATATTTTTATGTTAAAGCTTATATGAAATGTGTAATATTTGAGTTTAGATCTTTGTTTATAACATACTACAATACTATGTGGTCAACTACAATCAAGATACACAATTACAGAGACCCTTACATCTAACGCTTTTATCGTTTTTTAAATACAAAGTACAGATTAGAGATGATTTACTAAAGGAATGGCACATGTTTACTTTGTAAACATGCTCATTAAGCCTAATAAATTATGTGAAGCCGAGTTTACTTGAATAATTCACACATGTGCACGCAAAAATAATTTTTTTTAAATTTATCTGCACTTTATTGGGTATTCATCATTTAACAAAGTTTCTCCCTACTTATCATGCTATGCAAATACAGTCTGTTTCTCTTTTTTTTTTTTTTAATTAGTAAAATCAAGCTCTATCCTTGGTACACAGAGCTTTTTTTTTTTTTTTGTCTCATTAGGGTTGTTAGTCATGTCCAGCAGTGATTGTGGCTGAGCATGTCAACAGTCTTTTCTTCCACTAGGCTCTCCAGTTATGGTACTTCTGGACTGTAATCATATGAATGGGTCATGATATTAAACCCCAAACCAAAAATGTATATATATATTGCAGCTTACCAATCAGATGCGGTGGCTGCATCAGTTTTCTTTTCTTATGCCGCGTACACGCGATCGGAATTCCGGCCAGAAAAAGACTGATGAGAGCTTTTAATCGGAAAATGCGACCGTGTGTATGCTCCATCGGAATTTAGCCGTCCGAATTTCCGCCAGCCAAAAATTGATAGCATGTTCTCAATTTTTCCAGACGGAAAAACTTTCTATCAGTAATTCCGATCGTGTGTATGCAATTCCGACACGCCAAAAATCACGCATGCTCAGAATTAGGGATGAGCTTCGTGTTCGAGTCGAACGTACGTTCGACTCGAACATTGGCTGTTCGTGCGTTCGGCGAATTCCGAACGTTTTGGCCGTTCGCGTCAAAATTCGAGTGACGCGCGCGCGGACCACAATGCACTGCGTTGGCGCAGTGCATTGCTGTCCGATGATTGGCCAAGCATGCACTGTGACCCCGCATGCTTGGCCAATCGCAGCGCCGGCAGCGAGGAGAGCCATGATTGGCCACAGGCATCCTGCCTGTGGCCAATCATAGCTCAGACTGTGTAGTGCACGCCCCACACTATAAAAGGCCGCCTTTAAGGCGGCCTCCTGTAGTGTGTTACTTTGCATCTGAAGCAGTGGGTGTTCTGTGTACCTTCAACACAGTACACACCAATCGTTTTTGGCTGATTTCCTATCTTGCTGCTGTGTAGTGGTTGTTGTCTGTGCCCTGACTGCAGTATACACCACTATATTCACCTCACCTATATAGCTAGTGATCTAGCTTTAACCACTTAACAACTGCCCATTGCCGATTAACGGCTTCAGGGCGGTTGTTTAACTCAGAGAGGCCGTTAATTAACGGCCTCCCAGAATTCTGCTCTCGCGTGCCCCGAGGTGTGCGCACTCGAGAGCATCCGTGACCGCCGGGTCCATAGGACCCGGCGCATCACGGTAAACGGCCGCTCATAGCGGCCGTTTACCACGTGATTGCTCCGTCAAATGACGGAGTGATCACTTGGAAACAAACCGGCGTCATGTTATGACGCCTGTTCCTCCCTCCCCTTTCTGTACCGATCGGTACAGCGGAGGGGAAAGAGATCGGTGTCAGCAGCGATGTGGGCTGCATCTGCAGTGCCCACATCGCTGCTCACCGAATTTAACCCCTCAATTCCCTGCCAATACTCTGCAATACCAGTGCATACTCTGCAGTACCCTGCCATTACTCTGCAGTACCCCGCCATTACTCTGCAGTACCCCGCCATTACTCTGCAGTGCAGTACCCTGCCATTACTCTGCAGTGCAGTACCCCGCCATTACTCTGCAGTGCAGTACCCCGCCATTACTCTGCAGTGCAGTACCCCGCCATTACTCTGCAGTGCAGTACCCTGCCATTACTCTGCAGTGCAGTACCCTGCCATTACTCTGCAGTGCAGTACCCTGCCATTACTCTGCAGTACCCTGCCATTACTCTTCAGTACCCCCCATTACTCTGCAGTAACCCCCATTACTCTGCAGTACCCCCCAATACTCTGCAGTACCCTGCCATTACTCTGCAGTACCCCGCCATTACTCTGCAGTACCCCCCATTACTCTGCAGTAACCCCCATTACTCTGCAGTACCCCCCACTACTCTGCAGTACCCGTCATTACTCTGCAGTACCCCCAATACTCTGCAGTACCCTGCTATTACTCTGTAGTACCCAGCCAATACCCCGCCAATACTCTGTAATACCCTGCCATAAATTGCCATACCCAGCCATACTCAGAGATACCCAGCCATACTCGGTGATACCCTGAAGTACCCAGCCATAGACGCCCCCCACCCCTCACCGCCCTCTGGTGCTTCTACCAACTCGCCAGTACGATCAAAGCCAGAATCTTTTTTTTAATTTTTTATTTCAGGCTTCCCAGCCTAGAGGTGAGATGTGGGGTCATATTGACCCCCCAGATTTCACTGTAAAGAGGACCTGTCATCCCATATTCCTATTACAAGGGATGTTTACATTTCTTGTAATAGGAATAAAAGTGATCAAAAATATATTTTTGGGAAAAAAAATGTCAAACTAAAATAAAGTAAAATGAACAATAAAAAAATAAAATAAAAATTAAAGCGCCCATGTCCCCATGTGCTCGCATGTGCCACACATGTGAGGTATCGCCGAGAATGTTAGAGCGAGAGCAATAATTCTAGTCCTAGACCTCCTCTGCAACTCAAAACATGTAACCAGTAAAAAAATATTTAAAGCGTCGCCTATGGGGATTTTTTAAGTAGCGACGTTTGGCGCCATTCCACGGGCATGTGCAATTTTGAAGAGTGACATGTTTGATATCTATTTACTCAGCATAACTTCATCTTTCACTTTATGCAAACATTGGGCTAACAAGTGGTTAATAATAGAGCTTGCAGCCAGTAGTGTTAGGCGTGCTGTCTGCGTGCTCTGTACCCAGTACATACCGCTATAATATAGGGCAGGCCCCTACTTTCAAACATCCAACTTACAAACATCTCCTACTTGCAAACGCAAGGAGACAGCAGCAAGTGAGATGAAAAAAGATGGACGACAAAACAAATTATACAGGGGTGATAACCCTTCCCTATGTTTTCCAAAAAGCTTAAAGATAGTTTTTTTGACTGGAGCTACACTTTAAAAATGTACCGGTTGAAAATGACAAACAGATTCAACTTAACACAACAAACCTACACAGTCCCTGTCTTGTTTGCACCGCCTGTATACTGCTGTTCTGAGTATATAGGGCCTGGGGGCCACACGCATTTCCTTTTTTTAATATGGGTACGGGGTTCCCCTTAATATGTGTACAAGACCCAAATAGGCTGGTAATGGGCAGGGAGGGCTACCCATGCCATTTTTCTGAATGATTTTCAACCATATTGCAGGAACCAGATATAACATTAAAACCGCAAGCAGTTTTAAATGGTGTTATTTCCGTTTAATGTCATTTTGTGCAGGGACTGTTCTAAACACGGGAAACACGTGGCACTTCACAGGCATACTATAGACACCCCCCAGGCACCATATTTAAAGGAATATTTCACTTTTTTTTTTTCACTTTAATCGTCATTAAAATCACTGCTCCCGCCAAAACGGTAGTTTTTAAAACTTTTTTTTGCAGTGACCCATGTCCCCTGAGGCAGGAGGCAGGTCGCCAAACCCTTTTTAGCACACTATCTTGCATATTAGCCGTTAAAATTAGCACTTTCCAATTCGAACGTTCGAGTCCCATAGACTTCAATGGGGTTCTAACGTTCGTACCGAACGCGGGGGTCGTTCGCAAGTTCTGGTGCGAACCGAACCGGGGGGTGTTCGGCTCATCCCTACTCAGAATTAACTACGAGACAGAAGCTATTGGCTACTGGCTATTGAACTTCCTTTTCCTAGTCACGTTGTATGTGTTGTACGCCACCGCGTTATAAATTATCGGAATTTGATGTGACCGTGTGTAGGCAAGACAGCTTGAGCCGAATTCCATCGGAATTCTGTCTGGAAAACCATCAGAGCATTAGGCTTTTTTCACCTGGTGATCTGGACAGAAGTACACATCCTGTATTAGAGTGCCCCCACTCTGGATGAAGAAGCATTAAGGGCTCCTTTGGATAGCAATCAGTCTGGGAGGGGAGTGTTAAATGTACTAGTTTAACTACACTAATAAATTGAAGCCAAACTCCAGCTAATACTTTATAGCAGTCACAAAAAACTGTTTTTTTTTTTCTTTTTGGGATAAAGGTTTTACATAAATAAATTAAAGATCATTAAAAGCACCCGTGCTAGTGTTAATTTGTGTTGTCACATCTCTGTAACTTAAGTACAAAGGTGCTACACCTATTATAACAAAACCTAAAATCAATTATATTAAATAAAATATCAATATTGTGAAATAAACGTGAATAGCTCTGCGTGTCACTGACAGCTAAGAATGAATAAGCAATGTAATAATGTGATCAAAATTCACCAGTACACAAAGTGTATTTCATGGACTATGAATGAGCACATTTGTATGCATTTCATTTTTTAGTTCTTAACCTCCCTGGCGGTATGATTAGTTTTGGTTTTAGGTGCTGAAAGCGGTACAATTATTTTGCATGGAAATTTGGCGTTTTATATTGTAGTCCTGTAATTCTTAGGAATAACTCTCTTAAATCTGTTCAAACCAGAGTCTAGCAGACATCCCGGGTATGATAAAGTGTATAATATAATAAATAACAATAAAAATTATTCAATAATGTAATCAAATCCAAAAACACTGAAATGTGATCATTTGCAGAATTGTCGCTGTCATTAGATTTAGTGTTTGATGATGAATTTCCCAACAAATCGCTATCGCTCAATTCTGCAAGTGATTATAATTTATTATCGCTGTTTTCTAGTTGGTCTAAAATCACTTTTGACATAAAGGGACACTTTTTGGTTGCTATGGACAATCTCCAAATTCACTTCACAGACCACTAGGGACAAAGGGGGTGTGTAATGTTTTTATACAGTACTGTAATCTGTAAGATTACAGTACTGTGTGTGTTTTGTGTGTTTTTACTTTTTTTAAATTTGGCGCTGATCTCTGCTCCCGTGCGCAGTAACGACGCAGGGAACGGAGCTCGGTGGCATTCGGGCACTGTGTGAATCGAGCGGAGGACAGCTCGATCACGCAGCGCGGAGGACATCGCTGGATCCAGGGGACAAGGTAAGTAACTTCTCCCTGTGTCCTCCCTGTATCCAGCGATGCGATCCCGAGTCTGGCTCGGGGTTACCGCTTATGGTGCTGAAATCCCAGCCCGAGCCAGACTCTGGATTACTGCTAGGGAGGTTAATGTTGTGGTCAGTGACCACTGATGTTTGTTTTGCAACTTTGACACTTTTATTTGATAATATTTTTACTTCATATATTGGTGAATTTTGATCATGTTATTACATTGCTTGTTCATTGGTTCTCTATCTAAGCCAACGAGTGAGGAGATGATCATAGTGCAATTGACTGAGTCATATAAGCGGGTCACGTATGTGACCAGTCATAAGATGTACACAGTTGTCAGCCATTTAGGAATGATGTACTCAAACAGCTAATAAGTAAAGTTAGGAGTTATCAGTGAGGGACATCCGAATCTCCAGGTTGGGTTGCTCATGGGAATAAGGGGAAGGGTAGGGTCTGGGACATGTAGCTGACTCTATGTGCCCAGTGTTGAAGAAGCCCAGCATGATCCTTTTAGGAGCAACAGCCATAGAACTGTCGCATGGTAGAGTCAGTGGGAGGGGAAAAGTAAGCAAACAGCATGCACAAAAGTGGTATCTAGTTTCATATCTTTGAGATGATCAGTGAGAATGGATGAGGGGGTAAAACAGAGGGTAGGTGACAGGTCTGGGGTCATTCTTCCTCCTGCTCTCTGCAGTCCTCCAGTGAAGGTTTGGGTTTCTGCCTTAGGTCCCCCACTACGGTTTGGTTTCTGCGTCTTGGACTGTCTTTTATCAGGTGTAGAGAAAGGGAATCTCGGGTTGGCTTCTTTCCAAAGGGGCCAAAGGTGAAATCTGAGTACCAGTCCGGGAGGGCTACATGACCCAAGTTTAGAGCTTCACAGAAATCCTTAAGGTTATCCGGTGTGCGCAGGATATGTTGCTGACCATTCCAGGATACTGTCAGTGCAAATGGGAACCTCCAAGTGTATTTCAAATCTCTTTCCGTCAGTGCTCTACAATTTTTCAGTGATTTGGGAGAGATCCTGGAACAGCATTATGTTTGCCACATTAATTTGTCCGTTTATGAAGCACTAAAAGCTATTCACTGCTTCATTCTCCGGCATTCTCAGAAGAGATCTTTCTCCTCTGTGTTTAGAGAGAGTTTGTAATAGCTGCGCTTAGGAAACAAAATATTTTTAGGTTGCTGCCACCCTCTAAGTCCTCAGCCCCTGTTAGGGAGCTATAGCTATTTAGCTATTTATAATGTTATAATAGGGCTTATGGCACTACCTATACCAGAATGACTATTTTATCTATATAATGTCCAAATTCTATTTCCCAATGCTCATGGCAGTGTATAAACAATGGAATTAGTTTATCCACACACCACATTACCAGCCATATATGCACTATAATATTGTGAAGGAGACAGCAACCCAAAAGAAGAAGGAGGCTCAAATCAATATATTATATGAAGACAGGATCCCTAACGAAAGGCCCCTAATACTAATGCGTGCTCACTAAATGACTATATGTGTTTATAGTGTATCCTTTTTACAGGAAGGATCTAGGTGATATCCACATGAAAGCTCTATTAAATCTGATGTAATACAAACTCCAGATCCTTATCTTATAGAACCTGTAAAATCCAGCACCATTCAAAAATATTATAAACTAGTAAAGTGCCCTCAAAGTGCAAAAAGTGCAATGCGTGCAAAAAACGAGTGCAACAAAAAGCATCAGAAAAAATATACGCTAAGCCCGTGCAGAAAAATAGGAGCTACGGTGCAGAAAAAACAAATTGCAACAATATTTTTATAAACCGTGCAGATAACCGTAATAAGTTGTCTACACTAGACAGTAATCCACAGCAATCAAGTGTAAAGATTATAAAGTTTGCTAAAATATTCAACAATAATGTCCCAATTATAAAAGTGTTCAGTGCAAGCTGTATATATAAAGTTCAATAAATGTCTTGTAGAGTTCCAGATGCCTCAAAAAAAGGGGAGAGAAGGTGACTTTTGTGTTCACATAAATCCAGTGACTTCTGTGCTCGTGCCCCTTTGGATCCCCACTCACCAGATTTCTATCCCCCTAGGGGGTTACGGGCATGTAGTATCTCTGCCTGTATACGCCCTGTGTCCAGGGGCATCAGCAGGGGGTGGTTGGGGGGGCTGAAGCCCCGAATGTGTCCCCCTATAGCCCCGAGTGTCAGCTCTGCAGGGTAGGCGAGAGCGCCGAGACCAACCTGATCCCGAGCGCCGCCGAGCATGGCCGAGTGCGGCCGAGCGTGGCCGAGTGCCGGAGCAGGTTCCGCCTTCTGGAGCCTGCACGTCTATGATGGATGTTCCACTGGTCCAATGCCAGGACAGCGGGACGTGCCACGTCCATCATATGCGCTGTTGGCTCCAGAAGGCGGTAATTACAAAGAGGCTGCCGCGCCACATCCCCGCTTGGCGCTCAGGGGAGCCGCTCTCCTCCTCGGCTCCTCCTCTGAGGACTGGCTGTTGTGACACCGCACACCACGGCTGAGACAGGTCAGTGTATGATGTTAATGTCAGTGTAGGTAGGTCAGTGTATGTCAGTGTGTGTTAATGTCAGTGTAGGTAGGTCAGTGTAGGTAGGTCAGAGTAGGTAGGTCAGTGTATGTAAATGTCAGTGTAGGTAGGTCAGTGTGTGTTAATGTCAGTGTAGGTAGGTCAGTGTATGTAAATGTCAGTGTGTGTAGGTCAGTGTATGTAAATGTCAGTGCGTGTTAATGTCAGTGCAGGTAGGTCAGTGTAGGTAAATGTCAGTGTAGGTAGGTCGGTCAGTGTAGGTAGGTCACTACCGTTAGTGTATGTATGTGTCCAGTGTATGTAGGTCATGCAGGTGAGTGTAGGTAGGTCAGGTAGGTAGGTCACTGCAGTCAGTGTAGGTAGGTTAGTGTATGTAAGTCCCTACCGTCAGTGTCACGGCCCAGCCACCCGACCCCCCCGATTCCGGCTTGGACTCTGGGCTGAAGCCCCTGGTCCTTTTGCCACCTAGCAACTCCCCTGCCTGTGTCGGATACTTCCACCTCCTTGCTGTATAATTGGTACCCAGATGGCGTTCCTTTTCAAATGGTGATCAGCGGGCAGATGGTTCCTCAGAAGGAAGAAAGACCAATCCTCATAGTGTAATATGTTCGTCACCACGGGATAAAAACTTTGGCAAACAATCCCAAAAGGTTGTATATGAAATTGTATATTTATATATCCACCGCAATTTTTTATTTTTTTTAACGTTTTAATCATTTAAATGCAAAAAATTAATTGATGCAAAACCGAAAAAACACAAAATAAATAAAAATTAATAAAGAATTAAAAAAGATATATTCTTTATCCAAAAAAAAAAAAATATATATATATATGACCCCATAAAATGGCATACAGGGTCAGGTTCAGAAAGATAGGACCACTGTATAGGGCTAGAAAATATATGGTTACGCTCTCTATAGGAGCCAGATGGTAAATATCATATTTATGCTCAAATGCCTGAATAAACAATAGTCTTTATCCTTGCAAACAGCTCAAAATAAAAACTAAAAATGACAATGAGCATAAGGCAAACTTTGCGCCGTGGACGCTATGTAACACGCCCCCGGCCCTATCAAGGAGATCGTGGAGGAGCGGTGTGCATTTCAGCTGCGCTCCATGAACTCAGCGGACTGGAAGTGACATCGTGTGCGTGGCTTCGTTGTATGCGTTTTGTTATAGATGTCCTCAGCAACGTTTGCTGAGGACGTCTATGACGAAACGCGTACATATGACAGGGGGACATGGTTACAGTGTTGGGGGGTCTGAACAAGGCATAGGGAAGTTCATTATCTTGCTCTTCCCCCTCAGATGCCCCCAGATTCCCTCTTCACTCCCCGATTCTCCACCTCTGAGCTGGTGAATCGGGGTGTGTGAATTCTGACACAGATCACCAGTGAAGCGATGAGATTGCAGCTTCATAAACTGGCCGTTATTGTGTCAGTCTATGAGGATTCTCCATGTATGGAGATAATTGGCGGGAGAGCATGTTCAAACACTTCTCCCCCAATTATCTCTGGTTCATAAACCGTTTATGGGCGGTGATCAGTGGCGATTCTCGGGATCACTGATGATCACTGCTTCATAAACGGACACCTAAATACAATCGTCTAATTTCTCCTAGCTTTATGCATGATCTCCTCTTTGAGGATAAAGTTCTTCATGCAGCAAATTATGCCCCTTGGTGAGGCAGTGTCTGGGCCTCGCAGTTGAGGCGCTGTGTGCCCTCACAAAATCAATCCCAATATTTTCCTGTCTTTCGAGCAAACTGTTAAAGACCCGTTACAAAACAGGGATGATTTGATCTGGCTCCACTGTTTCAGGGATTACCCACACTCATATGTTATTCCTTCTGCCCCTGTTGTCCAGGTTCTCAATGTGCCTGTTCATCTCATTAAAGTGCTGGGTTTGTTTAACAGTGACCGTTTCCAATCTGTGGATAGATTTGTCCTTGTATTTCCCTGCCACCTCAGCTGCTGCCATCTTCTCAGTTAAAACCAGGAAGTTAGTTTTCAGGTCAGTTATGGCTGCTGAGAACGTGGATTTAATGTCCGCAGCAAACACTGACATGTCATCGTAGGTGAGTGGGTGATCTGAGCGGGATGTCCCCCTACCTCAGTCCTCAGGAGCTGATTGGGAGTCTTCACTATAGTCCTCCTCGTGGTTGATTGGCTCCATCTTGGATCTCCCCATGCTGCTGCAGACCTCTGGTTTTGTTTTAAACAAGTCCCTGATGTTTCTGGCTGGATGAGCTGCAGATCCTCGTCTTGGGCGGGAGTGCGTGGGGGTATAGAGCTGTTTGCCCAGCATCTGAGAGTGTAAGGTTGGGTATTAGGCAAGGAAGGGCTGTGTGTGTTCCGGAGCTCTCTAAATGTGCGACCATTCTCATCACGTGCCAAGCCACGCTCCATACATTGCTTGTTCATTATTGCCTGTCAGATACACACAGAACTATTCACGTTCATTTCACAATATTGCTTTTTTTTTTATATTATTTATATTAGGTTATGTTATATTAAGCATAACACCTTCATGTTTTAATTTTCAGTTTTCACATTTTTTTACTAGCAGATATTTGTATTGTTAATATAGCACATCCCACACATATCTATATATTTATCTTTGTAACTGATACAGTACATTCTGCTTGTGAGCTTTTTCTTTTGAAAAAACAAAACAAAAAAATAAAAATTTACTGGGCATATCACCAGATAAAAATAGAAGAAAGAAAACCTAAAAAAAAACTAAAAATAAATGCAGCCATCACATCTAAAACATGGTAAGCTGCAGTATTATAAACGTTTGCTTTTGGGTTTAATACCACTTCATGTAGCAAGGGTTGCATATTCCTGCTGCTAGTTTTTACAAGGGAGACTAAGCAAAAGCAACCAAAAAGGGAACCACTTAGCTAGTGTGACAAGTTGGGGATTGTTCAACTCCATGGTAGTACATAGCAGTAAGTCCAGTCCTCTTCAGTAGTTCTTTCCAGGGTTTTTCCTGCCTACTTTTATTTAAAACAGCAAAGAAAAGTTCAACAAAAATACATCAGCTGGTCATGCAGGGGGGTTTCCACCATCATTGTAACTTACACAACAAAATACTTCACCCTCATGGCTCAATCTCTTTGGCAATCCTGCCCTTTAAGGTCACATGCTTTGGTCCCCCTGTCCTTTTAACACACATTCCAATTCTCCAGCACTGATGCTGTACCTCTGTCAGCTTGTCTCTTTCCTGTTTCTACAACTCCCTGCTGCTCCGTATTTCACTCGGGCCTCTCTTTGTCCTGTCATGGACAGCATTGTGCAGACATGCACCTCTCTTCTCCATTGCACACAAACTGACTCCCGAGAGGGTGGAACCCTAAACTCTAATCCTGGCTCCAATATGAACCAGATACACACCTGTACCATTAATGTGCCTGTTCTCTGCAAATCCTAGCCTAGACTGCCAATTTACACAGTGGCATGGCCTTGTCCTGCCACACTAGCTACAGATATATGTTTGGATTTCACCAATAATTTATATACAAATATCAACAATGTTTTAATAGTGCATAAGACACATGAAATAGCTTTGCTGATGGTCAGCAGTCATTTAGTCAACATTATTAAGACCATGCTCCAAAAATTAAGAACTGATAATGAAAATGCAGTTTTAGTATTCAGTATATGCAAAAAATATTACATTTATCCTGCCTTATCAAAAAGTGATGATAAAATGACCAATCATGAATGCTAGATAAAGTTGAAAAAAAATTCTGGCACTGTAAAAAAAAAAATCCCTTGTGTCCAATCTCACTCAGTTCTCTTTTACACAAGAAAAATAGGTGTTTCAGTTATGAAGAGAAATGATTGTAAAATGGAATAACGAATTTGTAATCAGGGGCAGTTTGAATTCTGAAAGCGTCCAGATCTCTTAGATGTTTCAAATATTCTCAACAATGGTCAAACTAAAATAAAGGTTTCTCTGTAAACTTTTATTAAATATATTTATAACATAAAAAATTAGTATTTTTTTTTTTTATGATGGAAATAAATGAAAAATTATAACATTTAATACAAGATGCATTTTTTTTTTTAGTATTGGCATACAATGGGTGGAATCTTGTCCATAAAAGTACACAGCAAGTGGACATGAGAGTGAGCTGCCAGGCAACTGGCACCAGCCTAGGCTTTGGCAAACTATTTGGTGTATGAAACCTTTGCTGCAATAATCTCTCTCATGAGATGCAGTCATTGTGTAAATGACTATGCTTCTTTGAGGCAATTGGCATTGAAATCGGTACTGCAATTAGACAACTGGCAGGATTTAGTAATCTCATAACAGCTCTGCTTAAAAGTACAGTCTTAATTTGTCTTCCTCTAGAGCAACACAATATATATATATATATAAAAATCCTGTAATGACCTAATATTTACAGTTATACAATTTTAATTAGTTGATTTTCTGTTTTCTTTTTTTATATTTTATAATATGGGTCAGTGTAACTGAATGTAGAACTTTAGTAGTAGGCTTAATATAATAAAGATGTTTGGATACACTGACTGATGCAGAATACTATGAAATGTGCAGTATGAACTTAAAATGCAAGGCCATACCATGTAGGATCCAGAGAGAGGATCAGAGACTAGACACAGGTTGAAAAGGAGATGCAAATATCAAATCCAAGATCTAAAACACACTCAGCACTGGACAAAATTAGGGAAGACTGAAAAAGTCAAAATCCAAGGAAAAAAACAAATAAAAAATTGGAGAGGAGAGACAAGCAGTAACGTCTCAAATGCACCAAAGAAAATTCCAAAATGGGTACAACAGAACATCAAACACTGCCTTTATTAGAAATAGTTACTCTATTCAGGCCTTCTGTACACCCTGTTGTGTATCTATATATGCACGGGGTTATGGAACAGCACTAATTGGCACACACGGAGATGTGCACAGATTGTTTCAAGGCAGAAATTTAATTCAAACACTAGTGCCTATGCATAGGAAAGCAAAAGGTCATAGGTTAGGAACTAGGCAGGCTAGTGACAATTTATAGCATGCTGATCTTCTAGAATCACACATTTTAATATTGTACCACCACATGAAATCCATCTGTTAATTATACAGTTATATTCACACTTTATTGATATCCTGCAGGGCTTATGTAAGCCTCTAAAGATAATTGCTAGCAGTCAAGTGACCATTCTCTGTGGATGTTTTACACATTTCTCCATGCCTGCAGTAAATTTGTTTGCCTAATGTTCTCTGTCACTTTCAATGAAATTTTAATTTTTATGTGTCACATATAAAGCATGCACCCTATGATAGATGAACCAAACCTGAACGTTATGTACTTTTTTACGATACAATCTAAATTAAGACATTTATTTAAATGATTATTTTAAACATTGATTTTGACCTTTTATTTAAGGAAAAATCCTTTGTTAGGACATCTTGTTTATCTTTATTTAACTGTTTTGCTACGTGGACAAAGGTGATGATTATTAAGTAGGCTGAAAATGAAGGTGTGGAAGATTGCTAGATTGCTGAACCAGGAAATAAGAGTTTCACCTGTCTGACCTTTCAGTGTGGTAGATGTGTGAAAAAGATATCACTAAATGTAAACAATTACTAATCTCTCGGCATTAGAACATTCCACATTTACGTGTTTTTATGAATTTGTGATTTTAGTTATTTGCCTGAGGTTCAGCTTCGATGCTGCAAAATTCAGAAGCTTTGGCTTTCTTGTAAAAGGTGTAAAAAATAGCCAGCTGTATTAGCAGGTACAGTATAACTACCTACCGGTACTTTTTTATTACAGGCCTGTCAGAGAAGAAATTTTGAGATTCCATTGCTGACCTTGGATCTTGGAAGGTGCATATTCTTTGGTGTCAAAACATCTTGAATATGCACCACATTTGCACATAATTGTTCAAAGCCATAGAACCACTAAATAGCAAGGCAATGTAAAGGATATCAGCTCAAAAGCAAAAGCTGCTTACATCAATGGTTCTCATGTCCAGTAAGTTCCTTTGAAAATGAGTGGCTCCTCATAGCTGCCTACTAATTCCTGCGCATTGCAACAACTGGTCTCCATCACTCTTGTTGAAGTGTTTATCCTGAATCCAGTGGGAAACTCCTACAGGTCATCCGTTTAAAGTTAACCATGAATAAAGGCCCTAGAATGACTGCTGTCACTCTGGCATGTGCAGCAATATGTAACACGTGTAGCACAACGTTTTCATGAAAAGACTCTCCTGACAGTTTGTTTACCTTTGTATGTGTGCATGTGGAGGTGGGGGAGTGGCTCAACATTTTTATGAGATTTAAGTGGTTGTGTGCAACTTTATTTTTTTATCCTTTTTTCTTTTAAACTTTTTTTTTTTATCAGATCGGAGACCAAAAGTCCACAGCAGCTGTGTAAATTACCATCTGAACTCAGAAGATATGCAATATATGTTGCTTCTGGGTTCATAGTAGGTAGGGGAGATCAACAAATCTGGATCATTCTAGTGCTGTATGTAAATAGTGTAAAAAAATAATAAATGTAAAGTTTAATGCCATAGTCAGAAAATAATATTAACAAATTAAAGTGACGCAACACAAGGTCTTTTCATGTGGCTTAAATGGCAACATTGAAAAATTTAAAAAATTATTTCAAATAGCATGCTTGTGGGATGCCTTACACCTGCATATTGTGTTACAGATGATTTACCCCCTAAATAATAGTAAAAAAAAAAAATATGATGTGGGATTCCCCTAAACCATTTTTAAGCCATGCAGGTGTAAAGGCTTCTTTCCCGCATCCATTCTATCAAAAAAGGATTTGGGGGTTATTAAGGGGAACATATAGTGAAATCTGAAAACCTCCTTTTAAAAGAGGATGTATGCAGATATCCTCCCCCTACTAGGGGTATGATTAGAGGGGAACATTAAAATCCCTTACCCATTCCCACAGTTAAGTTTAAATAAAATAACTTTGACTCATTAATGACTGGCATAGTACCACTGGATTGACGTAATAAGGCCATAGTGATGGCTATATTTAAAAAGGGATCAAAGTCTTTACCAAGTAATTACAGACCTGTTAGTTTAACTTCTATAGTCGGGAAGATACTGGAAAGTTTAATACAAGGCCACATAGATGGGTTCTTGCTAGAATGGATTCATGAAAGACAGAAGTTGTCAAACAAATCTGATTTCTTTTTATGACGAGGTGAGCAAAACTTTGGACAAAGAAATGGCTGTGGATGTAGTAAATTTATATTTTCCAAAACGTTTGACAGTTCCCCACACACGGCTAATGTGTAAGGTAAAGTCTACGGGCTTGTAAAAATCAGTTTGTAAATAATTAGAAGGATAAAACATCGATTTCAGAGAGTAGTGGTTAATGATTCATGCTCTGAATGATCTAAAGTTACTAGTGGTGTACCCAAAGGTTCAGTGCTGGGATCCTTACTTTTTAATATATTTATAAATTATATTGGGTCTGCAATTAAAACTATAACTTCAGTGTTTGCGGATTACACCATCAAAACTTCACCTTTTATATTTAGCAAATGTACCCAGAGCTTTCTCTGTTTCCTCACCAGTGATGGGATCTTCCAGAAATAATTTGTCTGCAATAGACAAGGAAGGTAATGGCACAGATTCCAAGTGCATTAAAAGATCAGAAGGCTAATAGTGTGCCTAGGATTTATATAATTTTGTATAAAATTGTAGTTGGCATCAAGAATATGATCAGAAGAGGTCTAAAAAACAGAATTGTAATTGTAAGGTCTCCCATTCAAGGCTCTCAGAGACCGCCTGATCTTTTCTTGCCAATAATGATTCATATCACCCCTACATTTAAATAATACCATAGGGTCATTAGGCCAGAATGGACTCATGTGCCAAGGGCAACACCTGGGTGGGAAGATGTGTCTACCGAAGAAAGGTCACCAGAGGAGAGTGGTCAGATATGGCTTTAGATAGATATCGTAAGTCAATAATTTTGCTCAGAAGTTAAAATCATGTCCAAGCTAGACAAGTTGTGGGTGAATCTGATTGGCAAGAATACTTTCTATGATTAGGATACTTCCATTCCCACACCTGGACAAAACTGTATCTTTCCTTCCAGTACTTCGAAAATGAGGTAGACAGCCTAGTGTTACAAAGCAAAGGGTACATTACTGAGTTAAATTCAACAGCCAGGAAAATGACACTCTTAGCAACATTAAGAGTCTTGTTTATGCAATGCTTCAGTTTATTGATATCAAACAGGCAGGTAAATATTAATCAAAGCATAGTACACCTCCAGATAGTGCAATAACAGTGTAAAGTAGCAGCCCTGTAGGTCTATAAAAACCTCCCCTTTTTGTATATTAAAGAGATTTAGTAATCAAAATAGAGACCAGAACACCACACATACACACACACACACACACGTTTTGGAGCACAGTGTTTGAATGCACACAATATTAATTGTCATTTTCAGTAAACAGTTTTTTTTTTGTATTTTAAAAGCATCTCTACATCTCTAAACATTTTTATGACTAGGGGTATCAATTTGTATTGAGAGATTTCAAAGCTAATCTAACCCAAGCTAATCTCCACAATATATATCTATCTTAGTCTAATTTATGTTGTAAAAAGTATTTATTAATTGTGAACTATTAGGCTTTGTATTTGAAATGCATTTGGGGAATGTCTGTGGCCTCTGTGTAGAGACGTTTCTGTGAGATTGAAAATAGCATACACTGGCATGCCCCAATCCCTCATTACATGTGGTGGGCATTACTAACCAGAAGGAGCCTGCTTTCCTAAATCCCTTTCCGCAGGCCAGTATAAATATTAGCGCTCTGCAGGCAGACAGCTTGACAGAAACCAATTCTTTTACAACAGTTGAAAAAGTAAAGAATTTGCATAAGTTAAAAATAGTTTAACCTTTTCTAGATGGCTATAGATATAGCATTTAAGTAAAATTGTCAATAGTTTATAAAAAAAAAAAATACCTTAAGAAAAAAACATGCTTCCTGAAAATAAAAAGGTTATTTCTTACCCCTCCTGTCTTCAACACTGCTGCTCCATTATACTAACCACATGTGCTGGCTGAAAAATCTCCAGCGTGATACTTCTGGGAGCTTCAATGCCTGTTCTCCCTCTAAATGCTGTGGTTCCCCTTACTTGGCAGGTATTTCTTTTACAGTCTTCTGTGTCCCCTGGATAAAACGTCATATGGGACCTTCCAATGGGCAACATTAAAACCCCAGAAAGGTTATAGTTTCCCCACTCTATTCAAACATTTGGATGAAGTTTCATTTAGCTTAATTTGATGCTGTCGTAATGTATATATCATTGTTTGAAATATTCTGACCACTGTTTTACAGATCTCTATATTGTCCTTTATAAATGCATTTGTAATAGCAGTACAAAATGAGCTGGCAGTTGTTGGACACAGAATGTGTTGTACTTTAAAAGGGACTTTTGGAACTCAACAGGAAAGGCTTAACTTACTGGAAGATTCTAAAACTGAACCTGACTAACATGAAATCCATATGTATGACTGCAAATCAGTCATGTGCACTTTCCATGTTAAAACCTTGTTTTTTTATGTTACCTTACAGGACACAAGCAGACATTTTAAACTTTTACTTTGGTTATTTTTCCTAAATATTTTATTTTAGCTTTAGGGATTTCTCCTTACAGTGTGTTCAGAAAATAAATCATCACACTATTTAACAATTTCATATTTAACAATTAAATCTGTGTTAATGTTGACTTTATTAAAACATCGATTCATGATAGCTTTCTCAATGCTTTTTAATTGATACATTTTTGCTATGGCCACATACCAACAGGATGAGGAGGATGTGTGGAGGAATTGGGTAAATATGCTGTGCATATAGTGACCCCAAAAGGAAGATCTCTGTGAATCTTGGACAGGTAAATGTATGACTTGGAGGACAACCAAGGGAGTGGGACCTGGAATCACTGACCCAAAGTAGTTATGCAAATAGGGACTTTAGCTTTATCTGTGACTTTTAAAAGAAGGTTGAGAATGAGAGCAACCGCATCTATTTTGTGACATGTACTTTAAACGGTATTTTTAATATTTTTTTATATTTATGATGCAACTCTACTCACATTAACATGCATCTAGAGGCACTTTCAGGTAGCTGGCTGCCTAAAATAGTGGTAAATGTGGCTGAACAGACATAGGTATATTTTTACTGAAAAGTCTTTGCTCCTTTGCTGTATTTTGTTGCTTGAAAGTAGGGATGAGCCTGATGTTCGAGTCAAACGTAAGTTCGAACATAAATCGAAAGCCGCGGAACACCGTTAAAGTCTATGGGACACTACAGAAGTCTTTCGAAAAGTCTTTGCTCCTTTGAATATTTAGATAATGTAGTGGACAGCCAAATATTGAGGTGAAATGTATTTTGTTACTTGAAAGTAGGGATGAGCCTGATGTTCGAGTCAAACATATGTTCGAATCGAACATCTGGTGCTCCCCTGTTTGGCAAACAGCGAAAGCCACGGAGTACCGTTAAAGTCTATGGGACACTAACATGAAAAATCCAAAGTGCTCATTTTAAAGGCGTATATGCAAGTTATTGCCATAAAAAGTGTTTGGAGACTTGGGTCCTGCCCCAGGGGACATGTATCAATGCAAAAAAAGGTTTTAAAAACATCCAACTTTTCGGGAGATTTTATTAATGCTTAAAGTGAAACAATAAAAATGAAATATTTATTTAAATATTGTGCCTGGTATATAGTATGCCTGTAAATTGGCACAGTTTTCCCGTGTTTAGAACAGTACCACAGCAAAATAACAGTGTTAGTGTGCCTAAATATTTCAATGCTGAGTCAGTCCATTTTAGTTTGAAGTTCAATTTAAAATGTGAAAGGAGAGATTGTGAGACACCTACTCCCAGACTTGGTGAAATGAATCTTCAAGTTAGATAACATACCATACATCTCGTATTTGTGGAAGCGATCAGAAGCTGAAACTAGGGGGTTGGTAAGAGAGAAACTAGGGGGTTGGTAAGAGAGAACATCCTGTAAGAGAGACCCATCAATGTCCATACCTGTATTGTCAGGGTTAGAACAGATCTTGCATAGGAAAGGTTCTAGTGACAAGGCAGAGGAGGGGGGGGGGGGGGACAATGGACAGTCCTGTCTGGTCCCGTTGGTGATCGAAAATCGATCCGACAGAATCCCATTAGCTTTAACTTTTGCAGTAGGATTAGAGTATATCTTGGAAATTCAGTTTAGCATAGTAGCACCAAACCCCACATGGCACAGGACAGTAAACATGAATCCTGAGATCATGCTATTGAAAGCCTTTTCAGCATTGGTTCCTATAAATATGCACGGGGTGTGCATGTGTTAGCTATGTGTAACAAATTGAGAACTTTGACAGTGTTGTCACATGCTTCGCGGGATGGCACACATTCTACTTGGTCTAAATGTATCAATATGTGGGTAAGTGAGTATTGTGTGTACCGGAGTATTGTGTGTATCTGTGTATTGGGAGTAATTGTGTACTGGGAGTACCTGTGTATTGGGTATCTGAGTAGTGTGTGTGGATTGTTAGTACCTCAGTATTGTATGTGCCTGTGTGTTGTAAGTGCATCTGTGTATTGCAAGTGCATGTGGACTGCGAGTACACATTGACTGCAAGTACACATGGGCTGCGAGTGCATGTGTGCTGCTAGTGCATGTGGGCTGCGAGTGCATGTGGACTGTGAGTACACGTGGTCTGCGGGTGCACATGGACTGTGAGTACACATGGACTGCGAGTGCACATAGGCCGCAAGTGCATGTGGGCTGCGAGTGAGATGTGAGTGCATGTGGGATGTGAGTACCTGTGTATTGTATTGTTGAGTACATGTGTGATGTATTGTTAAGTACCTGTGTATTGTATTCTTGAGTACCTGTGTATTGTTGAGTATTAGTGTCAGGAAGCTAGTTGTTAGTTAAGTTGGACAGGGTATAGTCCCAAATCCTCATTGAATTAGTAGGTACGATGTCCGGCAGGTGTGGAGATGCAACTTGGTATACATATTGTGGCATGCATGCATTCCCTAATCATCTGATTGAGGACAAATACTGCTTTGCAAAATGTAAGCACATTGTTTCCCTGGAAGCCCAGGTTCTGAATCTAGGGAAGCAACTGTCAGCACTGAGAAGTCCCTCCATACTAAAAGAGAGCTGGGAATGTACGCGGCAGGGGCCAGCAGAGAGGCGCATGGAGACAAAGAGGTGCAAGCACTAGAAAAGTGTAGATTCCCATTAATTATATTTCAATATTGAAGTAGATGGGTGACAGTCAGGAAAGGGAAAGTGCCAGGGAGGTCGATCCTGGGATGGTACATCCCAATAAGTACGCTCCATTGACTGACATTGGTGAAACTAGTCAGGGACCAACACTGCTGGAGCTGAGGGACTTCCCTAGTTGCCAGGGGAAGAACTCCTCTAGTGAGAGTGGGGGGGAAGTGAAGGGAAAGGAAAGACAGATTCTGGTGATGGGGACTCCATTCTTAGAAGGACAGAGAGGGCAATCTGTGATGAAGACCTGAAGCGCTGAACAGTGTGCTGTCTACCAGGCGCTCGAGTTCTGCAGATTACAGATCTAGTGGAAAGATTACTGGGAGGGGCTGGGGAAGACCGGGCTGTCATGGTGCATGTTGGCACCAATGACAAAGTCAGAGGCAGATGAAGTGTCCTAAAGAACTATTTTAAGGACTTAGGAGCTAAGTTAGGGAAAAGGACCTCCAAGGTAGTATTCTCAGAAATATTACCGGTACCTCAAGCCACATCAGAAAGGCAGAGGGAGATTAGGGAAGTAAACAAGTAGCTGAGGAGCTGGTATATTATGGAGGGGTTTGTATTCCTGGAGAACTGGGTCGATTTATCAGTCGGTCACCAGTTCTTTAGAAGGGATGGACTGCACCTAAATGAGGATGGTGCAGATCTGCTGGGAGTGAAGATGGCCAATAAGTTAGAGGGGCTTTTAAACTAGGGCAATGGGGGGAGGGTCCAGAGGTAGAAATAGTCAGTGAGGAGCATATTCCAGAGGGTATTATTGGGGGGCATTAGTGGTAGGTGGACTAAAGCACATAAACCCAAGGTAAGTATAGTAACAAGTCCTATTTGCAATCTCGAAATACCCCATAAGAGGACAGTATTCGACCGGTCTAAACTGCATAGCATGTTCACTGATGTTGCCAGGAGCCTGGAGGATAAGATGGGAGGAAGATGGGAGGATACTGTTGTACGAAGAGAATTTAGATTTTTTAGGAATTTTAGAGACTTCGTTCAACAGCGCTTGTGATTGGCTGGCAACCATTTAAGGGTATTCCCTTTATCGCAGGGATAGAGAGGGGAAAAAAGGGGGAGGGGTATGCCTGTATATCAAGAATAATGTACAAGTGAATGTGAGAGATGACATCACTAAGGGAGCTAGGGAGGAGGTTGAATCCTTATTGGTTGAGCTCCAAAGGGATGAAACTAAGGGGAATATAATACTGGGAGTATACTATAGGCCCCCTAACCTGAGGGAGGAGAGGGAGACGGACCTCCTATAACAATTTAGATTAGCAGCAAGGATGGGAAGTTTCATCATAATGGGGGATTTTAATTATTAAGGCATAGACTGGGCAGAAGGAACTGCGCATTCGTCTAAGGCTCGCCAGTTCCTAGATTGCAGAACAATTTCATGGGTCAGATGGTAGACGCACCAACTAGAAACAAATTGTTACTAGATCTACTGATTACCAACAATACAGACCTAATCACGGATTTGGCAATAAGGGGCAATTTAGAAAACAGCGATCACAGGTCAATTAGCTTTAGTATAAATCACACAAATAGCAAACATAAGGGGAATACAAAGACATTGCATTTTTTTAAAAGAGCAAACTTCCCCAAACTAAAGACCTTGCTAGAAGATATATTTTGGGATAAAATCTTAGGAATAAAGAACACAGAGGAAAAATGGGTTTGCTTTAAGAGCATATTAAATAAGGGCATTAGCCAGTGCATCCCATTGCAAACTAAATTTAAAAGAGCGAACAAAAGTCCTGAATGACTTAAATCCAATGTAAAAATGCATATAAAGCAAAAGAGAAGGCCTTCAAAAAATACAAGGTTGAGGGATCATCAGAATTCAGAACACGAAAGACACATAGCGGAGGAGAGCAAAAAAAATCCCAAGGAATTCTGTAAGTATATAAACAGTAAAAAAGGGAAGACAGACCATAGTGGCCCCACAAAGAATGAGGTAGGAAATCTGGTTACAAAGGATGGGGAGATGGTGAAGGTATTGAATTTATTCTTCTCCTCTGTCTTCACTGCAGTGTCTATCCTCATGACACATTACAGGAAACACCCATGGCTAACAGAGGACAGAATTAGAAATAGCTTTGGAAAACATAACATTAATTAATTGGCACCAGATGGCTTGCATTCGAGGGTCCTGGGGGAACTCAAGCAAGTTATTGCCAGACCATTGTTCCCAATTTTTACTGACAGTCTACCAATTGGAACGGTACCAGCTGATTGGAGAAAAGCCAATGTAGCTCCAATATTTAAAAAAGGGCCAAAATACATCCCTGGGAATTACAGACCAGTTAGCCTAACATCAATAGTATGCAAGCTCTTTGAGGGGATGATAAGGGACTAGATACAAGATTTTAGTAATGAAACCGGTTTCATTAGCAGTAATTAGCATGGATTCATGAAGAATCATTCTTGCCAAACCAATCTATTAACACTCTATGATGAGGTGATCTGCCATCTAGATAAAGGAAGGCCCGTAGACGTGGTGTATCTGACTTCTGCAAAAGCATTTGGCACAGCTCCCCATAAATGTTTACTGTACAAAGTAAGGTCCATTGGCATGGAACATAGGGTGAGTACATGAATTAAAACCTGACTACAATGGTGAGTTCAGAGGGTGATGATAAATGGGGAGTACTCAGAATAGTCAGTGGGGTCCCCCAAGGTTCTGTGCTTGGACCAATCCTATTTAATTTGTTCATAAACAACCTGGAGGATGGGGTAAACAGTTCAATCTCTGTATTTGCGGTTGATACTAAGCTAAGCAGGGCAATAACTTCTCTGCAAGATGTGGAAACCTTGCAGGAAGATCTCAACAAATGAATGGGGTGGCCAACTACATGACAAATGAGGTTTAATGTGGAACAATTTAAAATAATGCATTTGGGTTGAAAAAATGTTAATGCAATCTACTCACTGAGGGGAGAACCTCTGGGGGAATCAAAAATTGAAAAGGACCTGGGGGTCCTAGTAGATGATAGGCTCAGCAATGGCATGCAATGCCAAGCTGCTGCTAACAAAGCAAATGGAATATTGGCATGCATTAAAAAGAGATTAATACAAGAGATAAAGCGAAAATTCTCCCACTCTACAAGACTCTGGTCCAGCCTCACCTGGAGTATGCTGTCCAGTTCTGGGTACCAGTCCTCAGGAAGGATGTACTGGAAATGGAGAGAGTACAGAGAAGGGCAACAAAGCTAATAAAGGGACTGGAGGATATTAGTTATGAAGAAAGGTTACGAGCGCTGAACTTATCCTCTCTGGAGAAGAGACGCTTGAGTGGGGATATGATTTTAATTTACAAATACCATACTGGTGACCCCACAATAAGGATAGAACTTTTCCATGCAAGCAAGTTTAATAAGACACGTGGCCACTCATTAAGAAAAGAGATTTAACCTTAGACTGCATAGAAGGTTCTTTACTGTAAAAGTGCCAAGTATGTGAAATTCACTTCCACAGGCGGTGGTTTAAGCAGGGAGCATCAATAGTTGTGTCTTTTTTCAACCTCACCTACTATGTAACTATGTAACTACTGCTGTTTGAAGTTCTTCTGTTGTAATGGGGTCCTCCATTGGCTTCAGCACGGAAGTGGGTTATTAGGGCATTGCAGAGGAAGTCATATAGTCCTCAATCTGTTCTCGGGAAGGGGTCACGTTCTGCAAGTTATACAGGGAGGCATAGAATTACTTAAATTCATGTGCATTTGATTTGGGCAATGTGACCTTTTGTCCGGTAGGGGATATAATGTGAGGAATGTAAGTAGTTTTTGTTCCCGAAGGGATTTAGCCAGCATTTGTGCCACATTTGTTTCTGGATTCATAGGAGATTTTCTGGCAAACTTGTAAGGCCGCCTTCACCTTGAAGTGTAATAAATCATTAATTTGTTTGCGTACAGTCAAGAGTTCACACTCTAATGATGATGATGGGGCATGTTTGAGGTGAGATGCTAGGACATGTAAATTTCTCAAAAGAGAAGTCAGCTGTAATGAGCACTGTTATGAGTAGTGATGGACGAACTTCTGACGGGACGTTTCACGAACGAGAACCGCAAACGCGCCAGACCCCATTGACTTTAATGGCAGGCGAACCTTAAAAACCTCCAGGTCATATTTTCAGACACAAAATACTTACTAGCTCTGCACACATAGTCACACAACATGGACACTGACATAACAAACGTATTAAGTGAATCTGGGATCAACAATGACAACCATTCTTTTTTTATCTGTGAAATTTTGACAATTCAGGAGCGCATGAAGGCCATGGAGGAGAGGCAAGGTCAGAGCCAGCTATGAATGGGGTGCCGGAGATGATCAGTGCCATAGTCAGGGCAGCGCAGACCTGTGCCAATGTCCCAGTGTGCCAACCTGTGCTTGAGCCCCTCCCTCTACCCAGTCCTTACCCCCACCTATGCAGGGCTCCACTGCGGTGGTCCGGAGGTGCCAGTCCAGTGCTGATCCTCAGCCATAGTGCTGGCACTGCTATCTCCCTCACTGTCTGAAACCAGCACCGTGATAGAGACTGAGCACTGACACCAGCACCGTGATAGAGACTGAGCACTAACACCAGCATCGTGATAGAGAGCACTGACATCACACCAGCACCGAGATAGAGAGAGAGCACTGACACCAGCACCGAGATAGAGAGCACTGACACCAGCACCGAGATAGAGATCCCTGACTCCAGCACCAAGATAGAGATCGCTGACTCCAGCACCGAGATAGAGATCGCTGACTCCAGCACCGAGATAGAGATCGCTGACTCCAGCACCGAGATAGAGATCGCTGACACCAGCGCCGCGATAGAGAGCACTGACACCAGCATCGTGATGGAGAGCACTGACACCAGCATCGTGATGGAGAGCACTGACACCAGCACCGAGATAGAGAACACTGACACCAGCAGCGAGATAGAGATCGCTGACACCAGCACCGTGATAGAGAGCACTGACACCAGCATCGTGATGGAGAGCACTGACACCAGCACCGAGATAGAGAGCACTGATACCAGCACCTCGCTGCAGGACCCAAAAATATGACACCGCTCAACCTCTTGAAACAGGAGGGTACGGGCATATAGTACGGTGTGCTTTTTTGTACAAGGAAGTGAGCCAAAGGTAGAAAAAAGGTCCGTGTGCTTGATTAAATAAATTGTTTATAGAGTTATGCATATACATGGTCTACTGGTCACATGTGTTGAATTCCTCCGAGATCCATGCCTCATTCATTTTTATAAATGTGAGGTAGTCAACACTGTCGTGAGCTAGGCGAGTGCGCTTATCGGTCATGATCCCCCCTGCTGCGCTGAACGTCCTTTTCGGACAAGACACGGGATGAGAGGCAAGCCAACCGTTCCATTGAAAATTGGGCAAGCTCTGGCCAGAGGTCAAGTCTGCTCCCCCCGGTAGTTCAGGGGTTAATCACTTCTCAGAGCGTCCACATCGGCCGTTAACCCGATGTAGTCGGACACCTGTCGGTCTAGGCATTCCCTGATGCTGGATCCGGATGAGACCTGTCGATGGGTCAGCCGAAAGAATGACCTCATATCAGAAGTCACCAACACATCTTCAAACCACCCTCTTCTTGCAGGCACTGTTGGATTGGTACCCCCAACTCTTTCTCTGGGAGCGGGAATTTCTCCTGCAAAAGCAGAATGCAGCATTTCTCGAAGCAAGGCCTGCTCCATTCTGACAGCCCTCTGTGATGGTGGTAACATTTCCACCATTTTGTGTTTGTACCGGGGGTCTAAGTACATTGCCACCCAGTACTGGTCCTTGACCTTTATGCTTTTTATACAGGGGTCCCTGTTAAAACACTGGAGCATAAAGGCCCCCATTTGCACTAAACTGGAAGCGGTGTGGTGGCCACGCTCCTGCTCATCATCCAGGATAATGTCGTCCTCCTCGTTCTCCTCTCCCCATCCATGGACAACAACAGGGATCCCAGAAAGGTTTAAAGCATGCTCTTCTTGCTCCTCCTCATCTGCCCCAGCACCATCCTCCTCTGACTCCTCTTCAGATTCCTGTTGTTGACTTGTCTCAGATAGAGTAGCCCCCCATGGGAATTCATTAAGCATTGCGACTTCCTCATCTTCCTGCTCCTGCTCCACCACGGCTTGATCAATGACATGATGCAATGCACACTCCATAAAGAAGGCATAAGGTATGATGTCACTGATGGTGCCATGGCTGCGACTGAACAGTTTGGTGATCTCATCAAATGGCCGCAGAAGTCTACATGCATCGCGCATGAGCAGCCACTGGCACGGTGAAAAAAAAACAAGCTCCCCAGAACCTGTTCTGCTGCAGAGTTCATACAGGTAGTCATTAACTGCACGTTTCTGCTGGAGCAGGCTATCAAGCATATAGAAGGTTGAGTTCCATCGCGTCGGGCAATCGCAAATAAGACGTCTGACCGGCAGATTGTGCCACCGCTGAATATCAACAAGGCGAGTCATGGCCATGTAAGATCTTCTAAAATGGGCCGAGATTTTCCTTGCCTGCCGCAAGATGTCCTGGACCCCAGGGTATTTGACAACGAATCGCTGCGCGACCAAGTTTAAGACGTGTGCCATGCATGGCACGTGCGTAATTTTGCCCTGTTTCAATGCGCTAAGCAGATTGGCACCATCGTCACACACCACTTTACCAACTGTCAAATTGAGCGGTGTTAGCCACTGATCTGCCTGTGAACGCAAAGCTGAAAGGAGTGCAGGGCCAGTGTGGCTCTTGGCTTCCAAGCACAACAGATGTCTCACCTGGCATGTCGAATAGGTTCTGGGGATCTTGGGTGGCGCAGCGGAAGAGACGATAGCAGCGGAAAAGGAGGAGTCAGCCGAGGAGGAGAGGGAGGAGGATGGAGTAGGAGGAGGAGAAGAAGAGGCAGGCCTGCATGCAATCTGTGGCGGTAAAACCCAATCTACGCGGGTGCCATGGGTTACATGCTTGACGGCCGTCAGAAGGTTCACCCAGTGGGCAGTAAAAGTTATATATCTTCCCTGCCTGTGTTTGCTAGACCACGTGTCTGTGGTCAGATGTATCTCGGCACCGACACTGTGTGCCAGAGATACATTCACTTGCTGCTGAACATGGCCATATAGCTCTGGGATGCCCTTCTGGGAGAAATACTTCCTTCCTGGGACCTTCCATTGCGGTGTTCCAATGGCCAGTTTATATGGCAGGAGTTGGCGGGCTATCAGTTCTGACAAGCCAGCGGTCAACCGTTGGGCAAGAGGGTTATCCGGCATCATCATTTTTTTACACTCGAACATTTGGCCCACAGAAGCCTGCCTTTTTCCAGAAAAACATGAGGACGGCATGATGGAAGGAGTGGAGGATAATTGTGAGGAGAGAGGAGAAGTAGAAGACGAGGCTGGACAGTGAGAGCCTGGAGTGTGGCTTTGTGGGTTCTGTTGCTCCCACTGGGCCCGGTGATGGCAGCTCATGTGTCTTCTTAGGTGAGTGTTGGGCTTACCGCGACTTATGTGTTGACTGCAAAGGCTGCCGATGGCAACACTATTGTCAGCAGCGTACATGTTAAAAAAAGCCCACACTGCGAAGCCATGTTCCGGCGTCCTGGGAGAGTCAGATGTAACTGTACATGGTTGATGCCTCGCTCCTGATACATTAGAAGTCTGCTTTGTCCCTCCTGTGCAGTCTAAGTTCCGCCTGCTTCTCCTCCCTATCTGCTGGTCCATATCTCCCTCTGAACTCCACTCCTCTTCCTCTCTTGTGGGCACCCACATGACATCACTAGACATGTCATCATCGACGTCACCTTCCCCACCGCTATAATTAGAGATCTCGGAGTAGGCAGGAACACAAGGGACCAACCTCCTCCTTGGGCTGATCTGGGTACTGTCATCAGACAGCTGAGTGGTGATTGTTGCTACCTCCTCTTCCTGATCCAATGCCAAGAGTAGCTGTGCATCGGTAATGTCTTGTGATGGATCGGAAAATAATTCCTGTGATTCAAGCGGAGGGTATATAGTGGTGGTGGTGGTGTTGGTGGTAGTGTCTTTGGGGGTGCACACAGCAGAGAGTGAAGAAGAGGGTGCAGATCAAGAGGATGATGAGGGTGCAGAAGAGTAAGGCTGAGTGAGCCACTCAACCAAGTCTGGGGCGTCCTTTGACGTAATCGCACGAACCTTCTGCAATTTGCCACTTTGGCTCAAGCCTGTTGCTCCTGCCCTACCCCTACCACCCCTGCGGAAGGGCCTGCCTCTTCCTCTGCCTATCATTTTTTAAATGACCCTGTGACAAAAGTCTCTAGAGAAGTGCAGTATGTATGTGGAAGAAGGTATATAACACCCCACTTCAATCTGACGTTTTTGGGGGCCACTGGTCTATCACACCAGTTATAATACTTTTTTTAATTGCGTTTGTCACTCTTTGTAGTATCGCTGCAGAACTGCTCAGCAGTCACAATGCTGCACAGTGGAAATGCACTATACTATGCTTTCTATATGTGCAAGTATTTTATATGTGTATTACACCCCTATATACTGCACACCAAATAGTACACCTATACCAGTCCTTAAATAGACCTTTGTGGACCTAATAGTAGCTAGCAAGTAGCTAGTGAATTGCAGACTGTCCCTGCTCCAAAAACCAAACTGTCCCTCCCTACACTGAGAAACGACAGCTGCAGAATCGGTCAGCAGCACTGCATGCAGTGCACTATAATATGCTTTCTATATTTGAAAGAAAGTATATATTATACATGTACAACCCTATATACTATACACCTATAAAAGGACCTGTGTGGACCTAGTAGCTAGTGATTTGCAGACTGTCCCTGCTACAAACACTAAACTGTCCCCCAGTCCCTACACTGATAAAAGACAGCTGCAGAATCAGTCAGCAATCAGCTCAGCAGCACAGCAGTTAAGTATAATATGCTTTCTATATTTGAAAAAAAGTACATTATACGTGTACAACCCTATATAGCTGTCCTATACCCCATGATGGATGTGTCATGGGTCAAAGTTCTTCACAATGTAAACAAATATGGCTGCTGCGAACAGCGTCAGAAGTCTGTCAGTTTGGCGAATCGCGAACGTGCAAAGTTTGCCGCAAACCGACCGCCAGGTGAACCGCAAGGCCATCTCTACTTATGAGCTTCCCAGACAATGCCAGGATCACTTCCACTTTACTAAAGGGAAATCCACTCTGCACTACAAGTGCACTTGTAAGTGCAGTCGCTGTAGATCTGAGGGGAAGCTCTGAAATTAAGGGAAGCTCTGCTGATTTTATCATCCAAACACCCATGCAAGCAAAAATGCAGTTTTTTTTATTTTCCTTGCATGTCCCCCTCAGATCTACAGTGATTGCACTTGAAAGTGCACTTGTAGTGCAAAGTGGATTTACCTTTCGTAAATAATCCTTAATATTTTTTACTTTTTGCTATAATAAATATCCAAAAAAAAAAAGTCTTCATCAGTTTAGGCCGATATGTATTCTTCTACATATTTTTGGTAATAAAAAAAATCGCAATAAAGCGAATACTGATTGGTTTGCTCAAAAGTTATAGCATCTACAAAATAGGGGATAGATTAATAGCATTTGTTTCTTTTTTTTTTACTAGTAATGTGATCTGTGATTTTTAGTGGGACTGCAACATTGTGACGGACAGATCGGACACTTTTAGCAATTTTTTGGACCACTGACATTTATACAGCGATCAGTGCTATAAAAATGCACTGATTACTGTGTAAATGTCACTAGCAGGGAAGGGGTTAACATGTGTTCCCTAGGTGTATTTCTAACTGTGGAGGAGGGGACTGCCTGAAGGAAGAGACCGATCACTGTTCCTAAGCATTAGGAACAACAGACCTGTCTCCTCACCCCTGACAGAACAGAAATCTATCTGTTTACATTGACAAATATCTATTCTGTCTCTGTCAGGAGTGATCGCGGGTGCCCCGTGGACATCGTGGCTGCTGGGCACACACAGTAGCTCTTATGTCACGCGGCAGGTGCGCCCCCCTATTCCCCTTAAAGTGCCCGCCGTACAGCTACACAATTTGCGCAGGGGAGCCAATGAGCCAAACGATGGCGGCTGGTCCGCAACTGGTTAATGTGGACTAGAACTCAAATAGCAAAGATATGATATCTTATAGGGAACATTTAGAAATGTTAATTGTGTCCAATGTATATATATATATATATATATATATATATATATATATATATATATATATATATATATATATAGTATCTGAAGTGTGAGATTATCTAAGGCACTGTGCCTTTGACTTCAAGTCATCCCAGATTTGAGGTGAAAGTTGGTAATGTCACAGTTGTGCTCATTGTTCTCCTTGCTGGAGACAAAGATATTTCTGAGGGCATAAAGTGCTGCAATCTCCCTCCTTCTGCTTCATCCCTCTGGATATTTGCTTACTGTATGCCTCCTGCTGCTTCTTGATTTTTCCCTTACCAGTTATCAAATACCAGTCACCACGAGCAGCTCTGACACTAGTAAGCAAAACCCTGCTAACATACTGACTAAATAAAGTGTGTAATGTGTGTTAGTAAACTGAAATCTTATGCTGCATACACACGATAAGACTATCTGGCGGACAACCCATCGGATTTTGCAGTGTAGGTCCGCCGGACTTTCCGAATGGGCGGACCTACCCACACACGCCCACACACGACTGGACTTTTACTTTCCAAAAGTCCGGCAGACTTAGAAAGAAGTTTTGATTCAAAATTGTCCGCCGGACTCGGCAGTCTGGCGGATAAAAGGCCGTCTGTGCGCTAGCCTGCCGGACTTTTGAAATGAACGAACTTGCCCACACACAGAGAAAAGTCTGTTCATTTTGAACGTGGCTCCAGGTAGACGGAACTAGCGAAGGAAGTCAATGTCGCTGCCCCATCACCTGATATGGATTTAAAGAGGAACCCCTACACCGAAAAAACGGAGTGGGGGTCCCCCCAAAGTCCATAGCAGACTCTTATCTGAGCACGCAGACCGGCCGGTCAGGAAAGGGGGTGGGGACGAGCGAGCGCCCTGTGGCCCCCCCACCCAAAAGCACCTTGTCCCCATGTTGATGAGGTCAAGGGCCTCTTCCCGACAACCCTGGCTGTTGGTTGTCAGGGTTTGCGGGTGGGACTTCCCGGATCCCGGCCCCCTACCCTATGTGAATGTGTATGGGGTACGATGTACCCCTACCCATTCACTTGGGGAAAAAAGGGTACATAAAAAAACACAACACAGGTTTTCAAAGTATTTTATTAGACATCTCCGGGGGTCTTCTTCCATCTTCGGGGGTCTTCTCGCCAGGCTTCTCCGCTATCTTCTGCTCTTTTGCTATCTCTTTTACTAGTGGGGGAGCCCAGATTTTTTCTTCGTCATCGCAAGGAAAAGGAAAAGGAGAAGACTGGGCTAACGCTAGTAAAAGAGCCGTAAGAAGATAGCGGAGGCCCAGCAAGAAGAACCGAAGAACGGGACAAGACCCCCGAAGTCGGAAGATGACCCCCGAAGCCGGAAGAAGACCCCCGGACGGCGACCCCGATAACCAACGGCCAGGGTTGTCGGGAAGAGGCCCTTGTCCTCATCAACATGAGGACAAGGTGCTTTGGGGTGGGGGACCCTTCCCCAAAGCACCCCCCCATGTTGAGGGCTGGTACAACTCAGGAGGGGGGCGCTCACTCGTCCCCACCCCTTTCCTGATCGGCCGGGCTGTGTGCTCGGATAAGGGTCTGCTATGGACTTTGGGGGGACCTCCATGCCGTTTTTTCAGCGTAGGGGTTCCCCTTTAAATCCATACCAGGTGATGGGAATCTCGCTGATGGAGGCAGCAACATTGACTTCCTTCACTAGTTCCATCTACCTGGAGCCATGTTGAAAATTAACTGACTTTTCTCCGTGTGTGGGCAAGTCCGTTCATTTCAAAAGTCCGGCGGACTAGCACACAGACGGGTGGATTGTCCACTGGACTGCTGAGTCCAGTGGATAATTTTGAGTCAAGACTTCTTTCAAAGTCTGCCGGACTTTTGGGGAAAAAAAAGTCTGCCGGAGCCCACATACGGGCAAATTGTCCGCCGGACCAAGTCCACCGGATAGTCCGATCGTGTGTACGCAGCATTAGAGTTATGAGATAAGTAAGATGAAAGCAAAAAGTACCTTTGTATTTGTTAGGAATTTCCCTTGTGATTAGTAAAAAAAACTCCAGGTGTTCTTGAGAAGCAGGAAAATTTATTTCTGATGTGGCCCACAACAGAGAGACATGCTTACAGCACGAAAGCTGAAGAAAAATGTCTGCCAAAAGACTGTGTCCCGCCCTCACATACCCCATAAGAATAACATCTCTGTGCTTCTATTGGCTGAGGAAACATAAATAACGTTGTCATGGTACGAACTAGTACCTTTATTCTTTTAGCTATGTTTTCCTGTACATTCTTAGGCTATCATATTTAGTTAAATCTAATGATTCTACAACTTACTATGGAGTTAATTAAGACAAAACAATACAATGAGTTAATACAATAATGTGCTCAGAAGTAAGTTTTTTAACAAATCAGTCTCAGGACTATTGTTTTTCTAATAGTCACACAATAAACATTTAAAACTTTTCTAACAGTATTCTGTATGTATGCTGTGAACCTGGTACTGGAGGGAATTTGTGCATGCAGGAAAGAGTTACACATTAGTAAATTATTTTAAAATACTGTTGGTATTCTAGTTCTGCAATTGTTGCCTGTATTATGCCATACTTGTGCAGGTAGGGCTGGAGTAACATACTTCAAATCACAAAAAACGAGGATGGGATGGAAATGGAAAATTATTTAAAAATTCATAACTCTAGATGGAAGCCTCAAAAGGAATAGAAATATTATGCTCCACTGTGATGTTAGCAGATATTATTATCTATGCCTAGGAAGTCTGTTTCTTTTCAGACCTATAATTCAAGGTATGTAGAAATGTTCACGTTCAATGTTTCATTCTCACCAGCTTGTGAAGTATGTCAGATGCTCTGATCTCTAAACCACATTTTACTACCCTAAAAACACTGTTGAATCCTGATCATTATCTGTAAATCCCAAAATATCACAACAGCTAATTCTACACATTTATATCTGGAAGAAAAATGTATATTATACATGTATGTGTATAAATCTTTGGATATTGTATCAAAAAGTCTTAGATGCATGATGAGGAGTTAGCCAATTAACTATATCACTTAAAGCGCTAAACTTTTTTCTGTATAAATTACATTCTAAAATATAATTTTTTCCAGTTCTCTCCCTCTCCCTCTCCCTCTCCCTCTCTCTCTCTCTCTCCCTCCCTCTCTCCCTCCCTCTCTCCCTCCCTCTCTCTCTCCCTCTCTCTCTCTCCCTCCCTCCTCTCTCCCTCCCTCCTCTCTCCCTCCCTCTCTCTCCCTCTCTCCCTCTCCCTCTCCCTACATACACACACATCTATAGCTACATAATGAAAAAAAAAAAATTATTAATTATTTGACCATTGGAACAAAAAAAACCTCACATCACTCTCTCTCACTTCACTTATTTTGTTTGTTTTTTTGTCTCCTTTTTTTGTTGCTTCTTGTTTTTTTTTCCTGCAGGGTCTGGCCAGTAGTGTCTCTCCATGGCACCTTGCTGCTGTGGTCATACTCCAGCCACCTTAATGCATAATACAAAGAAAATGTCCCTGTATTGTACATGGTGTTGACTAGTATTTATGATTATGTACATACCCCTCAATCATTGTAGTAGTATGGACATATACATATCTAGATCTGAGAGATCTTGTACAAAAGAGATAGTTCAATCAGCAATACACATTCATTTATAGGGTTACATAATATATACAAATTACACACCAGACAGTATGTACATCACAATATACAGTGTAGGTCCCCTGGCTTACATGATATTTACAAATTACTCACAGAATCGTATTTACAATACAATATAAGGTGCAAGTTCAGAGTTAGGTTACCTGTTAACTTCAGGTCAGCCCATGGTGACTGCCGTGTGCTCCCACACCAGTGTGTCTTGGCTTGCTCACAAAGCATTATATCCCCCCCCCCCTACTTTCTGTAGTGTGGCTAATACATTCTCCCTAATTGGTCACTGTACCTAGTCAATGTATATTGGGAACAGCCTGATTGGATGAGTCAACGAAAGCTGTTGTTTACTTCCCAGGTGAGATGTTATCAGGGAAAACAAAAGGCCAAGCTTTGAAGTTGAACCAATTACAGTAACACCAACCCAACACTCAATACTTTACATATATTTTTAAATCTAATGGAAATATATTTCTAATTACAATATTGTACAGGTATTAATGGAGATTTCACATAAACTCATAAGGCTACAGATGGCCCCTTGTGGCCAGTTGAGAATATGAGACTCGGCCACACATAGAATAATGGTTTATGTGCAATCTTCTTTAATATTTTGAACGTTTGGCTTTGCCCTCTGAAATGAAATAAAACTCTTTGAGAAGAAAAAAAAAACTTTTAAAATCCCCATCTCTACAGTTCACATTTCTGGATCCCAGTATCGGTAGTCCTCACTTGTTCTGAATGTAATAAGTCCATAATAAAAATCATAGGATACAAAATACAATAAAAAAAACAAGAGGGATAAAAAAAAAAACATGAGGATCCTTGTTCTCAACCGTCCAATAATGTTAGTGCGAAAGTCAATAATGTCAATCTGGTCATGTTGCCCTTGCTTCTGGGACAGCCTTCCATGGTGATTCCCGTTGGATACCGCGTACAGTAATGGCCTTTGGATCAGCTTTCCCGGCTAAGATTATACTTTGTTAATGTGGACAGAGGTAGAGAAAGAACACCACAAGTACATTTGAGACACATGCATTCAAATTAATGCTTGTCTGGTAAGTCTGAGCAGTTAGGACCTTTTATTAGAATTACCATAGATATACTGCGACATATTAATAAGACCCCTTTCTCAATGACGTGTAACAATTTGGTTACGCCCTTCAGCCAGGTGTCTGATTTCCACCCCCCATCTTTCTTCCTCCATGGTCATATGCCTGCAAGTAACTTCTGCCGTATACCACTGTGTGTCTGTGTATGACCCTTCAAGTGTGCAGGGGGTTCTTGTTGCCATCGCAACTCACCACTAACTCCTGTTACTGAAGCTATGTTCAGTGCTGGTCCCAAACCTTGGGCACCGTCCTTGGCTACCATGTGTAGCTACTGCACGAGCCCTGCCTTTAGCAGGCTACGGAAGAGGTCATCACTTTAAGAGTTCTCATTGCAGATTAGGCAGTGTCGCCTACGCAGACAAACATGACTGGATTTCAGAATACAGATAGGTGTGATGTCACCAGTCACTAGTGGCTTCTGGAAAAATCTAAATAAAATACTCTTAAGTACAAATGTACTATACTCCCTGCTATTTGCCAATCACTATGAGTCTCACCAGTCCCAGTATATCTATATGATATTGACGCAATGCTCTTTGAACTTATTATGGCACAAAAAGAAAGAAATGAAAAAGAAAAATATATATCAATGACCACATCTGATGACTGCCCAACATTAGAACTGTAGAGAGGATTGTATGTCACATATACACAGAAAATAGTCACATGGCTGTTGCTAAAGCCTTATGTTACTATTGTCATGATAATAGCTACAATGACCTAAAATTATATAAAACAATTATCCAATGTCATAAGAGAAAAACAAAAACTGTTGGATACTCGACCCATCCCCAAAATGCTAAAGGGAAGCTTTTAATATTCTATATCAACATTTGTAATTGCTTTAAATGTTCTCCATATAATGTTCCCCATACTCCCCTCTTTTTTTTTTTTTATTTCACCATAGGCAAGCCAAACTGAAGAATCACCAAAAAAATTAAAATAAGGTGATATAGGCAGTAAAGAAAAAAAAAAATAGTTTTCTTTAAGAGAAAAAGTTGAAGGAGAAAAAAAACAATAAAGAAAAAAACTATTCAGATTGAATGCTGCCTCAACCTTTAATTTGTTAAAGAGCCTTGAATCTGTAATTGTGTTAAACAAAATGATTGAATCTGCTTTCAAACATTGCGCAACACCCTCTCTCGGTGGTGATTAACATATTAATTGACTCTTAGTGCAAAACAATTTGCAAGTCAAGCAGGCCACAAAAATTTGTATTAGAGAGAGCAGGACCTCTGTTTATTGAAACAGACCGCCCTAAAGAAGTTAGAATTTAGTAAGGCCTGACTGTAATTAATTCCATTCAAGGCTTCTCCTTAAAACCAACATAAAATTGTTTTAAGGTCCTCATCTGTGTTTCACAATACTTTGCCCCATCTGCGTCCGATCATCCATCCTTGTTTGGGCAATTACCCTAAAATACAAAACTTAAAAATCATTAATAACACCTCACTGTACCTCTCTGAGAGGTTCATAATGGTCTACAATAGTAGTGGATGCTTGGAACAGACTTCCAGCCAAGGTAATGGGTCCATTAACCGTAAGTACAGTCAATAATGTCCAGGACCCACCCCCATATCTATACTCGGACAGACCAAAAATTATGGAAAAACTGGGAGGGTTTGTAAATACTTAAATTCTAAACGACAACATGTAGATCTATAACCTTCACACATATTAGCATCACATGAGTTAATTTGGAAGGAAAAACAAAACAAAACACAAGACCTACTGAATCCATAAGATGCCACAAGGTGCAAAGTAATGTATCGTGGTAGTTTCCGAGTGTCAGAGTGAAAGAACCTTCACTCTAAACCACAGGAAAGGAGAAAACCAAGATCTACACAACATCCCTACAGTTCCTCATAGTTATAGGGATTGAAATTTCATATTTTTGCACAGGTTATTTATTCGCAAGTACATTTAAACTTGTAAAAAAAAAATTATAAATTTAAACTGGTACCAGTATTGAGCTCATTTCCAATGAAAAAAAAAATTATAAACAGTACAACGCATGCGCATTAGTGTGATCACACTTATTTATGGCCATAAAGCAATGTTAAGTACAAAAAAGAAAAATATCTTTGTTTACACATGGACAGTTCATACCCATGCATTCCATCACTCAAACATACACATTCATTTCGATTGCATCCCATACATCCTGGATAGCACCTTGGTAATTGCAAATTAATTGTTATGTGTTTCTGCAAACGGGAGAGAGAGAAAAAAAAAAAACAACAACCAAGAACAAAAAATAAAAATAAACTGAAGCAAGAGTAAGATTCTGTACTAAGCAACACTTGTACCCTATACCTTTGAATATTTATGGCAGTCTTCTGATCCTTTGGGGAAGATAAACACCTATATTACAAATAACCATGTTTGAATACCTAGCCTAATATACATTACCTTAGGTGTATGTATTTATGTATATACATCTATATTGATACACCTGCTTAACATGTAACTACTTTTTCATGAGCTCCCTGCACCTGGAAAATATAACTTATACAAAAGTTATTACCCTTTTCCCTTTCGTTGGCACAAAGAAAGCAAACACTACCACATTGTTACATTTACATATTTACATTGTTATATGTTCACTGACATCCGCACTTGGATCTGGTGAAAATAAATTACTCAGATCATAGACATCTGAATGACACATTAGATCTGGTACTTCTTTCACTGTTTCTACATTGCTTATATTTAAGTTTTGTTCCCCGTAAGGGGAAGTCCTAGCAGATAATATAGATAGATTGGGCCTCCCTCCTGTATTTTCTGTTTGAATGGAATAGACGGTTTTCTGTGGGGTCTTAACAATTTGATCAAAAGATTGTTTTATTTCTTTTAGTTCTTTATTACACTGTACCACATCTGCATGGCATGCTTCATATTTTTCCTTAAGAACATGTTGTGATGTTTCCATTATTTTATTGGTATTTTCCCAATTATGAATATGTGCCTTCAGTAGCTTAATCTCATTTTCAAGAGACGTAATTGTGGTTATTAACTTAAGTTCTTTCAGAAATGATCTCCTGTGCTGTAATCTGAGATCGCTTTCCATGGTATTTACATTCAAAGGGGAGCATGAGGCTATTTGCCTTTGACTAGTAACTGTGGAGCCATGCCTATAGATCTTATCTTTGGAGGCATTGTAATTGTAATGATGTCTCTTTCTGTTTGAAAAGGTGGCCAATTCTCCTGTAGTGTGGCTTGCTAAATAGGTATTTTTGTTTGTAGGCTGGTGATAAATCTTTGATTTCACAGAATTAGACCTTCTGGCTACATGAAAATAATTGTGCATACAATCCATGATACTTTGATATGAATCTTTAAGAGGATTTATAAAAAATCCACATTGACTTTTAAATTTTGGATGGGCATTAGATATTAGGAGGGTTTTGTACTCTGGGTCCTCTCTGTTTACATTTCTCCGTTTGCCTACATAGTAAGCTGACCATAGCCTGTTTGCATAAAGAAGTGGATTCTCATTATTTTCCTGTTTTGTTCTAAACGCTGCTATTAAGCCTAGGTCAAAGGGATATAATATTTTTAGCAGTTCATCTACAGTTTCATTGTAATCTGCTCTTCCTTCTTTAACATGGTCTGGTAAGGAAGACCATGTGTCTAATTTAACTGTTAATAGTAAAACTTTAACCTGATCTCTGGAGTTGGCAACTCCCAGCAATTTACATCGTTGCAAGACATTATCTGCATGAAATGTTATGTGCACTCCTGGCAATAGTTTGCCAATATTGTTAGCTACAAGTAGCACATTTTCTAAAGACTGTCTGTCCTCCCTATCCATCTTTTGTGCTGTACTCTCAATTCCTGTTACATGCACTTCATCCACTGCAGGAATCATCTTTCAAACCTTTTTTTTTTTTTAAATAGACTGAATCTTCATGCATATAAACATTGGGCAACAGCTCTTTTCATCTCCTTCTAATGTATCTGGACTCTTCATGTACAAATTCTATAATATATTTAGCTTTTAGCATAAATGATGTGTTCCTTAGTATACTAACAGTAGGCTTCCTAATGATTACACACTGTACAACATAGCTATTTTTTTATAGCCCATTTCTATATTGAGCACCTAGATCACCCAATGTTACTTTTTAGCATTCAGATGAAAAACCCTTTCATAGTGTGCCTTTTGTAGATATTGCAACCCCTTGAGATATTGCTGAAAGAGACCACCAATTTTTCCTGTCCCTTCGTCGGTCGCCATTTGTTGACTAGTATTTATGATTATGTACATACCCCTCAATCATTGTAGTAGTATGGACATATACATATCTAGATCTGAGAGATCTTGTACAAAAGAGATAGTTCAATCAGCAATACACATTCATTTATAGGGTTACATAATATATACAAATTACACACCAGACAGTATGTACATCACAATATACAGTGTAGGTCCCCTGGCTTACATGATATTTACAAATTACTCACAGAATCGTATTTACAATACAATATAAGGTGCAAGTTCAGAGTTAGGTTACCTGTTAACTTCAGGTCAGCCCATGGTGACTGCCGTGTGCTCCCACACCAGTGTGTCTTGGCTTGCTCACAAAGCATTATATCCCCCCCCCTACTTTCTGTAGTGTGGCTAATACATTCTCCCTAATTGGTCACTGTACCTAGTCAATGTATATTGGGAACAGCCTGATTGGATGAGTCAACGAAAGCTGTTGTTTACTTCCCAGGTGAGATGTTATCAGGGAAAACAAAAGGCCAAGCTTTGAAGTTGAACCAATTACAGTAACACCAACCCAACACTCAATACTTTACATATATTTTTAAATCTAATGGAAATATATTTCTAATTACAATATTGTACAGGTATTAATGGAGATTTCACATAAACTCATAAGGCTACAATGGTAATGCTAAGGCTACAACCAAAGACCAGAGCTCCAGGTAGAGCAGAAGAGCTTCTGATCTGACTGGAGCAGGGAGACAGGTAAGTAATATGGGTAGCACTGAACGCCTTTAGATATAACCAGCATTTAAGTACTGAACTAAACGCAAACATTTTTTTTTTTTTTCATTTTGAAATTACCTCTGTCCCTTCTTTTATTGCAATCTGTGTCCAATGGGGGAGATTTCCCTTCACTTCCTGTCCCATAGCCACAAAAGGAAGCTACGGGAAATACCTCCAAAGTTAAGAAAATTCTCCCAATTGAAAGATTTAATTTCTATTTCTGTTCTTGCATCATATGCAAAGAAAATTACAAGAATAGCATTTTTGCTAGTGCATTATTTGATGATGGACATCAGTAGAGCTTCTGCTCATTTACAAAGCTCTGGAGCAACTGCTCTTTGTGAAGTGAACTAAGTGAGTTTTTTCTACTCTTTTAGTAAAACAACACCATGTAAACTGCATTGATAGTAACCAGACTACTGCCTTACTACTGACAAATGTGTTCTCAGTATCTAGAGTAGCATAAATCTTCAAATGTATTCCTGGAACAGAACATTTAGAAGTATTATTTTATTGTGTGCCTCCTTAAGCAATGCTTACTCAACGTATCCCGGTCTGGAGTTTCTGAAAACAATTACAAAAGAACTTATGTATAATAAATCTTGGTTGAGAAATTACTTATTTTGTCCATGTTAAACTAAATTCGGAAGTGGTGATTCCGGAAATATGGTTAAGGAGCCCAACATATATACGTGCCACATCAGACAAAATCCTAAAAAGAACGAAAATAGGCAATGAGGAGAAATAGCTAGGAGAGTAGTACAGATAATCTGGGTATGAGATCTTCAAACTATATAGCCACCAGACAGTAAGTATCTGCAAAGATGACATAAAGGCAGGGAAATATGTTAACATACATATGCCAAATATCTGTAAAACCTCTTAGGGGAGCCATATAAATCTCACCTCTATAGTATGACTGGTGATGTATTCAGCAGTATAATCTAAATTTAGCAGCTTTAAGGATGTCTATGACCACCGCAGTATGGAAAGCAGCATTAGGATGGAGCACAGAGGCAGGGAAATATATTAAAAACAATCAAATAAAATCCATTCAAGCAACAATAAATGTTACCATAGGGCCATATCTTATCTCATATACCATAACTATTCCCTAACATCCACAGGAGGTCAGCAGTATGATGACAACAGTCCAAAAGCTTCCCTCAATAGTCAGGGAACCACAAGGCATAGTTAAATAGGCGAGGACTCCCCTGAGACTCCTAGAGCAAACATCTGAATACAAGACATAAACAGCCACACTAGTATCAGCCTCTCCCAAACAGAGCAACAAAACCACCATCACAGTAAAATGTAGCTTACCTAGATGGTATGTATACAAGTAGAGTGGGGCGAACTGTTTGAGCCAAACAAAATTTTGGCCCAAACATCACCTGTTTGTCCGTTCGGTGAATACTCAAGTTTTCAGGGTGCTTGGTGGGATGTTCGCCCACTGAACATGTCACACTGCACAGTGCATTCTGAGCCTTGATTGGGCAAAACTTTGACAATTTTTTTTTAAAAACGCGGGTGGGGTACCCCCCATAATCCATGCCAGACCCTTTTCTGAACATGCAGTCCGACAGGCCAGGAAAGGGGGAATGAGAAATTGTCTGCTCATTTACAAAGTTCTGGAGCAACTGCTCTTGCAAAGTGCAACTGCACTTTGTGAAGTGAACTAAGTGAGTTTTTTCCACTCTTTTAGTAAAACAACCATGCAAACTGCATTGATAGTAACCTGACTACTGCCTTACTACTGACAAATGTGTTCTCAGTATCTAGAGTAGCATAAATCTTCAAATGTATTCCTAGAATGAACAGAACATTGCTTACTCAATGTATCTGGGTCTGGAGTTTCTGAAAATCTTGGTTGGGAAATGACAAATTTTGTCCATGTTAAACTAAATTCCGGGTGTGTATTTCAGAATTTGACTAAAAAATGTATGTATTCTGCTTGCTATGCACAAACATTTTTAGAGATACTTTTTAATACATGATGCCTGGATTTTCTACTCCCCAGACTAAGATCAGGATCTGATCAGGAGAAGCACAAATAAAGAAATGCATAATAACCTGTTAAAAATGTGTGTGTATTAAATCATATATGAGCAATGCATTTTTAAATAAAGTATGATGCTTTATTTAATAGTTATTCATGTTAATAACACCTGCACTGAAATAATTTTGTCATTTCATGGTTCTGCTAAAATATGTATGTCTTCTTTAGGGAAAAGGGAAACAAAATCTTGTTTGTCTCATACATTGTATAATTTCATGTAAACTAGGTGATTTGTGAAAAAAATCTGGAAAGTCTTCAAGTTAGAACTTTGTCCCTAATTACAAAATTCATCTTTCCAAAGAATTCATTAAAAAATATATATTTTTTACATTATGTGAGCCAATTTATGACGGGAATTAAATTGCTTAGGGATACAAATTAAACATTGAAGCACTATATACTGTAGCATATTTATATGCATGGGAGAGCATTGAACACATTTGTATTGATAATTTGAACACTGAGTTGGAGATACAGTTTTAAAAATGACTATAGTACTTTTAATTAAGTTAACTTTTCTACTAGAGTAAAATAATGGTTTGTGTGCTCCATGTGTATTTATATCCATTTTGTTTCTATATTAGTTATAATTATCATTAAGGATCAGGCTACTATACAGATTTGATAAGATTTAAAGGAGAAGTCTAGCCAAAGCTATTTTAGCAATGCTTCTGCTATGGATCACATAATTACTTGCATTTCGTTCTCCACTTCAGTGACCCAATTTCATCCAGTTTCAGCCAGTCCAGGCTCAGAAAATATCCTGATTTTACAGTTGTGACCCACCCAGATGCCTGGACCAGCAGATGGCTCAACCTCTCAATGAGCCACAGAGAGCCTAAGCCAGTCACGCCCAACCCCACCATAGCCCAGAACACTGGAGGAGCAGAGAAACAAGCCGGTGACAGATAGTCACCGACTCTGTGTAGGTTAACCTCCCTGGCAGTAATCCCAAGTATGGCTCAGGGTTAAATTTCAGTACCATTAGCAGTAACCCCAAGGCACACTCGAGATTGCATTGCAGAATCCTGGTCCAGGTTACTTACCTTGTCACCAGGATCCTGCGATGTCCCCCCGCTGTGTCCGCAGGCTATTTTTCGCCTGATGCTCTGTGTGCTGGGCTCCATTCCCTGCGAGCATTGCGGTGCATGGGGGTGGATCCAGGTGGCAAATTCAAAAAGTACACAAAACATAACACATACAGTACTTATAGATTACATTACTGAATCAAATTATTTCACATCCCTTTTGTCCCTAGTGCTTTGTCCAGTGCCCTGCATGCAGTTTTATATTATATATACTGTTCTTCCTGCCTGGAAGCTTGAGATTGTCTGTGGCAACTAAAAAGTGTCCCTTTATGTCAAAAGTGGTTTTAGACCAGCTAAAAAACAACAATAGTAAAGTAGAACACTTGTAGAATTGAGAGATAGGGAATCGTGGGGAAATTAATTTTATTATTATGATATACATTTTTGTTGTTATTTATAGTTATTTATTATAATATATGATTTTGTTTTTCAAACTTTATCAAACCCGGGATGTCTACTAGACTTTTGTTTGGACAAATTTAAGTGTGTTATTACTAAGGATTACAGATAAAAAGGAAAGGTAAGATTGCGCTATGGATATCGGATGAAATATGATGCAAAGGGTAAAAGCTGCCTCTACCATGTATTTCAAACCAAATCGGATGGAATAGAGTATGTAAAAGGAATAAAAGGTAGACTTGGTGCTATACCTTAATGGATCCTAATTAGCTGATTATCTATTTGAAATCTATAAGAGAGCTCTCCTTGTTTGTGCTTCGGTGTATTTGCTTCCACTAAAATTAGGAGGGGATGGGTTTTTGGGAGAATTTTTTTTTTACATAATTTAACTCTTCTAATGTTAGATCCCCTGGTGTGCTTTTGGATTGCTCCAAATGAAACTATGTGTGTTTCAAGGTCACCCTCAGGGTGTATTGTGTTAAAGTAGTGCGTTTTAAATTATTATCTAGAGTGAAAAAATGAAAAATATAAAAATGTATATACTGATTAGTGATGGACGAACTTCCGACGGGATGTTTCGTGAACGCAAACCACGAACCCCATTGACTTTAATGGCAGGCGAACCTTAAAAACCTTCAGGTCATATTTTCAGCCACAAAATACTTACTAGCTGTGCACACATAGTCCCACAACATGGACACTGACATAACAAAAGTATTAAGTGAATCTGGGATCGACAACGACAAGCATTCTTTTTTTATCTGTGAAATTTTGACAATTCAGGAGCGCATGAAGCCCATGGAGGAGAGGCAAGGTCAGGGTAGGCTATGAAGTGGGCGCAGGAGATGATCAGTGCCACAGTCAGGGCAGCCCAGTTCTGTGCCAGTGTCCCAACCTGTGCTTGAGCCTCTCCCTCTGCCCGGCCCTTACCCCCACCTATGTAGGGCTCCACTGCGGTGGTCCGGAGGTGCCAGTCCAGTGCTGATCCTCAGCCATGGTGCTGGCACTGCCTGCTGATTGGCTTCTCCGCTGCTATCTCCCTCACTGTCTGAAATCAGCATCGCGATAGAGACTGAGCACTGACACCAGCACCGTGATAGAGAGCACTGAGACCACACCAGCACCGATAGAGAGCACTGACGCCACAGCACCGAGATAGAGAGAGAGCACTGACACCAGCACAAGATAGAGAGAGAGCACTGACAACGGCACTGAGATAGATAGAGAGCACTGACACCAGCACCATGATAGAGAGCACTGAGACCACACCAGCACTGAGATAGAGAGCACTGACACCACACCAGCACTGAGATAGAGAGAGAGCACTGACACCAGCACCGAGATAGAGAGAGAGCACTGACACCAGCACCGAGATAGAGAGAGAGCACTGACACCAGCACCGAGATAGAGAGCACTGACACCACACCAGCGCCGTGATAGAGAGCACTGACACCACACCAGCACAGAGTTAGAGAGCACTGACACCAGCACTGATACCAGCAACTCGCTACGGGACCCAAAAATATGACAGGGCTCAACTTCTTCAAGCAGGAGGGTACGGGCATATAGTACGGTGTGCTTTTTTGTAAAAGAAAGTGAGCCAAAGGTAAAAAAGGTCCGTGTGCTAGATTATATAAATTGTTTATAGAGTTATGCATATACATGGTCTACTGGTCACAAGTGTTGAATTCCTCTGAGATCCATGCCTCATTCATTTTTATAAATGTGAGGTAGTCAACACTGTCATGAGCTAGGCGAGTGCACTTATCAGTCGCGATCCCCCCTGCTGCGCTGAACGTCCTTTCGGACAGGACACTGGATGAGGGGCAAGCCAACAGTTCCATTGCAAATTGGGCAAGCTCTAGCCAGAAGTCAAGCCTGCTCACCCAGTAGTCCAGGGGTTCATCACTTCTCAAAGCGTCCACATCGGCCGTTAACCCGATGTAGTTGGACACCTGTCGGTCTAGGCATTCCCTGATGCTGAATCCGGATGAGACCTGATGATGGGTCGGCTGAAAGAATGATCTCATATCAGAAGTGACCAACACATCTTCAAACTACCCTCTTCTTGCAGGCGCTGTTGGATTGGTACCCGCAACTCTCTCTGGGAGTGGGAATTCCTCTGCCAGCGCACGCTAAAGCAGAATGCAGCATTTCTCTAAGCAAGGTCTGGAAGTGCTCCATTCTGACAGCCCTCTGTGATGATGGTAGCATTTCCACCATTTTCTGTTCGTACCGGGGGTCTAAGTACGTTGCCACCCAGTACTGGTCCTTGACCTTTATGCTTTTTATACAGGGGTCCCTGTTAAATCACTGGAGCATGAAGGCCCCCATTTGCACTAAACTGGAAGCGGTGTGGTGGCCTGGCTCCTGCTCATCATCCAGGATAATGTCGTCCTCTTCATTCTCCTCTCCCCATCCACGCGGCTTGATCAATGACACAACGCAATGCACGCTCCATAAAGAAGGCATAAGGTACCATGTCACTGATGGCGCCATGGCTGCGACTGACCAGTTTGATGATCTCATCAAATGGCCGCAGAAGTCTGCATGCGTCGCGCATGAGCAGCCACTGGCGTGGTGAAAAAAAAAGCTCCCCAGAACCTGTTCTGCCACAGAGTTCGTACAGGTAGATGTTAACTGCACGTTTCTGCTGGAGCAGCCTATCAAGCATATAGAAGGTTGAGTTCCATCGCATCGGGCAATCGCAAATAAGATGTCTAACCGGCAGATTGTGTCACCGCTGAATGTCAGCAAGGCGAGCCATGGCCATGTAAGATCTTCTGAAATGGGCCACGATTTTCCTTGCCTGTCACAAGATGTCCTGGACCCCAGGGTATTTGACAACGAATTTTGCCCTGTTTCAATGCTCTAAGCAGATTGGCATCATTGTCACACACCACTTTACCAACTGTCAAATTGAGCGGTGTTAGCCACTAATCTGCCTGTGAACGCAAAGCTGAAAGGAGTGCAGGGCCAGTGTGGCTCTTGGCTTCCAGGCACAACAGATGCAGCACAGCATGGCAACGTCTCACCTGGCATGTCGAATAGGTTCTGGGGATCTTGGGTGGCGCAGTGGAAGAGACGCTAGCAGCGGAAAAGGAGGAGTCAGCCGAGGAGGAGAGGGAGGATGCAGTAGGAGGAGAAGAAGAGGCAGGCCTGCATGAAATCCGTGGCAGTAAAACCAAATTTACACGGATGGGTGCCACGGGTACATGCTTGACAGCCATTAGAAGGTTCACCCAGTGGGCAGTAAAAGTTATATACCTTCCCTGCCCATGTTTGCTAGACTACGTGTCTGTGGGCAGATGTATCTTGGCACCGACACTGTGTGCCAGAGATACATTCACTTGCCGCTGAACATGGCCATATAGCTCTGGGATGCCCTTCTGTGAGACATACTTCCTTCCTGGGACCTTCCATTGTGGTGTTCCAATCGGCAAAAATTTTCAAAAGGCCTCCGAGTCCACCAGTTTATATGGCAGTAGTTGGCGGGCTCTCAGTTCTGACAAGCCAGCGGTCAACCTTTGGGCAAGAGGGTTATCCGGCGTCATCATTTTTTACGCTCAAACATTTGGCACATGGAAGCCTGCCTTTTTCCAGAAAAACATGAGGATGGCATGATGGAAGGTGGAGTGGAGGACAATTCTGAGGAGAGAGGAGAAGGAGAAGTAGAAGAGGCTGGACGGTGAGAGCCTGGAGTGTGGCTTTGTGGGTTCTGTTGCTCCCACTGGGCTCGGTGATGGCAGCTCATATGCCTTCCTAAGTCCAAATACAGGTGCTGTACAGTGTTCCAGAAAATAAAATAAAGGACAAAATAGCAAAACACAAATCCTAGCCGTGTCTCGGCTCTAACTATACAATCTGCAGGCCCTCACTACCAGGCTGAACAAGCCTAATGCTTGTCAGTCTCTACAAAAACTGTTTAACAGCTTTTACCAATCTTTCTCTCTCTTTCTCTGAGCAGACAGCAAAGGCTGTCTGCTCAGGTGAGCTTAAATTAGCCTGGGGAAGAGGACCAAGACCCGAACTGGATCATGGATCACAGATTTCTGAATGTGTACGAGAGGAGCCTGGGAGAGGTATAAACCCCGAACAGGACTTTTTCTGGTTCTCTCTAGGACGCTCTGCTACACCCTCTATAGTGTGTTCGTAATTAGGAGCACATCATGAGTAAATTTACTAAAACTGGTGCACTCAGAATCTGGCACAGCTGTGCATGGCAGCCAATCAGCTTCTAACTTCAGCTTGTTCAATTAAGCTTTGGCAAAAACCTATAAGCTGATTGATTTCTATGCAAAGCTGTATCAGATTTTACACTCTCCAATTTTAGTAAACAACCCCCTAAGTGTCATTAATGTCTGCTCCTTCATTCCTCTGCTAGAAGCATGAATCACTTCGGACATATTTTCCTGGCACCAAGAGAAATATGGTGACAAGGGAGGGATTGCCAGCTAATTGACAGCCTCAGCTCTCTTCCTGTGAACTGCATGGAGGGTGGTGTGTCTCTTTCCTCCAATCAGCTTTCAGCTCTCTTCACTGAGCTCTACAGAGTGTAATTTCAGCTCTCTGTCCCCTTTTTTCTGATCTCTCAGAAAGCATTTTAATACAGCACTCTGAACTGCTGTAGAGAAGAAAAGGCTGCAGATAAACAGATGCAACTTTTGTAGAAGGATTTATTTCATGAATTTCTGTATCACCTGAGGCCAGGAACTTCAATGAGTATATGTAATGGTTTACAACCACTTTAAAGCGTAAATCCATTTTTGTTTAGAAAAAAAAACATTCCCCTCTGGGTGATCTATGAACATTACAAGGATTTTTAACAAACTTTGTTGCAGATTCCTACCTTTTGTTATTCTGATAAAAAAAAATAAAACCCTATGTGTTTCTCTGTGTCTATGTGGGAAAGTGAATCTAATAGGAGTGGTTTCATAATTATCAATCTGCTGCTGCAGCTGCAGGGCTCTAATGAGGAAAGCAGCTGGGCCTACATCTGTTTGGATGTGTTCCTATTGGGAGTATCTCACCAAAACTGACAATTTTGTTGCAAGGGATGCCTGAAATCTGACTTGCTTCTCAGTGCAGACTTCTGGGAAAATTGGTGGGCCAATCACAAAAGCAGGAAATTATGTTTCTGGGGGGGGGGGTGGTCAGTACACACTGTGTACAGAGCACCCCCAGGTAGCCATATTGCATTGCATTTTCAGAAAAATACAGTGGCTGCAGATTGAAAAGGAAATGTCATTTTTAATAACATTAACCACTTGCTTACTGGGCACTTAAACCCCCCTCAGTCCCAGACCAATTTTCAGCTTTCAGCGCTGATGCACTTTGAATGACAATTGCGCGGTCATACAACACTGTACCCAAATGAAATTTTTATCATTTTTTTCCCACAAATAGAGCTTTCTTTTGGTGGTATTTAGTTACAGCTCTGAGTTTTATTTTTTGCTAAACAAACAAAAAAAGATGCAAAAAAAAAAAATCATGTTTTAATAGTTTGTTATAAAATTTTGCAAACGGGTCATTTTTCTCCTTCATTGAAGTGCGCTGATTAGGCGGCACTGATAGGCTGCATTGGTGGGCACTGATGGGCTGCATTGGTGGGCACTGATAGGCTGCATTGGTGGGCACTGATAGGCTGCACTGGTGGGCACTGATAGGCATAGTTAAGGCGGCACTAATAGGCACAGATAAGGCGGCACCGATGGGCACAGATGGGAAAAGATGGGCACAGATAAGATGGCACGGATGGGTGGCACGGATAAGTGGCACGGATGGGTGGCACGGATGGGCACTGATAGGTACCACTGATAGATGGGACTGATGGGCACTGATAGGTGGCACTGATAGGTGGCTCTGATAGGTGGCACTGCTGGGCACTGATGGGCGGCACTGCTGGGCACTGATGGGCGGCACTGCTGGGCACTGATGGGCGGCACTGGGGTGCAGCACCTTTGAGGCAGATTGTGGGCACTGTGGGTGGCACTGTGGGTGGCACTGTGGGTGGCACTGTGGGCACTGCTGGGTGGCACTGACGGGGGGCACTTACTTTTATTCAGGATGGCACTTCAGCGGGCAGGTGGGCACTGGCAGGGGACAGGTGGTGGCTTGTATTGCTGGCCGTGATCGGGACTGATGTCCGCCGGTGATCGGCTTTTTTTTTTCTCCTCGCGCTGTCAGCGCGAGGAGGAATAATAGCCGATTACCGGCTCCGTTCTATCACATGATCAGCTGTCAGCTGATCACGTGATAAGGGGTCGGGATCGACCCCTTCCACGGATCGGTGATCAGGCGAGTCTCACAGGGGGCGCGCAGGCCGCTTGTGCACGGGACGACGTCAATAGACGTCGTCCCGGAAAAGTAGATCCGCGCTAATGCCGTCATTTGGCAATAGCGCGGATCCCAAGTGGTTATTTTTTCTTTATTTGCTTATTTTTTCCCCACAAAAGTGGAATTACCCTTTAAGTGATTTTCACATGTTTCAGTTACAGCTTATTCCAAATCACATGTGAGCCTAACCTAATGTAAAATGTAATGGTAGAAAAAGGAAATAAAAGTATGTAAGTTTGTTACAACCACTGGCTTTGCAAAGAAACTGGTACAATTTTGACCAAATAATTTTAATCTGAACTAACCTCAGATACAAAAAATAAGCAAGCAATACAGTTACTTATTTAATAAATGTATTTTTAAGTGTAACTAATGTAAGTTCCTTGCCTGAATTTATCATTATATCAGCTGCCTATAGTTTTCTAGACAACAGAATAGAAACTGAAAAAAGAGGGATGAAGCAAGAGCTAGCACTAGTAGTAGGGATGAGCTTCGACTCGAACATTGGCTGTTCGTCCGTTCGGCGAAATCCGAACTCTTGGTCCGTTCGCGTCAAAATTCGTGTGGCGCGCACGGCCCACAATGCACTGCGATGGCGCAGTGCATTGCTGGCTCATGATTGGCCAAGCATGCACTGTGACCCCGCATGCTTGGCCAATCGCAGCGCCAGCAGCGAGGAGAGCCATGATTGGCCACAGGCAGGATGCCTGTGGCCAATCATAGCTCAGGCTGTGTAGTGCACGCCCCACACTATATAAGGCCGCCTTTGAGGCGGCCTCGTGTAGTGTTTTGGCATCTGAAGCAGTGGGTGTTCTGTGTACCTTCAACACAGTTACACACCGATCGTTTTTGGCTGATTTCCTATCTTGCTCTTGTGTAGTGGTTATTGTCTGTGCCCTGACCGCAGTATACACCACTATATTCACCTCACCTATATAGCTAGTGATCTATCTTTAATAATAGAGCTTGCAGTCAGTAGTGTTAGGAGATAGTGCGTGCTGTCTGCGTGCTCTGTACCCAGTACATACCGCTATAATCCACCTACATAGCTGTTCTCTATTTGAGCCCAATTGCCATCTGCAGGAGTTATTGGAAGTTGTGTGTGCCTCCAGCACAGCACAGTATACATCTGTATATACCCCTTTATCTCTGCTGTTTTCTGGTTATTGTCTGCGTGCCCTGACCGCAGTATACACCGTGATATTCACCTCACCTATATAGCTAGTGATCCATCTTTAATAATAGAGCTTGCAGTCAGTAGTGTTAGGAGATAGTGCGTGCTGTTTGCGTGCTCTGTACCCAGTACATACCGCTATAATCCACCTACATAGCTGTTCTCTATTTGAGCCCAATTGCCATCTGCAGGAGTTATTGGAAGTTGTGTGTGCCTCCAGCACAGCACAGTATACATCTGTATATACCCCTTTATCTCTGCTGTTTTCTGGTTATTGTCTGCGTGCCCTGACCGCAGTATACACCGCGATATTCACCTCAGCCTAAGGCCCAATTTTTCTGCCCCTGTTTAACAGGGGCGTTTAAGTACAATTTTTGATGCAATGCTTTGCAGCAGGGCTAATTCCAGCAAAAAAACTAGAGTATATGGAGGAGGTTGCAGTGTGGTGGCACCAGCAGCAGTGCCTAAGGCCAAATTTTTCTGCCCCTGTTTAACAGGGACATGAAATTACAATTCTTGATATAATATTTCACAGGAGGGCCCCTTCCTGTGCCCACCCAGAGTAACGGTGAGGACTTATAGTGTTGTGGCACCAGCACCACAACCACCAAAGGTCAATTTTTCTACCACTGTTCAACAATGGCATGTAATTACAATTCTTGATATAATCGTTCACAACAGGGCGCTCCAGCGCCCACCAAGAGTCACTTTGAGGGCTTACAATGTTGTGGCAAAACCAACACCTTGTTCCGCCATTTCTGCAGAGCATATAGGGCAGGCCCCTACTTTCAAACATCCAACTTACAAACATCAGACAGCAGCAAGTGAGATGAAAAAAGATGGACGACAAAACAAATTATACAGGGGTGATAACCCTTCCCTATGTTTTCCAAAAAGCTTAAAAATAGTTTTTTTTGACTGGAGCTACACTTTAAAAATGTACCAGTTGACAATTACAAACAGATTCAACTTAACACAACAAACCTACACAGTCCCTGTCTTGTTTGCACCGCCTGTATACTGCTGTTCTGAGTATATAGGGCCTGGGGGCCACACGCATTTCCTTTTTTTTAATATGGGTACAGGGTTCCCCTTAATATGCGTACAAGACCCAAATAGGCTGGTAATGGGCAGGGAGGGCTACCCATGCCATTTTTCTCAATGATTTTCAACCATATTGCAGGAACCAGATATAACATTAAAACCGCAAGCAGTTTTAAATGGTGTTATTTCCGTTTAATGTCATTTTGTGCAGGGACTGTTCTAAACACGGGAAACACGTGGCACTTCACAGGCATATTACAGACACCCCCCAGGCACCATATTTAAAGGAATATTTCACTTTTTTTTTCACTTTAATCGTCATTAAAATCAGTGCTCCCGCCAAAACGGCCGTTTTTAAAACTTTTTTTTGCATTGACCCATGTCCCCTAAGGCAGGAGTCAGGTCCCCAAACCCTTTTTAGGACAGTATCTTGCATATTAGCCGTTAAAATTAGCACTTTCCATTTCGAACGTTCGAGTCCCATAGACTTCAATGGGGTTCTAACGTTCGTAACGAACGTGGGGTCCGTTCGAAAGTTCTGGTGCGAACCGAACCGGGGGGTGTTCGGCTCATCCCTAACTAGTAGATAGCCAGGCTATGATACTGTGCACATGGGGTACGCATGGGGTGACAGTGAATATCCTGACATGAGCAGAGTGATGACTTTTCAACATGCTACCTTTCCACTTTCATTGACCAGTCAGCAGGCTGGGGGCATGTTCTTGTCTTATGCCGCATACACACGAACTGACTATCCGGCGGACTTAGCCCAGCGGACAAACTGCCGGACTTTGAAGCGGAGGTCCGCCGGACTTTCCGAACGAGCGGACCTGCTCACACACAATCAAAATTTTCCGGCGGACTAGGTGCGGTGGACAAACCGCTGGACTATGGCAGGAGTCCGCTGGACTATGGCCGGAGTCCGCCGGTCTTTTGAAATGAACGGACTTGCCCACACACAGAGGAAAGTCCGTTCATTTTGAACGTGGCTCCAGGTAGCCGGGACTAGCGAAGGAAGTCAATGTCGCCGTCTTCGGCGGCAAGATTGACACATCTCTAGCCCCGTCACCTGGTATGGACTTAAAGGGGAAGCTTTATGCCAAAAAAACGGCGTGGGGGTCCCCCACAAAGCCCATATCAGACCCTTAGCCGAGAAGTTTTGACTCAAAAATTGTCTCTGTCTCAAAGATTGACTCTGGTCCGCCGGATAGTCTGATCGTGTGTACGCGGCATTAGTGTGCTGATGCTGCTGCAGTGAGAGTTGAGAATCTCTTTATGCTGTATTAATTACATAATCAAAATAATAATTATAAATAATTTTACAGCAAAACCAAATCCCATGTATTTATTCCTACTGTGTATTTAGTTTCTTATCATCAAAACAGTCTGGAGAAAACAGCGATTTTTTTTTTTAAATACCGTAGTTGTTTACAACCACACAAAAAAAAAAAAAAAATCACTATTTATTTTTATTGTGAATTTATATAACAAAATAGTAACACCGTTTCTTGTAAAATAAAATAAGTATGCAGTTTGTTGTATAATGAAACAGGTATTATAATGATGGTATTTAAATCAAGACAAATGACCCCCCAAAGACAAATAAATTAAATGATGGGCATAATTTTCCAAAACAATCAACACCCCAACATTTAGAGAGGAGACTGTCACAGAATCCTCATACTCCGAAAAAAGGTGGAAGAAACCCCATTGGAAAAAAGCCAATAACAAGAGGCCTAATTATGGTGATAATTGGCAACAGCCTCCCTATGATCAATCTCGGGGTCCCTACCATCCACCATATATACGGCATTCTGCACCCCACTATGAGTATAATCGGAGAGAAAGGGATGACTGGGTACCACCCCAGGTGTATCAGCGACCATACGATCAAAACTCCGTCCCTACATACAATCAGTATGCACCTCTTAGAGACTATAGGGATGATGAAAGAGAGGATAACTACTATCAGACTTACTATCCTGATCCATATGAAAATAGGGCTTTTTTAGGGAGAGGTCCAGATCACCACCCTCCATGGGCAAGAGATGTTCAAGTGGAAAGAGATGTAAGTCCAAAAAGAAGAGAGGCAGAAGAGCGGGAGCGCAAGAACAAGCGAAAAAGAGAATAAAAGGCGAAGGGGTATTTAATCTGAGTGGTGTACCCCTAACATCAGAAGAAACAGCTGTATTAGATAGGGGTCTTAAATTTGCGCCTAAAAAGAACTTGGACAAGTTTCAGACCTACGTGAATATTCAAAAATATATTAGAGGGCTCAATATTAAAAAGTATTTGTGCAATAATCCGATTAAGACCCATGTCCTCCCTCCCAATGAAGTTATACATAGCACCTTAAGAAACAAGTCGGTTTTTAATCCTCAAATTAATAACAACAAATTTGTTGATGTTTTTAAAAAAATTGTTGTTGAGGACCTAAAGGCCCTGGAGGTTAAGAAACAAAAATAACCTAATTTCATGAAATGCGGAATGAAACGGTTAAGCGAGCGGAAAGACATAGTAATACGCCCGGCCGATAAAGGAGGAGGAATTGTAATATTGTCGAAAATGCAATATAATGAAAATATGGCAAATTTACTTAACGATCCTAAAACCTATACACCATTAGCAAAAAATCCTGTTTTTAAAGGAAGAAAAGAGCTTGAAAAAGTTGTGCATCTAGGTTTAAAAAGATTGATTCTGAACAAAAAAGAGGCTCAGTTCCTTATACCAGAATCAGTAAGGACACCAATCATTTATTATTTGCCTAAAATCCATAAGGATAAAACTAACCCCCCTCCGAGGCCCATAGTAAATGGCATAGACTCGCTTACCACAAGAATAGGTTCCTACATAGATAATTTCTTACAACCAGTAGTTAAAAGGACGAAAGCATACCTCCAGGACACAAAGCACACTCTGCAGATCTTGGAAACTGTCTCGAATGATGGTCCATTTATCTTGACCACAGCAGATGTGACTTCCCTTTACACGATAATCCCCCACCATGAGGCCTGCGAAGCTGTAAAATGGGGTCTGAGAACCCATTCCCAACTTGCCTGCTCCCAAAGAAAGTTTATAGTCAAGTGTCTCGATTTTTGCCTAAAGAATAATTATTTCTGGTTCAACCGTAAGTTTTACCATCAGGCTACTGGCGTCGCAATGGGAGCAAAATTTGCTCCCAGCGTCGCCGGTTTGTTTATGGCAAAATGGGAGGAAAATACAGTTTTCTCTAACATACCACCTGAGTTGGTAATGTATAGACGATATATCGACGACATAATAATTCTGTGGAAAGGAAACAGCGCTAGCCTAAATGATTTTAAACAGAAATTGAACTCTAATAATTTAAACATAAAATTAACATGGAACACAGATGAAAAAGAAATAACTTTCTTGGATCTGATAATTCTACAGGAAGATGGTAAATTGCAGACCAAAACGCATTTCAAAAGCGTGGACAAAAACAGCTACCTCCCAGTAACAAGTTGTCATCATCACAACTGGCTCTTTAACATTCCTAAAGGCCAATTTATGAGACTGAGGAGAAACTGTAGCAAAAAGGAAGTTTTTTTGGATCAGGCTAATTCCATGGGACAGAGATTCTGTGAGAAAGGCTACGATAAGGACATAATTCTGGAAAAAATAGCAGAAGTCGAAAATATCGATCGTCGCAATCTTCTTAAAGAGAAAGAAAAGACCCCAGAACTGGACAAAAATAAGAGATGTAAAGAAGGGACATTAATACTTGACTAATAATAGCCAATATAAAAGCATAGAAAATATAATAAAAAAACATTGGCACATTCTATTGAATGATAGGGACCTGCATGAGGTTTTACCACGTAGGCCGCATTTTACTTATAGGCGTGCCCCAACTTTGAGAGATATGCTGGTAAAAAATATACCAGATCCCCCTGTGATCAACTAAACGTTCTTCACAGGTAAGGGGTTTTATCCCTGTAAGAGGTGCTTCGCATGCACAAGAGCAAGCAAACCGGAAAAAGTTTTTGAATTTTCGTCCACAAGTACTGGTAATTCATATAAAGTCAAAGATTTCATATGCTGTAACACAGAAGGTGCTGTATACGTTTTAGAATGTAGTTGCGGCCTACAATATGTTGGCCGCACAAAGAGACTTTTAAGGATCAGACTCAAGGAGCACATACAGAATATTCTAAAGGGGTATGATAAACATAGTGTTTCTAAGCACTTTGCTACTCACCACAAAAAAGACCCCAGGGATTTGAAATTTTGGGGCATTGTCCCTTATGCTAAACATTGGAGGGGTGGACATAAAGTGAGGACCCTAAGCCAAATAGAATCGAAGTGGATATTCACGCTCGACACTTTTAGCCCCAGAGGATTAAATATTGAGTTCGACTTAAACTGTTTTATCAGTAATTTTTAACGTTTTTTTATATCTCCTCTCTTATATTTCTTGCCTTGATTACACACTATGATATATATATGTATATTTTAATAATTTAATAATTTTTTAATCTTTGGTCTTAAATTTTGGACTGTATTTTAGAGGATTAATTTATGGAGAATGAATGAATTTTTTATATGCTAATTGCACTGTAAATACATACGTCATTTCCGAAATCCCCTATACGTTTAATTTTAGGCCTTTGGAAAATTGAACTTGGTACCCCCCCTTTTTTTATGTGATTGGTCTCTCTCTTTTTATTAAAATAATTTTTTTAATGAAATTGTTATCTTTATCTAAAACGTTGTTTACATAGACATTAGTATAATGCATTTTATTCGTATTAATATATATTTATATATACGAACGCTTTGAACCATTTCCTAATTTTAAAGTAATAACTAAAGGAAAAAAGGTTTTAAATTCCGGGATGTTTGATTGTGCTTTTAATTAGTAAAAAAACGAATATTTTTTTATTTTTTTAGTATTAAATCAGTAGCTGTTTTTGCGATGATCCCAATCCGGCCATTGTCACTAAAATAAAGACCGTTTTGTTTGATGACAATTCAGGACTTCGAAAAAATGGCAGACGGGTTAATCGTATAGATTAGAATATGGAGTACCCGTGGCTACTTTTGTCAGAGTGACATAAGTACGTTATACGATGTGAATCTTTACCTTAGACATATAGTCTTACGGTGGATTCGTATTTTAAATTAATTTTTTGTTCGGTCGTTGTGTTGTTTTTTTCCTTTCTTTTTATATTGTCCGTACCCACTCGTTATTTTTTATTTTAACGAATCTATTGTGAAGTACGGAGGGAGTCGAGATATAGAACGGGACATATCTCCGGCATTCTAATTACCCGTCCTACTAATGCATGCCTTAGCTATGCTAATGCTGGGCGATTCGATTGCCTGTTTGTGTGATTACACTCTCTAGCTACGTAAACAGTGGGCGGACGCGATCCGCCCAGTACCCTCATATAAGCACTTCCGATCCTTTTAGAAATATCCCAGTTGAAGTCCATTCGTGACGTAACGCGTAGGAAATCGGAAGTGACGTGCGTATCATCCATCGATCCGTCTAGTTGTGAGTGCCTGTTTATTCGCTCCTGTTTGTGAGTAGATATAGTTTGTTTTATAAATAAATAGTTCGTTTTAAAACTACTACACTATGGAGGATATCTTTTACTTGTTATTTTGAGCATTGTTGGTCGACTAAAATTACAAGGAAGAGCGGCACTGTCAGAAGTCCCAGTCACAGCCCATCTGATCCCCCGGAATTTCCCCTGCAAATTTACTTTCTCGCTGTAGCCTTACAGCTGTGAGGTAATTATTTAGGATTATCCACATTAACACGGGATACCGCTTGGAGGAGAGCTACTTTGGCACATTTGCACTTTATGCTTGGTTGTGAAATCACATTTTAGATCTGCACGATTGGACTGTGTATGGGACACTATCGAGATTCACTATTTGTCGCTGCTATTTTTTTGCTATTTTTATTTCCTTTTTACTAAGGATTATACTGTTGGTTTTTATGTTTTTTGCACCTTTAAACCATTCATAGATTTTTTTGGATTATTTGCTACACTAAGTTATTGATATATAATGTTTGTAGTTTTATTTTAGATGTTTGATTTTCCCTTTTTGTGTTTTATCTTAGACGATTCACTTTATTTTATATAGCTATTGCAATTCACTATTTGCACTGTATAGCTGGAGCCCCCCCGTTTTTTACTATATAGACACTGGTATGATGCACCATTAATATTTTTTTTTTTTTTTTTTTTTTTTTTTTTTAAAGAAAATTTTATTGAGGTTTATTGCAATACAGGGGAAAAACTGTAAGTACAAGCAAACATATCTCTTCCGAGTTTGTTCAGATAACAAGTACTTGGTAATACAACATAGCAAAATGTAGGTAATAAGAGGATTAACATCAGAATCGACACCAACTCAAACAATTTTGCAATATTATTCACACGCTACTACGATTTGTGCTGTTCAGACCCATTGTAAATCGAATGTCTAGGAAACTAGGCTCTATTCCCAAGGGTTTGGCCAGAGAGGTTACTAGGTTTGATTCACACACCAATATAATTCTAAAGTGGAGACGGGGAGTTTACAAACAAACACACTCCCAGACACACCAAAGATATCCCCAGGACACTGTGCATCTGGCAAAATGGGGATTGTGGCATCCGTGTTAGTCAGAGGGCTTATAATCTTGTTCAGTCAAGGTTAGTGTGAGCCTAGTCCTTAATTGCTAAGTAATTCTTTGTGGAGTTTAGGGTCTAATGGAAGGTAATGACTGGTGAGGATTATAAAAGCTTGTAATGAAGAAGTCATATGCTCAGAAGAGGGGAATCTGGAGTGGGGGTGTGGGGAAGGGGAAGGTAGGAGAAAGGGTAGCTGGGGGACCTAAGGAGAGTGAGAGGGAATTAGCACAAGTAGGAGAAATGAAGTTAAAACAGAAGGGTTTTGTGGGTTTGCCCCCCGGGATTATTGCAAGTAGCCATTCGGTTTGTGAAGGGGGAGTTTTAAGTCTAACTATCACAGGAAGGGTAGGACATCTTTTATGTCTATTAAGCTGGCAGGGTTCAGGGACGACCATTCAAAAGATTAGAATAAGTAGGGGTGGTCTTGAAGTGGATCCAACAGGCCCATTTCGAACTAAATTTCGAAGGCGTGTCACGAGCAGTGTGTGCACCATTAATATTTTTATATCAGATGTTCATTTCCATGCACTTTTCCAGTACCACACACTTTGCACTTGTTTTTTATATTTTGTGAAGGATTGATAGTCACTTTTTATCACATAAGTTTATTGTTTATTTTTCTTTTGGTATTTAAGGAAGCGCGACACACCCCCCCTCTGTTTTATTTAAATCAAGGGGTTTCAACTGTTAGCTAACCTTTTCCAGTAACTAAACATAATTGTAAAATCTGTATAACAATCTTTTAAAATGGATAGTGATGGCCGAACGGTTCGTTTCGCGGCGAATTTCGGCTGTTCGCGATTCGCCCGTTCGGTGGACTATTGGCGCAGTTTGCCCGGCGGACTTCCGTGTTTTCTGTGTAAAAGAACTTTGACCTATGATGACACATCCATCATGGGGCACAGGACAGCCAATTGAGACATTACAGCACATGGACACTTGGACATTCCCCCTAACTTATAAATACACCCGATCCGGTGGCCATTTTACATTCTTTCTTTTGTCACTATAGGGAGAGGTTGCTGTGTGGAGCAGGGAGAGATTGCAGTGACCCAAATCGCTAGCTATTTGGTACACAAAAGTTCTTTTCAGGACTGGTATAGGTGTTAGGTGTATATAGGTTTGCTGTGCTACTGATTGTTGCAGCAGCCTGAGTGTCTTTTGCCAGTTTAGAGAAAGGGACAGGACGGTGTGTCTGCTGTAGGGACAGTCAGTTTAGTCATTACCTGTTACTATCAGGTCAACAAAAGTGCTATTCCAGTTATTGTTCCAGTAGCCTCTGATTTGTCAGTTTATATAGAGACAGGCTGGAAGCAGTGTGTGAGGCAGTGAGGGTCAGTTTAATCAGTAGCTGTTACTATATTAGGTCCACAAAGGTTCTTTTCAGGACTGGTATCAGTGGTATGGTAATAGGCTTGTACAGGTATAACATTCTTTCTTCCAAATATAGAAAGAATATTATACTTGACTGCTGCCCTTCTGCTGCAGTCTGCTAATCATTCACAACCTACTTGTTCCACAAAGGTCCTTATAAGGACTGGTAATAACCTGGTGTAGGGTGCTATAGTACATAGGGTTGAGTGAGGTACAGTCTGCCATTCTATAAGGACTGGTATAGGTCCACAATACATAGGGTTGAGGTACACTACTGCTGACCACTGCCCTATACTGCAGCAGTCCTTCATCGGTATAGGGACTGACGTACAGTCTGCTATTCAGTCACACACAACCTACTTGTTCCACAAAGGTCCTTATAAAAACTGGTAAGGTATAGGGTACTACAGTACATAGGGTTGAGTGAGGTACAGTATGCTATTCTATAAGGACTGGTATAGGTCCACAATACATAGGGTTGAGCTGCACTACTGCTGACCGCTGCCCTATACTGCAGCAGTCCTTCATCAGTATAGGGACTGAGAGTTTTGTCACAGGGTAATTTAAAAAATGACAGGCAGAGGAAGAGGCAGGCCCTTCTGCAGGGGTGGTAGGGGTAGGGCAGGAGCAACAGGCTGGAGCCAAAGTGGGAAGTTGCAGAAGGTGCATTCAATTAATTTAAAGGACGCACCAGACTTGGTTGAGTGGCTCACTCAGCCTTACTCTTCTGCACCCTCCTCATCCTTTCGATCTGCACCCTCTTCTTCACTCTCTGTTATGTGCACCCCCAAAGACACTACCACCAACAACACCAACACCACCACATACCTTCCGCTTGAGTCACAGGAATTATTTTCCGATCCATATCAAGACATTTCTGATGCACAGCCACTCTTGGTATTGGATCAGGAAGAGGAGGTAGCAACAACCGCTACTCAGCAGTCTGACGACAGTACCCAGATCAGCCCAAGGAGGAGGTTGGTCCCCGGTGTTGCTGCCTACTCCGAGATCTCTACTTATAGCGGTGGGGAAGGTGACGTCGATGATGACGTGTCTAGTGATGTCACGTGGGTGCCCACAAGAGAGCAAGAGGAGGGGAGTTTAGAGGGAGATATGGACCAGCAGATAGGGAGGAGAAGCAGGAATAACTTACATTGCACAGGAGGGACAAAGCAGGCTGCAAATGTATCAGGAGCGAGTCATCGACCATGTACGGTCACATCTGGCGCTCCCAGGACACCGGCACATGGCTCCGGAGTGTGGGTTTTTTTTAACGTGTCCGCTGCTGACAATAGCATTGCCATCTGCAATCTTTGCAGTCAACGCATTAGTCGCGGTAAGCCCAACACTCACCTAGGGACGACCGCCTTAAGAAGGCACATGAGCAGCCATCACCGAGCCCAGTGGGAACAACGGAACACACAAAGCCACACTCCAGGCTCTCCCCGTCCAGCCTCGTCTTCTACTTCTCCTTCTCCTCTCTCCTCACAATTGTCCTCCACTCCACCTTCCATCACGCCAAGCTCACGTTTTTCTGCAAAAAGGCTTCCGCGGGCCTAATGTTCGAGCGTTTAAAAATGATGATGCCGGATAACCCTCTTGCCCAACGGTTGATGGCTGGCTTGTCAGAACTCATAGCCCACCAACCATATAAACTGGTGGACTCGGAGGCCTTTCGCAAATTTGTGGCCATTGGAACACCACAATGGAAGGTCCCAGGAAGGAAGTATTTCTCAGAGAAGGGCATCCCAGAGCTATATGGCCATGTTCAGCGGCAAGTGAATGTATCTCTGGCACACAGTGTCGGTGCCACGATACATCTGACCACAGACACGTGGTCTAGCAAACACGGGCAGGGAAGGTATATCACTTTTACTGCCCACTGGGTGAACCTTCTGACGGCCATCAAGCATGTAACCCATGGCACCCGTGTAGATTTGATTTTACCGCCACGGATTGCATGCAGGCCTGGCTCTTCTTCTCCTCCTCCTCCTCCTACTCCATCCTCCTCCCTCTCCTCCTCAGCTGACTCCTCCTTTTCCGCTGCTAGCGTCTCTTCCGCTGCGCCGCCCAAGCTCCCCAGAACCTATTCGACATGCCAGTTGAGACGTTGCCATGCCGCGCTGCATCTGTTGTGCCTGGAAGCCAAGAGCCACACTGGTCCGGCACTCCTTTCAGCTTTGCGTTCACAGGCAGATCAGTGGCTAACACCGCTCAATTTGACAGTTGGTAAAGTGGTGTGTGACAACAGTGCCAATCTGCTTAGCGCATTGAAACAGGGCAAAATCACGCACGTGCCATGCATGGCACACGTCTTAAACTTGGTCGTGCAGCGATTCCTTGTCAAATACCCTGGGTTCAGGACATCTTGCGGCAGGCAAGGAAAATCTCGGCCCATTTCAGAAGATCTTACACGGTCATGGCTCGCCTTGCTGACATTCAGCGGCGACACAATCTGGCGGTCAGACGTCTTATTTGCGATTGCCCAACACGATGGAACTCAACCTTCTATATGCTTGATAGCCTGCTCCAGCAGAAACGTGCAGTTAACGTCTACCTGTATGAACTCTGCGGCAGAACAGGTTCTGGGGAGCTGGGTTTTTTTTCACCGCGCCAGTGGCTGCTCATGCGCGACGCATGCAGACTTCTGCACCCATTTGAGGAGATCACCAAACTGGTCAGTCGCAGCCATGGCGCCATCAGTGACATGGTACCTTATGCCTTCTTTATGGAGCGTGCATTGCGTCGTGTCATTGATCAAGCTGTGGAGGAGCAGGAGCGGGAAGATGAGGAAGTCGCAATGCTGGATAAATTCCCAGGGGGGGGGGCACTCTATCTGAGACAAGTCAACAACAGGAGTCTGAAGAGGAGTCAGAGGAGGATGGTGCCGGGGCGGATGAGGAGGAGCAAGAAGAGCATGCTTTAAACCTTTCTGGGATCCCTGTTGTGCATGGATGGGGAGAGGAGAATGAAGAGGACGACATTATCCTGGATGATGAGCAGGAGCCAGGCCACCACACCGCTTCCACTTTAGTGCAAATGGGGGCCTTCATGCTCCAGTGTTTTAATAGGGACCCCCGTATAAAAAGCATAAGGGTCAAGGACCAGTACTGGGTGGCAACGTACTTAGACCCCCGGTACAAATACAAAATGGCGGAAATGTTACCGCCGTCACAGAGGGAAAATGCTGCATTCTGCCTTTGCGTGCGCTGGCAGAGGAGCAATTCCCACTCCCAGAGAAGGAGTTGCGGGTACCAATCCAACAGCGCCTGCAAGAAGAGGCCGGTTTGAAGATGTGTTGGTGACTTCGGATATGAGGTCATTCTTTCAGCCGACCCATCGACAGGTGTCATACGGATCCAGCATCAGGGAACGCCTAGACCACCGGGTGTCCGACTACATCGGGTTAACGGCCGATGTGGACGCTCTGAGGAGTGATGAACCCCTGGACTACTGGGTGGGCAGGCTTGATCTCTGGCCAGAGCTTGCCCAATTTGCAATCAAACTGTTGTCTTGCCCCTCATCCAGTGTCCTGTCCGAAAGGACGTTCAGCGCAGCAGGGGGGATTGTGACCGATAAGCGTACTCGCCTAGCTCACGACAGTGTTAACTACCTCACATTTCTAAAAATGAATGAGGCATGGATCTCGGAGGAATTCAACACATGTGACCAGTAGACCATGTATATGTCTATAAACAATTTTTTTAAACGAGCACAGAGACCTTCTTTCTTCATTTGGCTCACTTCCTTGTCCAAAAAAAGCACACCGTACTATATGCCCATACCCTCCTCTTTGAAGAGGTTGAGCGGTGTCATATTTCTACTGGGGCTGCTTATTATGAGGGGCTCCCACCATCCCTGTGCTGTACTGACATCCTCCTGGGGCTGTACCTCTGCTCTGCATATTATGAGGGGCTCCCACCATCCATGTGCTGTGCTGACTTCCTCCTGGGGCTGTACCTCTGCTGTGCATATTATGAGGGGCTCCCACCATCCCTGTGCTATGCTCATTATGAGGGGCTCTCACCATCCCTGTGCTATGCTCATTATGAGGGACTCCCACCATCCCTGTGCTATGCTCATTATGAAGGGCTCCCACCATCCCTGTGCTATGCTAATGGGGCCCGCCGCGAACGTTCCGGTTCGTGAACTATCGGCCGCGTTCGCTGTCCACGTTCGCGAAACGTCCCGTCGGAAGTTAGTCCATCACTAAAAATGGATATGTTATGGATATGTTATGCTTGTGTAGAATTAACAGCAGATCACTAGTTATGTTAAGGCTAGGATTCACTGTCTTGATGGAATACAATAGTCAATGTCTATCTCTGGATAGGGATGAGCCGAACACCCCCCCAGTTCAGTTCGCACCAGAACATACCGAACAGGCAAACAATTCTGAATAGCACACGAACACCGTTAAAGTCTATGGGACACGGACATGAAAAATCAAAAGTGCTCATTTTAAAGGCTTATATGCAAGTTATTGTCATAAAAAGTTATTGGGGACCTGGGTCCTGCCCCAGGGGACATGTATCAATGCAAATTATTTAAAAAAAACTGATTTTTTTTTGGGAGCAGTGATTTTCATAATGCTTAAAGTGAAAAAATAAAAATTAAACATTCCTTTAAATATCGTGCCTGGGGGGTGTCTCATTTTCCCCCGTGTTTAGAACAATACCACAGCAAAATGACATTTCTAAAGGGAAAATTGTCATTTAAAACTGATTGCGACTGTAATGAATTGTTGGGTCTCGGCAATATAGATAAAACATAATTGAAAAAAAGAGCATGGGTTCCCCCCAGTCCATTACCAGGCCCCTTGGGTCTGGTATGAATATTAAGGGGAACCCCAAACCAAAATATAAAAAGAAAAAAGCGTGTGGGTCCCCCAAAAATCCATACCAGACCCTTCAAGTTTTGTATGTATTTTAAGGGGAACCCCCGCACAAAAATAAAAAAAATAGCATAGGTGCCCCCCAAAATCCATACCAGACCCTTATCCGAGCATGCAACCTGGCAGGTCACAGGAAAAGAGGGGGGCCACCCTCCTAAACCGTACCAGGCCCCATGCCCTCAACATGGGGAGGGTGCTTTGGGGTCTGACCCCAAAGCACCTTGTCCCTATGTTGATGGGGACAAGGGCCTCATCCCCACAACCCTTGCCTGGTGGTTTTGAGGTGGTATGCAGGTGGGGGATTATCATAATCTGGAAGCCCCCTTTAACAATGGGACCCCCAGATCCCTGCCTACCCCCTATGTGAATTGGTAATGGGGTACACTGTACCCCTGCCATTTCACAAAAAAATTCAAAAATGGTAAAAAAGACAAGCAACGGCTTGGGACAAGTCCTTTATTAAAAAAAAAAAAATGTCCCGCAATGTAAATTCACGCCGCCCAACTTTGGGCTCATCCCTATCTCTGGAACCTTCTCACTGATGTAGTTTATGCTAAACTGTCTATTATATTAACTTCTCCTTAACCACTTCAGCCCCAGAAGGTTTTACCCCTTTCCTGACCAGAGCGATTTTTACAATTAGGCTTCGCATCGCTTTAACTGGTAATTGCGTGGCCATGCAATGCTGTACCCAAACAAAATTTGCATCCTTTTTTTCCCACAAATAGAGCTTTTTTTTGCTGGTATTTGATCATCTCTGGGTTTTTATTTTTTTGTGATATAAACGAAAAAAGATATTTTCTACTTTTTGTTATAAAAAAATACAATAAACTCAATTTTAGTCATACATTTAGGCCAAAATGTATTCTGTCACATGTTTTGGGTAAAAAAAAAAAAAGAAAAATCGATAAGTGTATATTTATTGGTTTGCGCACAAGTTATAGCGTCTACAAACTAGGGTACATTTTCTGGAATTTATGCAGCTTTTTAGTTTATGAATGAAATTTGATTTCTTGAGGTGCTAAAATGGCAGGGCAGTACAACCCCCCCTTCCCAAATTACCCCATTTTGGAAAGTAGACACTCCAAGAAATTTGCTGAGAGGCATGTTGTGTCCATGGAATATTTTATAGTTTGCCACAAATTTCGGGAAAATTACAATCATTTTTTTTTCTTTGCAAAGTTGTCACTAAATGATATATTGCTCAAACATGACATGGGTATATGTGGAATTACACCCCAAAATACATTCTGCTGCTTCTCCTGTGTACAGAGATACCACAAAAACCAATCACCGTCTTCAGGCTTTCTAAAGCCCCATACACACTATCAGATTTTCTGCTGACTTTTGTCTTCAGATTTACCAAAACCGTGTAGTGCAAGGGCCTGCCTGATTGCATACAAATTGAAATTCCTAAGGTTTGACCTCATATTATATGGTTTTGGTAAATCTGAAGACAAAAATAAGCAGAAAATCTGATAGTGTGTATGGGGCTTCAGGGCGTAAATTCTTGATTTCACTCCTCACCACCTATCACAGTTTCACAGGCCATGAAATGCCCAGACAGCACAACTCCCCCCCCCCCCCATGACCCCATTTTGGAAAATAGACACCCATGTTTTTTGCTGAGAGGCATGTTGAGTATTTTGCAGATCTCGCTTTTTGTTACAACGTTTTAGTCGGACACACCACATCTCTGATCTAGGTAAAGAGCCTATGACATAGGTTCTTTATTATGTGATCATCTGTGTCCAATCACAGCTGATCAATGTAAACAGAAAGGCCGTTTATCAGCTTTTTCTTCACTGACAGGTGCAAGTAGAGGAGAGCCGATCGGCTGCTCTGCTGACCGGGGGTCTGCGCTGATAATCAGCTCATTGATTATAAGAACAGACCCATTGAGAATGCCCACTTCAGACAATCAGGGATGCCAACTTCAGACCACTAGGTGAGCCCACCAGTGGTGCCAATCAGTGCCCATTGAGTTGGCACTCTGTGCCCATCATTGATGCCTGCCAGTGCCTCCTGATCAGTGTTGCCTAACAGTGCCATGTATCAGTGCTACCTATCAGTGCCTCCTATCAGTGCCCATCAGTGCTGTATATCAGTGCCACCTATCAGTGCCCTTCAGTGCTGCATATAAGTGCCTCATCATCAGTGCCCATTAGTGCCACCTCATCAATGCCACCTCATCAGTTACAATCAGTACTGCCTCATCAGAGATAATGTACTTAATTACAATTACAATTACATTTTCGGTCTTTTTTTATTTGTAGTGCAAACAACAAAAACATCAGGGGTGATCAAATGTCACCAAAAGAAAGTTCTATTTGTGGGAAAAAAAATTATACCAAGTTTGTTTGGGTACAGTTTCCCATGACCGCACAATTGTCATTCAAAATGCAACAGCTTTGAAAGCTGAAAATTGGACTGTGCAGAAAGGGGGAAAGTGCCCTGTATTGAAGTGGTTAATGTGCATAGATTAAACAATCACCTTGTAAAACAACCCATTTAGTTTAAAATTGAAATGAAATGAAAGGCCAAAAAAGTGCATAGATATAAAAGATATTATAAATACTTTTTTGCCCCAATTTTATAAGTGATCACACACTTTCTGTTCTCGACTGCATAAGAGCTAGTGAGAGGAGAACCAGCAGTTCCCTACTCTTCCCAGTGAAAGGCTGTGTAGGGGTGGGGGGTTGGGTGTGTCAGGACAAGTCTGATCATTTGAAAAGAGCAGGCTGAGTTCCTAGCACAGCTAGAGAACTGACCATGGTGCTCTTCTGCTTAGTGTGGTCAGTTTTTTAATAGGAAAGTAGAGGGACTGGCAGAAACACCATGGATTTCACCCAAACAAAGCAATACAAAGAGAACGTGATACTTTTCCATACAAGTAAATGGTACAGCAGGCACAAATCAAGAGTATGAAATGTAGGGGTAACAATCACTAACATATCCTTCATGTTGACATCACAATGTCCTGCTGCCTCTCTGTATATGTGGAACAGAAGAAATGAGAATATAGTCTTGCAAGAATCCCTAAGTGTCCTTACAGCACCAACAAAAAATACATTTAGCAGCCAAACAAAGGCAAGCAATGTGTGTTGGCACAGCCATTGTAGCCTCCACTAAGGATTCATGTGATACAGTGACAGCACAGGAACACAAATGGGGAAGGTTGTTCTCTCATAACAGGAGATACCTGAATCTTAATGACAGAATCACTAAGTATTATTTTTTTTTATGAAAGATGCAGATGTTGAAGACAACATTTTAGTTTACATGTAAAGATTTCATTAGAATATACTGATTGGGAATAGATCTTATTTACTAAGCTTCACAGCATTGTTTGGGGACATTTGTTCAAGTTAATATGGTGTCAAGTAGTCTATGGTCTAATATTTGTCTAATATTGTTTATCAAACTTATATTAATTTATTCAGTGCTAGGTTGACCATATTCACTGGATTGGTGATCCATGTAAAGGTGTTCTAGTTTTAGCTTGTTACCTATCCCAGCGCTGAGCATTATTGAGACAATACAATCCCAAAATATGATATTTATATCGACTATTAAATCCTTTCTACTTTTCTTCTCTTCTATATCACCTATTTTTATTATTATTATTATCGTTGGTGTTTTTTACAATGACCTGATTACCGTATATACTCGAGTATAGGCCGACCCGAATATAAGCCGAGGCCCCCAATTTACCCCCAAAAAACTGGGAAACTTATTGACTCGTGTATAAGCCGAGGGTGAGACATGCCTGTCCATCCCTGTGTGTCCGTCCATCCCTGTGTGTCCGTCCATCCCTGTGTGTGTGTCCGTCCATCCCTGTGTGTGTGTCCATCCATCCATCCCTGTGTGTGTGTGTGTCCATCCATCCATCCCTGTGTGTGTGTCCATCCATCCATCCCTGTGTGTGTGTCCATCCATCCATCCCTGTGTGTGTGTCCATCCATCCATCCCTGTGTGTGTGTGTCCATCCATCCATCCCTGTGTGTGTGTCCATCCATCCATCCCTGTGTGTGTGTCCATCCATCCATCCCTGTGTGTGTCCATCCATCCCTGTGTGTGTGTCCATCCATCCCTGTGTGTGTGTCCGTGCAGCCTTGTGTGTCCAGCCTACCTGTGTCCCGAGCCTCCGTCCCGAGCCTCCGTCCCGTGCCTCCGTCGTCCCGTGCCTCCGTCCCGTGCCTCCTCCATCCCGTGCCTCCTCCGTCCCATGCCTCCTCCGTCCCGTGCCTCCTCCGTCCCGTGCCTCCGTCGTCCCGTGCCTCCGTCCCGTCCCGAGCCTCCGTCCTTCTGCCATGCTTCGTCGGCGTCTCGGCGGCCATTCCTCTGTTCAAAAGCCGCGCCTCCGTCTGTGATAGGCGGAACACTCAATTTCCCAGCAGTCTGTGGTCCGCCTATCACGGACATCCTCTCATCCTCGTCCGTAGTATGAGGATGAGCGGATGTCCGTGATAGGCGGACCACTGACTGCTGGGAAATTGAGTGTTCCGCCTATCACAGACGGAGGCGCGGCTTTTGAATACTAGAATGTCCGCCGTCTGTCTGCTCGACACGCTGATCGGGCAGGCAGACGGCGATGACTCGAGTATAAGCCGAGGGGGGCACTTTCAGCCTCAAAAAAGAGGCTGAAAATCTCGGCTTATACTCGAGTATATACGGTAATTTCCTCTTTCACAAAGCCATCTAGACACAAAATTACCTATATATTACCATCTATCATGACTAACTAATTAATTAAATGTCTAATCAGATAATCTGATTCAGGCAATATACAAAGAGATGTTTCCTCAACACTTTGTCAAGTTTAACACTTTAGCCAATGGGGTCAGAGAAGAGTAACTGCATCAATTACCACCCCTGCAAAACCTAGAAACATTCATATTCTTCTTATCCAATATTAGGGGGCAGATATAATTCACAGTTTAAAAAATTTGAGAAACAAATAGGCAGAAGAAATGGAACTGCCTGTAGAATCAGAAAACAACCTAAGAAGAAAGATACAGATTATTTCTTGTAACTATAGCAACACCACTCTTCCTAGTAGCATTGGATATTAATACATAGCAATTTAAGGGCATAACTATCTCTTGATATGTATTCTTCAGAACACTGGTATTCAAAGCTGCCTCTAAAATCAGCTTTAAAATAATTGTCTACTCTCTATCTATATATTTATCTTGTGTCCTCTTGTATCTCTTGATAGTGTAAAAATAAAAATGTCAATAGCTTTAAGTTCACATTTTAATGATTTCAATTACTTTTAAAAAGCCAACATTAGAATGTGTTTGTTTTGGTGCTGGACATATAGCTAGACAGGCAGGACATGGATTACAACTGTTGTCAAGGTCTCTTTCACTATTTGCTACAAAATTGACCAGTTTGTGTAAAACATATTAAGGCATATTAACAGCAACACCAACACCAGCTTTTACATTTTCTGTGCTTTTTACCTAAACCTCATAGTTTCTTGAAGAACTCAACACCCTTTTAAAGATCTGTCGAGAGGACAGAGCCATGTGACCTTCTTTATCCTCTTCATAAGAATTCATACTGGCTGCGTACTCAAGAGGTGATCCTATATTTCTCGCCAAGTGGGGAAATTGTCTAAAACATTCCTTTACAGAGAAGCAAAAATACAGAATTTTTGTCCATAAAGGATCCATCTGTAAAAAGTATCAGAAGAATTGCTACAAGATTGTAGCCATGTGGTACAGGACCCTGTTGGCCCTGGCCAAATTCTTACCACAGCAAAGCCCTAATTTTTGGTGATGCAGTACCCATCCAGGCTCCCCTCTTGCATGTCTCTTGGGACTATCCTGTGCTACGACTATAGATGGGATGAATAACCCCTGTTCATTTTGTGGCAGAACTTTCGAACACTGCAAAAGTTTTGTATGGAAGTAATTGGGCATACAATGGTTATGGGGGCCCGAGTACTGCCCTGGGGACATGTATCAATGAAAAAAACGTTTGTAGAAAACATCATTGTTAAATGAGCAGTGATTTACTGATGCTTGAAGGGAAACCATTAAAAGAAGAAATTACTTTAAAAATTTAAAATTCTATTACATTTAGTGCCGGGGGGGGGGGGGGTCCCTTAGTCCGCCTGCAATGTGCCACATAAGTACTGTGTATAGAGCCTCCTGCAGCAATAATGATATAATAATATGATAATAATTTATAAAGCCCAAAAAAAATAATTTTCCATTCAAGATTTCTTTTTTTTTTCAAACACCAGCTTGGGGGCATTCTGTAGAATGAGGATACAATTTAATGCACTTGGAACAAGATTAGTGATTATTTGGATAAATTCCGGTGTCTCTTTTGCAGATTTTGGATAGAAGTAACAGATGTGGAAGAATTAGGCTTTGGGTGTTGGTGTTGCCTTCACTGTGATCGTATTGAGGTACTCTTGATGAAAGTGAGAATTGTCCTTGCGGTCAAAAATTGCAGTGATATGCACCTCTCAAACAGGTGTGGAAAAATTGGTCTTTTGTTATCGGGGATGACTTCACACTGTAACCCTATCAAGGTACTCTTGATTAAAGAAACAATTGACCTTGTTGTCAAAAATTGCAATGATATGCACCTGTCAAATATGTGTGGAAAAATTGGTCTTTGGGTGTTGGTGGTGCCTTCACACCATAGTCCTATGAGGTACAATTGATGAAAGCAAAAATTGATCTCGCTGTCAAAAATTGAATTTCTTCCAGATGAAATCATCATCCACAAAGCTAGGCAGCCTAGATAGTCTTTCAAAGATTTGAGAATCAGAAAGCACTTAATCAGCGACATCTGCGTCAGGGGCTTGATAACTGCTGCTAATTCTGGACTGATTCATTTTAATAAATGTCAGCTAGTCCACCAAGTCTGTGGACAGGTGCACTCTCTTATCTGTCACAAAACCTCTGGCAACACTGAATGCCCGTTCAGAAAGCATGCTGGATACAGGGCAGCCCAGCAACTCATAGTGGGCAATTTCTGGCCAGTGGTCTATTGTCATGACTCAGTAATCCAGTGGATCATCATCAACTGGAAAGCTCTCCATTTCTGTTTTCACCCTTAGATAATAGGCATCACTGAGGCAGCCCCCTTCTCCACCACTCCTCTTTTTAACCAACAGAAGCCTCAAAACAACATTTTTCACCAGACTGTAACCTGCTAGAGTCAGGAAACGAGTTACATAAACTCCTCTTTAAGGTGTTCTCAAGAGATCTCATCATCTGCTCCCTCTGTGGGGATAGGGTGAGTTCTGAGACTTCCCCCTTGTAGTGGTGGTCAAGGAGGCTTGCCAACAAATAGTTATCATTCTCCTTGATGTCACGTATTCTTGGGTCCTTTCGCAGGCTTTGCAGAATGAGGGTGCACATGCACCGCAAGTTGGCGGAGGCATGAGAAGCAGACTCCTCTGGGTTACTGAGGATTACAGTATCTAGAACTGCTTCCTCCTAGCCACGTACTACTCCCAAAGGATATAAGAATGGAAAAACCATCTGTTAAGGGTCGTCATATGTCTTTCTCTGATTAAATGGCTTCAATGCTGCCAGAATCATCATCCCTCTCCTCTTGTATGTTCTGTGGCATAGGAAGAATGGTGTCTGCATAAAGCAGGCCTTGAGAGGAAAGAAAGTCCTCTCCTTCCTCCCGCGGCTTTGCCTTGAAAGCTTTGTGCATAATGCCATGCAGTGTCTGCTCCAGCAGGAACACAAGAGGGATTGTGTCACTGATGCAAGCATTGTCACAGCTCAACATCCTTGTAGCCTCTTCAAATGGTGACAGTACAGTGCATGCATTCTTTATGAACAGCCATTGGCATGGGGAAAAAAAGGAGAGCCAGCCTGAGGTTGTGCCATACTCACACAGGTTCTTGTTGACAGCCCTCTGCTGCATGTGCAGCTGCTGTAACATTGAGCCCAGTTCCACCTGGTGGACATTTCACAAATCAGGCAGTTTATGGGCAGGTGGAAGTCCCACAGAATTTCAGTCAACCAAGCACTGGCTGTGTATGGTGGCCTGAAATGGCTACAGACTCTTCTGGCCTGTTTCAACAGATCTTCCAAACCTGGGTATTATTTTAAAAAATGCTGCACCACCAAATTGAGGACATGGCAGGCATGGCACATTTGTCAACTTTCCCTTTCTAAAGATGGACAGGAGATATGTGCAATTATCGCACACCACCATTCGTGGCTCCAGCTGTTGTGGTGTGAAACACCTCTGGGCCTGCCCCTTGAGAAGGCTGCCGGTTCACATTATAAATCGGATATGGTTCAAAACCCATCTGATTCAAATATATGTGAATATAGCCTAAGCCATTTTATTTAAAAAAAAAAGAAATGAGCAGAATATTAGAAGACCAGTCTTTATAAAGGAACAAAAAAAGGATAATTCAACTCTAGTTTGTATAAAGACATAGAAAACACAATCATACATGCATTTAGTAGTATTCTGTATGTTATCTTTCAAAAATATAAAAAGGTGCTCTGGAAAAAAAACAAAACAAAAACAACTGTAGACCTTTATATAATTTGGCCACGGCATATTTTATTGGCTTATAAACATATTTATTCAATAATAAATTACCATACGTATTTATTTCAAACATAGAAATAACTCAATACCAAATATTTACAAAAATACAGCTCAGCCTCTAATGCCCTGTACACACAGTCGGACATTCTAACGGAAAATGTGCGATCGGATCATGTTGTCGGAAAATCCGATCGTGTGGGGTCCATCAGACTTTTTCCGTCGGAATTTCTGATGCACAAAGAGAGCAGGATCTAAAATTTTCCAACAACAAAATCCGATCGTTTAAATTCTGATCGTGTGTAGACAATTCCGACGGACAAAGTGCCACGCATGCTCAGAATAAACTAAGAGACAAAAGCTATTGGCTACTGGCCCTTTTATAGTCCCGTTGTACATGTGTTACGTCACCTCATTCAGAACGATTGGATTTCCCGACAACTTTGTGCAACCATGTGTATGCAAGACAAGTTTGGGCCAAAATCCATCTGAAAAAATCCAACAGATTTTCTGTCCGACTGTCTGGAATATATTTAGACTTAACCCATATGTTCAGACAAAGGCATTTATAAACCAGGTATTCTTTGAAGAGAAATCACAAGTAGAGACTTGGAAGTTAAACAGTGGACTGCAAACAAAACACCTGTATTATCAGTACTAAAAAGGATCCGTTTGTTTGCAAAATGACCACCCCAAATCTCCAAAGCTACAATTATAGGGAATAATTCCAGAAGCAAAACATTTCTGTAGAGACCCCTGCTTACCCTATTCCGCTGCCAAGAGGAAGCACACCAATGATCTCCCCAAATTGCTGCAAAACCAACAGAGCCTGCCGAGTCAATATATAAGCAGAAGAGCAAAATCATCCTGCCAAAAAGCCCTCCCATTAAAATTAATCAAAAATTTCAGCCAAACCAGCAAATCTTCTTTCAATTCAACAGACAACCGAAAATGAGAATGAGGATTCTTATGACCTGACATCACCAAATACAATCTTCTAGAGAAGATGTTACCTACTGTTAATATCCGAGTGGCAAAGGCTAAGAGCCCTAATAAAGACTGTAATTCCTTTAATATAATCTTTTTCTTAATAAAAGACAAAAGAAGATTTTTAATTTTTTCAATTTTCTCAAAAGGGAATCTACACTCTCTTTCTATGGTATCAATAGTGATACCCAGAAATTCAATACAAGTGGTTGGTAGAACAGTTTTCTCAGATGCTAATGGAATACCAAATTCCTTGCAAGTATCAGGTGGCCTCATAAATAAAAAATCATCCAGATAATGGATCAAGAATGGGGACCCAGATCTAACGGACACCACCCATTCAGAAAATTTAGAAAATTCCTCAAAAAACAACAGCAAACACCCCATTGGCAGACAGCAATCAAAATAAAATTTGCCTTGAAAATGAAAACCCAAAGAATTAAAGCAACTAGGGTGGATTGGAAGAAGTCTAAGACCCCTTTCACACCACACCACCGATAGCGCGGGTGGTAAAATGCCGCTATTTTTAGCGGCGTTTTACTGCCGGATTTGCGGCGCATTTCAGCCGCTAGCGGGCGCTTTTACCCCCCGCTAGCGGCCGCGAAAGGGTTAAAACCGCCGGCAATACACCGCAATAGCGGCGTTTTGCCGGCGGTATTACAGCGCTGCCCCATTGATTTCAATGGGGAGCAGCGGTGGAGGAGTGGTAAACACACCGCTCATTCACCGCTCCAAAGAAGCTGCTGGCAGGACTTTTTTCTGATGTCCTGCCAATGCACCGCTGTAGTGTGAAAGCCCTCAGGCTTTCACACTACACACAATGGTGCAGCTTCTTTAGGGCGTTTTGCAGGCGCTATTTCTAACGCTATAGCGCCTGCAAAACGCCCTGGTGTGAAAGGGGTCTTAAAGCAGATTTAATATCTGCCTTCGCTAATAACACAAGACCACCTAACAATTAATTTTTTTGCACTGCCTGCTCAAAAGATAGTAAAGAAAGTATAGAAATATACAGACAATAAATACTCATTTATTTGATCATTCAGAAATGATCCTGCAGGAAAAGATAAGTGATGTATCAAACGATATGTATTAGGTTCCTTCTTAGTCACTAAACCTAAGAGGGATAAACAAAAATTGATAAAAGGAGGGTGATCAAAAGGACCAGAAATCCTGCCAAGCACAGGGTTCAGCTTCCAATTTTTGAGTAACTACTAGTGGTAATTCAGAGACAGATTTTAACCACTTCAGCCCCAGATGATTTTACTCCATCCCTTACCAGAGCACTTTTTTGCGATTCGGCACTGCGTCAATTTAACTGACACTTGCGCGGTCATTCGACATTGCACCCAAACAAATTTACGTCCTTTTTTTCCCACAAATAGAGCTTTATTTTGGTGGCATTTGATCACCTCTAAATAAACAGTGTTTATGTGGTGCTACCTAGATAACGGAATCATTTCTTATAAATATGGTCTTTATTGAAATAAATAAAGTAAGATAAATAATAAACAATGTATACTTCCGCGACCGGAAGTGACGATCGACACCTAGCTCCTCCCTGACGCGTTGCGTCACATACCACGTGACTTTCTCAAAGGGTGCTTTGATGTTTGTGTTTGTTTGGAGCAACACCAGTTATTTCATATGTTCTATGTCATTGTGTGTTGTATCTATTGCACTTTTTGCACATTTGCACATATTTAATACTTTATAGATCCAACTCATTTTTTATGTTTGCGATATTGGATTTAATCCTTATTGGGAGTAACACAATCTTTCTTAGTGGATTCTAACAATCATATTTTTGCAAATTTGCACATTTGCACATATTGATATATTTATCCATATTTATTTTGCATCCCTTGATATTGGCAATATTTCCTTTGCAATTTTACATATATATATATATATTTTTCTAATGCACTATTATTATTTATCTTAATTTATTTATTTCACTAAACCCCATATTTATAAGAAATTATTCCATTATCTAGGTAGCACCACATAAACACTGTTTATTTAGATTTTGGAGTGCAGGCAACACTTTTATATGTGAGCAGCTTCCTAAAATTTATATTAGACTTACCAGGCAAAGGTTGTGTGCAACAGTTTCTACCAAATTTACATTTGATCACCTCTGTGGTTTTTATTTGTTGCGCTATAAACAAAAGAAGAGCGACAATTTTGAAAAAAAACACAATATTTTTTAATTTTGCTATAATAAATATCCCATTTTTAAAAAAAAAATAAAAATTTTTCCTCAGTTTAGGCCGATACATATTCTTCTACATATTTTTGGTAAAAAAAAATCGCAATAAGGAGTATATTGATTGGTTTGTGCAAAAGTTATAGCATCTACAAAATAGGGGATAGATTTATGGCATTTATTTATTTTTTTACTAGTAATGGTGGTGATCTGCAATTTTTTTCATGACTGCGACATTATGGCAGACACATTGGACACTTTTGACACATTTTTGGGACCATTCACATTTTCATAGCGATCAGTGCTATAAAATTGCACTGATTACTGTGTAAATGTGACTGGCAGGGAAGGGGTTAACACTAGGGGGCGCTTCAGGGGTTAATTATGTTCCCTGGGAGTGATTCTAACTGGGGGGAGGGGAGTAGACCGATCGGTGTTCCTCTGTACTGGGAACACACGATCGGTCTCCTCTCCTCTGACAGCACATGGATCTGTGTGTTTACATACACAAATCCACGGTCCTGCTGTGTTCCCGAGCAATAACATTTGTACGCTTCCTGAATAATATCAATATGTTGAAAAAGGGCCGGGAAAACGCTCACAAAGCATGCTAGGAAAAAAATACAAAAACCTTGCAACCAATTAGAAAAAGATTTAGGAATATTTCTGCGATGGTCCTCCTCAGATTTATCACTTTTATCCGATTTAAAAAAAGACTCCTTACTAGATGGTACAAGTGATAAAATATCCACAAATTTAATATTTGATATTAAATATCAAATATTTCCATATTTTATATTTAATAATCTATGATAAATGGAAACCCAAAGGTGACAAAAAAACACAGCATAGATTCTTTAACATGAAAATCAGGAAATGATAGGAATACATGTAACCGGACCCGTTTTACCCTTGGAGAAGACATCCATAGCTGGAATTACCACATCTGACCTAGAAACCTTATAAGAAGCCCAGATAACAGCAGTAGGATCTGGAGATAATAAAACACTATTATGGAACACTGATGGAACAGAAGACATAGGAACATTCTGAGATAAGGAAGGGGTTGTAGCTTGAAAATCAGCCACAAAATATAATATGAGGAAAGCTGACTAAGCAATCTGAAATCAAGATTCTCACCTCCTGCAGCTTCACCTACAGTGCCAAGTAAAACCTGCTGCTGAGATGCACAGAGCACTGGAATGGTGGGACCAGCTTCCCTTGAGTCTTGATGCTCTGATGCCATTGCGTTGCTGGGGACAATCTTGCTGATCCAGGCGTTGCTCATTGCCTAGGAGACGTCGACATCAAAGGGGTTCACTATGGGGGGGCTCTGGCCCCACAAGCTCTGGCTTCCATGCCAGAACGAGCCAGCCAACGCTTGTTCCGAGGAGCCGGCTCCGCTCCCATGACACAGACCTGGGCAGAGATGGGCTGAATCTGTGATATCTAATGTGCCTCCTCTTGTTTGAGCGCCCTTCCATGGCCCCCCTCTGCCATGTCACCTAGGGAGTGTTCTGGAAACGTAATCTCTTTGCTGAACTCTTCCACTGCGCTGCCGACTTCCAGTTGGTCTTCCATCCAATCAACGATGTATCTGGCAGCCTCCCCTTCAACCTTACCCCCAGGTAACTCGAGGCAGCGCCGAATCCAATCCTCTCCTTACTCCGCTGCTGCTCCAAAAGTTGATGAACGAGGGTCTTCATGCTGCTGAGGAGGATCAAACAGCGCATGTATAATAGCCCTTCTGCCGCGTATTATAGAGTGGAGTTCTGCTGTTGATCCTCTTCAGGCGACCCTATAAATGAATTGCCCTATCCCAACCTTAGGTTTTTCAGGAGAGGCCTTGCTAAGTTGTTTTAATAGTAGTTATACTGTATAATCTTGATTGTTTAACATCAGTAACAAAAATGCATGCAGACAAGCTTATTTTATTTTGGCTACAACAATAAGAAATCCCTTGTAAATTTTTCTATCAACATGCACTATAATAATAGACATAGGCAGAGGTGCATGTGCCAGAATGGGAAAGTAACTGCTTATAGAAATACTGCTTACGCCAGAGGAGTGAGCCAAAACCTGGAGCATTTCATCATTCACCTATTATGTCTGCATGTAGCTCATGTGGCTCTCCTCTTTCCACTCTTTTACATCTGGGTGAATTTGCCATGATTTGATGGCATATATTCATTTAAGTTGTACTATGGTAAGTTAGGCAACTTCTACATGAACAGCTCCCATGCTAACCTCTGTGATCAAGCACCGGTGTGCGGGTGTTAGGGAGCGTAGCTGGAGTAACACTGTCTGAGCTCACACTCATTTACATATTCATCCACTGGTTCCTTTCCCTGATGATGCTTCTACACCCCTGAATGGTGCATAGGCACCTGCGCCCATCACTACAACTGGCAGAGAGATCTTTATCTCAGCTTAGAGCAGCACTGCAAGTTATACCTAGATCAGCTGGATCAGCTGCCATGCTAATGTTAAAGAAATTGCATCTGTAAGTTTAAAAATTGCAAAATATATCAACAAAAAGGCTGCCACATTTTCATCTATCTAGAGCAGATTCCCTTTAGGTTCCTACGTTAATGGGATGTATCATGAGCAGGAGGTCTTGGCAAATTAGTGCTAGTCCCATTCAGTTTGATAAATGATGGGAAGTGCAACTTTGAGAATATACAGTATATGTCTCAGCATTAAAATGTTAACTTTAATACACCAGATCCATGTTAAATGTGGCCATTTGTATGGTTTTAAAAGAACAAGATGTAAGTTGTAATCCCACTAAAATGTTTAAATTGAATAACATACAATTATAATTATATCTAAAATGAAAAGAATGCTATATTTATTAAGTAAAACTGTTAGCAACTAATAAAATGTACTACTGCATGCGTGGCTGTAGCAAATTCTCTCTAGACATTGAAATACATTTATGTTACTTGATGTGCAGCATGAAGCTCTATGTATGCTTATCTATTCTCAACAAAATGCCAGTTGATATATTTCAGGACAGTAATGTGTTTTTTAAAATTTTCTAACAGATGTAACATTTTCATTTGCAATATCTTTTTTTTTTCTGATAGTATCCCAAAACATTAACATTTATCAATGAATGTTTTTAAAAAACAAATTTTGCACAAAACAGTTTTTGAAACATTTGTAATTTATGCAAAATGGGTATTTAACTTACATATGAGGGATACAAACTTCTACCAATATTATCGAACTAGGAGATAGGGTGTGTTGTTTATGAACCTGAAATGAGGGGCATCTAGAAAAAAAAATCTGATTTTTTAGAATGTGAGACTCAAAATGCGTAGAGATTCTCTTCACCAGCTACATTACCATATCCTTGTAATTTTAGCTATCGGGGGAGACACCAGTTCATTCTGTATACAGGCTATTCTTTATATTGAAGTTTTGTTTTTTTTTGGTTGGGGGCAACACACAGGCTATACATATACTTCATTAAATTTGCACTCTGTTGTCATTTATATTATGGAGTGGCTGGTATTGATTTTAAGTCTTATGCACTTTGACCCGGATAAGCTCAGTCTGGGATTCAAGACTCAGGTTGCAGCTGATTATATGGCTTACTATATGCAGACTTACATGTTAAATGTTTTAATTGCGGCATGGGGTATGCTCTCCTAGGGATATGTCTTTTATATATTTTATTTAAAATGTATACTGTATATAATATTTGAATCTTAATGATGCAGATTTCTGTCTTCTGGAGGAATATATATATATATTTTTTGCATTGTTGTTACTATTGGTATTCTTGTCTATACTTGTATTGTGCTATTTATTCCAACTGTATTATCCTGCATGAATTGTAATTTTTGATTGTGCATAAACTACCCGAAAAAAAAAAGAAAAGAAAAGAGTAATGTTAAGACATTGGTAAAATTATAAAAGCAAACAGCATGAAAACCTGAAAACTGCAAGTAACACTAAACTACTGCATAGATAGATAGATAGATAGATAGATAGATAGATAGATAGATAGATAGATAGATGTCACATGTGATATACAAATACATTTTTAACCAATGAAAATGACATACTTCCAATTAGGACACAATCTGCCGAAAAGAGCTCAATCTGGAAAAAAATTTCCTTCAAACAATTGAAGATTGATTGCTGTTCCTTAGTTATTTTGCTCAGCATTTCTATCTGCAGGTGTAAGTCAGAGCAGTGGACACTAGGTTATTTATTGGTTGCTGCGTGTAATAAAGAGGCTTATGTCTCATTTACCACACATTTTGGCAGTTCAAATTACTTTCTCGGATTCTCTGATTTGGTTCTATAGGGAATAGATATTTTATCTCTTTCCTAAAGACAGAGTGTCATACACACATTATATATATATATATATATATATATATATATATATATATATATAGAGAGAGAGAGAGAGAGAGAGAGAGAGAGAGAGAGAGAGAGAGAGAGAGAGAGAGAGAGAGAGAGAGAGAGAGAGAGAGATAAAGAAATATTTCTCTCTCTCTATATATATATATATATATATATATATATATATATATATATATATATATATATATATATACTGCATATATAGTTATTTAAATGTATTATTTATTATTTAAAAAATATTTATTCAATCATTTCAGTTTTGCATCATTTATTTAAGTTTTCACAAAACAGAAATAAGTGAATCAGAATAGTATCAAATGCATGGGTTAATAAATAAATAACCATACATAAAATATAACAACAAATTTTGTTGCGGGTTGGTTTACTAAAACAAAATTGTGAAAAATCTAGTGCAGCTCTGCATAGAAACCACTTACCTTCCAGATTTTTTTGTCAAAAGCTTAATTGAACAAACTGAAGTTAGAAGCTGATTGGCTATCATCCACAGCAGCACCAGAATTTGCACTCTCCAGTCTTAGTAAATCAACCCCATAGAATTATTAAGATTCTTACATCTAATTCCTACCTCTGTTTCAGGACCAGTTGGTTTGGGTTGTTTTAACCTCCCTGGCGGTATGATTATCTCAGATTTTAGGTGCTGAAAGCGGTACCATTATTTTGCATGGAAATTTGGCATTTTATATTGTAGGCCTGTAATTCTTAGGAATAACTCACTGAAATCTGTCCAAACCAGAGTCTAGTAGACATCTCGGGTATGATAAAGTTTGAAACACAAAATCATAAATTATAATATAATAAATAACTGTAAATTATAAAATACATTTTAGTAAATAATATAATCAAAAACACGGACATTTTTTTTTGCCAAACAAGGGTGCAATATTGGTAGTCATATTGCTTCAGTAAACACCCCTGGTATGGAAAATTTTAAAACATGGTACAGCACAAAGTCCAACGTCACAGTCAGGACTGTAGAATCTGGTTTCTTTTCTGATTTTCCTTCCAGTGTCGTCACGCTTAGAGCAGCAAACGACACACATCCTTGTGGGTGCTGCCTTATTTTCCATTGGTGGAATGTGGTCCATAAAGTGCCGACCAGTCAGGCGTTCTCGGTTTACAACGCCAGCAGCATGAGAAGTATAAATTTGGCAACTTTCCAAACAAAGTCCTCATGAACAACAGGCTTGTCACTCTTTTTTTTTTCAGAAGAATGAAAGCATTCCACAGGCACTGCTCCAGAAGGTGCCTGAAGTTTTTTTTGTAATTTTTTTTTGTTGCTTTCTCATGGCTGGGTAGTATGGTTGTAGTCCATCGTGACTTGGGGTTTCATTATGTCTTTTCCACCTTTTGTGTGTACCATGACAGTAGAGGTGTTGTGAATAGTACTCATTAGGCACACATCTTTTTTGTCACGCCATCTCAGTGCCATCATTTTGCCTTTCTGCCAGGCAACTATTTCTCCTGCCTTGAGCTTTTTATTGCAAAAGGTTGGTGGCATGTCACACCGGTTAGCTCTAACGGTCCTGCATGCATCTGTCTTATGCTTTAAAAGGAACTCATAGAGTTCTGGAGAACTGTAAAAATTATCTGTGGTTACACAGTAGCCCTGAGTTAGTAGTGGTTCAATCAAAGTAAGAAGCGGTTGCCAGTCCATAGTTACTTAATCTTTCATTGAACTTGGTTCATTTCCCAGTGTAAAGTATCGAATTCCATATGTAACCAGTGCTGGATTCACAGAGCATGAATGATTTTATGCCAAAACGTGCCCTCTTAGACACAATATACTGTATCCAGCTGAGTCTTCCTTTGTAGGCCATCAGACTTTTGCCGATACTGATGTCTCTATTGGGTACATAGGTCTTCTGGAAATTTTGCTGAATAACTTGATATACCCCCCAAATCTTTTTTGAGTTTTGGTGCTGGATGAGAAGTCTCGTAAAATTCTTCATTATTTTCAAAGTGCAAATATTTACTACTATTATTATACTTTGATACCAGGTGTTCCAGTAAAAGGGAATCTTGGGGGCGCTGCGTGCTCCGTACCGCAGTCAATCGAGCACCAAGTCCGCACATCACTGGGCAAAGTCACAGGATCATCGCTAAAATCGCTTTCCGGGCCTGATGATGAACTTCCCCACTAATCGCTATCACTCACCTCTGCAAGCGATTCTGTATCACTGTCACTGTTTTCCAACAGGTCATGAGCTGCTTTTGGAGGTAGAGGCACGTTTTTTTGATGCCCTGATCGCTCTGCAGTTTCCAGACACAAAGTACAGTAAAACTACAGGCAAGGGCTCTGGATAAAGCACTGGGGGCAAGCTAAGGTCAATTTCATTTTATTTAGTAATGTAATCCAATAGGATTACAAAGTATCAGTGTGTTTGTGTTTTATACTTTTTGAATTTGCTGTTGGTTCAACCTCCCTGTGTGGCTACGCTCGCAGGGAACGGAAGCCAGGGCACACAATGCATCGGGTGGAAGATCCGGCCACCGTACACAGCGGGAATACATCGCGGGATCCCGAGGACAAGGTAAGTAATGTCTTCCAGGATCCAACGATGTAATCCCGAGTGTGGCTCAGGGTTACCGCTAATGGTATTAAAATCTCACCCCGAGCCACACTCGGGAATACCGCCAGGGGGGTTAATCAGGCTCAGGTAGTTTTTGCCACAGAAGCTGGTTTGTATCTGTGTGGCTGTGGTAAATACTAATGATGAGCTTGGGATTCACGGTGGGTTTAAGGTACAAGATACTAGAAAAATATGGTAAAGTTCATGAGAACCAAATTTTAAAAGAACCATAATGCCCTCCTGAGTTCTTAACTGTGGTCAGCAGGCTTAGATTGTCCGGTAATGAGGCTTTGGTATGTGCCAGCCCCTCACTATAAAAGGATGGGTTTCCAGCAGCCATTTCACAGTGTATGTTAGAACAATACCGTTAAAGCACACATACTGTACACACAGTGTAGGAAGTTGCTATATGGTGCCATACTGTGCTATATTGCACTAAATTACTATGCAGTTTGGCGGGCTACATATTCTTGCTAATCCCCAGCTGCTGTGATATATGGAGGGATGACTAATATTTATTATTGTAAAATGAATCTCGTCAGCATCGAGGTCCTTTCACAAAGAGACATTTATTGGATTCCAGAATATTCCTCAAGGTACTTGCAACAGATGACAAAACCCAGCAGAGTATTTGTAAATACCACAACGAACAGCAGCTTTCAGAGTGCCATTTATCATTCATGTCATAGCATAGAGACACTACACCATCTAGCATATATATCCAATGTTTAATATGCACCTAGGTAGCTTCCATGCAAGCAACAATGCATACTACATCATTGTAGCCCATGCATTCTTAATCATGCTGTCTCTAGATAATGACCCTTCTAAAACGTCCCCTCTGAAAGACCAATTATTAACCCTGGAGAATTTTCTCATGGCTGACCAAACACTTTTGATCTTGTTAATCAAGATGAAAATAGCAGTTACGACCAACTGTAGTGTTTACATCCCTCATTACCCAGAGCAATTGCCCATGGTGTAGTATATTGCAATTTACACTTACAATATACTACACCATCATCCCCCATGTTCACAGGCTGGAGACCCAACAGTGTATTTTTAGGACTATACTTTTTGCACTATTTTTTCTTTATGTTTTTTTTTTTTTATATTTTCTTTTAATTCACATGTATTATTATATTTTTTTTAAATCTTGCTACATGACTGCAGCACACAAAGTTGCTGACAAAGCTTTCCTCTCTTCCCTTCTCCCAGGCACAGAGTAGCCAGTAATCTGCAAGTGCATGTTACTATATGATGATTTTATGTGAAATCTCCATTAGCAGAAATAATAAATACGTACTGGCATAAAAATATTTAAAACAGGTTACAAGTTTAAAAGTTAAGTTCACATTTTTTTCTACATTCCAGCTTCCCTTTGTACCAATATACCATTTATGTGCCTCTGCTGCAGAAAAAAAAATATATATATGTTCTATGACAGGCATTACCTCCACCTTCAATCTCCTTTAGAAAACTCCTCCATTACTTTCTGCTATTTGAGATAGGAAAGCTGTTAGTGAACTAAGGAAGTAGCTCAGCAGCTGACCTCTTTAACCGCTTCAGCCCCAGACGAATTTACCCCCTTCCTAACCAGAGCACATTTTGCGATTCGGCACTGCATCGCTTTAACAGAAAATTGCACGATCGTGCGACATTGCACCCAAACAAAATTGACGTCCTTCTTTTCCCACAAATAGAGCTTTCTTTTGGTGATATTTGATCACCTCTGTGGTTTTTATTTTTTGCACTATGAACAAAAAAAGTGTCAATTTTGGAAAAAAAAAACGCATTCTTTTTTACTTTTTGCTATAATAAAAATCCCCCCCCCCCCCCCGGGAGACTTCAATGTCCCACTCAATCCGTTACTGGACTCCTCTACGGGTACCTCAGCACTCCCTTACCGTGCACTAAGACAGATTAAAATTCAACTACAGAATTTGACTCTCCACGACACATGGCGCATCACATTCCTGACAGACAAGGACTACACCTTTTACTCCTATCCACATCAGAAATACTCAAGAATAGACTACATATTCCTTTCCCAGACCGACCTCCCACTCCTCTCACAAGCTACAATAGAGCCAATGTTCCTATCTGACCATCACCCTATCACAATGACCCTTACCTTCCCTGACTCTAAAAACATAATCAAGACTTGGAGGATGAACCCGTCCCTTCTAAAAGACCCAGTAACTTTACACATAGACGCCAGGATCCGCCCATACTTCCAGGAAAACGCTTCCCCAGACATTTCACCCATCTCCCTATGGGAAGCTCATAAATGTGTTTTAAGGGGGGAGCTCATCTCTATGACTGCAAAGGCTAAAAGACAACACCAAGAACTGATTACATCCCTTATTAACACAATCAATAGACTTGAAATAGCGCATAAGCAATCGGTCTCGCAATCCACACTGCAGGACTGCATTTCTCTACTGAATGTAGATATCAAGCTCTATGAAAAGATGATCGCAAATAGACTCTCACCCCTTGTCCCTGGCCTCGTTTCGCCTGACCAGGTGGGTTTTGTTCCGGGAAGGGAGGCCAGGGATAACACTATCCGAACTCTAAACATTCAACACTGGCTTGCCACAAGTGGGACCAGGGGATTCTTTCTTTCACTTGACGCGGAGAAGGCGTTTGGCAGGGTGGCCTGGGATTATATGCGGGAGGTATTGAGGGCCATTGGCCTTCCCTTCCGTATGCTTGCCTATATCAACGCTCTGTATACCAACCCCTCTGCAAGGGTGAAAACCAACGGCCTCCTGTCAAACGCCTTTCCCATAAGCAACGACACTCGGCAAGGCTGCCCGCTGTCCCCCCTGATATTTGTCCTAACATTAGAACCTCTTCTCAATAGACTACGAGCCAATACAGACATCCAGGGGATCTTTATTAAATGCAAAGAATACAAAGTAGCCGCATTCGCGGATGATATTTTACTAACACTACAGGCACCTCGGACTTCTTTACCTAACCTCTTAAGAGACATCAAGAATTTTGGTTGCCTATCCAATCTCAAAATCAATTATTCCAAATCCCACGCCCTCAACATTTCTTTACCCTCGCGTGAGGTACTCCTCTGCCAAGACTCCTTTCCCTTTCAGTGGAAAAGAGAAGCGATTACCTACCTTGGCATCCAAATCACCAGGAAGACAGCGGATCTTTACGCCCATAACTTCCTGACAGCCCTAGCCAGAATCCAAACAGACCTGAAAAATTGGGCCAACCTCAATGTATCATGGTTTGGTCGCTCTGCCCTCATAAAAATGATAGTCCTCCCACGTATTTTGTACCTCCTGCAGACAATCCCAATCCATATGCCCCCATCTTTCTTTCTGTCATACAAGAAGATATGTACAACGTTTATTTGGAAAAACAGTGCCCCACGTATCAAATACTCTCGCCTGACGCGCCCTAAGACCAATAGCGGCATTGCCTTACCTGATCTCTACAATTACTATCTAGCATGCCATCTGACAAGACTGATGGACTGGAAAGCTCAAAGGAAAGGGAAGACCTGGGTTGCATTAGAAAGCTACTTCTCGACTTACCCTTTACACACCCTCCCCTGGCTCTTGCCGAAACACTGGTCCCACTCCATCAAGACGCACCCGCTCATTCACACATCATTGTTAGCCTTTGAGAAAACAGTGGCCTCTCACCATATAACCTCACATGTAGGTCCACTGACCCCCCTGAGGGGGAACCCAGATTTCCCTCCGGGGGTTGTCGACCACATTTTTAACATGGGAATGGCCACATGATGACGTTTTAGCACAACAATTTTTTCATAAATGACGACTGAGATCCTATGACGCTCTCAAATCTATATCACACAAAGGACTTTCCCTTCTGGACCTATAGACAACTGAGGCATTTTTTTACCTCCAAGAACCAGACTGACATTTGGACAAGACAACTCACCCCATTCGAGTCTCTCCACTCCCGAAACACACCACAAAGACATCTAATATCTTTGATCTATTCTATACTCCAAGATGAGGCCTACTTCCCACAGACAGACTCCTCAAGAGTATCATGGGGTAGAGACCTACAAATAACATTTACGGATGAGGACTGGGGTGCCATCTACACGTATGCACATAAAGGGTCATTGAACGTGGCCATCCAAGAAAATAGCTACAAGATAGTCACAAAATTGTACAGGACCCCATCCCGCTTACACAAATTCTCTCCCTTAATCCCAAATGTCTGTTGGAGGTTCAACAAAGAAGAAGGCTCTATGCTCCACATATGGTGGGAATGCACCATGCTCCAACCATTCTGGAAGGAAGTACACTCCATAATAATGCAAGTCACCACCTACACCCTAGACTTCAATGCTGCTCAGTATCTCCTCCATCACACCTCATTGACAAAAATGATCCTATCATAAATCTCTGGCCATGCACATGATGTTGCCTTATGAGTTTATGTGAAATCTTCATTAATATCTGTAAAATATTGTAATTAGAAATAGATCTCATTTGGCTTGCATCTATGAAAGCCTGGTATAATGCCTTCCCCCAGGCGCTTGTTAAGAGCAGACAATGCAGGGCCGAGACTTGTATATACCAACAATGGAGAGCCACTCCCATTGTTCTTCACCTACTCACTTCAAAGGACTCCATGCTGGGGTAGACAATGAAGAGAGCCCAACCATAATCAATACCCAAGTTCCTGGGGAAATCCAATTAAATCTTCTGCCCAGAATAGTAACAAGGATTTGCATGAAAGGGGGCCGACTTATGTAGTAAGCCCTCCAATCATGATCCAAGCTAAGGCAGCCTATGAGGCATCAGCATGAAGGCATATACTCAGAGCAGAGGGGAGGTAACAGGGCTCTTTTTGGGAAACCAGCCCTCAGAGTAGATTGTTTGTAAGGATGGGTAATTATGGTTAAAGGTGTTGCTTGTAACTAAATATGCTTGTAGATCACTGTCCTAGAGAATATACTTTGTATTCCTGCATGTAAATATTATATTTCAACCTAGTATTTTCTTCCTTGATGTAAGACCATAGATAGAGATTTGTGTGTTAGCTAGACTTTCAACTACTTTTAAAAAATGTTATTATATTTAAAGCTTTTCCTCCTGGTCTTTAGAATTCTCATTTAACCCATATCATATCTTGTGATTAATAAATCAGAAGTATAGCTTTTAAAGGTTAACAGTGGTATTCAGCAGAAGGGCAGAGTTACTTGCAGGCATGTGACAATGGAGGAAGAACGATGGGGGATGGAAATCAGACACCTGGCTGAAGGGCGTAACCAAATTATTACACACGTCACTGAGAAAGGGGTCTCATTAGTATGTTGCAGTATATCTATGGTAATTCTAATCAAAGGTCCTTACTGCTCAGACTTACCAGACAAGCATTCATTTGAATGCATATGTCTTATCTTAAATGTACTTGTGTTTTTTTTTTCTCTACCTCTGTCCACATTAATAAAGTATAATTTTAGAAAGCCTGGAAAGCTGGTCCAAAGGCCATTACTGTATGCGGTATCCAACTGGAATCACCATGGAAGGCTGTCCCAGAAGCAAGGGCAACATGACCAGATTGACATTATTGACTTTCGCACTATTATTATTGGACGGTTGAGAACAAGCATCCTCATGTTTTTTTTTTTATCCCTCTTGTTTTTTTTATTGTGTTTTGTATCCTATGATTTTTATTATGGACTTGTTACATTCAGAACAAGTGAGGACTACCGATACTGGGATCCAGAAATGTGAACTGTAGAGATGGAGAGTTTAAAAGTTTTTATTCCTTCTCAAAGAGTTTTATTTCATTTCAGAGGGCGAAGCCAAACGTTCCAAATATTAAAGAAGATTGCACATAAACCATTATTCTATGTGTGGCCGAGTCTCATATTCTCTGTTGCCTTATGAGTTTATGTGAAATCTTCATTAATATCTGTAAAATATTGTAATTAGAAATAGATCTCATTTGGCTTGCATCTATGAAAGCCAGGTATAATGCCTTCCCCCAGGCGCTTGTTAAGAGCAGACAATGCGGGCCGAGACTTGTATATACCAACAATGGAGAGCCACTCCCATTGTTCTACACCTACTCACTTCAAAGGACCCCATGCTGGGGTAGACAATGAAGAGAGCCCAACCATAATCAATACCCAATTTCCTGGGGAAATCCAGTTAAATCTTCTGCCCAGAATAGTCACAAGGATTTCCATGAAAGGGGGCCGACTTATGTAGTAAGTCCTCCAATCATGATCCAAGCTAAGGCAGCCTATGGGGCATCAGCATGAAGGCATATACTCAGAGCAGAGGGGAGGTAACAGGGCTCTTTTTGGGAAACAGGCTCTCAGAGTAGAACGTTTGTAAGGATGGGTAATTATGGTTAAAGGTGTTGCTTGTAACTAGATATGCTTGTAGATCACTGTCTTAGAGAATATACTTTGTATTCCTGCATGTAAATATTATATTTCAACCTAGTATTTTCTTCCTTGATGTAAGACCATAGATAGAGATTTGTGTGTTAGCTAGACTTTCAACTACTTTTAATAAATGTTATTATATTTAAAGCTTTTCCTCCTGGTCTTTAGAATTCTCATTTAACCCATATCATATCTTGTGATTAATAAATCAGAAGTATAGATTTTAAAGGTTAACAATGGTTAATGCGGCGAGATTGTGCATCCCTGTGCTTTGGAGTTCAAACAAGATCCCAACCATCAGAGAATTTTTTTTTTCTTCTTTCCCTCTAACATGTTTAAAGGTAGAGAATTTGAGGCCCTTATGGGCCAATATAGAGAACATGGTCAAAAAGAAGCGAAAGAATCAGAAATGAATTCGCTCTTTTCTCAACTTAAAACTGTAGTAGAGAACAAAGTATCCCTCTATTGGCAGGTGGACAATTTTGAACATTATATACAGGATGACATTAATCCCCTAGGTTTGAGGATTCTGATTTTTCCAGCATTAGATAACCTAGATAACACCTTCAAAAAGAAATGGGAAAACAATTTACAGCAATGTACTAAGGTCATGATGCGCCTGCTCATAGAGGAATATCAGAGGCGAATAGGCACATTGGAAAAGGAAATTGAGCTGATCTATTACAAACTAGATTCCTTCAAGGAGGCATCTTCCTATAAGGAACAGGAGGAACATATCAAAACTAACATAGACCTCTTGGTGAAAGATGCTATCTCAGCAAGGGAAAGAAAATTCTGGAGGGACAAGGTAGCCTTCAATGAGGGAAAAGCATATCGCTGGCTCCCTCGTAATCCGCAGGGTCACCAATATCAGAAGGGGAATAAACAAATCCCCAAACGGCAAAAAAAGTATACAAAAATAAAGAAGGAGATTTGGGTTCCAACTCATCCCTGAATTCCATGTCATCTACATGTTCCCAAACTTCAAAAAAAAACAACTAAGAAACAAAAATGTCACTCACCTGAATCGGTCTCGGCAAATAGGAAACAAATAGCAGAAACTCTAAGTAGCACACAATCTTCATCTCTATCAGGGGGGACAGATCGCACACTAAGATCGGGGAACACACGAAGCGGACCCCCCCCCCCCCCACAAGGACGCCCAATACCCGAGTTTTCACATACAAATGACAAAGGTGATAACATAGAGACACTATGACAAAAAACAGGTGTTCCAAACTTAGAGACGACTCTCAATGTCATTAATTTATCTAATTACGAACTGTCAACAGATGAAATGTCCCTTCTTAGTAAGGGCCTTACCTTTTGCCCTTCCTCCAATATTGATACTTTCGAAGCTATAAAAGATGTACAACTTTTTGCAAGAAAAATAATTTAAAAATATCTATATACTAAACCAAAACAGGATATGACATCCCAAGATAAGGAGAAACAAGCCGTAAATGACTTGGTATCCCTTTTGGAGGAACAGGAACAACGGGACTTAAAGCGGGATTCCACCCTAAAGTGGAACCTCTGCTGATCGGATCCCCCCCCCTCCGGTGTCACAATTAACACCTTACAGGGGGGAGGGGGGTGGAGATACCTGTCAAAGACAGGTATTTTCACCCACTTCCGGGCATAGACTCCCGTGGGAGTCTACGCCATTTCCTGCCCTGCCGCGCTGTCTGCTAGGACACACACGGGTCCCAGTGACAGCGCAGAGATTTCCTATTGCACGGCGCGGCTCGCGCATGCGCAGTAGGGAACCGGGAAGTGAAGCCGATTCGCTTCACTTCCTGATTCCCTCACCTAGAATGGTGGCGACAGCAGCCGAGAGCCGAGCGATCGATCGGCCTCGGCTGCCGGCATCGCTGGAACCCGGGACAGGTGAGTGTCCATTTATTAAAAGTCAGCAGCTGTAGTATTTATAGCTGCTGGCTTTTAATATTTTTTTTTTTGGTGGAATCCCTCTTTAATTGACACCATAGATCTTGATAGCTTACTATTGTCAAATATTACCCACACTGTGGTGGGTATTCAAGACAAAACATGCTTAAAGAAAAAGTCAAATAAATTCCCTTCTTTGGCCAAAAACATGAACTTGAATGCTTTTGTTACGATGGTAACTAAGGACATTCGTAAGTTGTCAAATAGAACACCTGTGGATGACCTCTCAGACTCGGAAAGATTAGCTTTAACTACATTACAGAAACAACATCAGCTCACCATTAAACCATCTGATAAAGGGGACAATATTATAGTTATGAACAATGAGCAATATTTTACCATGTGTAACAAGATTTTATCTAACAAGGAATGGTACAGACGAACTTCGAAGATTCAAATTGAGAAATCGGATAATGAGTTCTTCCGGTTAATTGATCAAGCATATCTTGATAATATCATTACACAAAATACGTCGGAATTTTTGTGTACTAAACACGCTAAAATTCCCACTTTTTACAGTTTACCAAAGGTCCACAAGGACCTGAAGGACCCTCCCGGAAGACCTATAGTGTCTGGTAGGGGTTGCATCTCGGAAAACCTAAGCAGATACATTGATGAGCAATTACGCCCATTAGTGACCAACTTACCTTCCTACATAAGGGACACTACCCATTTGTTACAACAATTGGAAGGCCTCCACATCCCTGACGATGCCCTCTTGGTCACGATTGATGTGTAGGCACTCTATTGCTCTATCCCTCATGAAAAAGGTCTAGAGGCTGTAAAACATTTTCTGTCACAATCCCATAGAGATGACAAACCACTACATCAATTTATTTTAAAGGGATTGGAATTTATTCTGTCAAATAATACATTCTCTTTCAACGGATCCTATTTCCTCCAGATACAGGGGGTGGCCATGGGGACATGTTGTGCCCCCTCATACGCCAACCTGTATCTGGGGGAATGGGAGAATTATTTTTTGTCACTTGGCAATGTGCCCTGTGATCAGATACTTTTTTGGTACCGCTACATCGATGACATTGTTTTTGCCTGGAACGGTACCCAGGATGCTTTGATTCGCTGCATGAAACTCATGGAGGACAATACCTTCAACTTGAAATTCACTGTAGCATACAACAGTTCTAGGGTAAACTTCTTGGATGTGATTGTTTCCAAGGACTCTTGTGGCCAACTGACCAGCTCCCTATATAGAAAAGAGACCACGGGCAATACAACTCTCTATGCGACTAGCTCACTCATTAAATCAATCCCATACTCCCAATATTTGCGCATTAGGAGAAACTGTATGGAGGAATCCACATTCAGGCTTGAGTCTAAAAAATTACAGGAACGCTTGTTACAGCATGGATATTCCCACACATGCTTGAAGAAAGCATTTAACAGAGTCTGTATACAAGAGAGACATAAGGGGTAATCTCAGCAAAAGTAGGCAGGAGACTAAGAGCAAATTGGAACCGACTTCACAACACACTGCTATACAAAAAATCATGAAGAGACATTGGCACATTTTATCTATCGACCCAATAATCAGACAATTTATTCCTAAAAACCCTTCAATCACTTACAGGCGTTCGAAATCCTTGAGGGATCGTCCAGTGAAAAGTGAATACATGAGGGAATTTAGGGATGACCCATGTAAGAGACACGGTACTTTTAGATGTGGGGGCTGCCCCCAGTGTCAGTTCATAAATACAGAGCAGAAAGTGGTGCTGCCCAATGGAAGGATCCTCAAACCTTCACATTTTGAAAACTGTCGGACTTACGGGGTAGTTTACCTCTTAACCTGTAATTGTGGATCCTTCTTTGTGGGCAAGACAAAACAACCGCTGTGCAAAAGAATGGGCAGACATGCACTCAGTGTGCGCACGTGCAAGCCAGACTTAACACTGGGTCGTCATGCACGTGACGCACACTGCGGCAGCCTCTCAAAGATCAAGTTTACGGTACTAGACCAGGTTCATCCCAACCCCAGAGGGGGTGACTGGGATAAAACTCTGTTACAGAGAGAAACTAGATGGATAGTGGATCTTTGTGCCACTAGCCCACCGGGCCTCAATGAATGTGTTAGTTTCCAACCATTTTTGGAGGGGTTTACTTTGGGGACATGGGATGGTCTGGAGGGCATGTAATTCAATAGGGCAATCAAAAAATGTTTTGAGGAAGGGTGAAAATAATAAATAATAAAAAATCTGTGTGACCATTTAGGGGCTGTAAATGACAACTGATGTGATTGAGGGAAATGTTGTTGTTTTTTTTTTGTTTTTTTTGTTTTTTTGTTTTTGTTTTTTGTTTGTTTTTTTATTATTATTATTTTATTAAATTTTATTTTATTTTTTGTATTATTATTTTTTTCCCTTTCCCCCCTTTCCCCTCCTCTTTTCTCCTTCCTCCCCTTCAGTTTCCCTCCCCCCTCTTTGGACTTGGGGTATGTCATTTCACCATTTGTGCGATTTAGCATGTTATCCAATGTCCAGTGACGGGCATTAGCCCCATGTTTACACATGTTTAACAGGAACACATAAGAATTTTGATTGGGTACACATTTTTCTTTGTTTTTTTTTACATTTATACTTGTTTTCTCTTTTTGTTTGGGAAATTACTCTGTGTCTTTCCCTCTGTGCCATCTTAGTGTGGCTTCCGTTGGTGGCCTGCGTTCCAATACTAGCCGCCGCTGCGTTCCATCTTCAGGTATAACAACACATCATATGACGCCACTTCCGTTGGGTGCACAGGCAATTTCCACCGGCGCTCTGGGAGGGACGTTAGTTCCGGAAAGACTACATGCGTTTCAGCCTATGCTGGGAGCATGCGCCGTAATGATGCACTTTTCTTATACATGCCATCACTTCCGCTGGGTGTGTGGGTAACTCCCACTGGCGCCTTGTTAGTGATGTTGTTGTTTCCGGAAATACCTCTTGCGTTCCAGCTTATGCTGGGAGCACGCGCCGCAACAACGCACTTTTCTCATACACACTGCTCGTTGGGGAGGTTTACAGCCACGTGAGGCTCTACGCCCACATCCTCCCTGATTGGCTGAGCTAGGTAAAAGTGTGAAACCTGACAATCGCTTCACTATACACACAGGGGGATGGTTCATTAGAATTGCACACACCCTCCCTATTTAGCAAGTGAAACACCAACCAATTAGAGGATCACCACTTCATATTTAAACAGGTCAGCTGTTGGAAATTTTAGTGCCATCCATACGCCCCCTTCCCCCTTCCCCCCTCCCTTTCCCCCCTCCTCTTTTCTCCCTCCTCCCCTTCAGTTCCTCCCCCCCCTTTGGACTTGTGGTATGTAATTTCACCATTTGTGCGATTTAGCATGTTATCCAATGTCCAGTGACGGGCATTAGCCCCATGTTTACACATGTTTAACAGGAACACATATCAATTTTGATTGGGTACACATTTTTCTTTGGTGGTTTTTACATTTACACTTGTTTTCTCTTTTTGGTTTTTGTTTGGGAAATTACTCTGTGTCTTTCCCTCTGTGCCATCTTAGTGTAGCTTCCATTGGTGGCCTGCGTTCCAATACTGCCCGCTGCCGCGTTCCATCCTCAGGTAGAACAACACATCATACGACACCACTTCCGTTGGGTGCGCAGGCAATTTCCACCGGCACTCTGGGAGGGACGTCAGTTCCGGAAAGTCTACATGCGTTTCAGCCTATGCTGGGAGCATGCGCCGTAATGATGCACTTTTCTTATACACGCCGTCACTTCCGCTGGGTGTGTGGGTAACTCCCACTGGCGCCTTGTTAGTGATGTTGTTGTTTCCGGAAATACCTCTTGCGTTCCAGCTTATGCTGAGAGTGCGCCCCGCAACAACGCACTTTTCTCATACATGTTGCTCGTTGGGGAGGTTTACAGCCACATTAGGCTCTACGCCCACATCCTCCCTGATTGGCTGAGCTAGGTAAAAGTGTGAAACCTGACAATCGCTTCACTATACACACAGGGGGATGGTTCATTAGAATTGCACACACCCTCCCTATTTAGCAAGTGAAACACCAACCAATTAGAGGATCATCACTCCATATTTAAACAGGTCAGCTGTTGGAAATTTTAGTGCCATCCATACGCTGCACATAGAGGACTGCTTTGCCGTTTGTAAGTACTCCCTTTAGCTAAGTTTATGCAAGGAGGTAAATCTATGCATTTTGGTACAATACGAATTACCGTATCTGCTTTATAGGTAATTTGTGGTTGGACTACAGCTTCCAGTTTTCCTTTTGGGCTTATTTCCTGGGATTGGGACAAGGCAAACCTGGGTGCAAGTCATATACATGCTAATTCAGCTTGACACACACATGAAGGTGGACTTGAAACATCCAGATAGCCATTGTTTGTTCCAATTAATGTTCCACATAGAAACAAAAACCCCCCTTGCCATAGAATCCGTGAGTAAAAGACTACATGATTCTATTAATATCTATTTACTTTTGGCTCTATAGGCTGCTTCATGCTGCACATTATTTAAATCAGGGCTTTCTATTCAAATGGCACTTGGGGTTTTTTCTTTGTTTCCACTTTTCTCTCTGGTTGTGAACTACATCCAAGGTGTGTATGGCAATTTTCCATATATTGCAAAAAAAAATAAAAAATCTTTGCGGACACCTCTTTTCAATTAAATAGTTGCCTGCACATTCTTGGTCATACATGTTTTCATTGAAAATGGATTTTAACAACTATTTGGCTGTACACATATTCTTTTGTGTTCACCATTTTAGGTCTAACTGATCTGGAAGTAATTTGCAGGATATCCTGTACTTGGTTGACATCTCAATAGTATTTGAAGTACTCTTCAGACATACTTATATTTTTCTAAATGGCAGGCATTTTGATCCTCGAACTTACACCTCACTAGGTAAAGATTGGCAGACATTTTATCTGTTTAGCTAATTTTGTTCTGTGAAGGGAGTGGGGTGTGGTGTGTGTGTGTGTGTGTGTGTGTGTGTGTGTGTGTGTTTGTGTGTGTGTGTGTGTGTGTGTGTGTGTGTGTGTGTGTGTGTGTGTGTGTGTGTGTGTGTGTGTGTGTGTGTGTGTGTGTGTGTGTGTGTGTAGGTGGGGGGGATATGGGAGTTGGGAATCCCCCTCTTCTTTCCTTTTTTTTTTTTTCTAGCCTGGTAAAAATAGCTTATATGCTTTTAATTGAATTGTTTTATATTATAGATTGCTATATCATCAAGTTTGTTCACCCCTGATGAAGGTTCTGAATTATCAGCAACTGGAAACGCGTCGGGTGTGGGTGATATAGGACAAGCATTGTTCTAATCATATTTTGTTCTGTATATATGTTTGTTTATTTACTAATATACCAGGAGGACATTGTGTAGCCCATTTGCACTTCCTGGTAATATTAGTACATTGTGTAATTTATGAATAAAAATGGTATATTATTGTGTCCATTTGTGTCCGGAGTTGATGGTCATTTAAAATCCCACCCACAGGGGGGGCGTGGCTAGCCGCTGAGCGATATGGTCGTCTGAGATCTGAGCTCCGCTCCACGGCAGGCTTATACAGCGACACAGCAGTGACGGACCTTCTCTCTCTCGTTCGTTAGAGAGAGGGGGGTTGCGGGACACACAGCGGCATGCCCGTACGCCGCCATCCACCGCCGCAGCCGCGCCGTGTGACTGAATTTTTTCGGCCGCATGGATCAACCGAGCAGCCAAGATGGCGCCGAACAGGACAGCAGCGACACAGGCTCTGCACCGCACAGGCCTTCACAGCCCTCACAGCAGTCTGCGCCTCCTGCACATCCCTCGTCAGACCGCAACACCAGAGAGGAAGCTGAGGAGATGGATAGCCTTCCCCCTCCATCGTTTCACACAGGAGATGTGCCACAGGAGAGAGGTAAGAGAATGGCCTCCTCCCCCTGCAACTCTCCCCATAAGGCTCATATGGCTAAAAAGCATCATGGCACTAACCCTGGCTCTGCTCCTGCGGCACCAACCCCATTGTCCACCCTGGCTGCCATACCAGTAACTGATAATCCTGTGTCCGAGAGCATGCTAAAATCCATGTTACTCACCCTGCAGAAAGACCTCCACAGGGAACTGCAACTCTCCCTATCCCAAGTGCATGATAGACTGGACTGCCTAGAAGACAGAGCAGACATGACAGATGAGCACGTTTCTGATATGAGTAAAGCTCACAATGAACTTCTTGATGCTCATGAACACCACACGGAAGAAATTCAGAAAATAAAATTGAAGCTCGCAGACCTGGAAGATAGGTCCAGGCGTAACAACATAAAATTTAGGGGGGTCCCTGAAGCCGTACAACCCACTGACTTACCAAACTACCTTCAACAACTTTTTCTTACCCTGATTCCTAATCTCACACCCCAAGACATGGTCATTGATCGAGCGCATAGAATTGCGAAACCAGACCATCTCCCAGCTGACACACCCCGTGACGTCCTGGCCAGGATTCACTTTTATCAGATTAAGGAACAGCTCCTTCGTGCAGCCAGGAATCTGACACCCTTGCCGGCTCCATATAGCAAAATTGCTCTTTTTGCGGATTTGTCTCCCGCCACCATGGAGCTCCGCAGAACATTCTCGCCGGTCACATCCCTACTCCAGGAGCACAATATTGCATACCGATGGGGCTATCCGACCAAACTTTTGGTCACCTACCAGCAAAAAATAATCCCGATTCTATCTCCCAAGGACGGCTACAAAAAACTGACTAATTGGGGTCTACTCCCCATCCGCACGAAACCGCACGTGCAGGAGAAGCATCCTACTGGAACAGCACATCCTCCTTGACGTCCTTCAAACAGAAGTGACAAAGTCTGATGTCTCCTATGGCACATTTGTGTCCCTTGCATGCGCAAGCCTGCCAGGGCAACCTTTCAGTATCACACCCCCATTGATCTGAAGTGTGCCAAGCACACTGTTGTATACTCCTTTCTATACTTCTGGCACTACACGAGTTAAGGTACACTGATTGATCCTTCTTGTACTTCTTGTTCTTATTTTTCATATTGTTAGTGTTATTTTTTTTCCATCTGTTCTATCGTTAATCCGCTGGTACCTAGCATTCTGTGACTGACCACCTAGTCCCTGAGACCTGTTTCACTATTGAGTTACTCAGTTATTAGAGGATATCGTGCTCCCCGTCTTGGTTTTGCAGGCCGAGGATCACAATTTGTAAAGTGTGTATGTTACAATATATAATTGCCATATCTACACAGTGTAATACTTTGTTTTCTATAGCCTGCGGCATCTGTGCATAGCCTCTACTACTTTAACACTATGCCAATCAAGTTAGTATCCCTCAATGTCAAGGGGCTTAACTCCCCTTTCAAAAGGAACCTCCTCTGGAAAGAAGCTTGCAAACAACAAGCTGATATACTATGTGTACAAGAAACGCATTTTCTAAAATCTAACCCTCCCAAATGCACACATAAAAACTATTCACACTATTTCTTCTCCAATCATAGTAAAAAAAAAAAAAGTGCGGAGTAATGATAGCCGTTAATTTCAAACTGACTATTGTCCCACATCAAATTGACACAGATGAGGATGGTAGATATATAATAATGACAGCTACAATTGACAATCACCACGTTACGCTGGTGAATATCTATGCACCCAATACATCTCAGAATTTTTTTTATAAGCAACTTAAGGCCAAATTACAACTACTCAAGCATGACTCCCTTGTTATATGTGGAGACTTTAATGCCATTCCAGATCCACTGCTGGACTCTACCAACCCCGGCAGGAAGGAAACTTCCGCCCTCTCCGCGTTTATGGACCCATGGAGGTGTGCACACAATGTTGAGCGTGACTACACTTTTTATTCCTACCCTGGTAATTCTTACTCTCGGATTGACCTTTTTCTCACGAGCAAAAAAGCACTACTAGCATCCTCAGAATCCCACATTGGCACAATTACATGGTTAGACCATGCACCAATCTCCCTGATCCTGTTCCCCCAATATTGCCCCACTAACCACTCTGTTTGGCGTATGAATTCATCCCTACTCACTAATCAGACATATGAACATGTAATAAAATCTGAGATCGAGAGTTACTTTGAATATAATTGTGCATCGGTAGCCAATCAGGCCACAGTTTGGTTGGCTCACAAAGTTTTTATAAAATTGGGAACCCAAGAACGCAAGAAACGTTCTGCAGAAGTAGACAAAATCTTACAACAAATCAAATCCTTGGAAAAAACTCATAAATCCAACCCCACTAAGCTTGTGTTAGACTCCCTACGCGACCGCAGACGAGAACTTACTGAACTATTGAACCACAACTTTGACTATTACATTAAAAGACTAAAACTAAAATCGTATGCCTTCAGCAATAAATCTGGAGCCTTCCTGGCCAAACAAATTAAACAACAACAACGCAAATCGAAAATCCCATATCTTATAAATTCCAAGGGGGTACACATGACTAACCCCCTGGATATAGCCAATACATTTGCATCTTTTTATTCGGACCTCTATAACCTTCAAAAGACGGTGTCAGATCCTCCAATTAACCCTAACGCTATAAACTCCTTTCTGTCCTCAGTGCAACTTCCTACATTGACCCCGACGCAACTACAAGACTTGTCTGCCCCATTTTCGATTGACGAGATTCAGACCGCTATCAAATCCCTCCCCTTACACAAAGCGCCGGGCCCAGACGGATTCGTCAATGAATACTATAAAAACTTTACTGACATTCTCGCCCCCCCATCTATGCAATGCATTCAATCAATACGCATCCTCTGGCTCAATGCCGAAGGAGTGTCTAGAAGCCCTCATAGTAACTCTTCCCAAACCAGGCAAGTCCGCAGATACCCCAGGGAATTTTAGGCCCATATCGCTCTTGAACACGGAAACCAAGATTTATGCTAAGCTGTTGGCTCTCCGACTCTCCACAATGATGACCCAACTGATCCACATTGATCAGGTGGGCTTCATCCCTGGCAGGCAAGCCTCAGATGGTAACCGACGTTTTATTGATATTATCCAATGGGCAGAATACTCCAAAACGCCTTCTCTGCTTCTCTCTCTAGACGCAGAGAAGGCGTTTGATAGGGTTCATTGGAAATATTTAGAAGCTGTCCTACAGAAATTTGGTATATCTGGCACGCTCCTACATGCCATTCTATGTCTCTACACAAACCCCAGCGCGAGAGTATGGACATCTGGAGTCCTATCAGATCCCTTTTATATTACCAACGGCACGCGCCAAGAATGTCCTCTCTCACCTTTGATTTTCGCCATGATTATGGAACCCTTAGCCCAACACATCCGCTCTGACCCCAAAATCACAGGTATCACTATAGGTTCGACGGAACATAAAATAGGCTTATATGCGGATGATGTGATCATATCGCTCTCTGATCCGCAACGATCATTGTCTGCTGTGAATCAAACCCTAGACCAATTTAGCGCAATTTCTTTATATAAAGTGAATCACAACAAATCCCTGATGCTAGCGTTAGGTATAGATAACTCAACTATCCAACAAATATCTGCCTCCTCCCCCTTTTCCTGGTCAAAAAATAGTACTCTGACTTACTTAGGAATCCATCTGACCTCCTCTAGTAAACTCCTTCTGCGTACTAACTTCTCAGCCCTCGTAGAGAAACTCCAAAAACTGTCACATGAAATGAACCACCCATTTGTATCGTGGGCTGGTAGAATTGCTCTGGTTTAAATGTTTCTGCTACCACATGTTTTATATGTTTTCCGCACTTTGCCGGTGCCATTCCTTCCAGCACATCTGAGGTCTCTTCAATCCCTTCTCCACGCTTTCATTTGGCAGCATAAAAAAACTAGGATCAAGAAGCAAAATCTGATGGCCCCAACTTGTTTGGGAGGTCTAGGTACCCCAAACATTGTCCTTTACTACAAGGCAGTCCTTTTAGATCAACTTAAACTCTGGTGGGACACATCTACCCCATCCAATTGGGCCCAGATAGAAGCAGCAATGCTACCTGCCGAACCTAAGTTACTTCTAGCTGCCTCACTTCTAGCGCCTGGAATAGAACACTACCCTCTGAGCACTATTTCTGCCTCCCTAAGAGTCTGGACCTCTCTTCCTCAATTGTCCAGAGGTCTACCACACTCCATGCTGCCCTTTATACCAACCCAATCGCTCAAATTGGTTCTCCCTGATCTTCCACTACAGCCATGGATTGAAGCAGGCATCTCTGATCTCGGAAAGTTGTTCTCTGGATCACAATTGAGATCTTTCGCTGAACTCCAAACCTCCTTTAACATTTCCCCCAAATCCTTCTACATGTATTTGAGGATTAGATCCTTAACCAACAAAATTGTCTGGACAGACCACTGTGGGATTCTACGCAACACGCTCGCATACTTCACTTTGAAGAATCATACCCGCAAGGGCATCTCGTACTTATACAAGGAACTGTCTCGGCCTTCAGTAGATCCACTTCATTCGCAAATCCTACAATTTTCCACACATATTCCATCAAGTCCACCTAAAGAAATATGGTACCATGCTCTATCGTTGCCCGCTAAGCTCTCACGATGCACAGCACACTGGGAAGCACTGCAAAAGCTCTTCCAACATTGGTATTATACACCCAACAGACTTGCTAAGATGTTCCCGACTACATCACCTCTCTGCTGGAGGGGATGCGGGTCCGTAGGATCCCTTTATCATGTCTGGTGGGAGTGCCCATCTCTCAAAATCTTCTGGTCCCAAATCAGAGATGTTCTTCATTCACTTGCCCGTACTACTTTGACTCTCTCTCCCTTGGATCTTCTCCTTGGATTGTCAATCCCATCTTGGCCCAAAAATTCCCACACAGTGTCCACCCACGTCCTAATCGCAGCAAGACTGGCAATTGCTCGCAAATGGAAAAGCCCCCATCCTCCAGATCTCCGAGAAGTATTAGCAATCTTGAATTCCAACTTTACAATGGAACACAACTTCTCCAAAGCTCACCTTACCACAAATAAATTTCTCAGGGACTGGGACCCGTGGATTAAAGATCCGCGGAGTGCGCAACTCACATAATTTCTGACACCAGATCCATCCAGTGGAAAGTTCTGTTTTATATTATACTTTTATTGTCTTACTTTATAGGTTAATGATGAATACAGTCATTACTTAATATTGTGCATATGACGTAAGTAACTCATTGTGCGTTCCACTATGATAGCTACCTATTCCATCCATTGAATATTGCATTGTTGTTATTTTAGATTCGATCTCTCTGTCGATAATCCTGCTAACAATATTATCGTAAATTGTTGTTGACATTCATATATACATAAGCAACTTTTGTGTTCTATCACTGTAATTGAATGTAATTGCTTTTTCGCTTCGGTACAACATGTACACATTTGTATTCCATGACAAATCTTCAATAAACCTTTAAGTTTAAAAAAAATAAAAATCCCACCCACAAAGGGAAGCCTTTTTTTGATAACCATCAGAGAATGGTTGACGAGGATCGCAAAGATTGAGGAGATAGAAGAGCTGATTTATACCTCCCAGGACCGCATACAGAAATTCTCCGCCACGTGGGCCTGCTGGACACACTTCAAGTCCACGGAAAGGTATAAATCTTATTTCCCGCGATGATAGTTCTATACACGAGCCACCCGTATTAGACCCTGACTTATCCTGAACGCTGGGGTGGGGAAGAGGAGTGGCCCCCTACTCCCCCTACTTCCCCACGTCTCTTCCATTTCCTACACCAACGCCTCTCTATTGTCCTCCCATGGACCCCTTTGGTCCTCCTTACCACCTTGACTTCCCCCCTCTTACTCATTCCTACCTCTTTCTTTCTACTTCTCACAGGTACACCCCATTTCATTGGCACACTACCCAACAAAGACACTCCACCCCCTCCCCCAAAAAATAAGAAATCCGGGAGGCATTTAACGTCTATTATAACCTATGCACAAGTTTCATGATCCTATCAAGACCACGAGCGGACCTGGTGATAGTGGTCCCCGTGGTCACTATCTACGTTTTATTAAACTTGCTTCCACTAGAACGGTGCTTCTCAAGAACGCGGAATTGTTGGTAGTACATACAATGTTTCTTTGTGATTACTAGTTACTCATGTTCAGTATATTCTGTATTTTCTTTCTCCATGACTAGTAATATGGTCATATCTTTTTGTATACTTCATCAATGTTCAATACAGTCATGGATGCTACTTTTGTGTACCTGTTCGATATGACATATGTGCAATTATTTTATTTACGAATAAAAACCTTTTTGTGGTAAAAAAAAAAAATCCCCCCCCCAGAAAAAACTATTTTTTCCCACAGTTTAGGCTGATATGTATTCTTCTACATATTTTTGGTTAAAAAAATCGCAATAAGCATATATTGATTGATTTGCACAAAAGTTATAGTGTCTACAAAATAAGGGATAGTTTTATGACATTTTTATTATTCATTTTTTTCAAGTAATGGCGGCGATCTGCAATTTTTATCGGGACTGCGACATTATGGTGGACACGTCAGACAATTTTGACACATTTTTGGGACCATTGGTATTTATACAGCGATCAGTGCTATAAAAATGGATTGATTACTGTAAAAATGTCACTGGCAGGGAAGGGGTTAACATTAGGGGGCAATCAAGGGGTTAATGTGTTCCCATGTGTTTGGAAGAGATAGATTGCTGTTCATACTCTTTATGAACAAACAATCTGTTACTTCTCCTCTCAGAGAAACGGAAACTGTGTGTTTACACACACAGACCACAGTTCTCCGTGTGCCCCGAGTGATCGCGGGAGCCCAGCAGTGATCGGGACCGCCAAACACTCACATCAGCTCCGTCGATGAGCAGGGGTTGCGCACGTGCGCCCCTAGTGGACGAAAAGGGAACCGATGTAACATGATGGTGATTCGTGCAGCTGTGCCATGTGTGTCCCTAGAACTCTGTAAAATTCACTGTACATGCTATATACTGATTGTACCATCTCCTTTAGATCTAAAATCAAATATGTAGAGCAAGAGCCTGTTTGATTGGATACAGAGTGATTTGGATAAATAATGTAGGTGTGCCCACCTATTATATAGTTTTGGTAAATCTAAATGAGATTGTACAAAGATTGTACAATCAGATTGTATAGTGTATGGTCACCTTTATACTCCTAAAATTAACTATTTTGCACATTAGGTGCTATTAATTGCTAACGACACCCCAGTTGCGGAAGCAAACATGCATTTTGTTGAGTGCACAAATGTGTGACAAACACACAGTAAAAATGTCACATGAGCTGCTATGATGTGTTTTTTTAGCGTGGGGCAGCCCATTGAAATCAAGGAGATTGTACAATCAGATTGTATGGTATATGGCCACCTTAAAGTGGATGTAAACCTAATTCATGAATTTTGACCTAAGAAGATATATATGTAGTGTTTACTTATCTCTCTTGAAAGCCCTAAGTTCCGTGTCTTTCTGCTGCTCCTTTCTTCTTTTTTTATCAGCATGATAACTTCTGACAAGTTCTTTAAGATAAAACCAAACAAAATAAATCGCTGCTCCAAGTGATCGCATACGATCAACACTGAAGAAATGGCTGCACTCCAAGATCCATCAAAATTCTTGTTTAACTGGTTGCCGACCGCCGGCCGTCAAATGACGGCCAGGCGGCGCACCTATTGTGGAGGGAGGACGTCATATGACGTCCTCCCGTTTAAACAGGGAATGCGCGCGATCGTGCGTGCGCATCCCTGTTTCTTCGGTGGCGGCGTGTCACGGAGACACCGCTCGCCACCGAAGGGGGTGAACAGCCATTCGTTATGGCTGTTTACCACGTGATCGGCCGTGATGAAGTCACGGCCGATCACAGATGCTCACACCCCGAACGTGCACGGCGCATGCGCGCGATCGCGAGCGCGCGGCGCGTGCACGACGGTGGCGGCGTGTTCCCCGGGAACACTGCTCGTCACCGACGCTGGTAAACAGCCATTGGCCGGCTGTTTACCCACGTGATCGGCTGTGATCCTTTCACAGCCGATCACTAAAATGTAAACAAACCGCGGTAACGGGATGTTACCGGGTTCTCCTCCTCACACACCGATCGTGTGTGAGGAGGAGATTGCGGTAACATCTCGTTACCGCATACAGTGTACACCAATCACACTGATTGCCCCCCCCCAATAAAGAGGACCTGTCACCACCCCTCATAGTACCTGTCAATCACAGTCCATCAGAGTACCTGTCACAGTCCATCAGAGTATTTGAGTACCTGTCCCAGCCCATCAGAGTACCCGAGTACCTGTCCCAGCCCATCAGAGTACCCGAGTACCTGTCCCAGCCCATCAGAGTACCCGAGTACCTGTCCCAGCCCATCTGAGTACCCGAGTACCTGTCCCAGCCCATCTGAGTACCCGAGTACCTGTCCCAGCCCATCTGAGTACCCGAGTACCTGTCCCAGCCCATCTGAGTACCCGAGTACCTGTCCCAGCCCATCTGAGTACCCGAGTACCTGTCCCAGCCCATCAGAGTACCCGAGTACTTGTCCCGGCCCATCAGAGTACCCGAGTACCGGTCCCGGCCCATCTGAGTACACGAGTACCTGTCCCGGCCCATCTGAGTACCCGAGTACCGGTCCCGGCCCATCTGAGTACCCGAGTACCTGTCCCGGCCCATCTGAGTACCCGAGTACCTGTGACGGCAGATCAGAGTACCCGAGTACCTGTCACGGCACATCAGGGTACCCGAGTACCTGTCACGGCACATCAGGGTACCCGAGTACCTGTCACGGCCCATCAGGGTACCCGAGTACCTGTCACGGCCCATCAGGGTACCCGAGTACCTGTCACAGTCCATCTGAGTACCCGAGTACCTGTCACAGTCCATCTGAGTACCCAAGTACCTGTCACAGTCCATATGAGTACCTGTCACTGCCCTTCAGAGTACCCAAATACCAGTCACCAAACCATCAGAGTACCTGTCACCAGGCCATCAGAGTACCTGAGTACTTGTCACCAGGCCATCAGAGTACCCGAGTACCTGTCACCGTCCATCAGAGTACCCGAGTACCTGTCACTGTCCATTAGAGTACCGAGTACCTGTCACAGTCCATTAGAGTACCGAGTACCTGTCACAGTCCATTAGAGTACCGAGTACCTGTCACAGTCCATCAGGGTACCCGAGTACCTGTCACAGTCCATCTGTGTACCCGAGTACCTGTCACAGTCCATCTGTGTACCCGAGTACCTGTCACAGTCCATCTGAGTACCCGAGTACCTGTCACAGTTCATCTGAGTACCCGAGTACCTGTCACAGTCCATATGAGTACCTGTCACCGCCCTTCAGAGTACCCAAATACCAGTCACCAAACCATCAGAGTACCTGTCACCAGGCCATCAGAGTACCTGAGTACTTGTCACCAGGCCATCAGAGTACCTGAGTACTTGTCACCAGGCCATCAGAGTACCCGAGTACCTGTCACCAGGCCATCAGAGTACCCGAGTACCTATCACCAGGCCATCAGAGTACCCAAGTACCTGTCACCAGGCCATCAGAGTACCCGAGTACCTGTCACCAAGCCATCAGAGTACCCGAGTACCTGTCACCAGGCCATCAGAGTACCCGAGTACCTGTCACCAGGCCATCAGAGTACCCGAGTACCTGTCACCAGGCCATCAGAGTACCCGAGTACCTGTCACCAGGCCATCAGAGTACCCGAGTACCTGTCACCAGGCCATCAGAGTACCCAAGTACCTATTTGCAGCCCTTGTCTCATAGAATATACGTTGGGGTGTTTGCTTTCCAAAATGGGGTCATTTTGTGGGTAATTTCACTGTCCTGGTGGTCCAGGACCTTCAAAAGTGTGATGGGTAGGAATGAAATGAGATGTGTCATTTATGCTCCTAGAACGCCTGAACGTACTACTTCAATGTTCGGCCTCTCTATGTGGCCAGGCTGTGTAAAAGTCCTACACATGTGGTATCGCCATACTCGAGAGGAGTAGCAGAATGTATTTTGGGGTGTAATTTTTGCTATATACATGCTATGTGTTAGAAATATCTTATAAATTGACAATTTTGTGTAAAAATAAAATGCGTTTTAATTTTTTTCCACATATTCCAAAAACGTATGGAAAAAAATGAACCGTTCAAAAGACTCATTATGCCTCACAGATTATACGTTGGGGTGTCTGCTTTCCAAAATGGCATCATTTTATGGGAAATTCCATTGTCCTGGTACTCTAGGGACTTCAAAAGTGTAATAGGTGGTTGAGAAATGAGATGCGTCATTTTTGCTCGTAGAACGTCTGAAGGTACTATATCAATGTTGGTGCTCTGTATGTGGCCAGGCTGTGTAAAAGTCTCACACATGTGGTATCGCCGTAGCAGAATGTATTTTGGGGTGTAATTTGTTGTATGCATATGCTGTGTGTGAGAAATAACCTGATAATATGACAATTTAGTAAAAAAAAATAAAAAAAAATAAAAAATCTTCATTTTGCAAAGAATTGTGGGAAAAAATTACAACTTAAAAAAACTCACCATGCTACTTACTTAATACCTTGGGATGTCTACTTTGCAAAAAGGGGTCATTTGGGGGGTATTTGTACTTTCCTGACTTGTTAGTGTCTCAAGAAATGAGATACACCTGATGTACTGAAGGCCTCATCAGAAGTGATCAATTTTCAGTGATTGGCACCATAGTTTGTAGACTCTATAACTTTCACAAAGACCAAATAATATATACTAATGTGGGTTATTTTTACCAAAGATATGTAGCAGTATAAATTTTAGCCAAAATTTATGAAGAAAAATTACTAATTAGCAAAAATTTATGACAGAAACCAAGAAAAATGCATTTTTTTCACAACATTTACATTTTATTTTATTTATAGCACAAAAAATAAAAAACCCACTAGTGATTAAATACCACTAAAAGAAAGCTCTATTTGTGTGGAAAAAAGGACGCAAGTTTCATATGGATACAGTGTTGGATGACTGAGTAATTGTCATTCAAACTGTGAGAGCGCTGAAAGCTGAATATTGGTCTGGTCAGGAAGGGGGTGTAACTGCACTGTATTGAGGTGGTTAATAAACGAACATCCCAAGTGTTACAAACAGTTCAAATGGTAGACACATTTCACACACTAACAGGTGCGCTTATTCATTACCAATGAATGTAATTACGTAAACGGGTGATCCCGCCCCCTCTGACCCCATGGGGTAGCCATGGGAAAGTCCCTGTAGCGTCACATGGGGCGGGGTCACCCGGCACGCCACCAGGTGGCCCTGTCCTCATTTATATAAGAACTGTCAACAGTGAAGAATCGTCACACGGCAGGAGCCTCCCATAGAGGAGAATCGTGGCAGATTTTTTTTTTCGGTCCATTGACCACTTCGTCCCACGATGTCCATTAATATTCTTTTATCACTTCATAAAAAAAGATTAATGGACATGGTGGGACATTTTTATTTTTTTATTTTTTAATAAAGGACTTGTCCTTTTTAACACTTTGACACTTTTTTGTGAAATGGTAGGGGTATTTTGTACCCCGTTACCATTTCACACAGGGGGGCTGGGATCTGGGGGTCCCCTTGTTAAAGGGGGCTTACAGATTCCGGTAAGTCCCCTGCCCGCAGACCCCCATAACCACCAGGCAAGGGTTGTGGGGATGAGATCCTTGTCCTCATGTCCCCATCAACATGGGGACAAGGTGCTTTGGGGGGCTACCCCAAAGCACCCTTCTCATGTTGAGGGCATGTGGCCTGGCACAGTTCAGGAGAGGGGGCGCTCTCTCCTCCCCCCTTTTCCTACGTCTGCCAGGTTGTGTGCTCGGATAAGGATTTGGTATGGATTTTGGGGGGAACCCCTACGCCATTTTTTTTTAAATTTTGTCACTGAGAGTTTCCCTTAAAATTTTGGAGGGCCCATACACCATTTTGCTTTAAATTTTGCGCAGGGTTCCCCTTAATTTCCATATCAGACCCGAAGGGCCTTATAATGGACTGGGGGATCCCATGCTCTTTTTTTCAATGAGTTTCACCTAAATTGCCGAGACCCAACAATTCATTAGAGCCGCGATCAGTTTTAAATAACATTTTTTCCTTTAGAAATGTCATTTTGCTGTGGTACTGTTCTAAACACGGGAAACATGCTCCAATTTACAGGCATACTATGGACACCCCCCCAGGCACGCCCAGACCCCCCCCCCCATATTAAAGGAGTATTTCATTTTTATTGTTTCACTTAAAGCATTTAAAAAATCACTGCTCCTGAAAAACAGACGCTTTTAAAGAAAAAAATTTGCATACATGTTCCCTGGGGCAGTACCCAGGTCCCCTACACTTTTTATGACAATAACTTGCATATAAGCCTGTAAAATTCATGTGTTCTGCCAAATTGTTTGCCTGTTCAATATGTTCTGGTGCGAACCGAACCAGAGGGGTGTTCAGCTCATCCCTAATGGTGTATAGTAATAAGGGAATTATGGTCCAGAGTGGCAAAACATGCCCTATTATGTGATGCAGTAAGGCAGTGATGGAATATGAAGCTTCCTGCATTGCCGCATGATGAGATAGGAAGTCAGGGCTCTCTGATAGGTGAACATTCAAAGTTTCCATTAACCAGGTAAGTGAGAGATAAGCATATTAGGATGGCTTGGGCAGAAATAACATTAGATAAGGCTTCTATGTATCGTGAAAATTTAAATTCTGCCTGAAAATGTGAACTTGGCCTATCACAGTATCATATATTACACTATCCACATTTGTGTTGTGTGAATTCTTTAATCTAAATGTGAGTTGCCTAAAGAAATGTTTTATTGTTTTATTGAAAAAAAAAATGACAGATTATAAGCGATCTCCCCTGCTGTGCTATTGTAATTTGACAGAGCCCCCCACTCCAGCCAGAATACAGTGATTACCCCTTGCAGTCATTGGCTGTAAGCATTGTTCAGATGCTGGTTTTCCAACGTGTCCCTTCAACAAAAGCCTGGCTTCTGTCAGACAGACAGCTGTACACACTGACTGAAAGTTTTTTTTCCCCTCAAATGGTTGTGCACCTGTGCATACTTAATTTTCCATCTAAAAAGGGTGTGCTAAGCCTTTGCATTAATTTGGGGGGGGGGGGGGGGTGAGTTATGCCAACTAACGTGGTAAAATTTATACATGCCACCATTTCCAGCTCCTGACTATGGTGCTTTGGCAACTGTCTCTCAAATAAGTTAATCTAATGTTTTCTCAAGACTAAACCTGTGTTGCCTCATCCTCCTAAATTGCACCTTACCTAAGCCTACAGTGATTGTATAATATTGGTGGCTATTGTCTCCCAGAATATACATTTTAACGTTTATTTCAAGAAAACACACTTCCTCTCTCCTTCTTAAAATGTGGCTTTATCCAAGCTGCTCATACACTGTCCATCCACTGTACAATATTTGTGGTCATTGCCTGCCATATAATACACTGTAATGTTTATTTCAACATAAAACCTGCCTGGCCTATTTTTTATATTGTAACCTAACCACGTTGCATATATACTGTCCAGTCACTGTACAACATTAGTGGCTATTGATTATCAGATAACACACTACAATTTTTATTTCAAGAAAAAAATCCTCTCTTCTTCCTCCTATATCCCAACCTAAATAAGTTACTCACATAAAGTCTATCTGATTTACAATATATGTGGCTATTGTTTTATAGGTAACACAATCTAATCTAATCTTGTAATATGTATTTTTTTCTTTCATTCTCATACTGGGACCTAACCAAGCTGTTTGCATTCTTTTTAGACACTATGTAATATTTGTGGCGATTTTCTCTAAGATAATATACAGTAACTAATGTTTCTTGCAAGATGAAACCTGCTTTGTCTCCATTTGCAGTCAATTCAAATGCTCACGTACTGTCCTGAAGCTGACCAATCTCTAACAAACACAAACCCGAGGTCTGTATTTTGAGTGACTATGAGGTTGTGGTTTTGAAGATTTCTGAACACTTTGTTTTGACATTTATTAGAATTTTTAAGACAAAGCAGTGTGGTACTGCAATGTTAAAAAAAAAAAAAAAACATACTATTAAATGGTTGTGCCCCTGGCCAAGATTTACTTTAGGAGTTGAATTAGGTTATTGTTAAAGTTAGCGATAAGGGAATTAAAGCCATATGCTAGCAGAATCAGTATGTTAAATTATATGGCTGCTTATTTTCTGCAACTATTGATAGGCAGCAGAAGATTCAAAAATATACATGCTTCATTCCTGTATTTAATGCCACATATAAATATAGTAATACATTTTAAATACACAATAATGCACATCAATGTTATTAATGTTTGTTAATATGCCATCAGAGGCAACAATGCCCTTTAATAGGTTGTTAGTCCTAAAAGTACTGCCCAATAGTTAAGTTAAGTTAAGAAAACAAGAACATTTAAATCAGGAAGATTGCTGTAAAAGTCAATTTAGGAGTCCAGGCAATCATGATTCATGAATTGCATGATTCTCTGCAGATTGGACAAATTTGCATTCATTATTCTGTAGAAAAAAAAAAACTTCAGTTTGCCAATTAACTATGGCAGGCCAAGAGGACCACACGTGCAAGCCAAGCCACGTGCGGCCCACTAGCTGCCAGTTTAGCATTACTAGCTGCCATGTGGTCTAGTAGCTGCCAGTTCATGCTTTAGACCAGTGGTTCTCAACTCCTGTGCTCAGGACCCACTAACAGGCCAGATTTTAAGTATTACATTGGCGAGATGCAGACTAGAATACTGCAATCACTGAGCAGCAAATTATATCACTAGTTCAGTTATCTTGCAAACCTGGCCTGTTATTGGGTCCTGAGGACAGGCTTTGAGAACCACTGCTTTAGACAGAGCTAAATATTCACTTTTGTTATATTTAATATTTTATTATTTACTCTCGATGGCAGCTAAAAAAAAGTACTCAATGTTTGCTTCTTATATAGTACAGATGATATGTTTTACCCAAATGTGTAGAATTTTTTGTTACAATAAAAATCAGATATATTGTGTGGAAGGTTTATAACGCACTGTCTCTAGGCCATGTTAGAGTCTTTGCACTTGGATTTTTCATTTTTTCCTCCCTGAAGCTCCTTTACTTGTTTCATATATCTTCCTGCATGATAAAGCATCTGCCAGTTAGACTGAAACTGCTGGCACATATTTGTGTTTTGCCAAAAGCATTTTAGAGTCAGTTGTGTCATCAATGATAATGGTATTCCTATATACTATTATATTTGCAAGTGCAGACAGAAGCTTTTTGTTTTAACAAAGGAAAGTATACATCCATTGGTAAGAAACAAAGTATATAATATCAAATCAAACTAATTGAAGTGCTTCCATCTATTTTTACAGAGTAACTATAACATATGATATTGCCTTAAACATAAAATTCTTCCATTGACAGCTATATACACCAACTAACTATTTTTAATTGCATTAACTTGGTTACACAGTATATGCAAACTGTGTGTGGCTAATATCTAAATAATTATCCACATCAATATCTAAATAATTGTCCATATTTAAGTAAAATAAACCTTAACAGAATCATAGGGCCTAAAAGACTCATACTTGCTACATTCACTGTCATTGTTGAACATATGTTCTTGAAAACTTTCAAACTGAAAGGAATGGGTATGATTCAAGAAACCAGTTGAAAGAAACCTTGACAGACACCAAGAAGGCACTTGACAGGGTGAATTGGAACTATATTTTCTCTGTGCTTAAACATAGTGGCCAAGGTAATGTTAGCTTGGATTATGGTCATCTATTCCTCACCAAATGGCCAAGTCAAAATCAATCCAGTTTATTCCGAACCTTTTACATTTTTAAATGGAACCAGACAAGGCTGCCTCCTATCATCACTTTTTTTTCACTCTCATTAGAACCCTTCCTGGATAAGGTCAGACATAATCCCGACATCTCTGGATTACCTTTACGACCCACAGAATTTAAAGTATCCGCTTATGCAAATTAAATGTTATTCTCCCCTACTAATCCAAATATCTCGCTACCTAATCTTCTTCACGAATTTGGTCAATACAAGTATAGAACTATCTCCAAATTAACTTTTCAAAGTCTGAGGCAATGGGGATAGTCATAACTAACGTTCAAATCTCACAGTTGCAAAGTACTTACAGATTCAAATTGACAAACTTCGCCCTGAAATACATGGGCACTTACACATATTTCCCCATGATTAACTTTGGGAGCACATGTTGCATGATGTGTATGAATTAATGGTTCCCTATGAGAGCCATTTCAACTGATCTGACTTTGACCTACGACTTCTATACGACTTCAATGAGCGGGATCCAACCATACCAGGCCCTTTGAGTCTGGTTTGAATCTCAAGGGGGAACCCCATGCTAAAATTAAAAGAAAAAAAATCCATACCAGACCCTGCCCAGCCCAGCAGGTCAGAAGGGGGGACCAGCAAGCCCCCCCTCCTCAATCATACCAGGCCACATGCCCTCAACATGGGGGGTGGGTGCTTTGGGGCAAGGGGGGATCTGTGCCCTTCACCCCAAAGCACCTTGTCCCCTTGGTGATGGGGACAAGGGACTCTTACAGACAACCCTGGGCAGTGGTTGTGAGGGTCTGTGGGCAGGGAGCTTATCAGAGACTGGACTTTAACAAGGGGGGCCCCAGATCCCAACCCCCCACCCTATGTGAATGAGTAGGTGTACATTTTGCCCCTACTCATTCACCCAAAAAGTGTTAAAATAAATAAAAACAGTACACAAGTCCTTTATTAAAATGGAACTATGTCCCCCATCGTAGATCCAACGTGTCTTCTTTCTCCGGTGATAGCTTCTTCCTCTAGTTCTCCTCTCTCTGGTTCTTCTCCCTCTGCTGATGTCTTCTTTGGTTCTTCTGCCGGTTATTCTTCCTCCTTTGATGTTTTCTATGAACACTAGTTCCCTCTGTTGTGTTAGCTCCAGTGTGTGCCATTTATTATATAGCCATGGGGTGTGGTCATCCAGTGATGTCAACCGGAGAGCCCAACTCCTTGTGGCGTCACCACCCGAGCATGATGGGGCAGTGATTTCACAAGGGGTGGGGTCTCTGGATGATGTCACCAAGAAATGCCACCCATTGAAGCTAACACATTATAGGGAGCTAACATCCAGAAAATACATCAAAGGAGGGAGAAGAACCGGCAGAAGAACCAAACAAAGAAAACATCAGTGGAGGGAGAAGAACCGGAGAGTGAAAACTGAAGGGGGGGAGACATCAGCGGAGAACAAAGGCACGCTGGAATTACAACAGGGTACATTCTTCATTTTTATTAAGGACATTGTCAAATGTCAAAAACTCCATACTCATTCACATAGGGTGGGGGCTGGGATCTGGGGGTCCCCTTGTTAAAGGGGGCTTCCAGATTACGATAAGCCCCCTGCCCACAGACCCCCACAACCACCGCCCACAGTTGTTGGGAAGAGGCCCTTGTCCCCATCAACATGGAAACAAGGTTTTTTGATGCAGAGCCCCTTGCCCCAAAGCACCGATTCCCCCATGTTGAGGACATGTGGCCTAGCCTGGTATGGTTCAGGGGAGCACTCGATCATCTCTCCCCTTTCCTGACCCTCAGAGCTGCATGCTCGGATAAGAATCTGGCACGGGCTTTGGGGTACCCCACACTGTTTTTTTTTATTTTGGTGTGGGGGTTCCCCTTACAATCCATACCAGACCCTTCACTCAGGTATGGTCTTGGGGGGCCCTCACACTGTTTTTATTTTTAATTTTGCGACTTACATTCAAATGAATGGGCTGAAATCGTCCCCAAGTCGGACCAAAGTAGTACAAGAACCTTTTTCAAAGTCAGCCCGACACAACTCAGACCAGAGTCGTCTGACTTCCATGTCAGAGCAGTGTGAACCTGACCCAAATCAAGTTTTCTCTCTCAGCTTCCACCACTACTTTTAGAAGTTCGGATACTCCTCCAGGCAATTGGCTCATTTCTATTGATTTGGCCGATACAACATATTAAAGGTGCCCATTTTACCTAAATGTTCCTATCTTTTTCAATCTCTGCCGATACACATTCCTGCCTCCATTCTCAAACAAATTAATTATTTTTTCACTCAGTTCAGTTGGGTTGGTAAGAAACCTAGAATCTCCTGGTGCCTACTGACATTACCCAAACAAAATGGAGTGGCCTTATCAAATTTCACCGTATGAACTATTACCAAGCTTCTCATCTTCTCAGATTAATCGATTGGTGCTGACTAAGGATGAGCTGTAAACCCCCCGGTTTGATTTGCACCAGAACATGCGAAAAGGCAAAAATTTCAGAAAAACACGCAAACACCATTAAAGTCTATGGGGCACGAACATGAGAAATCAAAAAGGCTCATTTTAAAGGCTTATATGCAAGTTATTGTCATAAAAAGTGTTTGGGGATCTGGATCCTGCCCCGGGGGACATGTATCAATGCAAAAAAAAGTTTTAAAAAGGGCTGTTTTTTCGGGAGCCTTGATTTTAATAATACTTAAAGTGAAACAATAAAAATGAAATATTCCTTTAAATATCATGCCTGGGGGTGTCTATAGTATGTCTATAAAGTGGTGCGGTTTTTCTGTGTTTAAAACAGTAACACAGCAAAATGACATTTTTAAAGGAAAACAGTCATTTAAAACTGATTGTGGCTGTAATGAATTGTCAGGTCTGGTATGAATATTATGGAGAACCCCGAACCAAAAATTTTAAAATAATTGCGTGATTTTCTCCTCAAAATCCATACCAGGCCCTTCAGGCCTGGTATAGAAATGAAGGGGAACCCTTCACCAAATTAAAAATAAAATGGCGTAGGGATCCCCTCAAAAATACATACTAGACCTTTGAGGCCTGGTATAGATTTTAAGGGGAACTCTGTGCCAAAATTTTAAGAAAAATGGCATGGAGGCCCCCAAAATCCATACCAGACCGTTATCTGAGCACGCAACCTGGCAGGCTGCAGTAAAAGAGGGGGATGAGAGAGCACCCCCCCTGAACTGTACCAGGCCACATGCCCTCAACATGAAGAGGGTGCTTTGGAGTAGCCCCCCAAAGCACCTTGTCCCCATGTTGATGGGGACAAGGGCCTCATTCTCACAAACCTGCCCAGTGGTTGTAGGGGTCTGTGGGCGGGAGAATTATTGGAATATGTAAGTCCCCTTTAACCACTTCAATATTGGGCGCTTTCATCCCCTTTCTTCCCCGGCTAATTTTCAGCTTTCAGAGCTCTCGCACTTTCAATAAGAATTGTACGGTCATGTAACACTGTACCCAAATGAAATTTTTATAATTTTGGTCACACAAATAGAGCTTTATTTTAGTGGTATTTATTCACAAATCAGTTGTTTATTTTTGCGATATAAGCGAAAAAAGAGCAGAAATTTAAAAAATATATATATTTTCTAATTTCTGTTTTAAAAGAAATCCAATAAAATCTAATTTTGTTATAATTTTAAGCCAAAATATATTCTGCTACATGTATTTGGTAAAAAAAAATCCAGTTAAGTGTATAATAATTGGTTTGTGTGATCACAGACAGATGTGCACAGATGATCATGGACATATGTGTGCAGATGATCATTGGAACATATGATTTTACTGTCACATATGTGGAACAGTTGTTTTTACTGTGTAGGGACATGTGTGGGGACAGTATTTTGGGGACACTAAGTAGAGAACATTGTGTGTGTACATTGTGTGGGGACACTGGGCCGTGATCAGTGTGTAAAAAGCTGTAAAAAACAGCTCATACCCAGTGATCACCAGCTGATAACTTCTGTGTGAGGAGAGGAGAGCCTGGCCTAGCAACCAGCTCTCTGTTTACATCACATGATGTCTGTGATTAGACACAGTAATCATGTGATCAGGAGGGCCAATCACAGAGCCCTCCTTCCGATCAGAAGTGGGCCATGTCTGGGTGACACGAGTGCACGCGAGACCCCCCTCCTTCTGAGGGACGTTCCTGAACATCCACTCAGAAGCAGGTAGCTCCCACCTGGCCATATATGTGCAGTGGCCAGATGGGAGGTGGTTAACAAGGGGACCCCCAAATCCTGGCCTCCTCCCTATGTGAATTGGTAACAGGTACATTGTACCCCTACTATTTCACAAAAAGTGTAAAAAATAGTAAAAGAGACAGGGAACACTTTGGGACAAGTCCTTTATCACGTGGTGTTAGAGGGGACGGGGTCACCTATTTACGCCACCTAGTGACCCCGCCCTCAACTATATAACAGCTGTCACTGAGAAGAAGTATCACTCAACGGGAGTCTCCCATGGAGGCGGAGCTGTAGCAGCTTTTTTTTCTCTTTTTCGGCTTGTCGGGCGTTGTGAGATGGATTTACACCGTGGAACATTTTTATTTTTTAATAAAGGACTTGTCCCAAAGTGTCTCCTGTCTTTTTTACTATTTTTTACACTTTTTTGTGAAATGGTAGGGGTACAATGTACCTGTTACCAATTCACTTGGGGAGGCCAGATTTGAGGGTCCCCTTGTTATAAGTTCCCATCCACAGACCCCCACAACCACTGGACAAGGGTTGTGGGAATGAGACCCGTGTCCCCATCAACATAGGGACAAGGTGCTTTGGGGGGCTACTCCAAAGCACCCTCCCCATGTTGAGGGCATGTGGCCTGGTATGGTTCAGGATGGGGGTTCTCTCATCCACCCTCTTTTCCTCTGGCCTGCCAGGTTACATGCTTGAAAAGGGTCTGCCGTGGATTTTGGGGGGACCCTTACGCCATTTTTTTTTCAATTTTGGCGCAGGGTTCCCCTTAAAATCCATACCAGACCTGAAGGACCTGGCATGAATTTTGGGGGGACCCCCATGCAAATGTAAAAATTTTTGGTTGGGGGTTCCCCTTAATATTCATACCAGACTCAAAGGTTTTTTCAATGAGTTTTATCCATCATGTCAAGACCCGACAATTCATTACAGCCACAATCAGTTTTAAATGACTTTTTTTCCTTTAGAAATGTCATTTTGCTGTGATACTGTTATAAACATGGGAAAACTGTGCCCCTTTACAGGCATACTATAGACACCCTAGCTAGCTCTAAAAGAGATTAAAAGGATGAAATCGTCCACATACAGTGCAAGACAATGCCTATACCATCCACCTGTAGAGCTGCCACTGCATGAAATTTTTGAAATTTGAAATTTCAGAAATTGAAAAATTTGGAAATTCTGAAATTTCGGAATTAATGAATTTGCAAAAATGTTTAAAAAACTAATTTGAAACTAAATGAATTGCACATGTCTACTTAGAATTACAACCCAAAACACATTCTGCCATTCCTTCTGAGTATGGCAGTACCAAAGGTGTGAGACTTTTTCAGTGTCTGGACTGATTATGTACTGGACATTGTTTCTTGTGTATCACACAAATTAATGGTCGCCCAATTTAGGAAATTCAAAATTTTAGAAATTGGAACATTTCGGAAATTGGAATATTTTGGAAATTGGAAAATTGGAGAATTCGGAACTTCGAAATTTCAGAAATTCGAAATGAGGAAATTTGAAAATTCTAAAACTTAGAAATTAGAAAATCTGAAAATAAGAATGAAAATCTGAAAATTCAAAAGAATGAAAATCCGAAAATTCGAAAAAACTCAAAAATCAGAAATAACTCACTAATAATAACTATTAAATTATAGGTATTGGAATTTGCTTTCAAATTTGGCTGTTAGTGAATAGGGATGGCCGAACTGTTCGCCCGGCAGTCGGTTCGCAGTGAATTTTGCGTGTTCGTGATTCGCCCGATCGGCGGATTATTGCCGCTGTTCGCCCAGCAGACAAATATGTGTTTACAGTGTGAAAGAACTTTGTCCCATGATGACACATCCATCATGGGGGTACAGGACAGCCAATTGAGACATTTCAGCACATGGACAATTGGGCATACCCCCTACCTTATAAATAGACCTGATCTGGAGGCCATTTTACATTCTGTCTTATGTCAGTGTAGGGACAGGACGCTGTGTGCAGCAGGGAGAGACTGTAGTGACACAAATCACTAGCTATTAGGTCCACAAAAGTCCTTTTAAGGACTGGTATAGGTGTAGTACAGTATATAGGGTTCAGTGCACTGCTGTGCTGGTGATTGCAGCTGTCTTTTGTCAGTGCAGGGACAGGACGCTGTGTGCAGCAGGGACAGTCAGTTTAATCACTAGCTAGCTATTACTATCAGGTCCACAAAGGTCCTTTTAAGGACTGGTATAGGTGTACAATATATAGGGTGCTGGTGCATTGCAGTGCTGCAGATTACTACTCTTTTCTGCAGCTGTCTTTTATCAGTGTAGGGACTGAGGGTCAGTCTGCAAATCACTAGCTACTAGGTCCACAAAGGTCCTTGTAAGGACTGGTATAGGTGTACAATATATAGGGTTGTGATGCACTGCTGCTGACTGCTGCCCTATTCTGCAGCAGTCTTTTATCAGTGTAGGGACTGAGGTACAGTCTGCAAATCACTAGCTACTAGGTCCACAAAGGTTCGTTGTCAAATGCCCTGGGGTCCAGGACATTTTGCGGCAGGCAAGGAAAATCTCAGCCCATTTCAGAAGATCTTACACGGCCATGGCTCGCCTTGCTAACATTCAGCGGTGACACAATCTGCCGGTCAGACGTCTTATTTGCGATTGCCCGACGCGATGGAACTCAACCTTCTATATGCTTGATAGGCTGCTCCAGCAGAACGTGCAGTTAACGTCTACATGTACAAACTCTGCAGCAAAACAGGTTCTGGGGAGCTTGGTTTTTTTTTCACCGCGCTAGTGGCTGCTCATACGTGATGCATGCAGACTTCTGCGGCCATTTGATGAGATCACCAAACTGGTCAGTTGCAGCCATGGCGCCATCAGTGACATGGTACCTTATGCCTTCTTTATGGAGTGTGCATTGCATTGTGTCATTGATCAAGCCATGGAGGAGCAGGAAGTTGTGGAAGTCGCAATGCTGGATGAATTCCGGGGGGGGGGGGCTACTCTATCTGAGACAAGTCAACAACAGGAGTCTGAAGACTCTGGAAGAGGAGTCAGAGGAGGATGGTGCCGGGGTGGATGAGGAGGAGCAAGAAGAGCATGCTTTAAACCTTTCTGGGATCCCTGTTGTTGTGCGCAGATGGGGAGAGGAGAACGAGGAGGACGACATTATCCTGGATGATGAGCAGGAGCCAGGCCACCACACCGCTTCCAGTTTAGTGCAAATGGGGGCCTTCATGCTCCAGTGTTTTAACAGGGACCCCCATATAAAAAGCATAAGGGTCAAGGACCAGTACTGGGTGTCAATGTACTTAGACGCCCAGTACAAACACAAAATGGCGAAAATGTTACCACCGTCACAGAGGGCTGTCAGAATGGAGCACTTCCAGGCCTTGCTTCGCAGAGGCGTACCTAGAGTTTCCAGCTCCCTTGGCGAGAATCTGTATCGGCGCCCCCCCTCTCATTATACATTGTCACCCCCGTATTTTTGAATATGTTTTTAAGTAGCCTTGCAGGATAAATGCCATTTTTGCATTACACTACACACTGACCACTACACTACACTACACACTGACCAGACAGCCACACACTGACCTAACCACCACACACTGACCACTACACTATACACTGACCACTACACACTGACCTCACCACCAACACACTGACCTGACCACCACACTACACACTGATCTGACCACCACACACTGACCTTACCACCACACTACACATTGATCTGACCACCACACACTGACCACTACACTACACACTGACCACGACACTATACACTGACCACTACACACTGACCTGACCACCGCACACTGATCTGACCACCACACACTGACCACTACACTACACACTGACCACTACACTACACACTAACCTGACCACCACACACTAACCTGACCACAACACACTGACCTGACCACTACACACTGACCTGACCACCACACTACACACTGATCTGACCACCACACACTGATCTGACCACCACACCACACACTGATCTGACCACCACACTACACACTGATCTGACCACCACACACTGACCTGACCACCACACACTGACCTGACCACCACACTACACACTGATCTGACCACTACACACTGACATGACCACCACACACTGACCACTACACTACACACTGACCACTACACTACACACTGACCGCTACACACTGACCTGACCACTACACACTGACCTGACCACCACACACTGACCACTACACTACACACTGACCACTACACTACACTACACACTGACCAGACAGCCACACACTGACCTAACCACCACACACTGACCACTACACACTGACCTCACCACCAACACACTGACCTGACCACCACACTACACACTGATCTGACCACCACACACTGACCTTACCACCACACTACACATTGATCTGAACACCACACACTGACCACTACACTACACACTGACCACGACACTATACACTGACCACTACACACTGACCTGACCACCGCCCACTGATCTGACCACCACACACTGACCACTACACTACACACTGACCACTACACTACACACTAACCTGACCACCACACACTGACCTGACCACTACACACTGACCTGACCACCACACTACACACTGATCTGACCACCACACACTGATCTGACCACCACACCACACACTGATCTGACCACCACACTACACACTGATCTGACCACCATACACTGACCTGACCACCACACTACACACTGACCTGACCACCACACTACACACTGATCTGACCACCACACACTGACATGACCACCACACACTGACCACTAAACTACACACTGGCCACTACACACTGACCTGACCACTACACACTGACCTGACCACCACACACTGACCACTAGACCACACACTGACCACTACACTACACACTGACCACTACATTACACACTGAACACTACACTGCACACTGATCTGACCACTACACACTGACCTGACCACCACAAACTGACCTGACCACCACACACTGACCACTACACTACACACTGATCTGACCACTACACACTGACCTGACCACTGCACACTGACCTGACCACCGCACACTGACCTGACCACCACACTGACCACTACACTACACACTGACCTGACCACTGCACACTTACCTGACCACTACACACTCACCTGACCACTACACACTCACCTGACCACTGCACACTGACCACCACACTCTGATCTGACCACCACACACTGACTACCACACACTGACCAGACTTACTGACTGCTCCCTCTCCCCAGACCATGTCCAACACCCTGGGTAAGCAACACGACTCCCAAAACATGGTGGCCAAAGAACAGGGACACAGATAAAAATTAGGAGGACAGAGCCGGGTTGAGACACTTACTGGTGTGGAATGTCACCCGCACAGCCCCCCTCGCTACGCCAATGAGCAGGGCAGCCATCAGAAATTTTAGCAGGATGAGCAGGTGAAAGAAAAAACACACGAGTGCAGCCACCACATCTAAAATTTGTAAAGCTGCAATAAAATAAATGTTTGCTTTGGAGGTGGGAGCAGAGAGAGAGTGCGAGAGAGAGAATGGGGGGGGGGGGAGAGACAGAGAAGAGAGAGAAAAGCGAGAGAGGGGAGAGGGAGAGAGAGGGGGATGTGGAGAGAGAGAGAGAGGGGGAGGGAGGGGGAGAGAGAGAAAGAGAAGAGAGAGAGAAGAGAGAGAGGAGAGGGAGGGGGAGAGAGAGAGAGGGGGAGAGAGGGGAAGGGGAGGGGGAGAGAGAGAGAAAGAGGGGGGAGAGAAGAGAGAGAAAGAGGGGGAGATAAGAGAGAGAGAGGATAGGGAGGGGGAGAGAGAGAGGGAGGGGGAGAGGGAGGGGGAGAGAGAGGGAGAGGGAGGGGGAGAGAGAGGGGGAGGGAGGGAGAGAGAGAGAAGAGAGGGGGGAGAGAGAGAAGAGAGAGGGAGAGAGAGAAGGGAGAGGGGGAGGGGAGGGGGAGAGAAGGAGAGAGAGAGAAGAGAGGGGGGGGAGAGGGAGAGAGAGAGGAAAGGGAGGGGGAGAGAGAGAGGGGGAGAGAGAGAGAAAAGGAGAGAGCGAGGGGAAGGGAGGGAGAGAGAGAGGAAATAGAGGGGGGAGGGAGAGAGAGAGAGAGGGGGGAGGGAGAGAAGAGAGAGAAAGAAGGGGGAGAGAAGAGAGAGAGAGAGGGGGGAGGAAGAGAAGAGAGAGAGAGAGATGGGGAGGGACAGAAGAGAGAGAGGGAGAGAGAAAGAGAGAGAGGGGAGAGAGAGAGCGAAGAGAAGAGAGAGAGAGAGGAGTCAGGGTCTGGTCACTCACTTGGATGGTCTCCGGGAGCTCTCATTCACTGTCGGCTTGTTTAATCTTCCCGTCCCCACATTCCTACAGATGCAGCACTACCGATGCTGCACCCCTCCAGTGCTCCAGATACCCCTGCATTATGCCACTGGCTGAGACTTAGGAGCCAGTGCAGCGGGCGGCCTCTGCGGGAGTTGGGACTAGTGTGGCACCAGTAGAACACTGCCCACTTGCGCCCCCCCACCTGCGCCCCCGGCGTGCGCCGGTCTCGCCAACCCCCTAGTATGGCCCTGTTGCTTTGAGAAATGCTGCATTCTGCTTTTGCGTGCACTGGCAGAGGAGGAATTCCCACTCCCAGAGAAAGAGTTGTGGGTACCAATCCAACAGCGCCTGCAAGAAGAGGCCGGTTTGAAGATGTGTTGGTGACTTCTGATATGAGGTCATTATTTCAGCCGACCCATCGTCAGGTCTCATCCGGATCCAGCATCAGGGAATGCCTAGACCGACAGGTGTCCGACTACATCGGGTTAACAGCCGATGTGGACGCTCTGAGGAGTGATGAACCCCTGGACTACTGGGTGGGCAGGCTTGACCTCTGGCCAGAGCTTGCCCAATTTGCAATGGAACTGTTGGCTTGCCCCTCGTCCAGTGTCCTGTCTAAAAGGACGTTTAGCACAGCAGGGGGATCGTGACCGATAAGCACACTCGCCTAGCTCATGACAGTGTTGACTACCTCACATTCATAAACATGAATGAGGCATGAATCTCGGAGGAATTAAACACATGTGACCAGTCGACCATGTTTATCTCTATAAACAATTTATTTAATCAAGCACACCGACCTTTTTTCTACATTTGGCTCACTTCCTTGTACAAAAAAAGCATACCGTACTATATGCCCGTACACTCCTGTTTGAAGAGGTTGAGCGGTGTCATATTTTTGGTGCCCAGCAGCGAGTTGATGGTATCAGTGCTGCTGTCAGTGCTCTCTATCTCGGTGCTGGTGTCAGTGCTATCTCTCTATCTCGGTGCTGGTGTGGTGTCAGTGCTCTCGATCTCTGTGCTGGTGTGGTCTCAGTGCTCTCTATCTCGGTGCTGGGGTCAGTGCTCTATATCACGGTGCTGGTGTCAGTGCACTCTATCACGGTGCTGGGGTCAGTGCTCTATATCACGGTGCTGGTGTCAGTGCACTCTATCACGGTGCTGGTGTCAGTGCTCTCTATCTCGGTGCTGGTGTCAGTGCTCTATATCACTGTGCTGGTGTCAGTGCTCTATATCACTGTGCTGGTGTCAGTGCTCTATATCACTGTGCTGGTGTCAGTGTTCTATATCTCGGTGCTGGTGTCAGTGCTCTATATCACGGTGCTGGTGTCAGTGCTCTATATCTCAGTGCTGGTGTCAGTGCTCTATATCACGGTGCTGGTGTCAGTGCTCTATATCACGGTGCTGGTGTCAGTGCTCTATATCACGGTGCTGGTGTCAGTGCTCTATATCATGGTGCTGGTGTCAGTGCTCTATATCACGGTGCTGGTGTCAGTGCACTCTATCACGGTGCTGGTGTCAGTGCTCTCTATCTCAGTGCTGTTGTCAGTGCTCTATGTCACGGTGCTGGTGTCAGTGCTCTATATCACGGTGCTGGGGTCAGTGCTCTATATCACAATGCTGGTGTCAGTGCTCTATATCACGGTGCTGGTGTCAGTGCACTCTATCACAGTGCTGGTGTCAGTGCACTCTATCACGGTGCTGGTGTCAGTGCTCTCTATCTCGGTGCTGGTGTCAGTGCTCTATATCACAATGCTGGTGTCAGTGTTCTATATCACTGTGCTGGTGTCAGTGCTCTATATCTCAGTGCTGGTGTCAGTGCTCTATATCATGGTGCTGGTGTCAGTGCTCTATATCACGGTGCTGGTGTCAGTGCTCTATATCACGGTGCTGGTGTCAGTGCTCTATATCACGGTGCTGGTGTCAGTGCACTCTATCACGCTGCTGGTGTCAGTGCTCTCTATCTCGGTGCTGTTGTCAGTGCTCTATATCACGGTGCTGGTGTCAGTGCTCTAAATCTCGGTGCTGGTGTCAGTGCTCTATATCACAGTGCTGGTGGCAGTGCTCTATATCCCATGCTGGTGTCCGTGCTCTATATCTCATGCTGGTGTCAGTGTTTTATATCACAGTGCTGGTGTCAGTGCACTCTATCACAGTGCTGGTGTCAGTGCTCTATATCACGGTGCTGGTGTCAGTGTTTTATATCACAGTGCTGGTGTCAGTGTTCTATATCACGGTGCTGGTGTCAGTGCTCTAAATCTCGGTGCTGGTGTCAGTGCTCTATATCACAGTGCTGGTGGCAGTGCTCTATATCCCATGCTGGTGTCCGTGCTCTATATCTCATGCTGGTGTCAGTGTTTTATATCACAGTGCTGGTGTCAGTGCACTCTATCACGGTGCTGGTGTCAGTGCTCTATATCACGGTGCTGGTGTCAGTGTTTTATATCACAGTGCTGGTGTCAGTGTTCTATATCACGGTGCTGGTATCAGTGCTCTATATCACGGTGCTGGTGTCAGTGCTCTATATCACGGTGCTGGTGTCAGTGCTCTCTATCACGGTGCTGGTGATCATCTCCTGCACTCTCTTCATAGCCTACCCTGACCTTTCCTCTCCTCCATTGCCTTCATGCGCTCCTGAGTCCTGAATTGTCAAAATTTCACAGATAAAAAAAGAATGCTTGTAGTTGTTGATCCCAGATTCACTTCATACATGTGTTATGTCAGTGGCCATGTGGCCATATCTCATGCTGGTGTCCGTGCTCTATATCACGGTGCTGGTGTCAGTGTTTTATATCACAGTGCTGGTGTCAGTGCACTCTATCACGGTGCTGGTGTCAGTGTTCTATATCACGGTGCTGGTGTCAGTGCTCTATATCACGGTGCTGGTGTCAGTGCTCTATATCACGGTGCTGGTGTCAGTGCTCTATATCACGGTGCTGGTGTCAGTGCTCTCTATCACGGTGCTGGTGATCATCTCCTGCACTCTCTTCATAGCCTACCCTGACCTTCCCTCTCCTCCATTGCCTTCATGCGCTCTTGAGTCCTGAATTGTCAAAATTTCACAGATAAAAAAGAATGCTTGTAGTTGTCGATCTCAGATTCACTTCATACATGTGTTATGTCAGTGGCCATGTGGTGGGACTATGTGTGCACAGCTAGTAAGTATTTTGTGGCTGAAGGTTTTTAAGGTTTGCCTGCCATTGAAGTCAATGGGGCCCGCCGCGAACTTGGCGGTTCGCAAACTTTTGGCCACATTCGCGAAATGTCCCGTCGGAGGTTCATCCATCTCTATTTGTGAATGTAACGAGTACAAATTTATATGAAGTTGCGAATTATCCAGAATAAGGACTGCTGTATCTATGGTGGGAAGGCGCCATTGACACCCAAAGACCAATTTTTCTGCACCTGTTTGACAGGTGCATATCATTACAATTTTTTACAGCAAGGCCAATTCTTGCTTGTATTTAAGATTACCTTTATAGGGTTACGGTGGGAAGGCGCCACCAACACCGAAAGACCAATTTTTACGCACCCGTTACTTCTATACAAAGTGACCGCAGACTGTATCCAAAAATCTCCAATCTTATTCTCAGTGCACTACATTGTGGCCTCATTATACACACTTGCTCCAAAGCTGTTGATGAGCAAAATAAAGGCAGCTTGCAGGGAAAATTTAATTTTTTGGGCTTTATAAATGCAATTATTGCTGCAGTAGATTCTAGACATGGTACAGATCTGCCACTTTACAGGTAGACTAAGGGGATCCCCAGGCACTATATTGGAAGGAATTTTTAGGCTTTCATTTTAAAAATGCTCATTTAAAAATTTAATTTTTCAAAAACTTTTTTTTTACTGATACATGTCCCCCCCAGGGCAGGACCCAGACCCCTATTGTATACCCAATTACTTGCATATAAGCCTTCAAAACAGGCACTTATTATTTTTGACATTAGGGTCCCATTGACTTTAATGGGGTTCATTATTCAGGCCTAAATTTTTTCGGTGTTCGAAAGTTCTGGTGCAAACCAAACAAGGGTCCTTTCGGCCCATCCCTAATTACAAATTGAAGTGTTTAAGCCCAACAATGCCTTATTATATCTACATGATTGCTAAAAGATAATATGATATGTTATTGGTTCGTGTTATTATGAAGGGATCTTACATTATTTCTGTGTGGAAGAATTAGTAAACACTGTCCATGGGGATTTGTTTTAGCTTCCTCTGGACCAACACTGCAGTGAGTTCTGAGGTTTACCTAATGGGCATAATTTTTATGAACCTATTTATCTATGTTAGTATTATCCCTGTTTGCATCATTAACACATCTACTGTAAATGCTGGCTTAATGTAGAAATTAATTATTGCTCAGATCCAGGTGTACACTATAGAACTGGAAGGTGCAATATACATGTCTTATGTTTACATTCTAGGAAAAAAGACAAATATGACATATAAATGCTAATAAGATTACCTTTTTTTTAATAGGGTTTAACTGTCATAATGAGAGGGTCCCCAAAAAGTACATCAAATGAGACTTTAAATATACCTCCAAGTGTATGATGCAGACACAAAGCAAAGGTATTAAATATTGACACTTTATTTAAATATTAAAAAGGACAAAGACAGCTTAATACCAATTGTTCAAGTTAGCAATCCAAAGTTACTGTTCATATGGCCTTGAGATCAACTTATGAACTTATCAACGCATTTCATCAGGACCTGGGATCTCAATATAAAAGTGCTGTACTAATACATATAAATAAATTCTTATTATGACATTTTATACAAGATCTTGAAAGTACATATAATACATCATGTATCACAATACGTGAAAAACTATTCATATTAATCTATATAACCATTCTGAATTGAAAGAAAGATAGAGGAAACAGAAGAAGAGCATACATAATATTATAATAGACAATGCACTTATATAAGATAATATTAGTTGTCAAAAAAGCTTCACCTATAAATAAACATGTAGGAGTAATGGCTAGAGGCAGTCTGCCGGGCCCATGGGGAGAAGCCAATTTCAATGCACTGCACAGAAAAAATATGTCTGTGCCTGTATAACAAAACATAATTTTTGTATGCAGAGTAATATTCAATGGAAAAAAGGGATGAAGAAGAAAGCCAGGAAAGGAAAAAAGGGTAGGGAAAAAGGAGGAGGGGAGGGTAAATAAGGTAGGAGGGAAGGAAAACAGGAGGAAGGGAAAAGAAGGGGCGGAAGCAATAATGAGGGAAATTGGGGGGAGGGGGAGAAGGTAGGGGGGATTGGAAGGAAAAGTGAAGGAAAGAAAAAGGAAACAAGAAAAAAAGGGGGAAGAGAGCTGAATACAGGAGTCCTAAGAGTCTTACCCATAAAAAACATAGTTGGCCATTACTTCATGTATATTCAAAAACTTTCAATGAGGGGATTGAAGTATGCAGTCCTTAGAATGGGAGACTAGAGAGGGAATAGGGAAAAAGAAAAAAACATAAGAATATCCATTATTAAAGGAGGCCTATGTGAAAAACAATCCACCTAAAATACTCCAGCCTCTCCAAAAGATCCTACAAAAGCTTCCTCAAGTGGATAAATAAATGGCTAACCTGCTCTTAATACACAATATCACCAACCAACATCAAAGTATGTGTTCAAGATGGTGCACAGTGTACCACCACAAACAGGCCAGCTATATATGATGAGGGTGATCTGGGAGGTGCTCCCTGAGGCCACCCCCTTCCTCAGGCGAAGGCCAATCAGAACCTAGAGACCCAAGAGATAGGAACAGGCTCCTCCACTCACTGAGTATACGGGTAACATGCAAGTGTTCCCAGAGTAGTGCTACAATAGGTGGAACAATCACCTGGCCATCCCAGGAATCCTTGCTAAATCCTTGCTGAACAGAAAATGGCAGGTCTGGTGGACTGGAAGTGATGTGGGAAGCAAGCCAGTGGCCAGCAGTGGTCTGAGTCATCACGTATGACGTCACTTCCAGACATACAGTGTGTGTGTTCCACAATGGAATGCACCAAAGTGGAGTAAAGGGCAAGGAGGTGTAAAAGGTAATGCCACCGAGCCAGAACCACCTGGGGTACACGCACAGTGCTTCACCGAGCCTGACAACTCTAGGACATACTGTGGGGCAATCTGCCACAAGTATCCCTCACTTGGGAGACATGAACCCAGCAGTACAAACCACCAAAAGCCAGATCTCCTAAAAAGGAGAAACATGTCTAAATTGCATCTTATCGTAGCTACATAAAAAAACAACTTATTATTATTATTATTATATACATATCAGTCCTTCCTTCTTACTATTCCAATAAAAGGGTTACGAACCTAAAAAAATAAAAATAAATAACAACTCTATTTACATGTTCAAAAATATTGATAATAATCAACATTTAAACCAGGGGTTCATGTATCAAGTATTACTAGATCAATTTGAAAAGAGAATGTTTAAAACATAACACCAATGCTTAAAGAAAGGGAGCAAAACAGCGCTTCCACAGCAGATGGGATCTGTTTATAGCCTCGAAACTTACTCCCAGGGAATGAGCCCAACGTGAAGAACACTCTTTCCTTTATAATGGACCCCTATTAATTTTAACTTCTACAACCTGATCACTATAGTCAGCAGGACAGCGGATTTTCGGACCCCCCCCCCCCCCCCCCAACTGGACCCTTCCCTCACTGACTGATTGAACTTCTTTTGGATACCCCTTCCCCCCTATGTGTCTCTGACATACCGGCACTCAGGTCGTTTCATCCCCCACACCCCCACCCCGCCGTCCCCTCCTCCCCCTTTTTCTTTTATTTTTTCAGATATGCTGTAAATCGTATTTTGGTTCTTCTAAAGTTAGCATAGTATCTAGCTATTTACAGATCCATCCAGTTGATTCCCCCCCTTTCTCCTTCTCTCTGAAGGGGGAATATTTTGTCTACCAATCCTCGTGCATTGCACTGTAGTCCTGCACCATGATCATTGCACTTATCTAACCTGTAATCTACAGCAAAAAAAAAAAATTGATATCCTTGTGAATTGTTTATTACTTTGTCAGTGACTATCTTTTTTTCAATAAAATCTTATTAAAAAAAAAAGAAAGGGAGCAAAGCTAACTGCATCATTTAGCCCTGGTAGAATTGTTGCCTGTAGTTTATGGATCTGTTGAACCTTTTAATTAAAATCATCTCCTCTTGGGGAGCAATGAACACGTGTCAAAGCCTGAAATTTGAGAGAGTCTGTTCTATAATTTTGGTGCATGGCAAAATGTCTGTCCACAGTTTTTTTTCTGTAGTGCCACAGTGTATATCATGATCCTTATGTGCTTCCAAAAGCTATGTTTTGTTTTACCCACATAGTAGCTTCCATAGCCACATGTGAGTAAATATATTCCAATTAACAAAATGCATTGCCTCAAAGTTTTCACCACTTGACAGTATAAAAGATTTACCATGTTTTATGAACTGACAATATGTACATGTCCCACACATGAAGGTGCCCCATTGGAGAGATCCACAGGGGTCCTTACTTTTACTTCCAGTGAAATGACTGGCCACCAAGAGATTCTCTAAGAATTGGTTATGTTCAAGAGAAAAATCTGTTGTTCCCACCCTCCCCAGATAGAGGTTAGCGTATAATGGAGGACAAGTTGTCCCCTTCCGCCACTCACTGCACCTTAAGGTAGTGGGAACCAGCCAAGGTGAAAGCATTTTGGATGAGAATGAATAGTAACATCTCAAGAATAAAGGCATTATAGCGTATAGCCGCAACACACCTTTCACTTAGGAAAGTAGATATCACCGATAGCCCCTTTTCATGTGGGATACTTGAGTATACTGTAAGGCATCCACATCAATGGATACTAATATTATGACTGGGATAACATACATGCTGTCAAGAACTTTGTATTTCAAACAACCCATTCCAGAGATAATTTGTCTCCCTGGTGGGTTGTGTATCGATTTGTGCATCTTTGGCAATGCATAAAATTTTGGTACATTATGACTAACTTTAGGGAAATCCTTTGTTTGAAAATAAGATTGGCTAGAAAAGCTCAATCATTGTAAAGATTTGCCTTTAGTAATCCACAATCATAGAGAGGGAAATCTTGCAATACCATTGAGTGTGTAGTAGAATTCTGAGACACATTGTATAGTTTGGTGGTCTTGATAATCAGATTACCTCCTTTGTCTGAGGGATTTCCAGCTATATCTTGTCTAGATTGTAGTTGTTGCAAAGCCATTCTTTGTGTATAGGTCAAATTAGATTGATGGGATGATGGTTCTAATTGTTGAATAATATGAGTGGAATAAGCCAAAATAATTTCAAATTAGAATTTGAAAGAGTAGGACATTTTGATAACTTATGCCTATACTCATAGTGGGTGTCAACAGGATTCTCAGAATCCCTCAAATTAATTAAAGCTTGTGACATTTTGTTTGGATCATCCCATACTCCTCCTTCCATCTCCAATTGGTTCAATATTTTTAACATCTTATAGTCTGCACTGGAGCATTTCAAATCCCGGTTTGTCTTTCGATTGGCTGGTATACCAATATGCTTTAAAATGTAATTTCTTTGCAAGGAGATTAACATTTTTAATACTATCAAAGTAGACAATATTGCGGGAAGGGCAAAAATTGTACCTAAACCCAGCACTTCTAATTCTGTAGTCATAAATGAATAAGGAGTGAGATTAATAGCATCAAAAGTGAGTGAAGTGTTTAAATAAACTGAAGCACATACTGGTTCATATTGCTTTCTGTTGGGGTCTTGTGTTGTGAAATGTTCACCTTTACTTTAGGAGCCGGTGTAACTAAAAAAAATCTTACCTTGTGTGGGAACTGCACCTGTGTCTGGTTTCACATTATTATTAGTGCTCTCCTCTACATTTGAAGGCGGGAGAGTCTTTGTTGAGTCTTTCTTTTGTAGGGGTGTGAACGACTATTAGAAGTGTTACCACTTGTGCCGTCATCCGTGGTGGAAGCAAGGGGATGGAATTGATGTTCCTTCTGTGGTCCCTGTTGGATTTTGCTTTGTGTATACCTACAGTATAGGAGAAAGCAGTAGAAATGTCAGAAACATTGTCATCATCCAATGTCCTATTTCTATCCAATACCTTAGATTTGAGAATGCCTATTTTGGGAGAATTCCATCTATAAGCATGTCCCAGTTTAAATGCCACTAAATCTCTAGAAAAATGTTTGTCCTTATTTTGAACCAATTGTCTATTGTAATTAATTACATGTTTTAGTTCTTTATAATATGTTTGAAATTAAGTTGATTGTTAATGTATCATATATAACTTAGTCTGGATATTTTGTATCTCCATATCTAATTTGGCACTTTCTGAGTCATAATGTTGTTTAAGGATCCTTAACATATTTAACAGACATGTAGTTAAGTTATCCTCCCATTGGGTCTATAGTGATTTAGGGGGATACCTGAGAGTTGGAAAGACTTTTAATGGATAGATGTCTTTTCATGGACATTGTACCTTTGGAGGTATATTTAAAGACCCATTTTTTATGTACTTATATTTGTGTGTATTACGATAAGGATGATACCTCCAAAGGCAAGAGTTGTTTTAAAACCCCATCCCCATATATAATACAGTATGTTAGTCATAAGTAGATGACTATTCAGGCCTTAATGGTGGGACCCAGCATGGCAATTAAACTATTGCTGTTTTCTATATTGGGTGGCTCTTTCACACTAAAACCATGAAAAAAAGACTATTGCAGTATAGGTGGCTTGCAGCTTTTCCACTGGATCTCAGGGAGGCCATACATGATTATTTTTTTTCGTTCAACCATCAAGTTGAACAAAAACAAATGAGCTGATTCCCTCATTTAATGTGGATGGATGTCACAGTCAGGGGTCAGGTTTGAAAGCCAGTAGTTATAGCAGTAGAGAGGCTCCCACTGATAATCTGGATAAGTACAGCAGCAGACCACCCTGGCAGATGACACAGGTGCACCCAAGATGCAGAGTCTAAGCATTAATCAGTGTTCAACAGACCTCCGGATGGTGGAGTTGGATTTTTCTGTGTATTAGTACCAGGTCGCGGACCTTAGAATCATCCCACCAGTAGATGAGTAAGCCGGAGTCCAGTAGCAGATAGAGCATCTAAGGATCACACAGAAGTGTAGTGGGTAAACTAGCTAAAGGTAAGTAAGAAGTGGTCACAGGTTGGGATTAAGCAGATGCTTAGCCGAGGAATAAGCCAAAAGTAAGTAACAAGTGGTGGTGGAGATACAAATGACAGCAAGAGTGACAAGAGTGAGATATTGGCCAGATAGAGCACATTCATTTGGCAAACAGGAAGTGAAAAAGCATGGCTTAAGTAGGGAGTTCATGGGATGAGCAAGGAGGTCAAGGTTCAACAGAGAGAAGGCAGGGTTGTCCAGCATCTCAGGTGGCTCAGCAAGAAGTGACATTGTCAGACACAGGAGAGGTTGCAGGTTTAAACCTGGGTCTTGACAATGGGGGCATTCTCCCATTATGCTATTATATTCTGCCGGCAGAGATCCTTCCCCACAGGCAGAATACAACGAACAGTGTTTCCAGCTATATCTGGTAGCATTTATCATTCAGAAAAAATCTGACAGGCTGTTCAAGTCGATCGATTGAATCAGCCACATTTGATACATGTGTGGCTAGCTTGACACTGCACCATAAATTGGTATCACTTTGAGTACTTTGCTAGTCTCTCTCTACTTGTTAAGTGCTGATCACATGAAGTGTTTATTATATATAAACTGTGTAAACACTTTATAAGAACTTTCTAAACACACACACACACACAGCTTAATTATTAATTAAGTATAAATAACTTAATTATTTTACCACAATCGTTTTTTATTTATTATTTACATTTTGTATTATTTGACGTACCTTGTAATCCTTTCCTTCTTAATAATAAACGTTTATTAATAAATGTTTTTATTTTAATGCTAGTACTGAAGTGCATTTCATATCTCAATGTTTCATACCCTTAAAAGTAATCTTTAAAGTTAAAAAGTACCAAAAATAACATTTAACACAAGCTAAATGCTCTAGCTTTTACCCCAGCAATAATAAGATGCAGCTGACTGCACCAAATGTGTAATCCTTATTGAATGACTCTGTAAACACATAGGTCTGGTTGTTTTTAAGTTCTAACAACTGCCCTCTGTATGTATCATAGAAGAAGGTTTTAACGCATTGAATGACAAAAGAGTATCAGGGCTGAATATACATTTTAAGACTATGGCTGGAATGTATTATGTGGAATTTAGCTTATAAAGCTAATTTGAATTGACTTTCTGACTCTTTTGAGCTCAGCACATTTGCAATATTTCCTGAATAATATTCAAAGTTTACTCATTAATTTTACTTTTTACTTGTTACCCAGAGCCACTGTTTAATTTAGTATCCTTTTCATTGACACAAGGATGTATTTTTGCTAAGTTCAACTAGTATTTGCATGTTTATGTAAGTAACACTTTAAGCTGCCTATTGTCACCTGTTTATAGATTAAATATCAATCTGCAGCACAATAGGAAAATGTAAATTTTGATGAATTGTTGGGATTGTGTGTGGGAGGCAGAAAGAGACAAATCTTTCTAAAATGGTAAAATCATTCAAAAGGAATTTTTTACAGGGTTGCATTCAATGAAAATTCAAATGATAATTTTTTTTTACAAGTCTATTTGCACTTTATTTCTTATTTGGTGGGTTTGGAACAAAATGTTTACTCTGATACGGAAAACTTCAGGGATTCCAGTCCCCCAACAACCTTGAATATCTCTATAAAATGTACCTGCCTATATATAAACAACGACTCATTTTTTTTTTATGTTGTTAGCTGCAAAACTCACTATAGCTTGACCATGGAAGAAGATCTATGTGTGTATGTAATTATACAGAAGAACGGTATCCTGGATTATGCTTAATGAACAAATTATTCGTGTAGTCAATGACACTACTAAGTGTTTTGAAGCTATCTGGAGCCCTTGGGCTGACTATGTGAAGCTCTAGGAGAGGTGGCTAGCTTGGGCTCACTCCCTATGCGCTTCATGCTGTACCACTCTCTACGGGTTTCTTTCTCTTTCTCACTATACTCCTCTATCCTTTTTCATCTCTCTTGTTCTCTTTCTTTTGTTCGCCATTATCTTCTCCATGGCCTTTGGTAGTAAGGGCTGTCTCTTTATTTCTGCCATAGTTATAGTTCCTGGCATATTTATGTAGCATTTCCAATGATGTCTTGTCATGACTAATTGCCTTTTCAGATGGTCATGCAGACATTCTATATGGTTCTTTTCCCTAATCTTATTTTGGAGAGATACGGTCTGAGATTATTTAGTCTTTCTCTATATGGCTTTGCAATTTGAAGAATGTTTACTTCTTTGCTGTTTGTGAAAGCTTGCACCGGGGCTCTGGTTGTCAAAATGACTAATGTGTGTTTTATCTCTGTTTTATTTAAACTTTTTAATAAAAGTAATTGAAAGCAAAAAATGTACCCTTCTCTCAATTTAACTGCTTTCCAACCACCCGCTGTTTGACGGCGTCAGAATGGCTCCCCTGTGCGAATTACCGTAGCTGCGCACCTGATGCAGTGCTGAGGAGCTGATACGTGTGCCACCTGTGATGTCTGCCGGGCACACGCGATCGATCCTGACAGAGCCAGAACAAGGATCTGTGTGTTACTTTAAACAAACAAATCCACGTTCTGACAGGGTAGAGGACACAGATTGTGTGTTCCTAATATATAGGAACACCGATCAGTCTCCTCCCCCTAGGCAGTCCCATCTCCCCACAGTTAGAACACACTGAGGGAACACAGTTAACCCCTTGATTGTCCCTAGTGTTAACCCCTTCTCTGCCAGTGACATTTATACAGTAACCAGTGGCTATTTTTAGCTCTGATCACTGTATAAAATGTTAGTGGCCCCAAAACAGTGTCAAAAGTGTCCGATTTGTAAGCCACAATGTCGCAGTCCCAATGAAAATTGCAGATCGTCACCATTACTAGTAAAAAAAAAAAAAAAAATTACAATCAATATATGCTCACTGCAATTTGTTTACTAAAATTATATAGATTACATATCAGCCTCAACTGAAGAAAACATTTAATTTTTTTTTTTTTTTTAAATTGGGGATATTTATTAATGCAAAAAGTAAAATATATTGTGTTATTTTTTTTATTTTTTTTTATTGGTTTATGGACAGCTGGAGAGGTGCCCCCCTGCCACCACTTCCGGTCCTTTACACCGCAAAATTTTTTAAAGCATGGAGATTTTTAAGTACCATAGTTTGTCGCCATTCCATGAGCCTGCACAATTTTAAAGCATGACATGTTAGGTATTAATTTACTCACCGTAATGTCATCTTTCATATTATATAAAAAATTGAGTTCTTATTTTTTCATTCAAAAAAGTGTATTCGCCTTCCTCCACCGCCTGACCAATTAGAAAGCGCAGCATGCTTCACACATGCACAGTAGGGAACCGGCTATGAAGCTGAAAGGCTTCACTACTGGGCTCCCTTACCAGAAATGGTGGCGAGTGCACCGTCAGCCGGTCCGAAGATCGGCTGCGGTGTCAACATCGTGGGCTCTGTAGACAGGTAAGTGTCCATATATTATAAGTTAGCAGCTGCAGTATTTGTAGCTGCTGACTTTAAATTTTTTTGTGAGGGGCCTGGACCTCCTCTTTAACCACTTTCAGACCAGACTATTTTGCTGGCTTAAGACCAGAGCACTTTTTGTGATTCGGCACTGCGTTGCTTTAACTGACAATTGCCTGGTCGTGCGACGTGGCTCCCAAACAAAATGTATGTCCTTTTTTTCCCACAAATGGAGCTTTCTTTTGGTGGTATTTGATCACCTCTGTGGTTTTTATTTTTTGCGCTATAAACAAAAAACGCATTATTTTTTACTTTTTGCTATAATAAATATCCCCAAAAAATATATAAAACATTTTTTTTCCTCAGTTTAGACCGACACATATTCTTCTACATTTTTTTGGTAAAAAAATTGCAATAAGCGATTATTAATTGGTTTGCGCAAAAGTTATAACGTTTACAATATAGGGGATAGTTTTATGGCATTTTTATTAATATTTTTTTTACTAGTAATGGTGGTGATCAGCAATTTTTATTGTGACTGCAACATTATGGTGGACACTTCGGACATTTTTGACACATTTTTGGGACCATTGTCATTTATACAGCAATCAGTGCTATACAAATGCATGGATTCCTGTTTAAATGACACTAGCAGTGAAGGGGTTAACCAGGAGGTGGCAGTGTAGGAGTTAAGTGTGTCCTAGGTGTGGGGGGCCATGGCTACATTTTACAGATCACTGATCTCTGCTCCAATCACAGGGAGCAGAGATCAGTGTCACTTGTTGCTAGGCAGAAGGGGGAGATGCTGCTTACATCTCCCCGTTCTTCCTCCCCGTGAGAGGGTCGTGGGTACCCCCGCGGTGATTGAGTCCATGGGGCCCGCATCGGGCTCACAGAGGTCCCGACCGGCGTGCGTGTGCCGCCAGCGGCGCGCACACGATGGCATGGTGGCAAATTCAAAGGGACGTACCTGTTTTCAAAGGCCGGTCGGGAAGTGGTTAAGAAGCGGTTAAGTAACAAAAAAAAAATAAAGGAATATAATAAATTGAAGGTTTTTTTCCACTTTTTTTTACATACTGTCACCAGTGTTTTACTGCATCGCCATATGACTCCTGTGGCAGTGATCAGGGATACTGACTGATTACAGTATGTAAAAATAAATAAATACTTTTTTTTTTCAATTTTTTGATCTGGGGGATATCAGGGATTTTTATTTTTTTTTACACTGTTATTCCTTATACAGTGATGCTCACTGTATAAGCAATAGCTTTAGCTGTTATAAATTGGTTTCTCATTCATAAATTGCTTGCTTCTAATTGTGATCTGTGATTGGCTAAGCCAATCAAATGGTACAGGTAGGCAGATATCATGAGATTGTTTGAGCCAGTCCCAGATCACAATAGTAAGCAAGCTGTTCATGAATGGAAAGTCATTCATGACAGGTTGTTTACATTGTGATAATGTGATTGCTATGACCAATCATAGTAATCATATGATACCCAGTTATTGTGTGTCAGTAACAGTAATTCCAAGTGTCCGGTGGATACAGGTCACAAGAGGGGCACACTGTGCACCCCAGCGAGCATGCAGCACACTTCTAAACCACATCAGGCACAATCACGCGTATTGTTTATGTGTGACTGACCCTGCATGTGCTGCCCCACCAGAGTATAGCTGCAGGAGCAAGGCGGCAAGTGGTTAATCATGATGACCCATCGTCACAATGACCTTCCACCCAATGATGTTGCTCCACCACAAAACAATGCTTTACCACAGTCAGTTCCATCACAAACACAGATTTCTAAATAAATTTGTCAGGGATCATGGATGGGGTTGCCACCTCATCCCTTTAAATCCAAACACATTTTAATTACACAGGTTCTGTGGTTGATTAAGGTGGTAATTAAACTCACTCGGTGCCTTATCTGCATTACATTAACCTCAGAACCTATGTAACTAATATGTGTTTGGGTTTAAAAGGATGAGGTGGCAACCCTAATCATGGGTGAAATCATTGACCAAATATGATCATGGACCACATTTGGTCAATGAGAGCTCCTCTGGTCCCCGGCCAGCCTGTTTACAAACAGAAGCTGGGCATTTAAACCTTAGGGGATCAGGTGGGTAAGCAGGCCTAATCTGGAAAGTTTGCTCTGTTCATGTCAAACAGGAAGCTCATCTCCATTGAAAAGCATTAAAAAGCATATTGACTCAAAGCATTACAATCTCAAAGGAGCACAATGTCAGAAAATAATCTTTTTATGTGTTCCTACTGAAAATGATTGTTTATTGTGTAGTAGTTACTGTCAAGAGCTATCCGTCCCCTTGACTGCTACTTTCTTTAACTTTAGTTCAAAGCAATTTTTGCAACAGATCAGCAGACTTTATTTATTTTTTATATTGTACTATTAGTTGTGCACCTTTTCATTTTTATCAACAATTGCTAGATGCTGCCAAATGCTGGCTTCATTGAAATGTATCAAAAATATCACTATATAAATATGGAAAAAATAGAAATAACCAAAATATGGAAATTGCCATGGTTGTCTCGTTTTAAACGGTGCATGCTCTGAGGCTGTCTTTCTGATCCTGTTTTCATTTTACCTAGTGATTTCACACTTGCTATGGACATGTCTTTTGTAGGTCACTAACTCATCCAGCAGTGAAAAATGAATAAGGATGGCATTCCAGGGAGGGCAGCTACTATATTTCTATTCCAAAAGGGTTCCTTATGAGAATGTTTCAGTCCAAACGAAGTATTTTCTACGGTTGGATTCTGGTGGGATATTCCACTTGTATTTCACCTGAAACCTTCTATTACCTTAGACTCTGACCCTCAGCTATTTTAAGGGCTCATGCCCTCTCCAACAGGTAGATACCACAGTAGGTTCACTCTCCATTTTTTTTCTGTGGCAATCTGGTTCCCTCTGGCCTTCATAAATGGCCTATTTAACCCATTTTGTGTATTCCTTTGTTCAATCTTATATACAAGGTTGGTATTCCTTGTAGCCCGTGCCATCACTTCTGCCATATTTTCCACAAAGACTATAGATATTTTCATTGCATTTATCTGACTTTCCCATAATTCTGCTTTCTAGTAGTTTTCCCCTAAGTTTTTAAATTCAAAACATTTTCAAATTGGAATAGTTTTCAATTTGATTACCAATTTCCAAATAGAAAATATAAAAGAAGATAAAGAAATAGAATAGAAAAAATAGAATAGAATAGAAAAGAAAATAACAGAAAATAAAAGAATATAATATAATAGAGTAAAACAGAGCAAAGTAGAATAGAGAATAAAATAACAGGATAGAAGAGAATATACATTAATAGAATAGAATAAAAACAGAATAGAATAAAATAGAAAGAACATAACCATCTTCTAAAATTTGAATAGACAAGAATAAAATACAAAAGAACATAATTAAAAAAACAAAACAATATAATAGAGAGAATATAAAAATTTCCCAAAATGTAAATGGAATCAACTAGAATTTGAATAGAATAGAAAATAATAGATTTGAATAGAATAGAAAATACGACTAGGAAAAAAAAACAACAGAATAGAAATTAATAGAAAGCGTCTAACCATGTTTCTATTCTAATCTATGCTTTTCTATTCTATCAAACTTGAATTGATTCTATTAGAATTTTTGGACATGGTTATATTCTTCTATTCTATTCAATTCTATTGTTTTTTATCATTCTATTATTTTCTATTAGTTTATTCTATTCTAATCAATTTTTTTTCTATTCTATTCTTTTCTATTTAAAATTCAAACTTTTGGAATTTATATTTGTTGTATTCTATTCTACGCTGTTGTTTTTTTTCCTATACTATTCTGTTATTTTCAATTCTATTCTAAGCTATTCTTTTCTATTCTATTCAAATTGAATTGATTATATTTGAATTTTGTGAAATGGTTATATTCTTTCTATTTTATTCTATTTATTATTCTATTCTATTTTAATCTATTCTATGCTATTGTTTTTTTTATTCTATTCTTTTCTATTTCATTATAGTCTATTATATTCAAATTTTTCTATTCTATTATTTTCTGTTCTATTCTTTTCTTATGTATTCAAATTCTATTTGAAATTCAAATTTCAGAAGATGGTTGTATTCTATTTTATCCTATGTGTTTTAATTCTATTTTATTCTATTCTATCTTTTATACTCTATAATATTTTTTTTCTATTCTATTTTATTCTTTTTGAAAATTGGAAAACAAATTGTCAAACACACATCATAGGCATAGTCCTCCTGAGTATGGAGATACAGCCAGCTACACTGATCAACTGCTGCAATTGCTACCATCTTTAGCTACAGATACAGAGGCTGGTAGTGTACAAATGCCACAGCTGTGGTGCTTTATATGCAGCTTTGGCAGGAATTATACCCCTCGTATACCCACCAATTGTGACCCATTAAAGTGTATGGGGTGCTTGTGCAGGGTTCAAAGGGTGACAGAAGGTGGTGATGAGCCGATACAATACCCCCTTAACTGTCTGTCAAATGCTTTCTGAAGAGCAATCTGAACATGAATCACTCTTCAGAAAGCATCACACATGTGAACAAGTCCTTATGGTGACTTTATGACTGGTGTGGTGGTAATCAGAGAAACTGGGACAGGTTCGGTGGTGATAAGGCACACTGGAACTTGTGTAGTGGTGATCAAGGACACTGGGACAGGTGCAGGGGTGATAAGGGACACTGAAACTTATGTAGTGGTGATCAAGGACACTGCGACTGGTGTTACAGTGATTAAAGGATAAGTTCACCTTTAGCAACATGTGACATCCATATTAAGGTTGTAACATGTCACATGTTACAATTTGAGCAGCTCCTGCACCCAGCCCCCTCTAGCCCCATTGTGACAATCTTCTCCCCGAACCCGCTGTCACAATTTATAAAAAGTGGGCTCCGCCCACCTAGCCGCATCATTTATTCACAGAGTTCAGTGAATGGGAGAACTACAACTACCTCAGCCATTTTGGCTGATGGCTTGTGGTTTTCAATTAACTACCAGGACGCTAATTAGCATTCCAGGTCATTCATTGGTTTTTCCCGTCATTCCCCTCTTGCCCATACAAGGTATAGCTCAACTGACAGATGACAGGAGCTTGAGATGCTTTACAAGCTCTTAATAAAAAAAATAAAAATAAATGTACATTGCTTACCTGCAAAAAGATGTGCATTTATTATTTGTTTTTAAAGGTGAACATATCCTCTAAGTACAATATTACTTTTGCGGTGGTGATTAGAGACACTGTTAGTGGACGCTGGTGATTCAGCACACTGTTTGATGTAGCAGTGATTAGGGATACTGACTGGCAGCACTGAGCTAGTAACATTATAATGCTGTGGTGGAAATCAAAGACAATGCTTGGCTGCACTGACATACAGTGATACCAGAGTAGTCAGCTATTGTACATGATCACTGCCACGGCAGTACAATGTCACTATAGTGACACTGCACTTGATCTGGTGACAGTATGTGATTGTACTGCTCGGGGGGGGGGGGGGGGTGTTACACTAATTATTGCTCATACAGTAATGATCACTGTACAAGCAATTATTTATCTAACTATGTTTGGCATCACTCATGAGGCCATTATTTACTACAGTGATTGCTGTGATTGGCCACAGCTATCATACAGTACAGGACTGCCATGATTGACCCTGTACCATGTGATTACCATGGCCAATCACAAATATCACATGCAAGGCATCATGAATGAATGGCACTGTTTACAACTGTACATTTGATCGCTGGGATTGCCCACAGTGATAAAATGGTGCCAAAACCAATTGGTGATACTTTGTGTCTGGTGCCACAGATCTTGCTACTGCATACCCCTTGGGGTGCGAATGATCGACCATTCTGGATGGACTTCCTGGTACACCCCACCAGAACCTCACATGCCCCACCAGGCTGTTTATCTACAGGTAGTTAAACAATCGTTTTTGAGCAAAATTCTTTGAGTGTATGGCCAGCTTTACTGTCTAAATGGTTGTAAGAACCCAAATGTACATAAAAATACTTAATATGTCTAAGCCCTTGTACACACGGTCGGAGAATCCGTCGGAATGTGTCCTATCGGACCGTTTTGTCGGATAATCCGACTGTGTGTGGTATGCATCGGACTGTTTCCATCGGAATATCCGTCGGACCAAATTTTCCAACTTGCTGGAAATATTTTCCGACAGACTGGTCGGATCGGACATACTCAGATCGTGTGTAGAGAATTCCGATCGGACAAAGTGCCACGCATGCTCAGATCAAATTCCTACACCAAAGCTATTGGCCACTAGCCTGAACGTAGTCCCATTGTAATGAAATAACGTCATCACGTTCTGAACTATCGGATTTTCCGACAACTTCCTCCGACCATGTGTATGCAACAGTTTCGGACAAGATCCGTGGGACAAAATCCGACGGACAGAATCCGTTGGATTTGGTTGTCGGAATCTCCGACCGCGTGTACAAGGGCAAAGAGTTATTCTGATCTTTGTAAAAATGCAGTCCTCGTTTCCCATGTTCCAGGCTCTGCCCTCTATACTTTCCATAAAGAAGGGGGGAGCTCCAACTCAGATGTGCTGTGAGAAGCTTACTGAACATGGCTGTAACATATCATTCTAATACTTAGATTAAAGGCATATTAAAAGGCCCTCTTGATCTTAGCCCTGTAGGATTTCCTGGATTTCATTAGCTCTTCACTCATTTTGATGGTTGCCTGGAGTCATTCCTATCTGTTTCCTTCTATGTAGATAAGAATGTCTTGAATGATAGATAATTAAAACTATGTTATGAAATATACTGTATATCATATATTATATTTATATGTATATATTGCATCCATATAATTAGATGTCTAAATAAACTCTTGATTTCCGCCTTCAGCTTTTCCAACAAATGTAAATCCTGTTCTACATGTAAAATAGGTGTATGGGAAAATAGCTTACATTTTAAGAGTAGTGATAAGAGATAAAATCACATAGCGTACAATTTCCTCTTTCAAGAAAGCAAGACTGACATTACCATTGCACAGAAGTGGCCGGCTCACTAAACTTGCTAGTAAATTGCTTTGTTAGACTTCCAATATCTACGTTTTGCTGATTTGCTTAGTATCTATCAATGAACTACAATCTGTGAACTGATTCACTCTTCGTCTTCTCATTATATTACAGCACTTTAGCACAATGAACACTGTCCATTCCATTTATTTGCAAGCATCTTCTAATTTATTTTTCTTGAATTGCTTTGTCCTCCATTTTTTATTTAAATTTACATTGCCCCAGGTCTGACGGAGTGCAGTGCTTGTCTCAAATGTACAGCTCTGGATTCTGTGTTGACACCTAATAAATAAATAATAATGATAATAACTGATACGTCAAAACAAGACAATTCGTAATGCAAAAGTAGCGGAAAATGGATAAGCGATGGAAATGTCATTGGTGAATTGTATTAGTTATATTAATCATTAGGTGTTTGAATCCCATTAGGTGTTATTGCACAAGCTTTATGACATCTGTTTAAACATCCCAGGATACTTTATTAAAATCATTCATTTTCTGTCATTGGGATCATTTATTTGTACTTGCGACCCATAAGTTAATTTGGTGAAACTTAATAAATGTTTAAGTATAATTTTTCTTTATCTGGCATTCAACTATCTTGTCGCTTATTTTGTCACTGCAGTTGTCTTTAGAAAAAAATATGTTTTATTGTGAAGTGTATTAAATCAAATCTCATGGTTTATTGTAATAAGCCTCAGTTGGTCATGTTCAGAGCCCTTTCCTTTGCTTCAGATGAACAAAACATACACTGACACTCTGCTAGGGGTCTACATCATATCAATTTGTGATGGCAATTAGAGGCAGCTGCTCTGTTTGAAAAGAATGTGGACCACTGCACAGAGCATTAGGACTGACCTCGGGCTGAATGCAAAAGACACAGTCTATTCAGTAGGGCCATTCGAGCATATGTAAACAGATTTTGTGAAGTTGAAAATGGTCCAGTGATTTAAAGTTTTTGCCTGATTCTTTTCATTCTGTTTTTTCAGTCTACTATTTTCAACAGAAACAAAATAAAATAGGAAGCAGACCACATACAATCTTACAAACATCTGTTCCTTTTCATCAGACTTTGGTGGAGGATGAGATCTTTAGAGACAAGTTGTGACATTTTTACTGAAAGAGAAAATAGGATTGAAAAGAGCAACGTCTGGACATATTTCTCAACATACACAGTTGAGATATTCTTACCATTAAGAAAACATTTTCACTTTTTTTTGTGTTACTGAAATCAGTTAAAAAAGGGATTTTTTTTTTTTTTAATTCACAGATCTCTATAAATAAATAAAGTGGCTATGCAGGAACCCGGTTTTAGCCCCCTTTCACACTTATACGACTTATCCCACGATTTTGGACTGCAAAATCGCATGACAAGTCATTCTCCATGATTTTGAATGACTACCATTCATATTGACACGACTTTAAGTCGTGCCGACTTCAAAGTAGTTCCTGTACTATTTTTTTTCTAAAGTCAGATCAAAGTCGGATTCCGTATTAACTGATGCGACTTTGCCATGTAACTTTTGCATGAAGGGGAACTCCACGGCAATTTTTTTTAAAGAAAAAAACACCATGGGTTCCCCCTTCATGAGCATACTGGGTCCTTGGGTCTGGTATGGATTTTAAGGGGAAACCCATGCCAAAAATGCATCATGGAGTTCTCCCTAAAATCCATACCAGACCCTTATCTGAGCACCAGCCTGGCCAGTCAGGAAAGGGGGTTGTGATGAGCGAGTGCCCCACTCCTGAGCAGTACAAGGCCGCATGCACTCAAAATGGGGGGTGGGTGCTTTGGGTCGGGGGGGGCCCTGCCCTCCACCCCAAAGCACCTTGCCCCCATGTTTATGAGGACAAGGGCCCCTTCCCAACAACCCTGGCCATTGGTTGTTGGGGTCTGAGGGCGGGGGGCTTATCAGAATCTGGGAGCCCCCTTCAATAAGGGCGTGGGGTGCCCCCTAATTATTTGGTAATAAAAGTTGCGTCCCTGCTCATTGAATTTGTACTTCAAGTCGCGGGGCAAAGTCGGATCCTCAGTTGTATGACTATCTTGTCAAAATTGCAGTGAAATTGCAGTGAAATCATGAGACTTTGGAGTAGCACAAGTGTGACAGGGGCCTTAGGCTAAGGGGTCCAATTTTCACCATGTTATACAAGGTGTGTCTATTAAATAATGAGACTGATTAAATAACCTTTATTTATATGTGTTACAAGTGTAATGCTTGCCCCCTTCAATATATTCCCCATTTTCACTAATACATTGCTGAAGTCTTGTTTTCCACTGGTCGAAGGCATGGAGAAAATCAATTTCTGTCAGCTGTTTCAACACATCCACCTTTTTCTTTTTTACAGCATCAACTGACTCAAACCATGTCCCTTTAAGCACTGATTTAATTTTTGGGAATTCATTCTCACGTCCCTCGCTGAATCTTTTATGCCACTCATACACACGTGCATGAGACAGGTCATCATTCCCATAAGCTTTAGTAAGCATTTGAAAACATTCTGCTGTTTTTTTTGCAATTTAAAAAAAAAATCAAATTGATACATTGTTCAACTTTTAAACTTTTTTTTTTTTCGCCACACTAAAGAACACACAACCAAACTAAATGGCTACTCACAATCAACTGAACATCATAGAGTGCTGCTGCTTGTCATGCAGGTTCAAACATGTTCAAGGTCACCATGCATGCAGTTATAACCGGTTCGGAATGCTTTTTTACTAGGTGGGATCACAATTTCATTATTTAATAGACACACCTCGTATGCTGTCTTCAGTTTTCAAATGTATGCCTAGAACTGTTAAAATGTATGAAATGTAGATCATGTATAAAGGAATTTGTTTTGTGTTTTTGGATTACAAAATTGCTCTATAGTGCTTTTTGATATGCTTTTTACTTACATGATTTTTTTTTTTTTTTTTTACTATTCACTAGTGGTTTATTTTTGTTTAGCATTAGATATTATTGTATATCCTTCTGAATTATAATATGTTAATTGAATATTTGTCAGACTTTTTCGGTATTTGCTGGGTACATATAATAAATCTACTTTAATTCAAATAGTACATATGCTAATAAGATATATGCCCAGCCAAAATGTTGTTGGATTTGTTCTGAACAGAGAGGGGAGGCTAAAACCCCTTTCAACATTTTATTGCTGTCTTGCAGATTTTCTCTCACTACCTATTTGGTGAAATCATTGTAATTGTGACAGTAGTAAAGTGTGTATGTATAAGAAAAGTCACTGAGCTATTAATCCGTGAAAATGTATGTACATTCTTTCTGTGTGAATTGGTAAAAAAAAACATGATATAAGGTTATTTCCTCTCTAGGTTGAATGTTTTTCATTCATACAGAATAGAGTGAATCAAAAATTACTGTATTTTCGCTACTAGATAGAGCTAATGATCATAGGAAATAAATACGTATTTACTATGATTGTCAGATCTATCTAGTGGACAATGCATAATTTTTCTGATTCACACTAATCAGAATGAATGAAAAACATTTGAAATGCAGAAAAAATTGCCTAATAGCATTAATTTTGTCTCCATTCACCTAAAGCAAATCCAAATGCAGTTTCACAGTATTAATAGCTCTACATTTAACAAATACACCCCATATGTATAAGGAAATCTATTTAAAGTGTATCTAAACCTAAGAAACTGTAATATTTATTAGCTTATCAGTCCCAAGATATGATTGGTGAATATGTTTTTTTCTTTCTTTTTTTCCAGTTCTTTTCAACTAGTAACCCTGTGAATGACACACTTGCTGCCCTAGGGTGGCTTTGCTCACTTCTTCACTTTGTCTATGGAGGAAGTCATGGTTGCCACACACGCTAGACTTCAAACATGTCTGCCTTTGTTTCTCCTCATTACATAATAGTTGATGGGATAAGTACCGTATTTATCGGGGTATAACACGCACCCCAAGTTTAGGAGGGCATTTTAAGGAAAAAAGTTTTAGGAGGGAAGTTTAAGGAAAAAAAAACTTACATTTAAATGCCTGTCAATGCAGCCTTATCAGTGTGCATCTGCAGCCTTGTCCATCATTGCAGAATGATCAGTGTAATTTGCAGCTTTCCCAGAATCATTTGCAGCTTGCCCAGCGCTGTTTGCAGCCTTGCAGAGTGTAATTTGCAGCTTGCCAGTGTCATTTCCAGCTTGCTCAGCGACGTTTGCAGCCTTGCCCATATTTAAATATCCCGCCGCCGAGACAGACCGAGCGAGCGCCGCCGAAAAAAACCGAGCGCCGCCGAAAAAGACAGAGCCGTCTGCTCGGCTCCTCTCGTAGTCCCGCCCATACTGGGCGGGATTGCGAGCCGAGCCAAGCCGAATACACAGTAAAGTCGGCTCGGTCTTTTTCGGCAGCGCTCGCTCCAGAAACAGCAGGGAGGCGGGACTACGAGCGGAGCCGAGCTCTGTCTTTTTCGGCGGTGCTCGGTCTTTTTCGGCGGCGCTCAGTATTTTAGACTCACAGACAGTGGGGATCGGCGTATAACACGCACCCATGACTTTCCCCCGATTTTAAGGGGGGAAAAGTGTGTGTTATACGCCGATAAATACGGTACTTCAAAAAAGAAAGATACAATTGTTTTGCTTTCTGTTTAGTTCATAGGAAGTGGCAAGAACACTGTATTACTGTCAACAAGTACCTTCTGGAAAAAACCTGAACATTTTCTTAGTCTGAAAAAATAAAAAGAATGTCCACATTTAAGGACTAGTAAGCTGTAATATATTGAAACTTTGCTTTTGGGTTTATACTTACCTAGATCCCACTCCAAGGCTTTTGGCCAAGGATACAGATGCAGGTTCAGTTTTATTCTTTTCTTTCTGGTTTAAAATATAAATACAATATGTATTCTAAAGCATTCTATGACTTACCCATGCCTCCTATTACTTGAAAACCTACCTCCCGATTAGCACACTGCCTGGCTTGGCCAGGTCCAGATATTGTTTACAGGCAATGGCTCTGGCTTCCTTTGAAGTGCGCACACTAGTCCACACAATATGGTTTTTAAGCCTCCTGTGTATTTCCAAGTAGGTTCTAACTCTAATTATTTATATTTACTGTATGTACATATGCCAATGTCAGGTTTCCTGTCATTTAAGTTAGCATCAGCTACACCCAGTATGCAGTGCTGTATTCTGCAGCAATACAAGGGACTTCCCATCTGCTGCTAGAACAAAATTGAGGGTGTCTGGGTGCTTCTAAGCCATTCAGAGGAAATTTTGTGTCAAGCAATCAGGTGTTCTCTGATTGGTTGAGGTGGAGATTGTGACATCATCTTCCCTCTTCTTGGTTATTAGGCACTTCAATGACTGCAGGTATGCATATTTTAAAGATCTATATATTACTACCCAGGACATTCATTCAGGCCTTTCCTAGCCTCACTGGCTGCATATGTATTCCTTGTCAGTGACTTGGCTCCTCATACCACAATCCATCAATGTTCTTAAGGCTACATTTATACCTGCCTTTTTGCCCAACACCATTATATGTGAGAAAATCAGTGTGGGGGGGGGATTTGCAGGGTTTCCACATCGCACCAATGTGAACCGAGCCTCAGGCCGCGTACGCACGCGGGGACTGTTCGCCCAACTTTGTTCGTCAAACAGTTTGAGCGGACAGTCCGCTCAAAATTAGCATGGACGGACTTGGCCACACACGACGAACGAACAGTCCGCTGAAACTTGCGCGATGACGTGAACGGCACGTACGACGGGACTAGAAATACGACGTCCTATACACTGCAATGCAACCTTCGGCGTGTAAATCCTTTCTGAGCATGCGCGGAACTTAGTTTGACGAACAAGCCTACACACAGACGGACTGTCCGCTCAAACCAAGTTTCAGCGGACAGTTTTACGGAATTTCCGAAAAACTTTGTTCGTCAGACTGTCCGCTGAAACTGTCCGCTGAAGCCCACACACGAGCGGACTGTCCGCCGAAACACTGTTCAGCGGACAAAGTTGGGCGAACAGTCCCCGCGTGTGTACGCGGCCTTAGAGTCAATAGTGAGCATCAGGAGTCACTTAATATCTTTTAATCCCCCTCACTCCCTCCTTTCTTTTTATCTCTCCTGCTCTCTTTCACCATATCAAAGTACCTTTTAAAACAATGCATTATGTTAAATGAACTGAACTTTGTAATTAATAGACATGCACAGTTCATTTTATTCTAAGTTGAATTGTGGAGGAAATTTTTGTTATTCGGAGATTTGGATGTATCTGAATTTCTGAATTACAATAGTAACAAATGTAAACAAATCTAAAATAACAAAACAAAATTTGTGCTAAATAACAAATTATTCTAAATCAAATTCTAATTGAATTTGAAATTAAAAGCGAAAACAAATTTGAAATGTAAACATATTGCTTGCTGGCTATTGCTGATTTTCTTCAAAGACTGTGTGGCCGCGTACACACGGGCGGACTGTTCGCCCAACCTTGTCCGCTGAACAGTGTTTGGGCGGACAGTCCGCTCGTGTGTGGGCTTTCAGCGGACAGTTTCAGCGGACAGTTGGACGGACAAAGTCTTTCGGAAATTCCGAAAAACTGTCCGCTGAAACTGTGTTTGAGCGAACAGTCCGCCCGTGTGTGGGCCTGTCCGCTGTACTTTCGAAATGAGCGGACTGTTCCCGCTCGGAAAGTCCGCCCATTTCGAGCGCGTGTACAGGTAGGCGGGGCCCGCGAAGGAGACGTCGCGGGCTCCGCCGCCTGGAATGGGCTTAAAGGGGAACCCCAACGCCGAAAAAAATCGGCGTGGGGGTTCCCCCAAAGTCCACACCAGACCCTTGTCCGAGCACGCTACCCGGCCGGCCAGGAAAGGGGAGCGAGCGAGCGCGCCCCCCCTCCTGAGCCGTACCAGGCCGCGTGCCCTCAACATGGGGGGGTGCCTTGGGGAAGGGGGGGCCGCGCGGCCCCCCCACCCCAAACCACCTTGTCCCCATGTTGATGAGGACAAGGGCCTCTTCCCGACAACCCTGGCCGTTGGTTGTCGGGGTCTGCGGGCGGGGGGCTTATCGGAATCCGGGAGCCCCCTTTAAGAAGGGGGCCCCCGGATACCGGCCCCCCACCCTATGTGAATGAGTATGGGGTACAATGTACCCCTACCCATTCACCTGTGAAATAAAGTACAAAAAAAAACACAACACAGGGAAAAAATATTTTATTGCACAGCTCCGGGGGTCTTCCGTCTTCGGGGGTCTTCTCGCCGGACTCCTCCGCTATCTGTGTGTAGCTCTTTTACTAGCGGAGGAGTCCGGCTTTCTTCCTCCCCGCCGCCGGCCTCTTCTCCCGACTTCGGGGGTCTTGTCCCCCTCTTCGGTTCTTCTGCCGGGCCACCGCGCCTTCTTGTAGCTCTTTTACAGGCGGTGGCCCGGTCTTCTGTCGCCGCTGCCTTCCGTTCTTCTGTCGCCGCCTTCGGTTCTTCTGCCGGGCCACCGCGCCTTCTTGTAGCTCTTTTACAGGCGGTGGCCCGGTCTTCTGTCGCCGCTGTCGTCGCCGCCGCCGCCGCCTTCCGTTCTTGTTCTTCTTCTTGTTCTTCTTCTTCTTCTCCTGGAGATGTTGACTCGACGAGCTCTCCGGCCGGAATGCCAGAGCCGCGCTGTGCGGTCACTTATATAGTGACAATGGGGCGGTGTCACATGGTATATGTCACATGGGTTGGTCACATGGGTTGATGTCACATGGGGACTATGACATCGTAAGGGGGCGGGGTCACCATGTGACCAACCCATGTGACATATACCATGTGACACTGCCCCATTGTCACTATATAAGTGACCGCACAGCGCGGCTCTGGCATTCCGGCCGGAGAGCTCGTCGAGTTAACATCTCCAGGAGAAGAAGAAGAAGAACAAGAAGAAGAACAAGAACGGAAGGCGGCGGCGGCGGCGACGACAGCGGCGACAGAAGACCGGGCCACCGCCTGTAAAAGAGCTACAAGAAGGCGCGGTGGCCCGGCAGAAGAACCGAAGGCGGCGACAGAAGAACGGAAGGCAGCGGCGACAGAAGACCGGGCCACCGCCTGTAAAAGAGCTACAAGAAGGCGCGGTGGCCCGGCAGAAGAACCGAAGAGGGGGACAAGACCCCCGAAGTCGGGAGAAGAGGCCGGCGGCGGGGAGGAAGAAAGCCGGACTCCTCCGCTAGTAAAAGAGCTACACACAGATAGCGGAGGAGTCCGGCGAGAAGACCCCCGAAGACGGAAGACCCCCGGAGCTGTGCAATAAAATATTTTTTCCCTGTGTTGTGTTTTTTTTTGTACTTTATTTCACAGGTGAATGGGTAGGGGTACATTGTACCCCATACTCATTCACATAGGGTGGGGGGCCGGTATCCGGGGGCCCCCTTCTTAAAGGGGGCTCCCGGATTCCTATAAGCCCCCCGCCCGCAGACCCCGACAACCAACGGCCAGGGTTGTCGGGAAGAGGCCCTTGTCCTCATCAACATGGGGACAAGGTGCTTTGGGGTGGGGGGGCCGCGCGGCCCCCCCTTCCCCAAGGCACCCCCCCATGTTGAGGGCACGCGGCCTGGTACGGCTCAGGAGGGGGGGCGCGCTCGCTCGCCCCCCTTTCCTGGCCGGCCGGGTAGCGTGCTCGGACAAGGGTCTGGTGTGGACTTTGGGGGAACCCCCACGCCGATTTTTTTCGGCGTTGGGGTTCCCCTTTAAGCCAATTCCAGGCGGCGGAGCCCGCGACGTCTCCTTCGCGGGCCCCGCCTACCTGTACACGCGTTCGAAATGGGCGGATTTGCCTCCGCCTTACGTGGGCGAGTCCGTTCATTTCAAAAGTTGAGCGGACTGTTTGGCAAACAGTTCGTTGAAACAGTCCGCTCGTGTGTGGGCAAGTCCGCTCATGCAAGTTTTGAGCGGACTGTTTGACGAAACTGTTTGACGAACAAGGTTGGGCAAACAGTCCGCGCGTGTGTACGCGGCCTGTGTATTAGTGTATCTAAAACTATTGGTGCTGTTTTGATGCCAAATATTGATTTGATTTAGATGTTTTTCTTAATATGCATTTTTCATCATCCCTTCACACCTGCCTAAAACTTTTGCACAGTACTGTACATAGAGACAGCAAAATGTTAAGGTCAGATATTTCTTTTATATAGTTACTGTACATAGTTACATAGTTAATCTGGTTGAAAAAAAGACACAAGTCCACCCAGTTAAATCAACAGAGAAAAAAAAAAAATAAAGACACACACACAGATACACAAAGAGAAAACTTCCATATACAATACCCTATACCCACAGTTGATCCAGAGGAAGGCAAAAAAATAAAAAATAAAGCATGATCCAACAGTCCATTTTATAACTTAGAACACATGTTCTGAATAAACCTTATTATTAATACAAAGAAGATTAATGTGTCAAAAATAAAATGGCCAAGTTTTCTGGTGAATGAATAATTTTAGTGTCATTTGTGTCCAGATCAACATACAATGCAATCATAACGTATTCAGACCTACTTCACTTTGTTGCAGCCTGAAACTACAGTTGTTTAGTAATTTTTTTTCTCATGAACCTACTGTATACTCAATATCCCACAATGATAAAGTGAAATCATAATTTTAGAAATGTTTGAAGGTATGAAAAAGGAAAAAACTGAAATATCTCATTAGAATAAGTATTCAGGCCCTTTGCAACAACACATTTCTAGATCGTTGCTGAGATGTTTCTACACCTTGATTGGAGATCACCTTTGCTACATTTAATTAATTGGACATGATTTGGAAATGCACACATCTCTCTTTAAAAGCCCCCCCCCCCCCCATCTGATCATGCATACTGTATCAAAACAAAAGATATGAGGTCAAAGGAACTGTCCGCCAAGTTCCTGGGATTATTGCAAAGCAGAGATCTGGGGAAGTCTACAAAAATAAAATTCTACTGCTCTGAAGGTACTCAAGAGCACAGTGGCCACAAATGGAAGTGGAATAAGTGTGGTACAACCAGGACTCTTTAAAGAGCTGATCGCCTGGCCAAACTGAATAATCAGGGATGAAAGGCCTTAGTAAGAGAGGTAGCCAAGAACCAGATAGTCACTCTGACTGAGTTGCAAAGATCCTGTGTAGAGATGGGACAAAGTTCCAGAAGGACAACCATCGCTGCAGACCTCCACTGATCTGGGTTTTATGGCAGAGTGGCTAGATGGAAGCCCCTCCTTAGTGCAAAACCATCCCAACAGTGAAGCATGGTGATGGCAGCATCATGCTGTGAGGGTGTTTTTCAGCAGCAGGGACTGGGTGACTGGTCAGGATTGAGGGAAAGCTGAATGGAGCAAAGTACAGGGATATCCTCAATGGAAACCTGTTCCACAGCTCTCAGGACCCCAGACTGGGCTGAAGGTTTTACCTTCCAACATGACAAAAATTCTTGTGAATTTCCTATCCTAGAGTGGCACAGCCAGAGCCCTGGCTTGAACCTTATTAAACATCTCTGGAGAGAACTGAAAATTGCTGTCCACTGATGGTGTCTAGCAATGGACTGAACCCCCCCCCCCCCCCGGTTCGGGTTCACACCAGAAGATGCTAACATGCGAACCCTATTAAAGTCTATGGGACATGAACAGGAAAAATCAAAAGTGCTCATTTGAATGGCTTTTGATAAAAAGTGTATGGGGACCTAGGTACTGTCTCAGGGGACATGTATCAATGATTTTAAGACAACCGTTTTTTTCACAAGCAGGGATTTTAATCCTTTCACTGCCAGGTCCGTACACCGTACAGCCATTAAAAGTGCCCACAGGTGGCCAAGTCCGTATGCTGTACAAATTTCACATCTCCCTCTCCTATACTCACTTCAATGACCATAAGCTTACATTAGAATTGTTCAGCAGACTCTACAACCCCCACTCTCCTCCCTTATCCACTTTACCCCCTTTCTTCTCCCAAGCACTTTTTACCCCCTCCACCTGATCCGACCCCCCCAGCAAACCCACTCCCTGCAGCCACCATCAATAGCCGGCATCCCACCTCCGCCACCCCCGTCGGCCTTAGGTGCTGCATGGGTTCTGGGGGGATCCAGATGTGTCCCCCAATACCTCCAATCACCCCCCATACTGCCCCCCCACCCCTGATCCATGGCTTCTCTGAGCAGCATCTTTCTTTCCCCTCCTGCTGCCTGCAGTTTCTCCCTGCACTGATCTCCTATGATCTGTCAGCTTGGAGAGCATTGTGGGGGAGGGGGCAGGGGGAGTGGTGTGGGTGGGATTAAATTGTGGCTTGGGGGGCTTGGTAAACATGTGTCTATGTCCTGTACAATGAATATAGGCAGTGATCACTGCTACATCCACTGACAGCTGATCATTGTAACTATGAGTGTTACAATGTATCAGACTGTCATTTTATGAACGAATAGAATCTCTATATAGATTCCATACATTCATGTAACCTGCTACAGAGAAAGGGACTATCTTAAGTTCCCTTCTCTGTCTCAAAAAATAGATATGGGGATTCTGTTTAGACTACTGGTGACTACTACTATAGCTGGCAGTGTGAAAGGGCTCTAATAGTCACAATTGGGTAATAACGTTTTACGTTAATATCAATTTCATTATTAAAAATGTAATCAATGACAGTGTTCTGTTTTCCATTTTTTTGATAATACATGTTCATATTCTGTAGTTATGAGTATGGCAACGAGCACGCTAGGCAACACACAGACCTTGTTTAAATAACCTCAACTTGCTGCACAGTGGATCCACCCTAGAGGAAACCCCCTCAAGGCAACATGGTATTATCCAGCTGCCATCACTGTGGTGGTGGTGGCTGCCATTTGGGTCGGATGTCCTAAAATTGACATCATATAGGATAAAAATGGTTTTCTCTCTAAAATTCAGCAGTGGCAGCTTCCATACTGTTAGTCTGACAGGTTTCCTTACAACATCATGACTCTTTTGTTTTCTAGGTGACATGCTGCAACATGTCACCTAGAAAACCTTCTCCTACGTTTCTAGTGGTAATCCTGTCATGTTTGTCTAATGCAACACCTCCAACCATCTATGCTAGATATGGATGGGGTTTACTCTTCTTTAACATGTACCTGAGAGCCATCATAGAAGAGGAAAACTCATTAAACTTAAAGAGAACCCATAGAACTGCCACTCATACCATAGATTGAACATGCAAAGGGACTATATTTTCACAGGCAAAGACACTGTTCTAGAAAATGATGACTGTCTAATGCAGTTGTCACATGATGGATGTTGATTTTATAGAATATCTATGGAAACATTACTGAAACAATATGCTACATTTTCATCCAGTATACATAGGAAATTTTACTTTATTAATATTTACTCGAAAATATTAACTTGACTATTGCTTTGCTTTAAAAAATGTATATGCCTAATTTTAAAGTAACTTAATTATTCAGCAAAAGTGTCATCATTAAGCAGATAAAGTACCATATCAATGTATAGCCTATGTAATATTACACAATTATAGAAAACACCCTCACTGGAATGTAAAATGTATATTAAAAAGAAGAGCCGATTTAAAAAAAAAAGAAGCTATTTGACTACATATGTTATATTATAATAAATGTATTTGATATCAGAATTTATCTATGGAAGGAATTATACTGCAACGTTGTTCTTTAACATAGGTATATTTTATACATAGATGAAAATGGTACAGAAGATGTACGTCGGCAGAATGGCACGGCTGGGCAAATGAGTGTAAAGGTACGTCCCTTTAAATTTACTGTCATCGCGTGTGGATGGGACCTCCGTGAGTCGGGTCGCGAGTCCCGTGGACTTGATTGCTGCGGGGATACCCGTGATTGTCTCACGAGGAGGAAGAACTGGGAGATTCTAATGTAAACAAGCATCTTCCCATTCTGCCTAGTGACAGTGTCACTGATCTCTGCTCCCTGTGATCAGGTGCAGAGATCAGTGACGTGTCACATGTAGCCACGCCCCCCAAAGTTAGTAACACTCCCCAGGACACACTTAACCCTAATCCTGCCCCCTAGTGGTTAACCCCTTCACTGCCAGTGTCACTTACACAGGAAACAGTGCATTTGTATAGCACTGATTGCGGTATAAATGACAATGGCCCCAAAATTGTGTCAAAAATGTCCGATGTGTCCCCCATAATGTTGTAGTCATGATAAAAATTGCAGATAACCGCCATTACTAGTAAAAAAAAAATATTAATAAAAATGGCATAAACTATCCCCTATTTTATAAATGCTATAACTTTTGCGCAAACCAATCAATAACTGCTTATTGCAATTTTTTTTACCAAAAATATGTAGAACAATATGTATCGGCCTAAAATGAGGAAAAAATGTTTTTTTATAGATTTTAGGGGGATATTTATTATAGCAAAATGTAAAAAAATAATGCATTTTTTTCAAAATTGTCGCTCTTTTTCTGTGGCGCATTCGCAAAAAGTGCTCTGGTCAGGAAGGGGGTAAAATCTTCTGGGGCTGAAACAGTTAAAGTGTTTGTTAACCCCCAATAAAATGGATTCTGCTCTTTTAATGCATGTTATACAGCACAGTGCTTGTGCTGTGTCATTTGGCCCCCTGTAACACCTAAAAAACCTGTCTGATCCTGCCAGTTTTTCCCCTCTCCTTTGTAAACTGACCACGGTGTATCATGGCTGCTGAGCCCTGACACAGTGGTCAGGTTATATGCCTCTGTCATCCGCAGCCCTGCTGTCTCTCCTCTGTCCTCTCCCCCTTGCCTGTCAGCATCTGTGTCAGGGCCTGCTCCCCCCTTGCTCCTGCTGCTGAAATAACATGATTTCCTTTAAATAATCTGCTTGGTCTCCTAATGATATGTCCCCCTGTGTGTCTGTTGTATAAAAAAAGCCATATATACCTTTTTGTAAGTGCTGATCGGCTGTTACGTGACCCGCTTGCTTTTTCCTCCTCTCCTCCTCCCCTCCAGACTAATGTCAGCGGGGGGGGGGGGAAGAGAGCTGGTGGGTCACGTGACCACTGATCAGCACTCACAAATAAGGTGTATACGGCTTTGTTTTTTTTATACAAACCACACACACAAAGGGACATATCATTAGGAGACCAGGTAGATTATTTAAAGTAATTAACAAACCATTAAAGCCCTTGTACACACGATCAGAGATTCCGACGGAATGTGTCCAATCGGATCGTTTTGTCGGATATTCCGACTGTGTGTGGTCTGCATGGGACTGTTGGACCGGAATATCCGTCGGACCAAATTTTCCAACTTGCCGGAAATATTTTCCGACAAAATGCTCCGATCGGACATACTCCGATCATGTGTAGAGAATTCCGATTGGACAAAGAGCCACGCATGCTCAGATCAAATTCCTACACCAAAGCTATTGGCTACTAGCCTGAACGTAGTCCCATCGTAATGAAATTATGTCATCACGTTCTGAAAGATCGGATTTTCCGACAACTTTGTCCGACCACGTGTATGCAACAGTTTCGGACAAGATCCAACTGACAAAATCCGACGGATTTGGTTGTCGGAATCTCCGACCGTGTGTACAAGGGCTAAGAGAGCTCCCAGAACAAATTGCATTCTTGCTAATTACTGTAGTCTTTGTTAGTATTTCTGCTTTGTACGTCTGTATTTGTGGACTATTGTAGTGTTTTCCTTCACAAATCCCTGTATCATTTCTTTTGAAGGAATTCTTCTACCTTGCAAGAAACTGAAAGCTCCTTAACATTTTAAGTATTAACCTAACCCTGAATTATCAGGAAACCTGGGAAAATGTATTGATTTTTTTTTATTTCTTCCAAAATCTATGCCCTTCAGCCCCCATACATTTAAAGATACCACCAGAACCAGAATACACCACTGATTTGTTGAAAAAAAAATATAGGGTTGATTTATTAAAACTGGAGATTGCAAAATCTGGTGCAGCCCTGCATGGTAGCCAATCATCTTCTAACTTCAACTTGTTCAATTAACTGCTTCCTGTCTGACTCATGTACATAAACGGCCAGATTGGAGCAGCGTCAATGCCGGTGGATGTACACAATCTCATTTCCTGGCATCATTTTTTACTACTGTGATCCCTGTGTTTGGTCACAGTTACCATGGTAAAAAGGCAATTCACAGCAGCCTTGTACCACGTGAAAGCTGTGACATTTCTCATAGGCTGCAGGAATGCTCATATAGAGGCGACCATTACAGTGCACTGGTTTTAACCCAGTTGCTTGATTTGTGTGATCTACAAGATACAATGTTTGGTATAAAATCAGTCCAGACACTGAATAAGTCTCACACTTGTGGTATCATCATACTCAGGAGGAGTAGTAGAATATGTTTTGGGATGTAATTCTAAGTATGCCCGTGCTGTGTGTGAGAAATATCTTATTAAATTGACAGCTTTGTGTAAAAAAAAAAATTTTCTTTCTAAATTTTCAAAAAAACCTGTGATAAAAAAAAGAAGTTTTCAATAGACTCACCATGCCTATACCTTGGGGTGTTTACTTTCTAAAATGCTGTCACATTATTGGTATTTCCACTGTCCTGGTGCTCCAAAGTCTCCAAAAATGTGGTAGGGTAGTTAGGAAATTATATGTGTAGTTTATGCCCTTAGAAAGCCTGAAGGTACTCATTCAATTTTGGCCATCTGCATGTGGCTAGGCTGTGAAAAAGTATCATGCTTGTGGTACCCCCACACTCAGGAGTAGCAGAATATGTTTTGGGGTGTATTCCTAAGTATGCCTATAATGTGTGTTAGAAATATTTTATTAATTGACAACTAAAAAAAAATACATTTTCATTGTCAGGGTGCTCTTTGGAATAAACATGAGCATGTGCTAAAAAGGAGACAGAAAAATAAATAAGACCTGGCATAGTTACCAATACTTTACATGGCTGTGCTCATTTGCACAGTGGTGCACGTTCATGCACATCTGCTTCCAGAATTGGCACCAAATGTCCTATATAAGATCAGTGGCTGCACTTAGACTTTGCTGGATGATCTTCAGCTACCAGTACTCCTTGCTCCTGTGTTTCCTGTATTCTTACCTGTTACCTGCTTGCCTCTAAATTTCTCTGCTGCCTGATCCTTGGTTTTGTCCCCGACTTGTTCTAAGGACTCTGCTTCTCTTGCTCTACCATTCATGACCCTGACTTGCTCTTGACAACCCTTCTGCTTGCCTCAGATAATCCCTGTGAATTACTTCAGCTCTGTTTTTGTCCATCCATCTGCCTACTCCCTGACTTGCCTTCCTGTGTGTGACTTTGGCTCTCATCCTCACTATGCTTCTTCAGTCTCGCCCTGCAAGCCTGATCCTGCTTCTTCCTCAGTTGCCCCCTTGCCTGTTATCACTGCCCTTGTTCTGCTACATCTCCAGGGGCTATGGAGATCCTACCATATGTCCTGACAGACCAGCTGACAGATATCCAGTTTTGCTATGCTGCAAGCAGCTTCCAGCAGATCTACCTAAATGACACTCATGCTTTTTTGCGCCTAGCACTCCCTGTTTTCACCTTCAGGAGTGCTTGGCAATCAGCCACGAGAGAAGCCCTCTCTTCAGGTATGTGGCATTTATTTTCTTTCCTCCATTTTCCAAATGCTTGTGGCAAAAAATGAAATTTGCACAAGACACATGTATGTCTTTCAGAAATTACCTTGTGTTTGCTTTCCAAAATGTGGTCATTTTTTATGGGTGCTTCCATTGTCCTGGTGCTCCAGAGCCTCCAAAAATGTGGCTTTGACAAAAGAACTGGAATCTGATTGGTTTCTCTACAGAGCTGCACTTTATTTTGCGTTCTCCAGTTTTATTAAATCAACCAATATATTTTTTTGTGCCAAAACCCATCACAGAGTTTTTGGATGCAGGGTTCTCGGTACCAAAAATAAACATGTATTTTATTTATTTAGTGGAACAAAAAAACAAAATATGGGTCATTGATTGGAAAGAAGAGCGGGCATAGCCTGGCACTCTTGATGATTGTCTGTCACAGGTATCTCAGCTCTATTAACCTCTGCTTCCACCAGGGATTGGAGGAGGAATATTTATATTAAACCAGGAGACAACAGCACACTGATAGTAAGTAACTTCCTTTGTGCTGATTTTTTTTTTTTTACTAAATTCTAACATTTATTCACATATTTACACCTAATCTGTCCCTTCCACTAAACATTACATTTAACATACTGCTTATTGTGATCCCTTCGTCCTTAGTCCCTATTCTAAATTAGAAAATTAACATTTAACCTTGCCCCAACACATAATACTAAAAGCAATTTCATTTCTAACTTTAATTAAACTCTGTTTTAGGACCAAAGCCATGTTATGGAAATTGCAAATGTACTGTAGGAACCATTTAAGTATTAGACCTCAAATGGGACAAAGCTTAAAAAAATTATAGTAACTTGTGATGGAAACTGGTATGGGAGGTTGCATAGAATGTTCCACTTTCAATACTTTTGACATATCTGACATAATGGGAATGCTAAAGAATCTGAATTACTGTTCTTGATCAGCCAAAATATTTTCAGCCTGTTTCATTATTTATTCACGGTGAATTCCACTGCCTAAAATAGATTTGGCTGGCTATTAAGAGTGTTTAAATTAAATTGTAAACTAAATATTTACATGCTAGTATTATTGGTGTATATACTATAACTCCAAAATATTTTAATGCTGTACAAATTAACTATTACAAACAGACAGGGGCGGACTGACAACTCATGGGGCCCCCGGGCAATAGGAGATGATGGGGCCCCCAGGCAATCAGATTATGGGGCCACACAGTATACACAAACACACACACACAGTATACACACTGTATACAATCACACAGTATACACAGACATGTTTCTATTGGTTGAGAAGGTCCTGGAGAGGTGGGGCAGCTATAATCTCTATATTTTTAGACCAAAAGGATGTCGGTAAGGGACATTTCAGAGACAGATGTAAAAAAAAAAAACACAAATTGTTACATACTGTCCCTGGTTTTACTGAGCCTGGCAACCCTGATGGCAGTGCCGAGTGGCCCAATGGTCAGTCCGCCCCTGCAAACAGAAATACATATGGTAAATATGTATAAATAATAATTAAGTTAGATACATATATCCTTGTAGAAACACTGAATAACAAGAAAATAAAATTGCATGACAACATATTTATAATGAAAACAAGGCATCATCAGAAGGAAAGCCATTGCTGAAGGAATATATATATATATATAGGTTGACAGTGTTGTCTTGTCTGACACTGGAAGAGGAACTAGTACTATATTAATGGTATTCTGACACCTCCTCTTCATTATAAACCTTTGCAAAGTGATCCTCATATTTACTCACCACTTTATTGTAGTAAGCATTTACAAAATCAACTTAAATATTATTATTTTTAGCTCATTTATAAACAGAATAAAATATACTTATGATTGGACTTTCCTTTTTAATAGGGTTAATCATTCCTATGTAGAGATGAACAGGTTTGGACAGATCATGAGTTCTACTTCAACCCATGATGTTTGCAGTTTTCTGAATAGGTTAACCAAATAGCCAGTTTTGGGCAATTTTCCAGCTTGCCCAAACCTCAGGCTGCTAAAGCCAGAACGCTTTAATTGTATTCTGGTATTACTACTGCCACTAAATAAAAATGTCAAATATCAAAGTAAAAAAGCCAGCAGGTATCCCAGTCAGTCATTGCCATATTTGGTCAATGCCATCAGCCAGCATCCCAGATTGGATTGTTGACATTAAACAGACAGCCAGAGAAATGCCATTTGTGATGAGATTAGGGATGGGAAAGGATCATTGTGGAATTTTTATGTCCGTAGGTTGTCAGGGCATCACTTATCATGATTGGTGATGTGGCTACATTGTTGGATGATGTAATGGATGTTGGATTTAAATAGTGAGACACGTTTTTCTGGATTTTTTAATAAAGTGGGTGTTGTTATTTTTTTTTTTTAATCATTGAGTAACAAGTGTTGCTATGTATCCTATGCTCATTCACGCAGGCAAGAGATGACTATCTGGGCCCCCCCTTGTTTTAAAGGGGACTTCCAGGTTCTGAGACATCCTCCCTCACAGACCCCACATTTACTGTTCCGGGGATGCGGGGGAGAGGCCCTACTGACAATACTTTTTGGGAAAAAAAATAAATAAATAAATAAATAAATATATATATATATATATATATATATATATATATATATATATATATATATATATATATATATATATATATATATATATATTTACCAGGTTCCCATTGCTCCAGGAGCCATAAGAAATAGGGACACTATGTGGTCACTTCTCCTTTTCATTCTGTCATGATTCCCACTGGTTTTAAAGCAAGAAAGACAAATACAAGACAGTAATCTAATGGTTTAAGAAATCAACTAATCTGCATATTAGTAGCCCACCTCAGATTCAGAAACTAGACAATATACCTAATAATTGGATAAAATTACACAGTCATCTACCTTCGAAATAACACTTCAAGTAAAAAGTATTGAAACTTATTTGCCAGGTTTGAAATCATTCAGCAAATCTTAATTTTTCTGCCTTATTTGTTTTTTTCATATGCATTAATGCAAAGGAACTCATATTTCAACAGTGTCTGCAAATGTATTATAATGATCATGGTATGGGAATTGTGCTTTCCCGAGAACAAAAAATAAAAATATAATAATATATGATGCTGCATTTAATGCACCTTGGTGAACAATATTTACACATAAATGTTCAATAGGTTTGAAGATACCCGGCATATCTATGGATATTATGAACAATGAAAAAATGATTCACTTTTGAACTGGATGTTGAATGTCAGTAAGAAGGAAATGCCTGATAAAAATAAAACTGTTAAGTGTGCCCTTAAATGAATTCAAAGCTTTGTTTTCATTGTCAACCATTTCAGTGTAATGTGTTTTGACATTTACAAAATAAAAATATAATATGTTATTTACTGTATAGTGCCTTTTGAGAAATATATATAACAGTCGACAACTCTAGTAATGAACAGCTACATAAGATCACAAGAAACATCACCAAAGTAGTCATAAAGGCTGGAAAACATTTCATAGCTGTCAATGGCGAGGTGACATTATCATGTCAAAGTGTCCTGGAAATAAAAGCACAAATGCCAGCTTTGGAACCCTCGGAGACTGGAATGTCCTTTTTCCTATAACCTATTTCTCTTTCAAGAACATAACTTGTTTACTTGAAACATATTCTAAGTGCACAAATTACATGTTCACACGAATCATGGATCTCACTCATTGTGGTGTTTTATTTATTTTTTATTAATCTACATTTAAAATATTATACAGTAAAGACAATTGAAATATAAATGAGAGGTAATTAGAAAGCTATGGACAGCTCAAGTACCATATTGTTATATGATTTTCCTTTTTTAATTGAATAAATATGAAAGAAGATGTCATGGTTAAAGCCCAACTGAAGTTACACCTTTTAATCCTTTTACACCTGAATGTTATGATTTGTGATAATTTTTTTTAAAAATGTGTTCCTTTCAGTAAAAAAAAGTGGCTTTCTTCTCTCCCACTGAAGTGGTTAGTGTTGGCAGAGCTGAGTATCAGGCATGCCTCCTCATTGCATTTGTAGTCAGCGTCCAGATACTGGAGGAACATATTACCCCAACTATGGCAACCTGAGGTGTGCCATGGTCACATGTAAGAGTATGCTTAAAAGAGGGCATACCCTGAATATGAAAATATATGATGCATCAGGGGTACAAGTGGGAGGGAACCCAGAAATGCTAGCCGATGATCTGTAGAGAGAAAGAGGGGGATTATAAGCCCCACACTCCTCCTACAAATACAGGCTAGCCAATAGCCAGCCTTCTAACTTGTAGTCAGAGTCCGGATACTGGAGAACTGTATTACCCCAACTATGGCGACCTGAGGTGTGCCATGGTCGCATGTAAGAGTATGCTTAAAAGAGGGAAAAAGGACACAAACTAGATACAGTGATGTGAAGTTTAATAGAAAAGATGACAACTAATCCAGCAAATGTGCAAAAGCTTTTTTAACTTCCACATGAGGATCAGAAATATAATGACTGTAACAGGATGACTGCCAGAATCCCATGTATTTGATAACATGGGATAGGACCCCCTGCTTGGAGGTTGCGGACATCAACCTGATCCTAAAGGAATGACCTGAAAACTGTTTTGTGTTTAACCCCAACTTAGCAATCAAAATTCTGACATGCGTTATGAACTATCCAGAAGTAAGAGTTTGCGTGGGGAAATAGAGTAATGGGCTATCAAGAGGGGCCGCTATGAACATGGTGGAGAGCTGGTCCAAGACCTCAACTGGACACTAGAAAGTGTTGGTTTTGTAATAATTGATCATAAAACCCTGACCTGTCTGCTGGTTTTTGTTGTTAGGGAGTTGAAGTGAAAAATGATCAGGTAACCTGGTGAGACTACCTTTGAGGAGTACAGGTGCATCACGGCCCATTTGGGACACCTCCCCAGGTCTGAGGAAACAAAACTAACCAAGGAAAACAACTGCCTTGAGGACAAGGCTGGGACCTGACCCAAAGGGTGAAGGAGACAACAAATCTGCTAGTCCACGGAAGATCTGGCTGGAGATAGGCATGCGTGTTAACCGTGCCTGTACCTGACTTTTCTGGACAACCTTTAAGAAGGGCTTTGATGGGATGAGCTGAAAAAATTGACAGTCTGTCAGGATTGTGAAGAAAAAAGAAGTGCTGAATACCTGAAAGGAACAACTTGAGGGTATTGAATGAAAAGGATAACTTGCCATGACAATTAGCCATGGAATCCATCATGTATTTGACATCCCCAGCCCAAATGCAGGGATAGAGGGACGTAAAACCACAAAAACACCTCAACGCCATCTTGTATGCCCTGAGAGTGTTCCTTGACAATGACACATTCACCAGGTTGGAAGCCGCCCTTCTTAGTCCATCTAATCCAATGTCAGCAGGGAGAAAGGTGGAACCGGCTTGCCTGCCAGATCTGCTTTTGAATGCTGTAGGAAGAGACGCCAGAAATTAAAACCAGATAAGGCATCAACAGCCACATTATTGACACCACTTATAAACTCACCATGAAATTGAAAATGGTACATGAGGCCCAACCATGTCAACCTGAGCATGAAGGACATTACTAGGAGAGACCCGTCTCTACCTTTATTGATGATCTCAGTTGTGGCCGAGTTTTCGGTAAAGAACATAATTGTGTGTCCAGACCAAGTGGATTCCCAAGTGACAGCAGCAGCCATTATTGGATAAATCTCAAAAAGTGCAGAAGTCTGAGCAAATCTGGAAATGCTGAAAACCTCGGGAGGCCATGGGCCGGCCAACCACTGAAATTCAAATATAGCTGAAAAACCCACTGAGGCTGAGGCATCCAAAAAAATTCTGGGGGACATGGTCACAGGCAGATGGATAAACATGTAGATCTGTTCCAGTTGCACAAGAACTGATCCCACATGAGCAGATCCGCATGAGCACCAGCTTGTAGTTTAACAGCTGAATCAGTATCTTGGTACAGGGGAAGAAGAGCCAACAACCTGGACATTAGTGACCTGCCCTGGGGCATAATCCTCATGGCAAAGTTGAAGCCTCGAATCCTATCCAGCTTTTCCTCAGGCAAACTGGCAACCATGTGGTCGGTGTCTAATGTGATACCTAAAAAGGTAATTACAGTGGAAAGCCCTTCAATCTTGTGAGCAGCCAGGGGAACATTCAAATCCATGAACATTTCCGTGAGTGCTACAAGGTCTTTGGGAGACTGCTCAGGGCTTTCCAATAACAAAAAATCGTCCAAGTAGTGAATAACTTTGCGACACCCTTTGCGATTGGACAATACCCAGTTGAGAGCTGAGGCAAAAATATTAAAAAGCCAGGGACTGGAGCCAAATATCAATTTTGTGTCAAAATAATACTGGTTATGCCATTTAAACCCATGCCATTGCCTGAGGGAAGGTTTGATGGGGAGGAGTTTGAAGGCATCTGAAATATCCGGTTTGGATAACCATGTGCCCCTACCAGTCTGTAAAATATGCTGAATGGCCAAGTGTACTGATGAATATTGTGAAAATTCCTCAGATGAAATTAGAAAATTTAGACAGGTATGTGTGATGAATGAGGAACAGAAAAGTCATAGGTTAACTGATATTTATTGGAAAATGTTCCATTTACCACACCGATGGGGCTAACTTTCCACATATTGAATGGTGAATAAAAAAATGGCCCAATGACAAATCCCTTAGCTAACTTGATAACTGTAATAATTCATCCACTAACTGGGCATTGCTGCCAGCAGATAACAAATTAGCACACTCAAATGACTCCAAAGGTAAAGTGATGAGGCCCGTATGAAAACCATCAGAAAAACCTTCCACAAGAAAATGCTTAAGAGCTGGGGATGGGTGGTGTATCAACCGCAACTCTAACCTGGATATGTTGACTCGACTTAGTCATGACAAACTCGTTGACTTGATGGGACAGGCAGACTTGGGATATGCTCTGAAGCAGTTGGCACAGATATGGAGGAGTCTGCATTGATTGTAGTTGCAGACCATATAGTTGAAGTTGTTGCAAAGATGAGACTTGCCTAAATAGTGAATGGGTCTGACTAGTTTATCAACCTGCCCTGATAGCCTTGTGGAGGAACCACTGGATCCCTGCCTGGAGGACCCGGTAGGTACGGGATGTTGCAGGTTAGGACACCAATTGGAGGTGTAAGCAGATGACTGGTAACTACCACAATTTGGAGACTTCTAGCATAATGCCTACAGAATAGCTCTGTGTCAACATTGCTCCAACATGTGACTAACTGAAACCGGTGATAATCATGTAGAATGTAGAAAAATGTAGAACCACCATATTTGTGGGCTGGATCCACCACCTTGTGGAGATACAGGTCCAGCTCCTCTTTCCTACCAGAACTGGCAGCACACATGACATCCCTATAAATACCAAAGGAGAGAACAAATTCAGCTATGCTCAGTTTGCAATTAAGTCTCGGACCTCTTGTTTTGAGGACAACCGAGACTTCCCCGCAAGCATAAGCTTTGTTCTCGACAATGTCCTGCGATGCTATGAGCAGGGATGCCAGGTTGATGTCCATCCCCTCCAGAATATCTTTTTCAGATTAGCAGGAATAAAGTGCACAGGAGATACGGAAGGTAGTACTGATAGTGGTGAAGGAACAGCAAGAGGTAACGGCACACTGGTATTACCTACAGGGGTTCCAGATGGCCTATAGCTGTTGAAACTTCTACTGTGGCTGGATGGGCCTCCATCACATCCATCCTATCCTGTAACTGCTGAACTGAAGTGGAGAGCATGTTTAAAACTGTATGGATCTGCATCAGTGATGTGAGTAAAGACACATTTTCTGCACTGGTGGATGGCTATGGCTGGGCAGGATTTGGAAAAAGAAGTCTAAAAAACTCCATTCTCACTGGCTGAGAATGGAGTGCCCCTGTGTTAGAGCTCAGCTATAAGCTTTGGAATAGTCCAGTTTTTCAGGGATATAGTGCTGCTCATGCTCTACCTGCCTGACATGAACAAAGTACTGATGATGTGAATGTGGCTGCCCAGTGAGGGGCTGAAGTATGGCCACCAAACTGTGAATGATGATATACGGCAGTATGCTTGAGAATGCCAGTGAAGATTCTATGACAATGACCCCATGTGCTGAATTAGCTGACCGCTACCAGGACTGTCGCCAAGGACAGGCATTGAACATCGTGTGCGTGGGTGTTGGTGACTAGGCAACCCCCCACCCTGGTGCAGCAGACCCTGATAGCCACCAGAACAGTGCTGCTTGAATAACCAGACCCAATACCCTAAAAGGTCTAACAGCAGCATGCCTCACCCCCAGCACCTGGCCCTGCATATACCTTGACCAGAATGTTGTACCTGGAACAAACCATGGAAGGACCTGTGATGAAAAGCTGTCAGAAACAAACAAGCATGGGGGAGAGAAGAGCGTCCACACTACCGACCAATACCCGGAAACAACGTCACCGATAGGAGGCCTGTATGAACAGAACACACAACTATGAATACCTCTGCACACAACGCTGCCTGCCTGCGTGAGGGCTCTAACATGGATTCTCCAAACAGATGCCATGAAAACCCCTGGGATAAGGGCTGGGTGAACCAGGACACGTGTACCATATCACCTGTGATGCATGAACCATAATGTAAAGAGCATGTGATGGGTAACAGCCCAGGTGATGGGCTTTGGCCACCAGTTATGGAACTACAGGGGTCAGCAGGACTGACTTGAGTGATGTTGTGACGCTCCCAGTTTCATGGCCTCTGATAACAGTGAGACAGTGGTAGGAGAGCCTTGGCTAACACCTTGGATAACTCAGTAAAGTGGCAGTGGAAAAAAGTGACACTGTGAACCCCTGTGCAGATGGAACGACTTGCTCCGGCAGCTGCAGTATACCAGCTGACATCCACCACCATGCTGAGCCATGCACCTGCCACTGCACCTGCCCCCCACCAGCTCCCCGGTCCCGCACCTACCTCCGCTCAAATGCTAACAGAGCTTCTGAGAACAAGCACTCTTGCCTGAATGAACTGTGCAAATCCTGTGCCAACCACGCTAGGTACCCCCACCACCAGCCAAGACCGATGCTGAAGTGAAAAATGGAGGAGAGTCTGAAGCATCCACACTGCCTGCCAGCACCACCGTACAGAAACAGGAAGGGGCATCACTGATCGCGCCACTGAGCAACCCAGAAATGCTAGCCGACGATTTGTAGGGAGAAGGAGGGGGATTATAAGCCCCAGACTCCTACAAATACAGGCTAGCAAATGGCCAGCCTTCTAACGTGTCTGGGCAGAGACTTGTATTGCAGAGGTGAAGAGGGAATGTATCTGACCAGCTCTTTTTGAATTACCAAAGGTGCTGGGTCTTTTTTTCTGTTTATTAGATTGAACAGTCTTATTTAATACTCTGAACAACTGCTGTAACATGAAAACAGAGATGAGACTATGGCATGACAATAGAGGCTGTTATCATGATGTCCATCTGACTGCACATTCATTTCTTTGACTTCAGTTGATCTTTAAAAAAATTAAATAGCACACTATATTTCACTTAAATCTGACTGGGTATTTTAAAGGAAACCTGCGCTGGGATACAATGGCTTCTGATAATGCTAACTGACTGGCTGTCATGGTGATCAATTGGCACACACCTAGAATAAGCATGTAAATCCGGAGCCTTGACTTTATTCTGACTTTCTAATCCACACACTTATTCTGGTCAGCAATTGAGAAAGTATCTAAACAACCAGGCAGCTAATATTTTCAGAAAGAGGTCAGCAATGGCAGCTCCCTTAATGACGTTTTTTTTTTTTAACAAGTATCTTGATTTATTAAAATGTAGACCAAAAACTATATAACTTACTTGTAATGTACATCTCTCAGAATGCCTTGTACATGTGGCTTTCTTTAAGTAACACAAGCTAAAGTGAAAATTCAACCTTTTATTACAGTAATTAAAGTGTTATTCCAGCTTAACTGCTTGATCTGCGGAAAATTTTACTCCCTTCATAAACAGAACAGTTTTTGGTATACTGCACTGCGTTACTTTAACTGGCAATTGCGTGGTCATGTAGGTATAGCTATGTATAACATTGAAAAATGTATATAATTTTTTCACACAAATATAGCTTTCTTTTCGTGGTAATTGATCGCCACAGTTTTTTTGTTTTTTCACACCATAAATGAAAACAAAATGTATATATTAATAATATTTTTTACTTTTTTCTTTTCTAAAACATATCTAATAAAAAATTTTTTAAATAAAATGTCTTCATAAATTTAGGCCAACATTTATTCTGCTACATGTCTTTGGTAACAAAAAATATATATATGCACTGTCACTATACTAATGACATTGATTAGAAAGGGGTTAAAATCTGGGGCAATCAAAGGGTTAGCTATGTGCCTAGCAAGTGTTATTGTGTTAACTGTGTGCTGCTTTTACTACGTAATGTGACAGACACAAACCGCCGCATCGCAGCTGTCAGTAGAGACATCTGTGTTGTTTACCAATAGGGATGGGCAAATGGTTTGGCCCGAGCATAAGTTCGGGCCAAACTTCGGTTGTTCTCATGTTTGGCAAACACTGAACAATATGCAGTGTTCGGGGGAAATTTGAAAGCCGCCGGAACAACGTTAAAGTCTATGGGACACTAACATGAAAAATCAAAAGTGGTAATTTTAAAGGTTTATAAGCAAATTATTATAAATAAAAAGTGTTTGGGAACTCGGTTGCTGCCCCAGGGGACATGTATCAATGCGAACAAAAGTTTTAAAAATGTCAGTTTTTTTGGGAGCAGTGCTTTTTTAATGCTTAATGTGAAACAATAAAAATGAAATATTCCTTTAAAGATCATGCCTGGGGGGTGTCTATGGTATGCCTGTAAAGTGGCATATTTTTTCCCGTGTTTAGAACAGTACCACAGCAAAATTACATTTCTTAAGGAAAAATTGTTATTTAAAACTGATCACAGCTGTAATGAATTGTTGGGTCTCGGCAATATAGATAAAACTCATTAAAAAAAACTGCATGGGTTCCCCCCAGTCCATTACCAGACCCTTTGGGTCTGGTATGAATATTAAGAGGAACCCCAAACTAAAAATTTAAAATGAAATTGCGTGGGGGTCCCCCACAATCCATACCAGGCCATTCAGGTCTGATATGCAAATTAATGGGAACCCTGCGCCAAATTTAAAAAGAAAATGCCGTATGGGTCCCCCCAAAATCCATACCATGCCCTTCAGATTTGGTATGGATTTTAAGGGGAACACTGCACCAAAATAAAATAAAATGGCGTAGGGGCCCCCCAAAATCCATACCAGACCCTTATCTGAGCACTCAACCTGGCAGATCGCAAGAAAAGAGAGAGGGATGAGAGAGCACCCCTTTCATGAACCATACCAGGCCATATGCCTTCAATATGGGGAGGGTGCTTTGGGTCTGACCCCAAAGCACCTTGTACCCATGTTGATGGGAATGAGGGCCTCATCCCCACAACACTTGCCCGGTGGTTGTGGGGGTGTGGGAGTGGGGGGCTTATCGGAATCAATAACGATCTGGAAGGATCAAAATCTTTAACAAGGGGACCCCCAGATCCCACCCCCCATGTGAATTGGTAATGGGGTACATTGTACCCCTACCATTTCACAAAAAAGTGTCAAAAATGGTAAAAAAGACAAGAGACAGCTTGGGACAAGTCCTTTATTAAAAGATAAAAAAATAAATGTCCTGTGATGTAAATCCACGCTGCCTAATACCAATTCACATAGAGGGGCGGGATCTGAGGGTCCCCTTGTTAAAAGGGGCCTCCAGATTCCGATAAGCCCCCACCCACAGACCCCCACAACCACCAGGCAAGGGTTGTGGGGATGAAGCCCTTGTCCCCAACAACATGGGGACAAGGTGCTTTGGGATCAGACCTCAAAGCACCCTCCCCATGTTGAGGGCATGTGGCCTGGTATGGTTCAGGAGGGGGGCAGCTCTCTCATCCTTCCCTCTTTTCCTGTGGTCCACAAGGTTGCATGCTCAGATAAGGGTCTGGTATGGATTTTGGGGGACACCTACACCATTTTTTTATTTTGGCGCAGGGTTCTCCTTAAAATCCATACTTGGGGGGGGGGGGCTCCTACGACATTTTCTTTTTAAGTTTTGTGCAGGGTTTCCCTTAATTTCCATATCAGACCTGAAGGGCCTGGTATGGATTTTGGGAGGACCCCCATGCAATTTGTTTTTAAAAGTTTGGTTCTGGGCGGCAGCGTCCAAGATGGCCGCGTAGACCGGGAGCTCAGCGCCACTCCGGCCTAACGACTGCCGCTATACCGGTCTGAGCCCTCGTTTCTGCCCGAGCTTATTACCAACGGGTCGGGGACACTCCTGGCTATCCCCCGATGCCCAAACCTCGCACCCACCGGAGCCTTACTCCCGCCCTGAACTCAGCTGCAGCACAGCCCGGCCGAACTAAAATGGCCGCCGTCACCTCACGAGGCCCAGCCTGCAGAACTGACTCCATAGCAGACCAGGATCAGGCAGCCTTGCCGCTCTCCACAGCTCTGGATGACACAGTGAGTAGCCATCTACCTGGGGCCCCCTCCCCAGCTTCCACAGAATCACTTATAGGGCGGATGATTGGAGAGGGTGCCCTGTCTCCACAGACTGACTTGTTACACAGCCCTGAGCCATGGGACACGGATGCCAGGGACCCTTCCCTCTCTCCCACTGATTTTCCCTCTATGATGGCTGCGTTCTCCCAAATGCTGACTAGAGGCCTTTCACAAACAGCAGCACAGATCACAGCCTCTATTCACACTGATCTGCAAAAGATAGGAACTAGGGTTGAGGCGGTTGAACATAAATCTGACCAAGCGGCTCTGCGCATTAACCAAAACACGGCTAGGATCCAAGAGCTCCCAGATCACCTGGAGATTGCTACCGCGAAAATTGATGACCTTGAAAACAGGTCGAGACGCTATAACTTCCGCATCAGAGGCCTCCCTGAATCTATTAAGGACACCCCCTCAGCAGTCCAGGATTTCATCAAAAGCATAATCCCCAATATTCCAGCGCACCGTTTGGAACTGGACAGGGCCCACAAAGCATTGCACCCTCCTCGTCCTGATGGGCTCCCGAGGGATGTAATAGTTAAACCGCATTATTATGCGGTTAAGGAGGAAGTGATGAAGCTATCCAGAGCATCGGACAATCTCTCCTTTATGGGACATCAAATCCAAATCTTCGCCGACCTGTCTCCTTATACGGTACAAAAACGACGTGCACTGAAACCGCTGCTTCAGGTTCTGGCAAGTAAAGAGATTACCTACAGATGGGCTTTCCCACTACGCCTAAACTTCACGTACCGCAACAAGCCCTACAACTTTTCAACGTTTCAAGATGGAGAACGTCTTTTATTACAGCTTGGTCTGATCTCTCAGGAATTACCGCAGACCTCCTCTTCTAAGGGAGCTCCGTCAACCAAATGGCCATCCCCTCCAAGTCCCCTGACGCAAGTGTGGCAACAGCAGCTTCCCAAGAGATCGCGTCCAAATCGTCCTGAGCTACCTCCTAGACTATGTCTTCTTCTCACCACTTCTTTTCTCGCTCCCTCCTGGTTTGTGCCTAAAGACACTCTGTTACCTTGCAGAGGTGGCTGCGGAGCGCTATCCACTTTGTGGGCTATCCCGGACTGGTCCATGGACTCCTTCAGAACTGACTCACAGTATCTAGTCGAACTAAGCTCTTTTTTCCCCCAAGGGGATTGTCCCCCCCCCCTTTTTTTTTCTTTTTCTTTTTTTTTCTCAATGGGGCTCAGACTTTCAGTTCGATGCACTGAGATTTCTAACCACTACGGCGGAGTTGACCGGGGTGGGCACAATGCACCTCCCTTTGACTCCGTTAGGATCCATGGATCCATGGTCATTTCCTATCTGCCAGGGACAGTATCATTGCCAGATATGCTCCTTTTGATCATTAAATTCCACCAACACACCTCATGACTGACGCCACAAGGGCAGAATTAAGAATTAGAATATTCTCTAATAACGTCCAGGGCCTGAATTCCCCAGTAAAAAGACGCAAAATAATACAACAGTTTCATGCGCTGAAGGCGGATGTTGCTATACTACAAGAGACACATTTTCTTGCCACATACAATCCCACTTTCCTCCACAAAAATTTCTCTCAATTTTATCTGGCCAATGCGATCAACAAAACCAGAGGGGTGGCAATATGCTTCTCTACCAAAATTCCCTTTTCCCACACGAAAACCATCAGAGACCCCGAAGGTCGCTACATTCTAGTGACCGGAACTATTAATGAGGAATCATAAACGTTTGTTTCTTACTATGCCCCAAATACCCATCAGGACAAATTATTCGAGACAACTCTGCAATCTTTGAAACCCCATCTCAATGGCGCAATGATTCTGGCGGGTGACTCGAATACCCCTTTCGATCTCTCCTCCAATAGATCCAATCCCTGCAAACCTAAACCCAAAAGACCCCCCAAATGTAGCCTTCGGGTGGCACAGACCATACAATCAGCAGGTCTTATCGACATCTGGAGGGAGATGAATCCACGCGCCAGGGACTACACACACTATTCGGTTCCCCATAATACGCTGACCAGGATTGATCACATTTTTGTCCCACCTCGTTTTATACCCAAGGTTGAATCCTCTAAAATTCACGAGTCTCTCCTTTCAGATCACTCCTTGGTTTCGCTGATCATCAGGGGAGGAATGGGTGAGAGGGGAACTTTTCGTTGGCGACTTAACGAATCACTTCTGAATAATCCGGCCCACTGCACACTAGTTGAAACAGCCTTAACGCAATATTTTTCTGAAAACAACACGGAGTCGATCTCACCAGACTCTCTATGGGCAGCTCACAAGGCTGTTCTGAGGGGGAGACTCATACAATTACCCGCCCAACTCAAAAGGGAACACAATGCAGATCTCTTGAGGCTCACAGACGACTTTCGTCGGCTGAGTAAGCGTCATAAGCAAAACCCTACCCCGGATAGCTTAGCAGAACTTGACAGGGCACGAGTACAACTAAATCTCTTACTTACCACCATAGCTGAAAAGCACCTGCGATGGACAGGGGCCCGCTTCTATTACCAAAAAGACAAAATAGGATCCAAGCTAGCCAGTAAACTAAGCCCAAGAATTCGCACCTTGGTCTTCCCCAAAATCAGAACTCAGACGGGCACTTTGACACAGAACCCAGTAGAGATCCTACAGAACGCCCCACACACATTCTAAAGCTAGAGAACGGTCCCTACAGAACCTTAATCTGCCTCTCTTACAGAAAACACACCAAGAATTACTAGATAACCCCTTCTCTTCAGATGAAATACTGGAAGTCATAAAATCTTTGAAGTCCGCCTCAACCCCAGGCCTGGACGGCTTCTCCGTCTGCTACTATAAGAAATTTGGGCCACAGTTGGCCCCCCACATGGCCCGGTTCTTCAATTCCCTCCAGGATGGAGCCCCCCTCCCAAATGACTCCAACACTGCTTTCATATCGGTCATACCTAAGCCTGGTAAAGATACCTGTGAGGTTGGGAATTATCGTCCCATATCATTAATTAATAATGATCTCAAAATTATGACTAAAATTCTTGCCAACAGGTTGTCCAGCTTTATACCCAGTTACATTCATAAAGACCAGGTGGGCTTCATCCCAGGGAGACAGGGACCGGACCAGGTTCGGAGGGCAATTGATTTAATATCCCTTCTACATTCCGGATGGGATGGGGGAGTGGCACAGGTGGGCTTCTTGTTATCAGTGGATCTACAGAAGGCCTTTGACACTGTATCTTGGCCATATCTTTTTGATATCCTAACGAAGTTGGGGTTTGGTACTGGGTTTATTAAAATTATGAACACCCTTTATGCACTTCCCTCTGCCCAAGTGCGCCTATTAGGACATTGCTCCTCACCAATTGCTATACACAGGGGCACGAGGCAGGGATGTCCCTTGTCGCCCCTGATTTTTGCTATTGCAATTGGGACTCTGGTCATAGCCATTAGAGCTAACATAAACATTCAAGGGGTTTTCTGCGGACAAGAGGAGCATAAATGCGCTCTCTTTGCTGACGACCTGTTATTATTCCTAACATCTCCGCTTATTTCCACCCCCAATCTATTACAATTACTCCATGACTTTGGAACCATCTCGGGCCTCCAGGTCAATATCTCGAAATCCATTGCCCTTAACATTTCTGTGCCTCCACTGACTGTTGAAAGACTTCAACAACACTTTCCCTTCTCTTGGGCCAGTGACAAAATTTCCTATCTAGGCATTAAATTAACTAAGTGTGTTAAAGACCTATACCATGCCAATTTCCCTCCCAGTTTTAGAACCTTAGAAGCGGACCTTTCTAAGTGGACAAAGGACGGCCTATCATGGTTAGGCAGGCTGAATGCAGTTAAAATGAATTTACTACCTCGCTTTCTGTATCTTTTCAGATCCCTACCCATCCCTATTAACAAATCTACCCTAGCGAAATTTCAGTCTAAAGTAGTGGGGTTTGTCTGGGGGAGGAGGGGCCACCGGCTGGCTCGGGATGTCCTATTCCACCTTAAATCCCAGGGTGGTTTAGGGCTTCCTAACTTTTGGCTCTACTACCAAGTGGCTCAATTAGCCCAGTTCTCAGCGATTTATGTAAAGGCTAATAGGCCCGACTGGGTCTCGATTGAGAGACAGGCGGTGCCCCATTATACCCTTGATTTTTTGGTATGGAGAATTGCCATTCTAGCCCCTACCTTATCGCATTCCTTTGCGCTCTGTGACCAATTGCATAAAAACGCCCACCTGATCTCGGCACTGAAACCTCTCGCACATATTTTCCACAACCCTGACTTCCCCCTGGGAATGAACATACACGCATTTCATTGGTGGCTGAATAAAGGACTTTTCAGAATAGGCCATTTCCTCACGCCTAATGGTCCTGTTTCCCTAGGGCACTGCCTTAGTAAACTGGAAATGCCTGCTTCTGAACAATTCAGATTGTCACAGATCAGGCATTTTCTCCGATCGCTCTGGTCAGATACACAGATCATGCACAGAGCTACAATGTACGAACAGTGGTGCTCAGACACGAGTCCTCGAAAGGGTGGAATATCCTTGATATATACGTCCCTGGCAGATAGGAATGACAAGCCGGCATACGCCAGATCATGGGAGAACGATCTAGACATCCAGCAGGACGCGGACCTGTGGTTTCAGGCTTTCCGGAGATCCTACAAAGGTATTTTGAACATAACTTTGATAGAAGCTAATGTCAAAATTATCACAAAATGGTATTATGTTCCTGCTAGACTTGCCAAAATGTTCCCTGATGCTTCTCCCCTTTGTTTTATAGGTTGTGGTCACGTGGGCACGATGCTTCATGTCTGGTGGACGTGCCTCCGTATTAGAAATTTTTGGAATGGGTTCCTACATTTACTACGAAAAGTCACTAAAACTGCAATACCCCAAGATCCCACCCACATATTGCTAAACTGCAGATTGCAGGATACTCCTAAGACCACACAGCAACTTATTTTTTTTATGTGCCTGGGAGCCAAGATCACGATTGTGAAGGCTTGGAAAACCTTTAGCGTTTCCACCTCGGCTACCAAACGCAAAATCTCTTGGATTATGACACAGGAACAAACAGTGGCAAAATTATGGGACACGGTACAGCTCTTTGAAAACATCTGGGAGCCTTTGGCGTTATACATTAAGGTCCCGCTTTACCCTGGCCATATACCAACCTGAGGATTTTACTATGCAACCAAATTCTGGCCCCTGCACCCTATCACCTCCTTCCCTCACCCCCCTTACCCCTTATTCTTTCTCTTCTTTTCTTTCTTTTTCCTTTCTTAAGGATTTAATGCATTAGTTACTGGTCTGATTTGTACCACATGATTTATTCTTCTCTCTTCAGATAGATTTTTTATCCAATCTAGAGGGTTTTTTTTTTAATTTGTTGCAAATGGATGAGGGTTCAGTTACTAGTCCCATGGACTCACATCTGGGGGTCACGACTTCAGTGTGTCCCCTGGGGGAGTCGAAGGGCGTCAGACGGAGATCTCCATGGTGGGGGCTCCCGGAGCTCTCTCTCCACAGCATGCTCCCATAGGGGTGGAGTGATGATCCCGGGAGTCACCATGGGAGATTTTCCTGGGGAGTTGGTTCAGATCCTTATTCCCTCACGCAGACCCTTATCCACTGTGCGCGCTAGGGCTAATTGCAAACGTTATAGAGGCACGTGTGAAGTTGGCATGCCCTCTCCAAGTTACCAGTAGACGGCTTTACATAGTTATTAGGCATGGTTATAGCTGGGTTTGCACATTAAGGAGAGTATTCTTCTCTAAATGTTCTTTTTTATTCAGGGATGTTTTTCTTACTTTGGGTGGGACTCTCTACCCCGTTAGCACAAGTTATGTCCTATCTGTTTGCCATGGGGTTGTTTCTGTGGGGTACGCCTCGCATGGGGGGAGGGGGGTTCTCTTATGTATTGTTCCATGCCTCTACACCTACACACCCTAGAACGGAGATATTTTGGATGATGTACATAGGTTGTTAGGTCTCACTAGCCTCCATTTGCCTATCAGAGAAGGGGATAAGGTAATAATTTTTGATATAACTTCCTGCATCTCTCTTTACGAGCTATGTTTATGTGCCATTTCATTTTCTTTTCGGTCATTGTAAAACGGTTATTGTATCATTTGAATCTTGCATACTCAATCAATAAAAATATTGAAAAGAGAAAAAAAAAAAAAATAATAATAATAATAATAATAATATATATATATATATATATATATATATATATATATATATATATATATATATATATATATATATATATATATATACATACATATATATATATATACACAACCGCTTTAAGATGAAAAAAAAAAAAGTTTGGTTCTGGGTTCCCCTTAATATTCATACCAGACCCAAAGGTCCTGGTAATGGCCGGGGAGGAACCCATGCTGTTTTTTTCAATGAGTTTTAACTATATTACCTAAACCCGAGAATTGATTACAACCACGATCAGTTTTAAATTACTTTTTTCCTTTAGAAATGTAATTTTGCTGTGGTATTGTTCTAAACAAAAAAAAACTGTGCCACTTTACAGGCATACTATAGACAGCCCCCGGGCACAATATTTAAAGGAACATTTCATTTTTATTGTTTCACTTTAAGCATTATTAAAATCACTGCTCCTGAAAAACTGCCATTTTTAAAACTTTTTTTTGCATTGACAGATATCCCCTGCGGCAGGACCCGGGTCCCCAAACACTAGACAATAACTTGCATATAAGCCTTTAAAATGAGAACTTTTGATTTTTCACGTTCTTGTCCCATAGTTCTAGTGTGAATCAAACTAGAGGGTGTTCAGCTGATCCTTATTTACCAACACAGATCTCTCATCTGTCTTCCACTCCAATTGGCTGGGACCCACTGATTGGCATCTAAGGCAGCCAGTGAAATCACAGCCAGGTGGGCTGGCATGAGCGTGAGCCCCCTACCCAGGAAATAAACAATCACGTATATTTATGTGATTCTGCACAGCCGACCTACACTTTAACAGTAAAACTACAGTGCACAGTCAGCAAGCAGTTAAACCAAACTAACATTTAAAATGTCCCCTTCCCCTCCTAACATCAATGCTGACTAGTCTGTGTAAAAAAGATTCGAATACCTAGTTTTAGCCCCCTAGGGTCACATGATCTCCCCTCTGACAATCAGCTGTAGGGAAGAGGGGGGGTGTGCTGACAATAGATAGGCCATGGGAACCTATGGGTGATGTCACTGCTCCAGTTTTTAACAACCATTGTTGAGCACTCTCTCCTCTGCCCGGCAGCAAACAATGCATGTTATATTAGCATTTTCTTGCCAAGGGCCATACAAAAAAAGAGAAACCATCATTGTACTTCCAGTTTTCTGCCAAGTCCTAATTTAAATATATAATTTTTGCTCATCTCTAAATTAAGTTTGGTTATCCACTGCAAATGTGCGTATCCTGCCACCAGTAAAAAATAGAGGTGAAGTGAATTAATTAATAAAACTTTACTTAGAAAATTAAGTCCTACTAGATGACATCAAGCTGGCCCCTTTTGCAGGTATAGCTATGTATAACATTGAACATAAGTGCCTATACTGCTTAAAATCCAGTTATCCCTTCCTAACCCTGCTTTGCACATGCTCAGTTGCTCTCTATTCTTGGCACTGGACCTTAAATCAGAGCCACTAAAAGCCGATCAGCTGACAGCTTTAAAATATACTGTTGCTGAAGGGCGAAGAAAGCAACCAGGATGATACAAACTGTGCCGATGGAACACAGATTAGGGAGGGAGAAAAGAAAAGCAGGAGAGGTGACAATACAAACTTTGTTTAGAGGGAGACACAAAAGAGTTAAACTGACAAGGATAGATTCTTATCTTATCTCCCTGCTATTCTCTCCATTTTAGGCAGCCTATGAACTTCATCACTGTAAAGCTTCTGCTCTGGGCTTCAACAAAATGACAGCCTCCGGCAAGAAGAAACAGGAGCAATGCTGAAGGCAATTTACAGCATATACAATTTTTTGTAGAATAATTATTAATGTGAAATGTATAATCTTTTGTTAACTACTTGCCTACCACTCGCCGCAGATGTACTGTGGCAAGGTGGCTCAGCTGCGTGAATCGCTGTACTGGGGCCACAATTCCTGCACTACCTTTCATGGGCATGCACGCTCTGTTTGAAGAGAAAACCCCCTGATTGGGTGGGATTTTAAATGACCATCAACGCCAAACAACAATTAAAACATATACATATTTTATTGGTGGTTACAACATAAATACAAAATACAACCAAAAAGACAAATAGACCGCTGGTGTCTCAATGGTTTGTCTACACATAAACAAATACATAAATCAGTAAGACAAGCCAAAGAATAAATAATTAAAATACTCTTCTTATATCACCAACACCCAACACGTTTCTAGTTGCTGGTATCACAGAAGTTTCATCAGGGGTGAAGAGCAAAAATTCGATGACATATTGGTATTTCTACAATGTAAAAAAGAATCTTTAAAAAAAAAAAATGTCTCCCTCCCTATATGGCAGAAAGGGCCCACCTGAAATCCTGTATTAATGGGGTGTCTGCACAGGATACGTGTAGAAGTGTCGCCGGACTGATGTTTCGTTGTATGGGGAGTACAGTGCAGGTATATGTAATCCTGCACACTTCCTCCAAAATCGTCTTACCTAGACTGATAAATAAAATCTCATATTTTAAATCTATATTACCCATATAACTACCATGTATACCTCTGTGTTGCAGGTGCGTACACTAAGGATATATCTGCTAATTCTTAGTGGCTGTTTGGTTTTACCTACGTAAAAAGACCCACAGGCACACGTTAGAAGATAAACTACCCCATATGTTCGACAATTGGCAAAATGTAATGGTCTAATGCCGCGTACACACGGGCGGACTGTATGGCGTACTTAGTCCGTCGAAACACATTTCAGCGGACAGTCCGCTCGTGTGTGGGCTTCAGCGGACTTTTTCAGCGTGCAGTCTGGCGTACTAAGTATTTCTGATTTTTGGAAATTCTGTCCGTCGTACTTTGGTTTCAGCGGACAATCCGCTCGTCAGTAGGCTAGTTCGATGGACTAAGAATGGCGCATGCTCAGAAAGGATTTACACGGCGGAAGGGTGCTTTGCTGTGTATTGGACTTCCTATTTCTAGTCCCGTCGTACGTGCTGTACACGTCATCGCGCAAGCTTTCGACGGACTGTTTGTGCATCCGTGTGTGGTCAAGTCCATTCAGTCGAAAGTATGACGGACTGTCCGTCTGATTGTATGACGGACTAAGTACGCCATACAGTCCGCTCGTGTGTACACGGCATAAGAATTTTGCCATTCGGCAATAGGACCTTCTGTTCTGTATTAATGAATTGACATTGGGGGCAGCCCCCACATTTGAACGAGCCACAACGCGTACAGGGGTCATCCCTGAACTCCCCTGTAAATTTGCTCTTAACTAGGCAATCTTTCAATTATTTGGAACATCTGAAGGTGATTGACGGAGTCTTGAGGATGAATTGCCTAATTGTGGGGTCAATAGACAATATGTGCCAGTGTTTCTTCATTATTTGTTGTATAGCTGTGTGTTGTATGGTATATGTCATAACCAACCTGGTTGGTTCAGTGTTCCCCCTGGCCTCTTTGTTGGTTTTACTGGGGTTAACCCCTTAGTAGGTTCTGTCTGTTGTGTGTGCATGCTCTTTTGAAGGCTTTTTTTAGGCATGTTCAGGAATAGCCCCGTTGTAATATGCGCTCTTGTAATTTTTTGGATTCAATCCTAAACATGGGTTCCTCTGTGCAATTTCTTCTAATCCGCAAGTATTGGGAGTATGGAATAGATTTAATGAAAGGGTCTGGATGTGCATTAGTTGCATAAAGAATTGTGTTTCCCGCAGTTTCCTTTTTGTCTAATGAACTTATGAGTAGACCTTGAGAGTCCTTTGAAATGGTCCCATCGAGAAAGTTCACATTGACACGATCGCATGTCATAGTGAACTTGAGGTTAAAGGTGTTATCTTCCATAAACCTCATGCATCAAATCAGGGCTTCATAGGTGCCGTTCCAAGCAAAAATGATGTCATCAATATAGCGATACCAGAAGAGTATCTGGTCGCAGGGCACCTCATCTAATGAAAGGAAAGAATTTTCCCATTCCCCCAGATACAGGTTGGCATATGAGGGGGCACAACAGGTCCCCATAGCCACACGCTGTATCTGGAGGAAATAACACACTCTGTTTGGCCAGCAGAGGAGCCAAGTAGCAAGTCCGGTGGACTCGATGTCTGTCGGCTGTTCACAGTTCACAGTATCAGAAAGGGGATCTGCCGAAGTAAACGAGGCTCGGTATGACGCTGAGATTTGTCTTCCTGCTAAGCAGGAAGATGGATCTGTTTGTTTCCCCAGTCACACAGTCCCCCATTCAATTAGAAAACACAAACAGGGACCACATTTAACCCTTTGATTGCCCCTGATGTTAACCGATTCCCTACCAGTGTCATTAATACAATGTCAGTGCATATTTTCACTGATCATTGCCATTACTAGTAAAAAAATTAAATAAATAAAAATACCATAAATCTATCCCCTAATTTGTAGATGCTAAAATGGGATAGTTCCCCCAAGGTTTTTTTAGCAGCAAGGTTTTTTTAGCAGCAAGGTGACTAAATTGCAGGAGATTTATTTTTATTTAAAATCTTTTATTGTACCAAAAAAGTAGAATTCAAATTCACAATAAGTTTTGAATATTAGCTCTGGTTTGTGACATATGAAAAACAATCCATCATACCTGGCAAAATATACACAGTGGAACCAGTTGTTTACATTACAACATTGCCATCCACATAAATACCCCAACGCATTTCATCCCCTACAGTAGTGGTCTTCTTCAGGGGGGATTTTTATTCTAAGGTCAATATATAAAAAAAAAACGTATTTTAAAATCATTAAACACTTCATAGTGTTCAAAGTATCTATCCAAATATGTGGTGATGTATTTACCGTTCAGAAGATGAAAGAGAGGGAATTTGTCCTATAACCAGAGTTATTTAAAAGATTGAATTGGGGCGGAGCTAGCCGGAGTCCAAGTTGGAAATGTAGCCGGGGAGCTCCTGACCCATCAGGAACATCGTGGCAGCATCTCGCCCAGGTCTCATATCGAGCCCAAAACACATTGGTACAGTCCCCCTACACCCGGGGAACACAACGTAGTAATGCCAGGGAGGAAGGAAAAGGTGAACCGGCCTATGCACCTGATGGAGTACTTCTCCTATGAGCTTAAGCAAGATGGCGCTGGCCATACATGCACGCCGACATCAGTGGCCCAAAATCGCAGCAAACAGCAGAGAACACAAAAAAGATACAGCCCACCTAATGACTCAAGGTCTTCTCCTGCCACACCATCCTCAGGAAGCCCGGAAAAGGCAAGATTCAAGGCAGATTCCATGGATTACAACACTGCGTCACTCCCTGACTCAGGAGATGACACTAGGGAGTTGCCAGACTCCATTGAAACATTTCCCACTAACGGTCAGCCAGTTATAGATACAGTGCTAAAAGAAATGTTAGTGTCACTAAGAAGATCGCTCCATTCAGACATGTTTTCATGTATGCATAAATTTAACACTACGCTCCGATCTGTATCTGACAAAGTGACTCATATTGAACAGAGAATGGGGGAATATGCCACCACTATAAATGATTTGGTAGACACAATGAAGCCAAGGATGATGAGATAGAAGGAATCAAAGCCAAAATGGCGGACATTAAGGACAGGTCCAGGAGGAACAATGTGAGGATTAGAGGGGTCCCAGAAACTGTCAAGCAGCAAGACCTGAGGGACTATGTGGCCCAACTCTTCACTGGAATCCTGCCCAATTTATCAGCCTAAGCCCTTGTACACACGGTCGGAAAATCCGCTGGAAAATGTCCGATCAGACCATGTTGTTGGATAATCCGACCGTGTGTGGGCTCCATCGGACTGTTTCCACCTGAATATCCGACCGACCAAGTTTAAGAGCTGGATATAAAATTTTCCAACAACATGATCCGATCGGACTTTGTCCGATCATTTGTAGAGAATTCCGATCAGACAAAGTGACAAATCCGACGGATTTTGTTGTTGGGATGTCTGACCGTGTGTACAAGGGCTTAGACTTGACTGTGGACAGAATTCACAGACTCCCTAAACATACCAAGGGACGTCATATTAAGTCTACATTTCTACCACACGAAGGAAAGGCGTATGTCAGCTTCTATACAAAAAGACCTGATCCCATCAACATACTCAAACCTGCAATTCTATGCAGAGAGAGAGATATCACCACTCCAGGTAGGTCAAGAAAACCTTCTCATCTAGCTTGGAAGCCCAGATGCAGGCAATGCATATAGCAATCAAAGACAGGAAGAAGATCTGGACAGCCGCACTCAAAAAACGTTCTTTTGCCTTTTATTCAAAAATTCTTGTGAACAAAAATACAAGCCACATATGACTATGCACTACATTGAAGTGTGAAATACGTTAGCTCCTGTCTGTTCCTGCTGTGGCTTGTATTTTTGTTCACAAGAATTTTTGAATAAAAGGCAGCAAAAATGTTTTTTTGGAGTGTGGCTGTCCAGATCTTCTTCCTGTTCTTGATTGCAATTCTATGCAGACTTATCACAATACACACTGCAGAAATGCAGAAATATGACAACCATCACAAAAGCCTTCAGGAACCACAAGCTCGGGTACATATGGGACTTCCCAACCAAGCTGATTGTAACAAAGGAAGGCAAGGCGTATGTAATGGACTCTGTGGCCAAAGGCATGGCTCTGTTAAGCTCTTGGGGGATCATCCCAGAAGCCCAAACATCTTCACGCCAAAGGAGCCCCACCACAAGCCTGGACACTGAATGATGCACAAACCGAAAGAATAACCGTACACTATCATGGACATTTCCCATACACAACAACCCGCTTAGGAGGATATACGTTTATTCCGTTACGTTTGGTATAACTCAATACCCCCAAGTTAAAGCTTGAGTGACTGGGATGCCGCGTACACACGATCAGACAATCCGCCAGACTTTGCAGCGGAGGTCCACCAGACTTTCCGAACGAGCGGACTTGCCCACACACGTCCACAAACGGCTGGACTTTTGAAATGAACGGACTTGCCCACACATGGAGTAAAGTCCGTTAATTTTGAATGTGACTCCAGGTAGACGGGACTAGCGAAGGAAATCAATGTCACCACCTCCATCGGCGAGATTGACACCTTGCTAGCCCCGTCGCCTGGTATGGGTTTTAAGGGTAACCCCTACGCTGAAAAAACGGCGTGGGGGTCCCCCCAAAGTCCATACCAGACCCTTATCCGAGCACGCAGCCCAGTCGGTCAGGAAAGGGGTGCGGACAAGCGAGCGCCCCCCCCCCCCCCCTGAACTGTACCAGGCTGCTTGCTCTCAGACATCTGTGGTTAGCATAGAGTCTGTACCTATCATTCCAAGTGGAACAAAGACCACAGAGATGCTCCCCTAATGCAGGAATACTCTACGGAACAAACAAGTCAGGCAACATGACTTGACAATTATGGTTGGAAACCATAATTCTCCATAAACGGGGACAATTGGGAAGCAGAATTCAAGGCATTGTTGTGAGCAAACTCTGCCCACAGTAATAGGGCTGACAAGTTGTTATGATGGTCAGAAATATAGCAATGTAGGAATTGCTCCAAGTACTGATTGGCTCATTCTTCTGCCCCATTAGACTGTGGGTGATACGCAGAGGAGAAAGCAAGCTGAATTCCCAACTGTGCACAAATGGCTCACCAGAATTGGGACACAAACTGACTACCCCTGTCCAAGACAATTACCTTGGGTAGCCCAGATAAGTGAAAGATCTCCCGAGCAAAAATGGAAGCCAGTTCCTTAGAAGTGGGCAACTTCTTAAGTTAAATACAATGACACATCTTTGAGAACTGGTCAACCATCATAAGGATAACTGTAAAGAAAAGGGAAATGGGGGCAGGTGGGGCATTCTATCGTATTCTGGGTACGGTTCGCACCAGTTTCACTTCCCCTTTGGGTGACAAAATTCTTGCTGCTCAGGTCCATGCTCCTCCTGAGAAACCTTGTGACCGCTGCTTTGTCCCAGAGAGTCTCCATACTGCCGTTCTCCAGACTTACCATTCTCCCAAGGCTGCTGGCCACCCCGGGAGGAATCAACTCTTTCTCGCCATTTCCCAACAATTCTGGTGGCCTAGTCTAAGTGCTGATGTAACTGCCTTTGTAGCTGCCTGTTCTATGTGTGCTCAGAGTAAGACTCCACAACACCTTCCAGTGGGCCTCCTACAACCCATATCCAATGGAGAGACGCCCTGGACCCAGCTGTCTATGGATTTCATTGTGGAGTTACCCAACTCCAAGGGCAACAAAGTTATCCTTATTACATTGAAAAGAGAAAATTGTTGGGACTTTATAGGAGGCCATAACCATCCAGGACATTGGTCTCCATCCCTAATTAATTGAAAAGAAAAGGGAAATGGGGCAAACTGGGCATTGGGACTTTTTGTGAAACACAACACTAGGGCCGAATGAGTCATCAATTATAAAAGTACAATTAATATTTATTTGATATCCAATAGGTGCACAATGCAATAAATGATACACATATTATATCAATAAATATGGTACAGAGTAGATAAAATATGATTCTATCACATCATAGTAAAATTAGTAGCATCAGCAGGACACCCAACATAGAAATTATATTAAGTAAAATTAATGACTCAAACAATCAAAACCCATGGTAACATATGATAGCTGTGACATGACATCAAGTATAATTGCTTGACGCGTTTTGTGGAAGTTTGTCCACTCATCAGGAGCTGCTAAAGAGGAAATATCTATAAAGGATAATAAAGTGATAATTAATGGTAATTAATTACAACAGGAAGAGAGAGAGCAGAAACTCTGGTCCTAACACTCTTACCTATGGGTAAAAAAGTAGAATTATAGTAAAGTGTAAATTATGATATTCTAGATGATAGCTGGCACCAGGAGAAGGTTGTATCATCCCCCGGGAGCTGAGGAGGTGACCAAGTGGCAGCAAGGCGGGGCAACCCAAAAAACATGTGTAGAGATAGATGCAATTCTTTTTTTTATATTTTTTATTATTCTTGTCAGGTTAGCACTCAGGGGTGGTTTTCATCCATTCCCGGGAGCTGCAATGCACACCGGGGCTGTCCCTCACTCCCTCTACCTTATTGGTTGCGGGGCTGGGGGCTCGTACCCGCTATGCGTCAATGTCACGCCCCTACATGCCAGCCCAGCTGTCAGGGTTTTGCCAGCACGAAACGGGCGAATGCGTGTGCGCGCATGCGCCACTGGGCAAGCCAGGTATCGGCGCATGAGTGTGCACCGGTGTGCACCCCAGGCGCGTGCACGTGCGCAATGGGCGCGTGTGTGCGTTAGTACTGTTTGGCGCCAGTGGCCTTACTTAAGAAGGGCAGCTGCACTTGCTTAGTGCTGTTTGTCTGCAGCTCTGCATCCGAGTTCCCTGTATCCTGCCTGCTGATCGAATTTTCTGACCCGGCTCTTGATTGATCTTGCTTACCTCTCCTGCCCTGACCCCGGCCTGCCTGACCTTGCTTTGGATTGGACTTCTGTTGCTGAACCCCTGCCTGTCTGTACTTTGCTTCTGCCTGCTGAATAAACCTGATTGCCTTATCTGTTGTGACCCGGCCTGTCTGACCACCCCTCTGCTCACGTCGAGTGCACTTGCTCCTTCCTGGTCCTGCTGCTGCTGTTCCTGTGTCTGCTGACCACTGTCTGCTGATCCATCATCCACTCTGCAGTTCCAGTTTCCAGAGGATCATCTCTTCACTCAGCACCAGCCGATGCTACCAGCTCAGACATGCCTACACACTGCGCTCACGGGGCCACTGTCTCCATTCCAGTGGTCCCTGAACCAGAGCTGTAAGAGAGATCTTCTTCCGTCAAGTCAGGCTCACCACAAGGTACCCAACAACGGCTGACGTCACATTGACGCCACACGCTGACATGTAATTTGAACATCTGGCGTGCAATTTTGCAGAGACGTTGGGCACCTATATGTAAGCGCTAGTCGCCTGCATGTGGCTGCTTCCAATTTTTCTCCTACAGCACGACCCAGCGTGACGTTGGTGGGACCTTGCTGGCTGGCTGGTTCTTGCACACCCAATATCCACGGACTCCTCACCTTATGCACTGCGATTCATTCACCTCAATCTTTTACATGTTTCTTTCCATACATAAGGTAATTCACTGCTGTTTATTTGTGGCAATTGGTGTTACGAGTGGTTTGATACTTTTCTTATTTCCCTGCATTGTTTTATTCCTCTTACACCAGTTGAATTGCACATGCCCTCTCACACTTTCCTCACGTATTGCAATATTTCATCCTCCACTCTGTAGTTCCAAGAATATTGCCTACTTACTTACCATTTTATATTATTATGTATTACAGTTACCCCTCAAGTTTATATTCTACACTACAGTGCTGGAAGGGGGATCCTTTTCTTTCATCTATCTCTACACATGGTTTTTGGGTTGCCCCGCCTTGCTGCCACTTGGTCACCTCCTCAGCTCCCGGGGGGATGATACACCCATCCCCTGGTGCCTCTTATCATCTAGAATATCATCATTTACACTTTATTATAATTCTACTTTTTTACCCATAGGTAAGAGTGTTAGGACCAGAGTTTCTGCTCCCTCTCTTCCTGTTGTAATTAATTACCATTAATTACCACTTTATTATCCTTTATAGATATTCCCTCTTTAGCAGCACCTGCTGAGTGGACAAACTTCCACGAAACACGTCAAGCAATTATGCTTGATGTCATGTCACAGCTATCATGTGTTACCATGGGTTTGATTGTTTGAGTCATTAATTTAACTTAACCACTTCAACCCCGGACAATTTTACCCCCTTGCTTACTGGAGCACTTTTTGCGATTCGGCCCAGCGTCGATTTAACTGACAATTGCTCAGTCGTGCGACGTTGCACCCAAACAAAATTGACGTAAATTTTTTCCCACGAATAGAGCTTTCTTTTGGTGGTATTTGATCACCTCTGCAGTTTTTATTTTTTGCGCTATAAACAAAAGAAGAGTGACAATTTTGAAAAAACACAATATTTTTATTTTTTACTTTTTGCTATAATAAATATCCCAGTTAAAAAATATATATATAATTTCCCTCAGTTTAGGCTGATAAGTATTCTTCTACATATTTTTGGTAAAAAAAAATCACAATAACTGTATATAGATTGGTTTGCACAAAAGTTATAGCGTCTACAAAATAGGGTACGGTATATATTTATGGTATTTTTTTTTTTACTAGTAATGGCGGCGATCTGTGATTTTTTTCATGACTGCGACATTGTGATGGATATATCGGACACTATTGACACATTTTTGGGACCATTCACACTTACACAGCGATCGGTTCTATAAAATTGCACTGATTACTGTGTAAATGTGACTGACAGGGAAGGGGTTAACACCAGGGGGCGCTGCAGGGGTTAATATATTCCCTATGGGAGTGATTCTAACTGAGGGAAGGGGACTCACAAGGGGAGGAGACCGATCGGTGTTCCTCTGTACTGGAAACACACCATCGGTCTCCTCTCCACTGACAAGACGTGGATCTGTGTGTTTACATACACAGATCCATGGTCCTGTTGTGTTCCTGGGCAATCGCGGATGCCTGGTGGACATCGCGGCCACCGTGCACAAGCACGGGGTCCCGAGCAACGCTGCGGCGTTGCGTGCCCCCTAGGCAACCGGGAATGGGAGGACGTCATATGACGCCCACCCAGGATGGGAGATCCCATCTGTGGACGCCATATGACTATGGGTGGGTAGGGAAGTGGTTATAATAAAAATTAAATATATATAATATAAATATATTTTATATTTTATATATATATATATATATATATATATATATATATATATATATATATATATATATATATATACACATATACACTGAGCAAAATTATAAATGCAACATTTTTTGTGTTTGCCCCTATTTATCTTGAGCTGAACTCCAAGATCTATGACTTTTTCTATGTACACAAAATGCCTATTTCTCACAAATATTGTTCACAAATCTGTCTAAATCTCTGTTAGTCAGCACTTCTTTGCCGGGATAATCCATCCACCTTAGTCATATCAAGATGCTGATAAGACAGCATTTTTATTGCACAAATATGTCTTAGACTGGCCACAATAAAAGGCCACTCCAAAATGTGTCGTTTTATCACACAGCACAATGCCACAGATGTCGCAAGTTTTGAGGGAGCGTGCAATTGGCATGCTGATTGCAGGAATGTCCACCAGAGTTGTTGCCCTTGAATTGAATGTTCATTTCTCTACCATAATTCATCTCCAAAGGTGTTTCAGAGAATTTGGCAGTGCATCCAACCAGCCTCACAACCACAGACCACGTGTAACCACACCAGCCCAGGACCTCCAGAATCTTTACCTCCAATAGCATCTGAGACCAGACACCCGGACAGCTGCTGCAATAATCAGTTTGCATAACCAAAGAATTTCTGCATAAACTGTCAGAAACCGGCTCATCTGCATGCTCATTGTCCTCATCTGGGTCTTGACCTGACTGCAGTTTGTCATCGTAACCAACTTGAGTGGGTAAATGTTCACATTCAATGGCGTCTGGCACTTTGGAGAGGTGTTCTCTTCTTAAATAAATCCCGGTTTTCACTGTACAAGGCAGATGGCAGACAGCATGTATGGCATCGTGTGGGCGGTTTGCTGATGTCAACTTTGTGGATCGAGTGGCCCATGGTGGTGGTGGGGTTGTGGTATGGGCAGGCTTATGCTAGGGACAACGAACACAGGTGCATTTTATTGATGGCATTTTGAATGCACAGAGATACCCTGATGAGATCCATTGTTGTGCCATTCATCCATAACCATCACCTCATGTTGCAGCATGATAATGCATGACCCCATGTTGCAAGGATCTGTACACAATTCCTTGAAGCTGAAAACAGCCCAGTTCTTGCATGACCAGCATACTCACCAGACATGTCACCCATTGAGCTTGTTTGGGATGTTTTGAATCAAGGTATAAAACAGCAATACCCAGCAACTTTGCACAGCCATTGAAGAGGAATGGACCAACATTCCACAGGCCACAATCAACAACCTGATCAACTCTATGTGAAGGAGATGTGCTGCACTGCATGAGGAAAATGACGGTCACACCAGATACAGACGGACACCCCTGACCCCCTCAATACTGCCCCAACTGCACATTTTAGAGTGGCCTTTTATTGTGGCCAGCCTAAGGCACACCTGTGCAATCATCATGGTGTCTAATCAGCATCTTGATATGTCACACCTGTGAGGTGGATGGATTATTTCAGCAAAGGAGAAGTGCTCACTAAGACACATTTAGACAGATTTGAGAACAATATTTGAGAGAAATAGGCCTTTTGTGTAAATAGAAAGAGCCGTGGATCTTTGAATAATGGGGCAAGCGCAAAAGTGTTGCATTTATAATTTTGCTCAGTTTATATACAAATATATATATTTTTTTTAACGTAATATTATAATTGATCTGGGCTGATTAAGTGCTGTGCTATCCAAATATACAATAAAAACTGTTATTGTTCTATTTACAAATTACAATGATAGAGGTTTAACAGAGTAGGGCCTGCCATAGATGGATCCAAATTCAGCTGGTTCAGCAGGAACTGGACATATTTTGATCCGTCATGGGCAGGCTGGTTGTTTGAAGCCTATCCATTGATCAACTTCAGTACAACCATCCGTTGGGGATTTTTTTTTGTTTAATCGCTGCTCGAGCTATAGCTGCCAGCAGTGATCATTGTATTCTGACAACTGGGAAACCTCCAGCTGTCAGAATACAATAAATATAATAGCACAGCGGAAGGGATTCCCCCATCAGTGTTGAATAAAGCAATTTTCTTTCCTTCAACCTCCTTCCTATTGCTTAAAACACAGCTTTTGCAGGAGACCAAAGACCAAAAAACTCACTATATGTTTGTGTTTTCTTTTACACATCATACATTCAAAAAAAAAAAAATTTGCCGTTCCGCAAGGATTTTTGAACATTGTCAGACTGAGTCTGTCCTAAGGACATATTGAGGCTCTACTCAACATACAATGTAAGAAGCTAAGTTTTAAATCTTTAACCCTTTGTTAGGGCAGAGGGTGTCCAAATCTAGTTTGCAACTGATAAATAAGATCTGCCTGCACAGTACAGCATAGTTGCCAACTGTCCCGAATTTCCCGGGATTAGGACATTTGTCCCAAATTAATTTTGTCCCGGGAAATGTCCCGGGAAATTCGGTGTGTCCCGGGAAATTGAATTTCCGTTTTTTTTGCCGCCGGCCGCTAGAGGTCAGCCGCCGGTGGAGACAATGTCTCCGCCGGCCGCCATTTTTAAGAAGACCAGAAGTTTGTCTACAATATAGAGTACCTGTGGCGCCGCCCACCCCCGCTGCCAGTGTGTGTATATGTGTAATGTGCAGTGGGGGCGGCGCCACAGTTAAATGACTCTCCGCGCGGCAACGGCGGCATGTCGGGGGCCAGTGTCTGTCACTGTGGATGTCGGGGCGGGGGCCAGTCGTTGGATGTCGGGGGCCAGTCTGTGAATGTGGGGGACAGTGGTATGTCGTGGGTCAGTCTGTGAATGTGGGGGCCAGTGGGATGTCGGGGGCCAGTCTGTGGATGTCAGGGGCCAGTCTGTGGATGTCGGGGGCCAGTCTGTGGATGGTGGGGACCAGTCTGTGGATGGTGGGGGCCAGTCTGTGGATGTGGAGGCCAGTCTGTGGATGTGGGGGCCAGTGGTATGTCGGGGGCCAGTCTGTGGATGTTGGGGGCCAGTCTGTGGATGTTGGGGGCCAGTGGTATGTTGGGGGCCAGTCTGTGAATGTCGGGGTCCAGTCTGTGGATATCGGGGGGCCAGTCTGTGGATGTCGGGGGCCAGTCTGTGGATGTCGGGGGCCAGTCTGTGGATGTGGGGCCAGTCTGTGGATGTGGGGGCCAGTGGTATGTCGGGGGCCAGTGGTATGTTGGGGGCCAGTCTGTGGCTGTCAGGGGGGCCAGTCTGTGGCTGTCAGGGGGGCCAGTCTGTGGATGTGGGGGCCAGTCTGTGGATGTGGGGGCCAGTCTGTGGATGTGGGGGCCAGTGGTATGTCTGGGGGCCAGTCTGTGGCTGTCGGGGGGCCAGTCTGTGGATGTCGGGGGCCAGTCTGTGGAGTATGTAGGGGCGGTCTGTGGAGTATGTGGGGGGGGGGCGGTCTGTGGATGTCAGAGGGGCATCAGATGTAATGAGGGGCTCCACTGATGGACACAGATGTGAGGAAGGTACCTCTGATGGGGCACCTGATGTAAGGACAGATTCCGCTTGGGACACCTGATGGCATCTGGTGGCAGGCAACGTGGCTAGTGACGCGCTCAGGGCTCCCACTGATTCTGCATTATGGTGAGTTGAATAATTTCATTTCATATTACAATGTAATAATAGAAATAATGCGCTTCAATCATCCTGACACCATAACAATCATGGCGCCGGGATGATTGAAGCGCCAACATCAGGTATTTGGAGTATCTTTATCTGCTAATTGTCAAACTCTGGAAAACACATATTGCTATTGTGGTGTAGGATCGGGGGGCTGCTGTCCCTCCTTTCCCCCCTCCTTTCTCTCTCTCCATCCCCCTCCTTTCCCTCTCTCCATCCCACATTCATCTCAGACTCTAACCACACCACTTTGAGCCACGCCCCATGTAAGCCACACCCACTATTTTACGTAAACCACGCCCATGTTTTGCCACGACGCGCTTTGCACACCGCATTTTTACCTTTTCTTATGCCACCACCTTTAAAAGCATGCCCCGCCCCCTAATTATACCACGACTCCGCCTACTGCCAAAAAAGTGTCCCGATTTTTTTTTGTTTGCAGGGTTGGCAACTATGGTACAGACAGGTTTAATTATGGCAAACACATATGCCCAACCCTTTCCCAAACAAAGAAAACTATATTAGGATTTTACACTGCTGGAATTTCCAGAACAGAACATTTTAAAATATTGTTTTATGTTATGCTATGTGAATTAGTGCATGTAACAAATATAAATGAAGTGTTATCCCATTTTAGCTGCAAGGAAGTACCTGAGCTTTTCCTGTCAGAAGATTGGAAGAATTTTTGCCATTATTGGTAGGTTTGGAAGGCATGATGCCGGTACTTCATCCCTGCAGCTGTTTGACCCTTCCATCCCACCAACAACAGACACTCCTAAACATGATTTATAATCTCAGATGGAGTGAAACTAGGTATATATAGTAGGTGGGGTTGGAGTCTTAAGAAACAGCTGTATAGATAAATAAAAATCCATTCTTATCCATTGCAATCATATACATAGTTCTGCAATTTCTTGTCCAGTGGGTCACTCTTTGATCATCCTGACAGGCATAAAACATGATATCTTGAAGATACTGCACATAGTATACACTCTTTTATGTCACCAATGGATATAGAAATGTGTTCCCTTTTCATGTTGTTGATCATTATGTTTTTGAAAGCCACAAGATTATCAGAAAACAACAGTATAAACTATACCTTTTATATATAATAAATAAAAGTATACCTATTGGTAAAAGAAAACGTGCATCAAATTTTTCAATAGTTTATTTACCATGTATGTTCAATTTTAATTGCAAAACTCTAAATGTGAGCTATTATTACAATAATAGATAGATCCTGTGTAATTACAAACATTGCTGTCTGAATATTACTATCATAAAAAGTATTGCATAGCAAGAGTGTCACATCCATTCTTGATGATAATCTAGATTATGATGTTTGAGTAATTAAATATTGGGAGCAGGTTAGCAATACGATTGCTGGGATCTGAGTCTGAAACTGTGACCTCTGTATTTTCTGGCTGTAGCTCTTCACTGTGCCACCAGGGATACTGGCCAGCTCTCTGCCTGATTCCTTGGACAACTTTGCTTTGTGTCTTGTTTTCTAGTGAATCTTGAACCTTTTGGTCCTCCTATGAACTTCCTGATTCAAGCCATGTCTCTGCACGTCCTGTTTGTCAGGTTATTGTGCTCTCCCCTGGTCATATCTTGCTCCTTGCATACCTACTACTGTCCTTGTCTTCTCTACCACTTGCTATCAATCTTTGGCTTATTCATCAACTATAATACCATCTGATTCCATTCAGCTACTACTTGTTACTGACCTTTAGCTTGTTTACTGACTACACTTCTGCTTGATACCTTCCTGCTACATCTACTTCTGGACCCCAGGTTTCCTGATGGGGCAATGCTCAGGACTGTAACCTGGTACTAGCATTCAGAAAAATCCATCTTTACCATCAGGAGCTCCAGTGATTACCAGCTAGTATTGAGATCCCATGCCTCAGGTGAACCTCCTTGAATCAGAAGGTAACAGATTCAGAAGTTGGAAAAATTTGGAAAAAATTGCTTTACTAGGCACAACAGGTCTTTGAGTTAGGTAACAAAAATGGTCACTTACTCACTATTTGAACTAAACCTGTACATAAGCCCTTCATTATACCGAGAATTTTTGATAACAATTCTGCTCCTCAGCTCTCTACTGACCGTATTATGGATTCCTTTCTTAAATTATATGGGCAGGCCTGGTGCAAAGATTATCATATACTCAGGTGAAGGTACATTTTGCCTCCCCTCCACAACAGCAGTGTGTAATGAGGCCCCCTGCTTCCTATGTTGTGCATTCCCCGCTTACCCTCACTAGCTATGGGCAGCTGGCATGTGAGGAAAATTAAATCTTCCATGCTGTGCATGGTAGGGGAGAGGGCATGGCATTAGGGATTAGAAGACAAAGTAGAAAGTTAGTATTTTAACCACAGCAGTCCCAAAGCCATTTTTTTTACATGTTTTAAAAATCATTTAAATTACTTAAAACCCCAAACACATTATATATTTTCTGACAGTAGACACCCTGGAGAATAAAATGTTGGCAGTCCCATTTTTAATGCTAAATTATATTAATGTAGCAGTTTATAAAGCACAACATTTCAGTAAAAAATACACTAAAGTAAATTCTTGGCCACTTGCAATTTATTACACAATTTTCTGGCATAATATTAAAGATGAGGCTGTGCAAAATGAATAGATACCCAAGGTGTTCAATCTTAAATTATGTGCACCTGTTAAATGGTAGAAAACGTCATTACCCTATATTTTTTACCTCCCACTGAGACTGAGGCATCCCTCCGCTGAATGCTGATCCCTCTCCTGTGTCTGCTTGATCCTCCCCCTGGTCTCACTGTGCTCCACCTAATCATCTCATGCCCCCATGTCAGCGGCGTTTGTTGTCTCTGTGCTGGACTGGTAGCACTTCTGCTACCGCCCACGTGTGTGGGAATTGTTTTTCATTGTGGGGGCTGGAGTCTGAAGAGAGAAAAGCAGGTGTTCTGCCCTTCATTGGGGACATAGAGAGAGGAAGAGCGGTAGGGGCTTGGAGAAAAGGTGGAAGCTAGTGTGAAGTGGTGGCAGCTGCTAATGTTCACAGCACTTTGCTGTGTGACCTGCCAGCATAAGCTTTTCTTGAGGGACTAAAACAAAAAGGCTGCACCCTATATAAGTGAGGTGGAAGAAAAAATACACCCTCCTGAAATAGTGAAAACCAATGATTTAGGGGCGCTCTTAATAAATTACTCTAATAATATAAATTACCTGAAACAAATCAACACTAAAAATGAATACACAATATGAAGTGACATCAATAATAATAAGTATTCTATTCGTGATCCGGTGACCATAGAAAGATTCTGCAAAGACTAATTATAGTTCAATCACACAAAGTCCTATAAATGTGTCTTTCCAGCTTCTTTGATGAATAATCCCAGATCCACCAAGTGCAAGGAATCTTGTAAACTGTGATAAAACAGCAAATCCAAAAGGCTTGCAAATACCTCCACCGAGAAGCAGCACCACCCAATCGTGAAAATGCAAATCCAAACTGCTTACCAGATTTGTTTGACCACTTTAATTAAAAAGTAAGTCAAACAACGCCTGTACAGGTAAGTGCCTGTTCACATGAATGTTGGCATAAATACACAGGATAGTACATCCCCTTTCACAATCTCAGGCGGTGTATAAAGAGAGAGCACAAAAGATCCATAGTGTAATACTGATTTTTAATAAAAAAAATATATAAAACAAACAGCCAAATGGCTTCTTACATTGTCGTGTGCCTGACCCGGCACTGGGGCTGCTCGCCTTCAAAAAACACACACTCCGATTGGTATAGTGTATCTCTTCCGTAATGGTTGGTATGGTGTGCATTCCAGGCCATCAGGCCGACCACCAGCTAGCCGGATATGGTGTCAGAGGCGTGACCAGGTTCTGCTTTGACGTACGTTTCGTCATTAACATCTTCAGGAAGCGTCCTCCTCCATCCCATGGGGGAGGGGCCTCCATCCCATGAGGATTGCATGAGAGAGATTAAATCTACTGATTTCCTGATCTGGTCTGGCCCCGTCTCCCAGGGATAAAACCCACCTGATCCTCATGGATGTAAGTATCTATAAATGAGGCCATTCTATTTACTAGAATTTTGGTCATAATCTTTAAATCATTATTGATTAATGAGATTGGCCTATAGTTACCCACCTCACTGGGATATTTGCCTTGTTTGGGAATAACCAATATATATGTTAGGTTGGCTGCCGGCTCCAAGGAGGATCCCTCACATAGGGAGTTAGAGAGACGGACCAGGCGAGGTGAGAGGACCTCAGAGAATGCTTTACAATAATGAGCGGAGAAACCGTCAGGGCCTGGGGCAGAGTCTGTTTTGAGATTCTTGATAACTTCTCAGACTTCCTCCACCCGGAAGGACGATTCCATAATAGAACGATGGGAGTCCGAGAGTTTGTGGATGGCTATATCTTCCAGGAATGAGTTAATGGAGTCAGGGTTGTTCGGTCTGGGTGCAGAGTAGAGTTTGGAGTAAAAAGGCATGAAAGGTTTCCAGGATTTTTTGAGGGTTCTGGGTTAAGGCTCCTGACAGGGATTTGATCTTGAGGAGGGAGAAAGTTTTTATTTTGGGGAGAGTTTTGCTGTAAAGTGTGGGCCAATTTTATTGGCCTGTAAATAGAACTTGCCGCTCAACCAGCTAAGGTGCTTATCTGCGTTGGATGTCAGATCTAAATTCAGGGTAACTTGGGCAGATTCTAATTTGGCTAGGGTATCGGGTGTGGGGTTATTATTATGGGATTTTCTGAGTGATTTAAACTCTTCGAGTTTCTTCCCATCCATTTTCCTATCCCTTTTAAGTTTGGATCATTTTTCCCCTTAAGACAGCTTTGTGAGCCCCCCATAGGGAGCTTGGGGTCATGTCCCCGGTATCGTTAAGGAAGAAAAATTCCTGAATGTCTTTTTCCAACATGATACAGTGGACTGGTTTGGACAAGAGGGATTTACTTAGGTGCCACTGGGGGGGGGGGGGCAGGAGGAGTGAGGGAGCTAGTGATTTTAAGGGTTACCAAGGAATGGTCCAACCAAGGTACTTCATGTATATAAGCTTGAGTCGCTGTGTGGATCTCGGAGTTGGGGATAAAGATGTGGTCAATTCTGGCATATGTTTTATGCGGTGCAGAGTAGTGTGTGAAGTCTTTGGCTGTAGGGTTCAGTTTCCTCCAGGAGTCAATTAGGCTCAGGTCATGAAGAAGACTATACGGAGTCTCTGTTTAGGTATTTTTTTGAGATGGGGTCTGTCCTGAGATGATTTTTCTAGCATATGGTCAAAGTTGATGTTTGTCGTCAAATTGTTTTGCCTTCCAGATGTGGGGAGAGGGTTGATAGCATGGAGTCAAAAAAGCATGCTTGGCCCTGGTTAGAGGGATAGTAGGAGATGATGGAGTACATTACCCCTTCAATGAGCCCTTTGATGAGTATATATCTGCCGTCAGTGTCTTTGACCACGTGTGTGCGAATTAATGGAATTCGTTTAGCAAGAAGTTTGGCCAGCCCCCTTTTTTTGTAGTCTGCCTCTGCCCGATAAAAAGTGGGGAAGCTACAGTGGAGGAAGGAGGGGGTATAGCTGGAGGGGAAATGGGTCTCCTGAAGTAGGACAATATCAAGGCTTCTGGCGTGGTAGTTAAGCCCCTGTGCATTATGTGAAGTGATCTTTAGGGATAAATGGTGGGGATTCGAGTCAGCCATGGGTGTCAGGGGTGGGTAGCGAGAATGTATGAGGGGAGCTTACCTCTGCCTTTGGAGATCGGGTATCTCCTTTGAGGACCTGGTCACCTGTGGGTGCCCTCGGGGTAGATCGGAAGGTGTTCTCCACAAAGGTTCCTGGAGAATGTAAAATGTAGAGGAAGGTAGGGGATTGGAGACATGGGAGAAGTAGAAAGAGGAGGAGAGAATAGAGGGAGTGAGAAGATAAGTGATCAGTAGAAGAAATTAGTACAAGACAAAATTATGCAAAATCTGGTATTGTCGCTACAGGACTGGCAAGCCGAGTCCTAGTCCAAGTCCCCCAGTAATGGATGTACAGTAAATGGGATGTTTATTTGGTGTCACCAGAGGGAGGTGAGTCCCTCTGCGTCACAACAGAAAGGGTGGCAAGGTCCCCTTATTCAGGAATTACTGTGGGACCGAAAAAGGAAAGGGTATAATGAAAAGCACTCTGGTTAGAGGCAACCATTGGCAACAATAAGGAAACCATACATTAACTGGAGAGAATGGGAATCTCTGCAGGGGGAGGAAGGGAAGGAAGGGAGGGAAGGGTGGTAGGCAGAACATTAGGGGAGAGGTAACAGGAAGATGCATAACTTTGTGAAAAAATAGCCATTGTAAGGCAGATTCCACTCCAGCCGGGGTGGGAAGAAGTTGCCAAATTAGGTATCCCAATTAGCCATTAAGGGGACTAATGGGGCCCAACACAAAGACTCCAAAGTAAAATAAACATTTAGCCCAAGAAGAAGGAGTAACACATCCTGTCTGGGAGTAAAGAGCAAGCCATCAATTTTGGAGGGTGAGAGTCTTGGTGTCTCTTTGGTAGTTGCTTGTTCCACAGCGGGGTCAGAGGGCTGCCCCAGGGGGGTCACTTGAGGGAGCTTGACTTGGCTACCGGTTGCAGAGGAGCTAGTTCCTGGGAGATAAGTCCTAGTTGCAACAGCAAACACTCACTATCATGAAAGTTGGTGAATCCATATGATTTGTGTCGGAAATGAAACTGGAGGCGGAAAGGGAATGACCAGCTGTACTTGATGGAATTCTGAGTGAGAATTTCAAGGAGGGGTTTGAGGGATCTCTACTTCTGGATAGTGGTAGGTCAGATATCCGCAAAGATTTGGATTGTTTCCTTGGAAGGAGAGGCTGTTCAGGTTGCGGGTTTTTCTTATTACGTCCTCTTTATCGCCATAATAATGGGGCTTGACTACAATGTCCCTCGGGAGGCTATCTTGACAGGGGAGCTGTAGGGCTCTATGTGCTCTGTCAAGTTTGAGTCTATGTCCATGGATGTCCGGTATAAGCTCCTTAATGAAGAATATGACAGTGCTAGGTATATCGGTGACTGATTCAGGGATCCCCCTTATATGGAAATTATATCTCCTGCTTCTGTTTTCCAAATCATCTAATTTGGCTAGCATAGTTTCCAGTTGGTCTTGTAACGTTTGGATGCAAGTGGTGTTTTGGTTGGTGTGAGCAGCCATGTTATCCACTACCTGCTCAGCTTTAATTGTGGCTGTGATCTGTATGGCATTTTGAGCAAGGCCTGAGGCCAGAATTTCTGAGAAGCTATGCAGCAGTTTATTCATGTCAGGGGTCTGGATTGGCTACATGGGGGAGGATTTCTGGGGGTCTGCCAGGCCTAAGGTGGAGTGTAGCATGGGAGTGTAGAGAAGATCCCCTAATGTCCAGTTCAGTAGGGATTTGGTGGAGCTGGTGAGATCCATTGGGGGTGCAGGTACTCACAGGCATTGCCAGCAAAAGGTTTGGCTGCTGGTTTGGGAAAGGAGGGTCCGCAATGGAGACCTGAACCTCCGTGCCTCCTCGTGTGGGCACCACGGCCGCCATCTTGGATGGGGCAGGGGCTGCCAGGTTAAAGTCCAGCTGGTGGCTCACTTTTCTGTTTTGGGAGCCACTCGGCATGTGGGTTGGAGCCTGTATCTTCCGAGAGGCGTGGGGGTCAGTTTTGGGAGGGTCCCTCGATCTCGATCTGGAGGCTCGGGGGGCTGATAAGGGCTGGTGCGGTGCTCTCGGTTAGAGCGTTTTCTGGGGAGTCCCTCGCATGCGCACCCCCTAAACTCTATTTTATTAGAAAACTGATAGAGCAATAATGGTGAATTATTTTTCTAGTTTCTTGTTTACTTTTGTTCCTATGTCTTTCTTTCTAAACTAATAATTGTATAATTGCAATGCATTCATCTGCTTGATGACTATTTGTCATATATAGTTGTGACTGATTGTCTGTACTTCATCCTCTGGTTGCCTGCATGACACTCTTGTCACACGCTTTATGTATGGAAACTTTTAATACACATGTATTTTTTTATATTCAGTAAAATCAAGTAAAAAAAAAAAAAAAAGGAGCAGGTCAGGTTGTATATTCACCTTCCAGGCAATTCAGAATGTTAGAAAATATAGGCTCTAGGAGACAAAAGGCTAGAACAACATGAAAAAGAGTGCAAAATAGCTTCTTTGAGATTGCTACAGAACTCTAAGTAGCCTTGACATTATTGTCTGTCTTGGTATTGTTATTTCTGTTATATTTATTTTTTTATGCGTTTTGTGTGATGATGTCAGGGCAGGTGACACAGATTCATTGTTTGAGTCCAAACCAAATCCAAGGCAAGCAGTAAAGTTTCATGGTCATGATGCAGTATAATAATAATAAAGTCATAACAAAGTTTTGATCCAGAAATAAACAGCACTGGACATGAAGCTTGGCATCCTTATGAAGGAAAGGCATGGATTCTTGTGCCTTCACAGGACTAGAACTGAGGAGACCTTGTTGCCCAGCTAACTTCAGTGCAGTTACAGATATAAAGATGTAGGCCAGCTAACCAGAAAACAGCATCTGAGAGATAATGGTATAATTTCAAGACTTTCCACCTTCCAGCTGGTCTCCCGGGATTAGCCTGAGGGAGCCTGCAACAGGAGACTTTGTCTCCCCAGGTACCAATCCCAGGTGACAGGGCACAAGATTTTTTAATGAATCCCTGAGCAGACCCTATTCTGAAAAAAATAAACCCTTTTCTGTTAAGTTCATAATTTAGTTACACTAATTTTTCTTTTGTTAACTTATCCAATACACATCAAAATGTTTTAGTAAGATATCCTATATGATGAAACTGTAATTTTATTAAGCAGGTTACTAACTTCAGCATGGTAAATATGTGCAGGTTCAAAATGGAAGATTTGCATTGACATAGTGATTCTTCTAGTACATAGATGTATTTTATCACCCATTAAAGCACTGTAACTTATCTGGAAGCAAACTAAATCAATCTAACGTGGAAACTGGTTTAGCAAAAATGCTATAAGTGAGCCTACATGAAATCAACTTAAATTTTTTCAAAAACAAAACTAAATCTATTTTTTAATGAAATCACCTTTATTCTGCATTTACTTTCATAGCAGAAGAGAAAATTGCTACTTTAGAAGAAAATTGTTCCAATTTTCTCAATTAATATAATGTCAGCATTTCAGCAGGCATCTTGTTTCTCCCCAATGCATACAGCATAATTCACATGTCATTATGGAATGCAGTCAGTTACTTTGATATTTTTTTTACACAAATTATGGAAATTCCTGGCAACTATCAATAAAGCACTATTAGAGAAGCATCTTCACCTGGCATAGTTAGATATATTAAAGATAAACATTTTTAGCCACTTCAGCACCATTTGATATGGAAATGAATTATTTATCATTAGTTAGTAGATATTTGACTTGCATAGCAATGCACAATACTATTCTGTATAACTGCAATGCATTTCATTTCTTATAAAAGAAATTGTGTAATTCCTTTCTGCCTAACAGATTGCAGAATATGTTTTAGTTTACAGAACCAAAAATATAATAGTGCTTCAGCAAATTCCTAGAAAAGTGTATGATTATAAATTGAAATGCATAGAAAAATAAAGTAGGAATAGGGCTACAAAAGGATATTAATTAATCCTTCGTTCGAGAGGTGGTAAATACAGTTGTAGATGTAAAATATACAGTATACTCTTATTGACAGAATGATTACAAGCATTTTTAAAATATGTTTATTTGTTCTACCTTTATTAGTTTATGAACTTTAAGTAAGCAACTATTTCCTTAAAGGGAATTGCAGGGAAAAGCATTAATGTGGATCATTAGTCAAAATGTGAAAATCCAATAAGCTGCATAAATGTGTTACTGACACAGTAGAGAATGTCAGAGTATACAAATGTTATTGAATGCTAAACCTATTAATATCATATTGCCTAACCCACAGAAAGTAGTTAAAATCAACCCCATATGATCATATTCCCACTCTGCATAAATTAGCTCTTGCAAAGTGTATTAGCTCTTGCAAAACTGACAGTGCTTGGATTAATTAAATGGCTTGGGGAAGAGGGTTGGATCCAAGCGTACAATACAAATAAATAGGGGCCCAGCCTCAACCCTACCAATCAGCAATGTTGATTTCATGCATTTGTAAATATACAGTATATGAAAAATGCACCATCAGGTCGTCCCACCTCGCTTTTGTGTAAATCTCCTGTAATCTACTCAGTGAGGGAAGCTTGTTTGTCACAAGGCTGAATAAGCTATTATGGTAAGTCTGTTGTGACATTGAAACCCTTGCAAAATTTTGAAAAATAGCCCTGAAACAACAAACTTCACTGACTGGACTAAACTTCATAAAAGGCGCCATGCCCTATATATATATATATATATATATATATATATATATATATATATATATATATATATATATATATATATATATACACTAGTCAGATGAGTTGGTAAAAGCAAGTAAAGTAAAAGCAAACAGTACCTGGTATCTTCAAAAAAGGGAAAAACAAATGGCTTTTATCAGCCAAAATGAAAAGAAAACAATATGTAGTTTGGGTATGAATGAGATCACCCCACAGGCTCACCACCAATCTCTTTGTCCCACACTGGGGTTAGGGGGCCTCCTTATTTTAGTGTGATGGACAGGCCACAGGGATTCAGCAACCAGCATCTCAGTTGTCAGAGGGTTCACCTGTATCATAATCTGTGAACCTCTCCCTTTTGCCTCACTGACAGACGATGATCCCTTCCTGCTGCCTATCAAAACTATTTATTTATTTTTTCCATAAAAGATTTTATTGAAAGATTCAAAGCATACAAACGTGCAAGTCAGGGAATCATCATAAACAAAAAGTGCTGCCACGACCCTATGCACTCGCAGTACAGAAAGCACTATTACACTGCTGCAGTGGTCATGACTAGTAGAACAGTGCTATACAGATGTATAACTTGTCAACAAACGTATAACTAATATGATCCTATCTTTTGAAGAGGCTTACTCACGTCGTGGCAGGTAGTGCTGGGCCTGAGTACCTAGCCTGCAGGACCTGTATCCTCCGGTCCAGCTAGGCTGTTTAGGGTGACGTAGTCCCCGACACTCGTGACCGAGTGGGATAGCAAACGGCTGCCTTGTTGCAGCCCTATAGAATTAACGGTTGGGTAAATGTTCTACGGGGGGAATCAACATCTGGTTGGGTGAATGTGAGGGGGTAAAAGATTGAGGGAAGGGGGGTAAAGGGGAATAGAAAGTAAGGGTATAAGGGGGAAAGAAGAAGAGGGGGCGGGTGGGTGTCCCCCCCAGCCCCCCCCAGCCCCCGCCAACCTTGCGCCTCTTTGTTTTATAAGTGTGGGGGAAAGAACGTTATGTATTTATCTGTGGTTTGAAAATGTTTCCAACACACCCAGATAGTTGAGAATTTCTGTAGCCGGTCTTGTGTGGTATATATCAGCTCTTCCATCTCCTCTATCCTAGCGACTCTGGTCAGCCATTCCCGAATGGAGGGAATATCAGTAGATCACCAGTGTGTGGGAATACACAGCCTGGCTGCGTTAACCATATGCATGGCTAATGATTTGAGGTAGGTTCGTTTAGGTAGAGTCGTGAGGTAGAGGAGATATTGCGCGGGGTTATAGTTTAAGGTGTAGGTGGTGACCTGTGCGATAATGGAGTGGACTTCTTGCCAGAAGGGTTGTATTAAGGGGCATTCCCACCATATATGAATCATTGAACCTATTGCTGTCTGGCATCTCCAGCATGTGTTGGGAATCATAGGGGAGAATTTGTGTAATCTAGCAGGGGTCCTGTACCATTTAGTGGCAATCTTATATCCATTTTCTTGGATTGCCACGTTCATCAAACCTTTATGGACGTAAGTAAATATGTCCTCCCACTGTTCACTGGTAAGGTTGATCTGCAAGTCTTTTTCCCAGGAGCTACGCGTGGGTGTCATCAGTGTCTGGTCCGACTCATCATGTAGCAGTACATATATGCTCGATATTAAGTGTCGCAAAGGGGTGGCGCTTGTACAAAGGCGTTCAAATGGAAGAAGTTGTCTACACCACGTGGTGGATGGGTTTTCCGAGGCGAGGAAATGTCTCAATTGTCTATACGACCAGAAGGGGAAGCTTTGAGTCGGGGAAAGTGGCGCAAGGTTTTCATAGGAACGTGGTCTATTTTTGTAAAAGAAGTGGTGTGCTAGTACCTCCGCATGTGGCCACTCTCTGCTTAAGAATGCAGTGCATTCTCCCGGGCTGAACTCTGGGTTGTTGCGCAAGGGGGTCATAGGTCCTGGTCGCGAGGATACTTTGTAGAGACGCAAAGCTTGGTTAATGGCCACCAGGGAAGGAAAGATAAAAGGGTGTGTTTTAATGGCCTGGTTCCAATGATTTGGGGTAATCCAGGGAAGGGAGTGAAGCACTCCATTAGTAAAATGCTGCTCCAAAGCAATCCAAGCCTTTCTAGCCTTGTGGATCTGCCATTCTACCACCCTGGTTAGGTGGCAAGCTAGATGGTATTTTAACCCAAGTTAGGCGGGAATATTTGATAGGCGGGGTCGAGTTCTTCCAAATAAAAGTGGTGCAGGACTTTTTATACGTTGCAAAAAAGGAGGGATGGAGGTGAATCGGGATCGTTTGCATCAGGTATAAGAGCGGGGGAAGGACCATCATCTTTACCAAAGCCGCCCTGCCGAACCAGGAGACATTTAAGTTGGCCCAGTCTGTTAGTTCTGTTTGAATTTTGGAGAGCGCGGGTAGAAAATGTTGTTTGTATAACTCAATCAATCAAATCTGGATACCCAGATAAGGGATGCTATCCTTCTGCCATCTAAATGGGAAGGAGTCCTGACAGTGAATAGCCTCTTGTGGGGGAAGTGAGACGTTAAAGAGGTTGTAAAGGTTCATTTTTTATTTTCTACATAGGTTCCTCTAAGCTAGTGCATTGTTGGTTCACTTACCTTTTCCTTCGATTTCCCTTCTAAATGTTTTTTTCTTTATCTGAATATCTCACTTCCTGTTTCTCCTCAGTAAACTTCTCACCATCATCCGAGCTGGTGGTTAGTCAGCCAGGACAGCTTACTGAACAGCTTACTGAGGAGGAACAGGAAGTGAGAAATTCAGACAAAAAAAACAAAGAAAAAAAACATTTATAAGGGAAATCGAAAGAAAAGGTAAGTGAACCAACAATGCACTAGCTTATAGGAACCTATTTAGAAAATAAAAAAACGAACCTTTACAACCCCTTTAAGGGCATATGATTTAGAGTAATTAATCATTAAGCTTGATAATTCCCCGAACTGTTTCAAATCACTGAGAAGGTTAGGCAGGGACGTGCACGGGGACTGCAATGACAACAAAATATCATCCGCATATGCTGCTACCTTGAACTCTCTACCACCCACAACACATCCTTTTATATCAGGGTTAATCTATTGAGCAGGGGTTCAAGCGTCAGAACAAAGATTAAGGGTGACCGGGGGCAGCCCTGTCGCGTCCCGTTGCTGATGAAGAAGGCGTCCGACAGGAGGCTATTGACTTTCACTTTAACTGAGGGGTTCGCATACAAGGCATCAACATGAGCGCACATACGTACTCCTTTCAGTACTGCCTGCATATAGTCCCAGGCCACCCTGTCGAACGCCTTCTCTGCATCAAGGGACAAAAATAACCCGTGGGACAGGGTTGAGGTAAACCAGTGATGTAGATTCAATGTGCGGATAGTGTTATCCCTAGACTCCTTACCGGGGATAAAGCCCACCTGGTCGAATAAAATGAGGCCGGGAATGAGGGGAAGTAATCTATTAGTGAGCATCTTTGCATAAATTTTAATGTCTACATTAAGTAGCGATATGGGCCTGTAGTTGGACACTTGCGTTGGGTCCTTGCCGGATTTGGGGATGACTGTTATGTGTGCTTCCAGCATACGGCCTGGAGGGGTGTTGGGGTTCGCTAGAGTGTTAAGTGCCCGTATTAAGGGAGGCGTCAGTTCGTCTGTGAAGGTTTTATAGTACATAAGAGGTAGACCATCCAGTCCCGGGCTTCTACCCACTTTCATTTGTTTAATTGCTAATAAAAGTTCCTCTGAAGAGAGAGGGAGCTCTAAGGTTTGCGCTTGTTGGGGTGTGAGTGGTTTCGGGCAGTATTGGGAAAGGAAGTCTTCGATTTTGTCATTACGATCACCTACAGTAGGTGTCTCTGTCTTGTCTCGCATCAAATTGTAAAGTTTACAATAAAAAAATTTCAAATTGTTTGGCAATGTCCGTGTTTCTGGAGAGTATATTTCCCTTGCTGTCCCGTATCTGGTGTATAGTCGTCTGGGATTTGGCTGCCTGGACCGTGCGGGCCAGGAGTCTCCCGATTTTATTCCCATGTTCATAGAAATTTTTTTGGCCCATGATGTATCGTCTTCTGGTGCGTTTCCCTAGCTCATCTAAAAGCATGGAGCGTGTTTGGATGAGGTCCTGGAGTGTCGATAGGGAGGTGGCGTGTTTGTGCGTCCTTTCAAGTTTGTGGATTTGTGCAATGATGGAGTTAATCTGTTCCTGACTTCTTTTTTCGAGGCGGTTGCTAGGGAGATAAGTATCCCCCTGAGGACACACTTGTGGGCCTCCCAGAGAGTGAGAGGCGATATGTCAGGGGATAGGTTTTCTTTGAAGTAAAGTTGGATTCGGGAGCGTATTTGTGGCAAAATTGCCGGGTCTTTCAAAAGGGAGGGGTTCAGTCTCCACATCTTGGACTTGGGAGTCGTGTCCGCGAAGGTGAGAGTCATTATAATGGGATGGTGATCCGATAGAAACATCGTTTCTATGGATGCTTGGGAGAGGTAGGTCAGGTCGCGTTGAGACAGGAAAAAGTAATCAAGCCTGGAGTACTTTTGGTGCGGTGCGGAGAAGAAAGTATAGTCCTTAACAGTGGGGAATAGGGTATGCCAGGTGTCATGTAAGGTCAGGGTTTGGAGTTGTAGTTTAATTTGGCGCAACGCACGGTAGGGGAGTGAAGACGTCCCAGTGGAGGAGTCTAGAAGAGGATTCATTGGAATGTTGAAGTCCCCCCCCAGTATCACTACGCCTTCTTGGAAGGACGCCAACTCATCGCATACAGTTCTGAGGAAGGATAGCTGATGTTCGTTGGGACAGTAAATGTTGGCCAGCGTAATTGGTTTGGATGCATATGTACCTTTAATAAAGAGATACCCCCCCCCCCCCCCCGATCTATTTTGGACTCTTTAAGTTGGAAGTCAGAGTGTTTGGCAATAAGGATTGAGACCCCTTTCGTTTTGGCTTCTGAGTTGGTGGGATGTAACGACCTATTATAAATGTGGTTAGCTAGTTTGGGTACGGCGTCAGTACGGAAATGGGTTTCTTGCAAGAATAGGAAGTGAGCTCTGTGTTTCGTTAAAGCAGTTAGAACCTGTGATCTCTTCTCTCGGAGGATTAAACCCTTAACATTTAGCGATAAGCATTTTAGAGTTAGTTGCTGCTGCATTATCAGAGAGGATAGTGTGCTAAACTAGGGAACAAGGGCCTACAGATAAACAACGTTGAGGTACCAGCTGACTGACAACCCTCTTTCAAGTCCGTCTACCTTAGCAGCAGACTCGTATGGCTCCCGGGCGGTCGGCGGGACGGCCGGTAGGCCGACAGGAGGGCCACCCCCACCCCGAAAAAAGGAGAAGAGCGAAGCGGGTAGACAGAGGGGGGGGGCGGAGGGGAGGCCAAGGAGGAAGAAGGGGGGGGTGGGATGGGAATAGATAGTATGTGACAGGTCTAACAGGGCACAGACGGGATCTATGTATATAACTACCGGAGGTGGACGTGGAGGTTCCTGTCCACCTAGAAAGAAAACTGGGCCGGGATGTCAGCTAAGGCCCGTGAGGGCAGCTGTGGGGTGGATGTAAACCCTAGGGTGAGCGAGAGCTCCAACATCAGAGAGGGCAAACTGTTAATCATGAAACAGAAGTGAGAGGGGGTAGAGAGGTAAGGATTGGTTCCTTGGGAAGGGCAAGGGGCACACCGATGGACTAACCTTGGCGTGTCAGGCAAAAACACCCTCAGGGAGGTGCCAGGGGTATCAATGAGCTTCTAAACAAGGAACTGGTTAAGACAACTGAACAGAATAAAACCAGTGAACAAAATAACGGAAGAAAACCAGACACACTGCTCTGCGACACACAGACAGTATACAGTAAATCCTGCTTATAACATTTATCCTACAGAACAGTAATACAATACATCATTAATGCAGCAATGCAAAGAGTCAGGGGTTCAAAGGGACCTGGTGTGCACAATTGACTCACTCGGCTGAAAAAGCCAAGACATAAGGTCAGCTGGTAGTCTTCTACTAAAGGAACAAACGGTATGCTGTCATGCAGAGCCTAGCATCTACTATAAACGGTACTTTATGCCTGTGAGCTGCTTGGAGGAGGCCGGAGTCCACACCGGGGGGGTGACTACGTTCAGCATCACTAAATGGCGCATGTATCGTGTTGAGGTGAGGGTCACCCCCTGACGGCTAGAGTCCCGGCCTCCTCCACTTGCTAGCTCTCCTTGTGTAATGCATATCCCCATGTTAGCAAAAATGTGGAACCAAAAAATTAAAAAGCCACAAAAAAAAGGGAGGGGGAGGGTGGGATCCGAGCATCCCTCTCCCCCAAAGGTCCCTTGGGGAGTGTCACAGCAACGTTGATGATGAGCTTGTAGTGCCTGGAGAGTGTTCCAGAAGCGTACCAGGTCCCTGCATAATCTTGGTGTTGAGGAAGGCTGAATTCCTATGGGGGGTAAACTAAATAAACGACAAAAATAGAGGCAAAAAAAGAAAAATACCGAAAAAGACAGGGTTAGGCTAGTCTGTGCGTGCGTAGAGCGATCCACTTCTACACCTTCTTAAACCAGAGGGTGGTTCCGTCGCGGTGTGACTGCTGGACCCGGGCTGCGGAGTGAAGAATCTCTACGAGAGGACCTCTCTCCTGGTGACATGGGTTCGAGCCTGCGACGCATTGTGCGAGACTGGTTTCCAAGGCTCCGTAGGGAAGTAGAAGGAGTACCATTCGGGCAGGTCCACTGGAGGCAGGTCCAGCTGCTCACAGAAGGAGGGTAGGTCCTCTGGCGTCCAAAGCAGTGCGGTGCGGCCTTTAACCGAAGCTCAGAGACAGAAAGGGAATTTCCAGTGATATTGAATGTTGCGTGTGCGGAGAACTTCCAGCAGGGGGGCGTAAATTGCGCCTGTCTGTAAAGTAATCTGTGACAGGTCTTGAAAAGTTTTATCTCAGCGCCATTAAATAGTATGTGCCCTCTGTCTCTAGCTTTTCTAAGGATTTCTTCCTTGAGAGGGAAATTCACTATGCAGCAGACAATGTCTCTGGGAGGTTCCGAGTCGCGGGGAGGGGGGTCTCAATGCCCGATGTAACCGTTCCATTTCAATGGGGGAGTCTGCGGGGCGGTCAAGTAGATCATTAAAAATAGAGCAGACTGTTTGAGGTAGTGCGTTCTGGTCTATTCCCTCCGGGACTCCCCTCATCCGTACATTATGCCTGCGTCCCCTGTTGTCCAGGTCTTCTACTTGTCTGTGCAACTCGAATATATGCGCCAGGTGCATGTCATAGGTTTTTTGAACCTGCTTGATCGCCGTGGCCTGCATCCGGGAATTCTCCTCCACCTCAGTGAGCCGGTTGTTCATCTCGTGAATATCCGCTTTCAGGTCGGAAATCACCTCTGTGAAAGTGCGTTTAAGGTCCAGGGCTACCTTTTTGAGGTCTCTTTGGATATCCAGAAGACTAGGGTGTGGGGTACTGAGTCCATTGTCATCCCCGTCCATAGTCGGGTCTAAGGGGCCACTGAATGCGGCCGGGGATGCAGCTTGTGAGACTTGGGACGCCTGCGCCACTTCGTCTGGCGTGTTCGGAATAGCTCCGGGATGTTTCCAGACGCTTGGGTACCCGGGTCCTTTTGGGTGCGGGGTGTGGAGGAACTCTTGGTGGATTTGCCCATGTTGGGGAGGAATCACTGAAGTCCCCTAACACCATGGTCATCAACCCTGTCCTCAGGGCCCACTAACAGGCCAGGTTTTTAAGATAACTGAGAGACATCACAGGTGATATAATTTGCTTCTCAGTGATTGCAGTATTCTAGTCTGCATCTCGCCAAGGTAATACATAAAACCTGGCCTGTTAGTGGGCCCTGAGGACAGGGTTGATGACCACTGCCCTAACAGGCTTCTGTTCGCCCTCTGGATGTGGGAGGCTGGCCTTTTACATGGCTATTGTGGGTCCCCCGAGGGTCACTTCCCCTAAGTGGGGTGTTATCGTGGTCTAGAGGGGGTTAGGCTCTGGCGGGATTCGGGGCCTGCTGGGGGGTTCAGGTGTACCAAGATGGCCGCCACCTACCTCCACTCCTGGAGCCTTAATGTTGCTTGCGTGAGGCCGGCTGTCTCCAGGCACCCTCTGTCCTCTGCCCACTGGCCTTGGGGTTCGACGCCGGAGCTGGATGGGTCGCCGCTTTCGCCGACCGCGGCGGTAATTGGATGTGGAGGATCTTAAGGCCTTATAGGCCGCAAGATGGCGGCAGAGCCTTGTAGATGGCGCCGACCTCGGGCCTGGCCGCGAAGCACGTGGGCAGCCTCGGGTCTCCGAAACAGTCGGGGATGTTGCCGCCGGTGCTCCGGATGCTGGCTGAGGGGTGTAGGGCCCGAGTCCCGCTGGAGTAGGCCGCCGTGCTCGCCGCCCGCGACGGTAATTTAGCGTGCAGGAGCCCAAGGCCTTGTGGGCCGCAAGATGGCGGCTGGAGCCTCAGGGATGGCGCTGGCCTCGGGCCTGATCACTGAGTGCGTGGGCTGCCGTGGACCTCCAAAGCAGCCAGTGATGTTGCCGCCGGTGCTCTGGATGCTGGCTAAAGAATCGTGGGGCCTATCAAAACTACTAGTCTAACCCCTTCAGGACCAGAGTCTTTGTAGTCAGGGTTTGGAGGTTCTTCCCTCCCAAAACACTTCGAACCTCCAAAGTTCTGTTTCCCTGATAGGAACTTCCGTTACATCAGAGAGGGGCAATGTCACCCACAGGTCATTGGGGAAGCCAGGCTTTCCCACTTGGGTCAGAGGGGGGCGGGGTCGGTGACGAGTGGCCCCGCCCTCCTCATATAAGAAATGTCAGGATGCCAGGATCCCCGCAGTGTCTCCGCCAGTGGAGACAGAGGATGGATGGATGAGCTGCGCTGGAGGGAGAGATCACTCATCGCTGGATCAGATCAGCCATCGCTGGACCACGGAGAGATGATCATCCGTCGATGGATAGCAAGAGTGGATTACCACCGCTGGAATCTTTTTTGCATTTTTTTTATTTTTAATAAAGGACTTTTTCAAAAATGTGTTTGTCTTTTTACACCTTTTTTGTGAAATGGTAGGAGTACTTTTGTACCCCCTTTGTACCCCCTTACCATTTCAAACGGGGGGCTGGGATCTGGGGTCCCCTTGTTAAAGGGGGCTTCCAGATTCTGATAAGTCCCCCACCCACAGACCCCCACAACCACCGGCCAGGGTTGTGGGGATGAGGAACTTGTCCTCATCAACATAGGGACAAGGTGCTTTGAGGGGTCCCAGACCCCCGAAGTATCCTCCCAATGTTGAGGGCATGTGGCCTGGTACGGTTCAGGAGGGGGGGGCGCTCTCTTGTCCCCCTCTCTTTTCCTGTGGCCTGCCAGGTTGCGTGCTCGGATAAAGAGTCTGGTATGGATAATTAATAATATTTTTTAAAAAATTTGACGTATCCATACCAGACCTGAAGGGCCTGGTAATTGAATTTGGGGGAACCCCGCTTTTTTTTTTTTATCAATGACTTTCAATGACTGTTCTCTGTGTTACAGGGAGCCGACAATCCATTATAGCCGCGAGTGATTTTAAATGACTTTTTTTCCTGCAGAAATGACACTTTGTGCAGGGACAGTTCTAAGCACGGGAAACATGCTCCCCTTTACAGGCATACTATAGACACTCCCCAGGTATGAAATTTAAAGGAATATTACACTTTTATTGTTTCACTTTAAGCATTATTAAAATCACTGCTCCCGAAAAAACTGACGTTTTTAAAACTTTTTTTGCATTGATACATGTCTCCTGAGGCAGGACCCAGGTCCCCAAACACTTTTTAGGACAATAACTTGCATATTAGCCTTTAAAATTAGCACTTTCGATTTTGAACGTTCGAGTCCCATAGACTTTAATAGGGTTCTAAAGTTCACACGAAGTTTAGGTCTATTCGCAGGTTCTGGTGCGAACCGAACCAGGGGGTGTTCAGCTCATCCTTAATAGAGACTAACACTGTCAGCTGAGTCATATTGAGATATCATTGCATCTGTGTGAGCAGGCAGGAGCTAAGTGGCCCAGGGACAGCAGATCTCTCAGTTTCCTTCACATTGCTTATCCAGCAGCACAGCACAAATTTCTATTTTGACTCATCTATCTTGGCCTGTATTGTGTCCCAGAAGATGGTCAAGTGGATTTCCCATCTTGGCTGAGTCTGTACAATTCGTGTTTGCTTAATCTGTAATCAGATGGGCATGCACTTCTGGTGAATGTGATTCCTTAATGTGGTGAAAGGAGGTCTGTTGGAACATTTTGTACAATTTTACTGGATGCTTATTGGGACTGTGTAAATACTTTGTTTTCTTTGTTTGTATGCATACTTGATTTTTATTTTCTATGTTTCTTTTTCACATATCTGTTGGACCTTTGATATATACCTTTGACACCTTCCTTTACACTCACATGAACTTAAATGGCATCCCAGTTTTAGTCTGTAGGGTTCGATATTGAGTTGGCCCATCCCTTGCAGCTATAACAGCTTAAGGAGTTTGCCTCTATAGGAATGTTTGACCATTCTTCCAAAAGTGCGGTCAAGTTCCTCCACTCCAAACTCGCTCATCCATATCTTTATGGACCTTGCTTTGTGCACTTTTTAAAATCATTTGTGGAAGGGGGATTCATGTGTCAGCATAACAAAACATTTTGGACACTTTCATGTGCCTAATTTTGTGGGAACAGTTTGGGGATGGCTTCTTCCTGATAGAACACCTTTGGGATAAATTATAGCGGAGACGGCGAGCCAGGCCTTCTCATTCAACATCAGTGCCTGACCTCTCAATTTGGTTCTAGAAGATTGATCAAACATTCCCATAGACACATTTCTAAACCTTGTGGACAGCCTTCCCAGAAGAGTTGAAGCTGTTATAGATCCAAAGGGTGGTCCAACTCAATATTAAACCCTACGGACCAAGACTGGGATGCCTTTAAAGTTAACGTGCTTGTAAATGCAAGCATCCTGATAATTTTGCCAATATAGTGTATTTCTTAAATTTTATCGACCAAAGAATATTTTTATTTGCTTTTCGATTATTGTATTCACATGGGCACATGGTTTTCATAGATCACTAGTGCTGTACTTGTTGAGGATGTCAGGCTTTCACTGTCTTTATATAATTTCACACATAATTAGTTCATAGTTAAAAGGTTATAAAAAGATTGATACCAATCAACTCCAACCTCTCGCAATTCCTGCAGATATATTCTATAGGAAAGCAGGACAAACCCCATGTTGTCAATTTTACTACACACAAGGAAAAAATACCTAGTTTCCCCCTCAAGGGAATTCAGGTCAAAAATGTGCTCTTTTTCCCTTTAAAACCTCAAAAAATCATCCACTCCTTTTATTAAATAAAGAATTCCACGGGAAGGAATAGCTTCTTATTTTTTTCAAAATGTAATTGATGTCCCCTTTTTCTATGTATAGTCCTTGGAATAATAAATACATTTACCAAATCTTTATGCTGGCCTTGGAAATATTTGTGCAGGTTATTTAAGTCACTTTTAAGATATCTTCTTTCCAAACTTTCCATATATCCATTTTTTTAAATCTTTCACCATGATTAACATTTTCCAACTATTTCATTAATGTAGTTGCTCACCTCTGGAACCTTTTTAAAACTCCAACATTCTTTTTATTCCCAAAGCTGGATCCCATATTCTAGCTGGGGCTTTACAAGTCATTTGTACAGAGATCACACGATATTAACATAACATATTTTATCTTCCCATCCTAAGATTTTGCTTGTTGTCTCACTTGTCATTTGGAATCTATTGGTGCTGCTAAGCCCAAGTCCTTCTGTGTCCCTGTGCTTTGTTCTGCTTTTCTCCATTTAATGTATGTGGTAATGCTATCCCCTAGGTGCATAAACGTACACTTTTAAACATTAAAGAAAAGCCGTACTTTGCCAATGCAGGGTAAAAGGTTATTTCATCAAATGAAATCTGCAATAAAAGAATTGCAGAAATATGTTTTCCATTTTCTGAATGTATTTAGTGCTGTATACTGTACATATTTGTAGCACTGCTTTAAGCCTTGATCAGACACAATACAGTACTTGCAGCTATGTGTATCAAGGGCTGCTTTATTTCTCTCATCGTCATCCTTACATTATCAGAGTACATGTTAGTGCTCAAGAGCTGTCACTGATTCTTGTAAGACATTCACACGGTTTTCTGTGCTTTAAGGTTAGTGTCATGGTCCTTGCACACGCATAGGTTAGCAAGGTTGGGCAAGGTCAGTTTTCTTAGTAAGGAAAAGAGTAAAAAACATAATTGAAAGTTATGAATACATAATTAGGAGAACCTTACCTAGATTGTGCTTATACTAATATACAGTGCATCCAAAAAGTATTTACAGCGCTTCACTTTTTACACATTTTATTTTGTTACAGCCTTATTTCAAAATGGATTAAAATCATTATTTTCCTCAAAATTCTACAAACAATACCCCATAATGACAATGTGAAATAAGTTTGTTTAAAATCTTTGCAAATTTATAAAAAAACTAAAAAATCACATGTATATAGGCATTCACAGCCTTTCCCATGACACTAAAATTTAAACTCAGGTGCATCCTGTTTCCGCTGATCATCCTTGAGATTCTACAAGTTGATTGGAGGCCACCTATGGTAAATTCAGTTGATTTGACATAATTTGGAAAGGGCACACGTCTGTCTAAGGTCCCACAGTTAACAATGCATGTTAGAGCACAAACCAAGCCATGAATTCTACATAATTGTCTGTAGACCTCAGAGACAGGATTGTATCAAGGCACAGATCTGGGAAAGGGTATAGAAAAAGTTCACCAGCATTGAAGGTCCCAATGAGAACAGTGGCCTCCATCATCCATAAATTGAAGAAGTTTGGAACCACCGGGACTCTTCCTAGAGTGGACCACCTGGCTAAACTGAGCGATTGGAGGAGAAGGGCCATAGTCAGGGAGGTGACCAAGAGCCTGATGGTCACTCTGACAGAGCTCCAGCATTTCTCTGTGGAGAAAGGAGAACCTTCCAGAAGAAAACCATCACTGCAGCACTCTACCAATAAGGCCTGTATAGTACAGTGGCCAGATGGAAGCCACTCCTCAGTAAAAAGGCACATGACAGCCCTCCTGGAGTTTGCCAAAAGGCACCTGAAGGACTCTCAAACCATGAAAAACAAAATTCTTTGGTTTGATGAAACAAAAATTTAACTCTTTGGCCCAAATGGAAAACTTCTGGAGGAAACCAGGCACCGCTCATCATCTGGCCAATACCATCCCCAAATTGAAGCATGATGGTGGCAGCATCATGCGGTGGGGATGTTTTTTAGTGGCAGAAACTGGGATACTAGTCAGGATCGAAGGAAAGATGAATGCAGCAATGTACAGAGACATCCTTGATGAAAACCTGCTCCAGAGCGCTTTGGACCTCAGACTGAAGCAAAGATTCATATTCTGTGATGGATTAGGTCAAAATGCATATTTTACAATGTATATAAAATGTCTATTTTTCTATCCGCTTGGGAACATGTGAAAACAAGGCTGCTATCAGTTTCTCTCACTGTCAGTACAACAGCAGACTTTTATTATTAACCCTTTGCACCTCTGGCTTAGCTTGCATACCAGTCAGATTACTTCTTTTGATATCCTTACTCAAAATGGCCACCAGCAGCACCCCCTCCCATCGTGTGAAAGGAATGTGAAACTAAGATGTTGCCTTCTCCAGGATTACACCCAAACAGGACTACACCCAAGGGGTTGGAAGGAGCTCAACTTATATGGACATGACCAGTCAAGCTACTAGTTTCTAGATGACGCTATGCTAGTGCTGAACTCCCTCGCTCACTCAGATATAAAAACCCTGTGTAAGCAGGAAGAATAAAGGAATATTACGTATCTGAACACAGTATCAGTGTGTGGTTCTTCATGATGCATGCACCAGAAAACAAGGCCTAAATTAGGACGGGACAGATACTCAACAGACGATTCGTTTGATCCATAAAATTCCAACAACCCTAAGCACACAGCCAAGCTAACAAAGGAGTGGCTACGGGAGAACTCTGTGAATGTCCTTGAGTGGCCCAGCCAAAGCCCAGACTCAAACCTGATTGAACATCTCTGAAGAGATCTGAAAATGGCTGTGCACCGACACTCTCCACCCAACCTGATGAAGCTTGAGAGGTCCTGCAAAGAAGAATGGGAGAAACTGCCTAAAAATAGGTGTGCCAAGCTTGTAGCTTCATACTCAAAAAGACTCTAGGCTGCAAATGGTGCCAAAGGTGCTTCCACAAAGTATTGAGCAAAGGCTGTGAATACTTATGTACAGTACATGTGATTTTTTTATTTTTAATAAATTTGCAAATATTTAAAAAAAAACTTCTCTCGAGCTGTCATTATGGGGTATTGTTTGTAGAATTTTAAGGAAAATAATGAATTTAATCAATTTTGGAATAAGGCTGTAACATAACAAAATGGGGAAAAAGTAAAGTGTTGCGAATACTTTCTGGATGCACTGTAGAGTTGCTATTTTTTATGCACACTTTTAACACACCTAAACCCACTTAGACCTAACATATAACTTTTATCTATGTTTATTTATAACTTAATATTTTTACTGTTAATATATTTGTCACAAAAGGGAAACTTAGAGACCTCTCAAACCCAAAACATGTGGTCATTTCCAGGGAACAAACTTCTCTCTAACAAATAAGTAATGTGCCTACACCTGAGCTACATACTAATCCCCAATAATATTTGCCCAGCAAACCAGCGGTACTTTACATTTGAGTGATGCTTCAATACCGGGCTATAGTCATATGACATCCACAGATGGGATCTCCCATCCTGGGTGGGCATCCTATGATGTCCTCGGTTTCTCGGTTAAAGTACCTGTCACCAGCCATCAGAGTACCTGTCACCACCCATCAAAGTACCTGTCACAGCCCATCTGAGTACCTGAGTACTTGTCAGCCCATCAGAGTACCAGAGTACCTGTCAAAGCCCATCTGAGTACCCGAGTACCTGAATACCTGAGTACCTGTCACAGTATATCTGAGTACTCGAGTACCTGTCACAGCCCATCTGAGTACTTGAGTACTTGTCAACCCATCAGAGTACCTAAGTACCTTTCACAGCCCATCTAAGTACCCGAGTACCTGAGTACCTGTCACAGTCCATCTGAGTACCCTAGTACCTGAGTACCTGTCACAGTATATCTGAGTACCCGAGTACCTGAGTACCTGTCACAGTATATCTGAGTACCTGAGTACCTGTCACATTATATCTGAGTATCTGAGTACCTGTCACAGTATATCTAAGTAGCTGAGTACCTGTCACAGCCCATCTGAGCACCCAAGTACATGAGTACCTGTCACAGTCCATCTGAGTACTCGAGTACCTGAGTATCTGTCACAGTATATCTGAATACCTGAGTACCTGTCACAGTATATCTGAGTAGCCGAGTAACTGTCACAGCCCATCTGAGCACCCAAGTACATGAGTACCTGTCACAGTCCATCTGAGTACTCGAGTACCTGAGTATCTGTCACAGTATATCTGAATACCTGAGTACCTGTCACAGTATATCTGAGTAGCCGAGTAACTGTCACAGCCCATCTGAGTACCCGTCACAGTTCATCTGAGTACCCGAGCACCTGAGTACCTGTCTGTACAAGATAAAATGCTGTTTTTTATTTTCCTTGCATGTCCCCCTTGGATCTACATACCATATGGTTATGTTTCTTTATAGATCACCATTGCATCTACCCCTGAAGAGTTGGCATACCCCAAAAAACGCATTGGCCTTACATAGATGCATGATGTCCATATAGATGATTTGATGTCTCTTATTTTGTTTTACTCTAGACTTTGTAACATCATTCAGCCCTTCTAGTGGCCCACGTTGGGCAGGACTTGTTTTTTACTTTGTTATGCTTATTACCATGGTGTCAATATTTATATGCAATTTTCAGCATACCTGTATCAGTATGCGATTCTGTAAATGCATTTTTTGTGGCATTCAATATGTTATACATGATTTTACATGGTATAATAAAAGTCTTTGTCAAGACTGCTTCTTGGTATACATCTCACACAAATTCCCCCTTGTTTGTTGGAATCCATAAAAGCAACACTGTTCTATACCCTATATGTTTACTTTATATAGTGATTGACCTCATTTAAAGTCCCATTGACCACTTTCCTTTCTCTTTGTGCAAAATTTTCCACATTTCCAGGTACCACTGACACGGTGAGTGTCTGTCTCAGATGTATCCTCCCAAAATGACTTCTAGTCAGTTTATCTCTGAAAGATCTCCCTCTCCTATAGGGAATCCCTGATCTATCTTTAACATATTTCTTGAGAATTGGATCAATCATTAGGAGGTAGCAAAGCTTTTGTAAAATATTTTGAAAGTAAAAGTTTGTCTGTGGTATGGTGTTATAAGCCTCACTGTGTCTAATTTTTTGTTATCTCTAGTCTTAAACAGAGCTTCTTGGTGTGGTAGCCTGTATGCCCTGTTGAAGTTTTTTTTTTAGAGGGCTTTCACACTGCTGGGCCCATAGCGTCGGCAGTAAAACGCTGCTATTTTAGCCGTGTTTTACCGTTGGATTTGTGGCACATTTCGGCCGCTAGCGGGGTGCTTTTACCCCCTGCTAGCTGCCGAGAAAGGGTTAAAAACGCCCGCAATACGCCGCAATTGCAACGTTTTGCCGGCGGTATTGCAGCGCTGCCCCATTGATTTTAATGGGCAGCAGCGGTGAAGGAGTGGTAAATAGGGATGAGCCTAACACCCCCCGGTTCGGTTCGCAGCAGAACTTTCGAACGAACCGAAAATTTGTGCGAACTTTAGAACCCCATTGATGTCTATGGGACTCAAACGTTCGAAATAAAAAGTGCTAATTTTAACTACTTACAGACCGGATCATTTTGCTGGTCAAAGACCAGACCACTTTTTGCGATTCGGCACTGCGTCGCTTTAACTGACAATTGCGCGGTCGTGTGACATGGCTCCCAAACAAAATTGACGTCCTTTTTTTCCCACAAATAGAGCTTTCTTTTGGTGGTATTTGATCACCCCTGCGGTTTTTATTTTTTGCACTATAAACAAAAATAGAGCGACAATTTTGAAAATAACGCATTATTTTTTACTTTTTGTTATAATAAATATCCCCCAAAAATATATAAAAAATTTTTTTTTCCCTCAGTTTAGGCCGATACGTATTCTTCTACATATTTTTGGTAAAAAAAAAATCGCAATAAGCGATTATTGATTGGTTTGTGCAAAAGTTATAGCGTTTACAAAATAGGGATAGTTTTATAGCATTTTTATTAATAATTTTTTATTATTATTTTTTTTTTTACTAGTAATGGCGATTTTTATTGTGACTGCGACATTGTGGGGGACCCATCGGACATTTTTGGGACCATTGTCATTTATACCGTAATCACTGCTATATAAATGCAGTGATTCCTGTGTAAATGACACTGGCAGTGAAGGGGTTAACCAGTGGGTGGCAGTGTAGGGGTTAAGTGTTCCTAGGGGTGTGTTACTAACTGTTGGGGGGTTGGGCTTTCATTTAGTGAACACTGATCTCTGCTCCAATCACATGGAGCAGAGATCAGCATCACTAGTTGCTAGGCAGAATGGAGAAATGCTCTTTACACTGCATTTCCTCCATTCAGCCATCCCGTGAGATGATCGCGGGTATGCCCGCTGCGATCGAGTCTGCGGGTCCCGCGACTGGACTCACGGGGGTCCCGACCAGCGCGGGAGCGTGCCGCCGGTGGCGCGCTCCCGATGGCAGGGCGGCATTGAAGATTGGACTACCTGTACGCCAATATGCCTGCCCGTGCCATTCTGTCGACGTACATCGTTGTGCGCTGGTCCGGAACCGGTTAATGGCTAATATGCAAGATATTGTCCTAAAAAAAGTTTGGGGACCTGGCTCCTGCCCCAGGGGACATGGGTCAATGCCTAAAATGTTTTTAAAAACTGCAGTTTTTTCGGGAGCACTGATTTTAATGACGATTAAAGTGGAAAAAAAGTGAAATATTCCTTTAAATATCGTGCCTGGGGGTGTCTATAGTATGCCTGTGAAGTGCCACTTGTTTCCCGTGTTTAGAACAGTCCCTGCACAAAATGACATTTAACGGAAAAAAAGTAATTTAAAACTGCTTGCGGCTTTAATGTAATATCTGGTTCTGGCAATATGGATGAAAATCATTGAGAAAAATGGCATAGGTAGCCCCCCCCTGCCCATTACCAGCCCCTTTGGGTCTTGTACAGATATTAAGGGGAACCCTGTACCCATAATAAAAAAAGGAAAGGCGTGGGGCCCTCACGCCCTATATACTCAGAACAGCAGTATACAGGCAGTGCAAACAAGACAGGGACTGTGTAGGTTTGTTGTGTTAAGTAGAATCTGTTTGTAATTTTGAACTGGTACATTTTTAAAGTGTAGCTCCAGTCAAAAAATCTATTTTTAAGCTTTTTGGAAAACATAGGGAAGGATTATCACCCCTGTATAATTTTTTTGTCCGTCCGTCTTTTTTCATCTCACTTTCTGTTTCCTTCTGTTTGGAAGTAGGAGATGTTTGTAAGTTGGATGTTTGAAAGTAGGGGCCTGCCCTATATGCTTTGCAGAAATGGTGGAACAAGGTGTTGGTGTTGCCACAACACTGTAAGCCCTCAAAGTGACTCTTGGTGGGCGCTGGAGCACCCTGCTGTGAACGATTATATCAAGATTTGTAATTACATGCCATTATTTAACAGTGGTAGAAAAATTGGGCCTTTGGTGGTTGTGGTGGTGGTGCTGGTGCCACAACACTATAAGTCCTCACAGTTACTCTTGGTGGGCACAGGACAAGGGCCCTGCTGTGAAATATTATATCAAAAATTGTAATTACATGTGGGCTGAAAAATTGGGCCTTAGGCACTGCTTGCTGGTGTCACAACACTGCAACCTCTCCCAGATACTCTAGTTGGAGTGCAGGAATGAGCCCTGCTGCAAAGCATTGCATCAAAAATTGTAATTATGCGCCCCTGTTAAAAAGGGGCTGAAAAATTGGGCTGGTGGCATCACCAAGAAACAAAAATGTTCTTCCAAGATATCAGCGGAGGAGGAAGAGGATAGACAGTCAACATAACAGGACAGTCACTCAGCATCAGCATAGGCAGTCTTGAAGGGATGTGATATTTCAAAAAAGATTATTCGGTTACATCAGCTTCAGGTGCTTGGTAGCTGGTGGTGATCCAAGACTGATTCATCTTCATGAAGGTCAGTCGATCAACCGAGTCGGTGGACAGGCGCACGCTGGGATCGGTTACAAAGTCACCAGCAGCACTGAAGGTGCGTTCCGAAAGAACGCTGGATGCAGGACAGGCCAGTAGCTCAATTGCATACTGTGCAAGCTCTGGCCAGTGATCCATCCTCAAAACCCAGTAAGCCAGAGGATTTTCAGTAGGAAAGGTGTCCAAGTCTGACCTTGCCCCTAGGCATTGGTAGAGGCTTTCTCCCTGTGGCCAATCATGGCTCTCCTCACTGCCGGCGCTGTGATTGGCCAAGCATGCGGGGTCACAGTGCATGCTTGGCCAATCATGAGTCAGCAATGCACTGCGATGGCGCAGTGCATTGTGGGCCATGAGTGCCACACGAATTTGTGGTGAACGGCCTACAGAGTTCTGGCTTTGCCGAATGGGCGAACAGCCGATGTTCGAGCCGAACATGCGTTCGACTCGAACACCAAGCTCATCCTTAGCGGTAAACACACACTGCTCGTTCACCGCTCCAAAGAAGTTGCTGGCAGGACTTTTCCTGACGTCCTGCCAGCGCACCGCTCCAGTGTGAAAGCCCTTAAATCAGTGTCCTCAGAGAGTCTCCCCCTACATTAGGGTCCCCAGAGAGCCTCCCCCTACATTAGGGTACCCAGAGAGCCTCCCTTTACATCAGGGTCCCCAGAGATTCTCCCCTTTACATCAAGGTCCCCAGAGAGCCCCCCTTAAATCAGTGTCCTCAGAGAGCCCTCCTTACATCAGGGTCCTCAGAGAGCCTTCCTACTTATATCAGGGTCCCCAGAGAGTCTCCCCCTACATCAGGGTCCCCAGAGAGCCCCCCTTACACCAAGGTCCCCAGAGAGCCTCTCCTTACACCAGGGTACCAAGAGACCCTCCCCTTACATTAGTGTCCCCAGAGAGCCTTCCCTCTTATATTAGTGTCCACAGAGAGCCCCTCCTTACACAGGGTCCCCAGAGAGGCCCTCCTTACATAGGGTCCCCAGAGAGCCCCTCCTTATACAGGGTCCCCGGAGAGCCTCCCTCTTACATTAGTGTCCCCAGAGGGCCCTCTCTTACATCAGTGTCCCCAGGGGGCCCCCTCTTACATCAGTGTTCCCTGAGGTCCCTGTCCTTACATTAGTGTCCCCAGAGAGTCCCCCCTTACATTAGTGTCCCCAGAGGCCCCCTCTTACATCAGTGTCCCCAGAGGGCCCCTTCCTTACATTAGTGTCCCCAGAGGGCCCCTTCCTTACATTAGTGTCCCCAGAAAGCCCCCCTTGCATCAGGGTCCCCAAACAGCTGACCCCTTCCCTTGCAGAGGTTCCCCTGTACCTGGCTGGTGGAGCTGGGAGGCGGCGATCGGCAGCTCTATGGTGTCCACAGGCAGGGGGATCTCCCTGGGGCTAGTAGTTCTATCTCCGAATGTATACAGTGGAGAGGGGAGGGGCCTCTGACCCAGGCATCAGCAACAGTGTTCAAGCAGAGTAAAAGTGAAATTGATACCTGCCCGGGTCAGAGGCCCCTCCCTTCTCCTCTCCACTGTATACACTGTCACTGACACTTGAGAGAGTACTACAAGCCCCAGGGAGTGCCAGGTTAGGTAATAGTGCCAGGTTAGGGTGGTAGTGTCAGGTTAAGTAATAGTGCCAGGTTAGGTGGTAGTGCCAGCTTAGGTAATAGTGTCAGGTTAGGGTGATAGTGCCAGGTTAGGGTGATAGTGCCAGGTTAGGTTAATAGTGCCAGGTTAGGGTGCTAGTGCCAGGTTAGGTAATAGTCCCAGGTTAGGGTGATAGTGCCAGACTAGGTAATAGTGCCAGGCTAGGGTGGTAGTGCCAGGTTAGGTAATAGTGGCAGGTTAGGGATGTAGTGTCAGGTTAGGTAATAGTGGCAGGTTTGGGTGGTAATGCCAGAGTAAATACATGACAACATGAATAGATAAGAGTCCTGTTCCCCTCTTCCTCCATCACCTGCACTAAAAGCATGAATCTATGACTGTCCCTGCTGCTGAACCTCCTTCTCCCCCTCTCTGAAGTAAACATAAAGACAAAAACTCACTTGGGTGCTGGCAATCTGAGGATTTATTCTGGCTTCTTCTTCCTGGAACTGTAATCAAAATATATCAGGTGGGTGGGGCTGCAGCACGGACAAAGCATTGCAGCCTCACCGGGCCCAGTATGATGTTGGGGGGGGGGTCAAGGCCCCCTGTGGCCCCAGGTTGGTGATGCCTCTGCTTATCCTCTCCTGTCCTGAATAAACGACAGTATCTTGAAGCGTGTTGACTTCTGGATTCAATGTTCAGGCTTTTGAGTACTTGTCCAGTAGAGAGTATTTTATTTATGAGTGGCTTCTTTACCCCATGTTTTATGTGTTGTGGATGTTTTAACTGAAATGTAACAGAGTATGAATTTTATACAAATGATGATCTTGTGATGTGCCTATAAAGTCCATATTTAGGATTCCTATTGGGGATGTTTGTCCTCACTTGGACCTCCTCCTGCACTGAAGAAAATTAAGTAGACTGCCCAGCAAGAGTTAATGTGCTGTGAATGACTTGTGGTTTCCTCAGGTGGAAACACTACCAGTGAGGTACACTAGAAGGAGAAACTCAGATGAGTGTAGCAGACTTCACCAGGTAAGGAAACATTAGCAGCTGCCAGGATCTGGTTAGAGGGAGATGGGAGGCAGGAATCAGAAAAGTATTCATTTTGTCTGGGGTTTGACTTCAAGAGTGGTTGCAGGCCAATATACATTTATCCCCAAGATATGTTGCTGGATATACTGTAAATAAACTTTAAATTATGAAATTGTTGCTCTTTTGTTAGTTCTTTATTACATGTGAACCAAATGTGATGTGTCACTGGTACTGATTCATGCTAAAGGTGTTTATAGTATCTCTGAGAGCATGAGTAATTTGTGTTTATTGTACAGTATGTAAAATGTTCATGTCACTGACATATTCCTGCTCATACTAAGTCAGATTTTTGTCCATGCCTACATTTTGCTGACTTCTTGTCCCTACTAATTTATTTTTTATTTTATTTTCTGCCAATAGGGAATTCTGTGGATTTTTAAATAGTTTGGCTTTCTGACGTTGCATTTGATATTTCCCTTTAGTGCCCGTTCACACAGGGGCGACGTGACTTGCAGCGTGACTCACAGACGCGACCTGCACACGACTTCAGCGCCGACTTGCAAAACGACTTTTGTATAGAAGTCAATGCAAGTCGCCTGAAATCGCCCCAAAAATAGTACAGGAACCTTTTTCTAAGTTGGAGCGACTTGAGTCGCTCCTATTAGAATGGTTCCATAGTACAGAACAGAGCGCGACTTGTCAGGTGGCTAAGTCGCCTGGCAAGTCGCGGTAGTGTGAACGGGCACTTAATGTGGCCTCCTGGTTTTACCATCTTTTATTTTGCCACCTGGTTTGACCTCGGACACAAAATACCTGACCATCATTGAAAACAATGAGGCAAGTCACACTGAACTGACAGTGGGCACAGCCTGATGGCAATTAGAGATAGAGACAAGTTTCCCCTCAGATCCACCTTCCCAGTGATTGACAGCAGATGGCAGTGGGCCTATTTCAGAGCAACTATTGGACTGAGAAGCAGCTTTGAATTGACCCACTGTCACCTGTTGTCAACCACAGCCAAAGTGGATGTTGTAAAGAATTTGTTTCTCACAGTTCCCCATCAGGCTTTGCCCACTGTCAGTTCACTGTGACTTGCCTCATTAGTTATTATGTGGGTGGCCTTCATTATAAGAGTAACAAGTGTTAAGAGTGGGTGTGTAGCGCTGCTAATGAGGTAGAATAAATGTGTTGCAAATAAGTGGCAAGCAAAAACATTAAATATTACCATAAAAAACCATAGTACATATGTCAACAAATAACTCCTTGCATAATTAAAGTGCAAATGAAGCCAAATCTGTGCAAATGTTCTAATAAAGTACAAATACAAATCCTATAAAAAAAAGCGCAATTACAATTAAACATATAAATAAAAGTCCACTGGATGAAACGTGATCAGAAAAATCAGTGCTGTAATATCCAAAACAGGCGAACGGTGTCTGTGTATCACTCATGTTCCCCCTTATGTGATTGCACTCACCAGCTAGAAATCCCCTTGGTTTCTGATAGGTTGTGTAGAAATTCTTTGGTTATGCAAACCGATTGTTGTAGCAGCTGTCTGGGTGGCTGGTCTCAGATGATCTTGAAGGTGAAGATGCTGGATGTGTGGAGGTCCTGGGCTGGTGTGGTTACACGTAATCTCCCATTGTAAGGCCGGTTGGATATACTGCAAAATTCTCTGAAATGCCTTTGGAGACAGCTTATGGTAGAGAAAATTAGAGTTACGAGTACGGGTAACGTCTTTTTCAGTAGTCTTTCAGGACAGCCACTATGAGAGATAGTCTCCTCCTCTTCCTCTGGAAACACTGCGCCAGCCCATAAATTGTTACTTCCCCTGCCAGACCTCAGGTTATATTGAGATTACCTCCGGCCAGCTGGGGAGACACAAGAACACATTAATAACATATTGCCAAATACCATTATCTTGCTGCGCTCTGGTCTTTTGTAAGACCCCCCCCAATTTTCGGGTGGGTAACTAGGGCTGTCCTGAAAGACTACTGGAAAAGACGTTACCGGTAAGCGTAACTCTAATTTTCCCTAATCGTCTTTCAGGACAGCCACTACGAGAGGATAAACGAGCACTTACCAGTTAGGGTGGGACTACAGCTTGCAAAACCTTTCGCCCAAAGGCTTTCTCACCTGCCGACACCAGATCCACTCTGTAGTGTTTTACAAAAGTGGAGTAGCTGGACCATGTTGCTGCCCTGCAAATCTGTTCTGGCGTTGCTCCTGCTCTTTTTGCCTGGGAGGCTGCCATAGCTCTTGTAGAGTGTGCTTTAATACCTACTGGGATTTCTTTCCCTGCAACTGAATAAGCCTGCTCGATGGCTACTCTGAGCCATCTAGCAATAGTGCATCGGGACACCTTACAACCTTTTCTGGCCCCGGAAAACAAAGCAAATAAGGAGTCTGACCTTCTGAATGTCTTGGTCAGTTCTAAATAGTGTAGGATACATCTCCTAAGATCCAAATAATGAAATTTTAGTTCCTTCTCGCCGGAGGGATTGGGACAAAATGAGGGTAAAACAATTTCCTGGCTTCTATGAAAGCCGGATGCCACTTTCGGCAAAAAGGCCGGATCGGTCTTTAAAACTATCCGGTCCGGAAAAATAACGCAAAAGGGAGCCCTGACTGATAAGGCCTCCATCTCACTGACCCTCCTGGCAGTTGTTACTGCTACCAGAAACACTGTCTTCAGAGTAAGTTCTCTTAGAAAACACTCTTTTAAAGGCTCAAAGGGGGGTCCAGTTAAGCTTTGTAAAACTAAGGATAAATCCCATATGGGAAAGGACAGACCCTGGATCGGTCTCTCTGTCTAGACAGGGCCCTAAAGAATCTGACTGCCCACGGGTTGGCAGCCAAATGATCTTCTCAATAAACACTGAGGGCTGACACTTGACCCCTAAGGGTACTAATGGATAAGCCTTTATCTGCCCCACATTGTAAAAATTCCAAAACTGCGGAGGAGCTCCGTACTGGGAAAGAACTCTCTGCGCACCATTTATTGAAACGTAACCAGACCTTTTCATAGATCTGGCAAGTTTCCTTTTTCCTACTGTCCAGGAGGGTAGAAACTAGCCTCTCTGAAAACCCTTTAGGTTTCAATATACCCTCCTCAGTAGCCAGGGCGCTAACTTCCACTGGCGTACTCGTGGGCAGAGGACTGGCCCCTGAGAGAGGAGATTGTCCCGAGGGGGCAAGAATAGGGGAGGTTCTACCGCCAACTGCTTCAGTATTGAGAACCATGCTCTCTTGGGCCAATGCAGTGCCACCAGAATCAAAGATGTGTTTTCCATTTGAAACTTTCTCAGAACTGCTGGCAACAACGCCGGAGGTGGGAAGGCATAGCAAGTTCTGAAGTGCCAATTCTGGTTCAAAGCGTCCACACCTAAGGCTCCCTCTCCCCTACTTAGGGGGAAAAAACAGGGGGTTTTTGCATTGCTTCTGGACACAAAAAGGTCCACTTCTGGAGGCCCCCATCTCTTTATTATGAGATTAAAAACCTCCTGGTTGAGAACCCAGTCGCCCTCCCTCAGCCTCTTTCGGCTGAGAAAGTCTGCTACCACGTTTTTCTCTCCTCTCAGGAAAACTGCTGAAAGCGAAAGGGTGTAGGTCTCGCCCCAGCTCAGGATCTCTGTCGCTAAAGACAACAGGGTTCCGCTTCTCGTGCCACCCTGCTTGTTTAAATAGGCCACTGCGGAGGAGTTGTCCAACCGCACCTAAATGTGGTGACCCAGGAGCTCTTTTTTGAAAAATCTGAGGGCTAGTCCCACTGCCCTTAATTCTTTCCATTTGGACGACCGAGCCAACTCGCTGTCCTCCCAAGTGCCCTGTGCTAGAAGGGAACCCAAATGTGCCCCCCAGCCTTTTCCACTTGCATCTGTGGTAACTACCCGAGAAACCGGGATGAGCCACAGACGTCCTTGTGACAGGTTCGTCACTTTCCTCCACCACAAGAGGGATCTCTTTACTTGGTGTGGAATATGTACTAGGGTGTTTAGAGCCTCCTGACTGTGGTCCCACACCCCTAGGACGAAGGTCTGTAGGGGACGAAAATGTAGCCCCGCCCACTGCACTGCTGGGAGGGTAGATGTAAGGAGACCCAATACTGACATCAGAACTCTTATGGAAAACAGCTGGTTGCTCTAAAGAGAGGCCACCACTCTGTCCAGCTTTTGTACCTTCTCTCTTGGCAGAAAAACAGTGTTGAGTCCAACAGGAAACCTAGATAGGAGATTTGTTGTGAGGGGATCAGGCTGGACTTTTCCAAGTTTAGAAGCCACCCCAGGTCTGTAAGGACCCTTTTGGTTAGGTTGAGATCCTTGACCAACTGTATTGGGGATGCTGCAAATAAGAGCAGGTCGTCCAAGTAGGCTATTATACATATCCCTTGGAGCCGAAGAAAGGCCATGGCTTCTGCCAGGACCTTGGTAAAAATGCGGAGTGAAGAGGATAGCCCGAATGGCAGGGCCTGAAACTGAAAGTGTACTGGTTCTCCCCCTAGATCTATGGCAAGGCGTAGAAACTTCTGCGAGGCCTCCGCTATAGGGATGTGTAAATACGCGTCCCTTAGGTCCAGAGATACCATGAAACAGTTGCGGGGTAGAAGAGCCCTCACTGAAAAGATTGACTCCATGTGGAATCTTTTGTATGTCACTGAACCGTTCAGGGGCTTTAAGTTCAGAATCAATCTGAACTTTCCTGAGGGTTTTTTTACTACGAAGACATGAGAATAAAACCCCCCTTCCCTCTTCTGCTTTTGGGACTCTGATAATAACGTCCTGATTCTCTAATTCCCTCAGAGCTTCCAGCAAGGCCTCGGCCTTTGCCATTCACCTGGGTAGATGCGTGACAAGGAGCCTTTGAGGGGGTGGTCTTAAGAATTCCAAGAGGTACCCCCTTCTTATTACCCCTAAAATAAATTGATTGGGGGATATTGTCTCCCACTGTGGGAGGAAGGCCCCCAGTCTTCCTCCCACTGTAACTGGAATGTCACTGGGTTTTACGGGACTGGACAGGAGGGCGAAAAATCGCCCCTCCTCTGCCCATGTCCTTTTTGGGGCCAGGTTTTCTTTTTCCCCTCTGGTTTAGGGGTTTCCCTATGCCCTTGCGGACGAAACCCCTTTTTTGTTTGTACGGGGGTTTTCCGTTTAAGAGGAAAGGATTTTTTCCTGTCCGCTGTCCGGTCTAGAACAGTCTCTAGCCCTGGGCCAAAAAGGGCCAAAGGTATCCTACACAGTTTTACCCTGGAGGCTTTATGCCCTGGCCACGTTTTTAGCCAGAGGGCCCTTCTGGCCGAATTGGCTAGAGCCGCCGTTCTGCCCGACATGTGGACGGACTCAGCAGAGGCATCTGCTATGTAAGCGATCCCTCGCAGCATAGTAGGGAAGGACGACAGAATGGTTTCCTTATCTGTGCCTGCCTCAATATGTTGTTGGATCTTTGAGAGCCAGTGCTCTAAATTGCGAGCCACAACCGTAACCACCATTTCAGGCTTTAAATTGCCGATAGCTGAGTCCCACGTTTTCTTAAGCAGAGAGTCAATCCTTTTGTCCATGACATCTGCCAAAGCCCCCATGTCTTCAAACGCCAAATCTGTGTGTCTGGAGACCTGGGAGAAAGCGGCATCTAATTTGGGATTTTTATTCCAAAGGCATGCCGGTGTCTTGTCATATAACGTCCTCCATCCGATAGAGTCCGCTGCGTATTGCGCATGCGCAGTACACAGCAACACAGATTCCGAAAATTGCAGATGATGAACGGCGCCTGCGCCATGAGTCCAGGTTCTAGCCCCACCATCCAATTGGACATAGAGCGGGAATAAAAAAGAGCCGAGCGCAGCGAGGCCGAGCCCGAAGCGTGGCGAGCAAAGCCTGCGAGGGGCCCAATAATATTCACAACCCTATGTCCGCTTGGATGGTGGGGCTACCACCTCCACTCACGGCGCAGGCGCCGTTCAGCTTCGAAGATTTTCCGAAGCTTCGTCTGCTCCGTACTGCACATGCGCAGTACGGGGCGGACACTATTTGATAGCCGGACACTATACGGCAGAACACCGGGTCCTCTGAAAAAGGGAATCTTCTTTTAAGGGATCTAGACAAAAAGGGCTTTCTCTCAGGATCCTGCCACTCCTTTTTAACTGTTTTCATTAGAACTTTGTGCACTGGAAACACCCTTCTCTTTGGTTCCCCTAAACCCGAATACATTTGGTCATGAAGGGTTAGGGGCTTCTTATCCGCCTGGATACCGAGGGTTGTATAAATCACTTTTAAGAGGTCCTCTACCTCATCAAGGGATAATTTATATCTGGAGGCTTTCCTGGACCCCCCATCCTGGTCCTCCCCCTCTGAACCCTCCTGGGAATCAGAAGAGGGACTGTCTGGAAGTCCCCTTCCTGTCCCTGAAGGGCCTGCAACCTCTGTCCCCCCTGTAGTAGCAGGTTGAACCGGAGCAGAACTCTGTGCTAGAGGTGGGGTTGTATCCTGGGGAGCTGGACTCGTGGGAAGCTGAAACTTTTCAAAAAGGGATCTAAAAGAAGAGAAGGTGGATGAGAGCTCTTTGACTGAAGCTGCTAGTCCTGACTCCTGTTCAGATTCCCTTTCCCTAACGAGGGAATCTATACAGCCTCTGCACAACACTTTTGTCCAAGATTCCCCTAAAATGTCCCTACAGGAGGCACACTTCTTTTTAGAGCTATGCGTGGACTTAGTTTTTTCCGTAGCTTTCTGAAATAAGTAAAAAAGGAAAAAAAAAACAGAAAAGAGAAAAAGTCAATACAAAGCTCGGGATACAACCCTGGGAGTGCAATAGACCTTTCTTTTAAAAGAAGGGATCTGAGCCTCCCCTCCCCCCGGCCACCCAGGGGGTCTGCCCACCCCCATGATAGAACCATACATTGGGGTGGGGGGATCCTAGATAGAGAGTACCCCTCCCCAGGGTGCTCTTACCTTAGGAATGCTGGAGGTAGTGTCTGTTGGTTGAGCCTCAGCTTCCGACATGACTGCAGGTGGCTGCTTACTACAGAGTTTCACGCTGCCTGTGTGTATTCCCAACTCGTCTCCAGCTTGTGCCCGGCCCTCCTATCAGCTCCACGACCCGGAACCGGAAGTTAATTGTATTCGAGGTCAAGCCTTCGTTTCCGCCGGATACGACATCGTCCGTCATTCGGCCCGCTCGGTTCAAAGAAAAAAGGGCGGTCTGTACCCTTGTATAGGGAAATCCAACGGCTTGCCAGCTGCGTCCCTGTAGACGCGATAGGAGTCCCCCATGGCCTGAAGCCGCGCTCGACTAGGAAGGGGTGGCAATACCTGGTGAGGTAAGTAAACCGAACAATCCGAACGGTTTGAACCCAGCTTTCTCCTAACGAAGCCCCTGCTTCTTTCAACCGTGTTCTTGACTAAAAGAATGGCCACAGCCTCCCCGACTGATCGGCCTGGTCCCTGCACAGTGTCTCCCCGCCGGAGGAAACACTAATAACTGAGGTCCGGCAGGGGAAGTAAGAATTTATGGGCTGGCGCAGTGTTTCCAGAGGAAGAGGAGGAGACTATCTCTCATAGTGGCTGTCCTGAAAGACGATTAGGGAAATTAACATTCAATTCAAGGACGACGGCTCTGGTGAATTTTCCTGCAGTCAGCATGTCAATTCCCCCGCTCCCTCAAAACTTGTGACATCTGTGGCATTGTGCTGTGTGATAAAACTGTACATTTTAGAGTGGCTTTTCATTGTGACCAGCCTAATGCACACCTCTGCAATAATCATGCTGTCTAATCAGCATCTGGATAGGCCACACCTGTGAGGTGGATGGATTATCTCAGCAAAGGAGAAGTGCTCACTAACACAGATTTAGACAGATTTGTGAACAACATTTGAGAGAAAAAGGCATGCTGTGTACATAGAAAAAGTTGTAGCTCTTAGAGTACAGCTCATAATAAATAGGGACAAACACAAAAGTGTTGCATTTATCATTTTACTCAGTGTATATATACAGTGCAGTCAGTGTACAGTATATAATATAGTGTATTGAAGTGATTAAGGGGAACCCTATGACAGAATTAAGAAAAAAATGCCCCCCAGTCCATACCAGGCCCTCCGGGTCTGGCATAGATTTTAAGGGGAACTCCACGCCAATTTGTTTAAAAAATTGGTGTGGGTCCCTCCAAAAAATCCATACCAGACCCTTATCAGAGCAAGCAGCCTGGCAGGCTAGGATGGGGGGGGGGGTGCTTGCCCTCAAAAGAGGAAGGGTTCCTTGGGTCCCTACAAACCCTGGCCCTTGTGGGGGTCTGCGGGTGGGAGGCTTATTGGAATCTGCAAACCCTCTTTAACAAAAGGGCCCCCAGATCATGCCCCCTATGTGAAGGAATATGGGGTACATTGTACCCCTACTCATTCCCAAAAAAAAGTGTCCCGCCGACTACAGTTTCTTGGCTGTGACAGCTGTTATATAGGCAAGGGCAGGGCCACCCATTGACGTAACCGAGTGACCCACACCTTCTGATGTCATGTCCCATCAGAGGGGGCCGGCTTTATCAGTGGGTGGCCCCGCCCTTGCCCGTATAACAGCTGTCACAGCGAAATGACAATAGTCACCGGGAGGCCTCCCATGAAGAAGGAGTATTTTCATTTTTCATTCTATTTTTCAGGTCTGTTGGAGCGGATTCCAAAGCATGACCCCAAAGCACCCTCCCCATGTTGAGGGAAAGCGGCCTTGTATGGTTCAGGAGGGGGGGGCGCTCACTCGTCTCCCTCTTTCCTGGCCTGCCAGGCTGCTTGCTCAGATAAGGGTCTGGTATGGATTTTGGGGGAACCCCACGCCATTTAGTTTTTTTCATTTTGGTGTAGCATTCCTCTTAAAATACATACCTGATCCAAAGGGCCACTATGCCCATCAAATGCAGCCACTGTGCCATGAAATACCACCACGGTGCCTATCAAATGTCGCCACTGTGCCCATCAAATGTCGCCACTGTGCCCATCAAATGCTGTCACTGTGCCCATCAAATGCTGCCACTGTGCCCATCAAATGCTGCCACTGTGCCCATCAAATGCTGCCACTGTGCCCATAAAATGCCCCCAGTGTGCCTGTCAATGGTTAACACTGTGACCCCCCCGCCCGCCCGCTGTCTGCCCGGCACTTACCCTATCTCGGTGGGGCAGTGGGTGACGGCGGCGAGCCTCCTGATAGGCGTCCAATCACAGTGCCTGTTGTTTCAGCCAATCAGGTGACAGGTAACACACCTGCGCTTCCTGATTGGCGGAGTAAATATTTTAATTCTGTATTAAATAAAGCATTTAAAAAAAATTAAAACCAGTGAATGATACTTTTACTGATTTAGGATGCAGAGAGACTAACAGGGGAGCAGGAGCTGTTAACAAGCTGGTGATTTTTTGCTAAGTGGTCTGAGAAACCAATCTCCAGCTTGTTAATAGGAAAAGTAAACTTTGGCAGCTCCTGCCCAACAACCCTCCCCACCCTTGCCCTGCTCCCACCTCATCTACTGTAATCTTTGCCAGCTCCCACTGTATGCCAGGCCCTGCTAAGAGAATGACGGGGGCAGAGGCTGGGAAGAGAATAGGCTCCCTTTAACTCCTTCTGTCAGCGGCGTTTCCCCCCCCTCTGCAATGTGATGCCGCACTCGCCCTCAGCTTATTTCCACTAGCCTAATGTGAGCAGGTAAGTGGAAATTTTAAGGGCTGATCCTAATTACCACCAGTCAAAAAGGAGAATCCCCTAGGTGGACTTTAAAAGGCACTGACATAATTTCTATAGATATATATATTTTATTGAACACAATAAGTGCGATAAAAACAACTTCTGTTGGAGTGGTTAAAAATAGCTGTGTGCTAGATACAGAATCACCACAATGATTGACTATAAAGTTGTAATTCATCCAACGTGTTTCAGAGTATCTATGTCTCCTTCTTCAGGGATGTTTATAAGAGGGTCATTCATACATCTAAAACATAATAATAACAAAAGGTTGAATAGCAGAGTATACATTAAATGGAGTATATCTCCACTTAATATGTGAGTCATTATTATTATTATTGTTTTTATTATTGTTTTTATCGTACTTATTGTGTTAAATAAAATATATGTTTTCTATAGAAATTATGTCAGTGGCTTTAAAGTCCACCAAGAGAATTATCCTTTTTGTCTAGTTAATTTGGATGTGGCACCCCACAGGAACACCTCATCAATATAATTATTGTTTTAATTACCACCAGTTTGCTTATCTGTAAAGTGACAATAATTCTTTTAGAATATATTGCAGATTCAAAAACTTTGTAAAAACTACTTGAATCTGTTGCATGTGTCGGTACCTGTACCAAAACTCGCTCAAGTCTTCATGAATTAGGCACAGGCCTTAATAAAGGGGGATTCACTGCTAGAAAAGTGACATGGCTAGACAAAAGAAAAATGCAGTTGTACCTCTGTACAGGCTTCCTATTTGAAACCTAGAGGACATGTCAGTGAACTACAAGAGTGCTCATGAGCCCCCTTGCAGCCCATTGAAAGTGGTGGAAGATGGTTCTTGTAGTTTATTCATTCACAGGAATCTGTGAATGAATGATGTGGCTGTACCAAAAAGTGACAGCAGACTTTGAGAGAAAAAAACTTCTCCTGCTGTCGCAGGGGGCAGATAGGGAGGAGAAGAGGCATGAGATGTAACATGTACATGTACCTAAATACAGGTGAAACATGTTCCAAAGGTGAATTTATCCTGTAGCCTCCCTGGCAGCATGATTATGTCAGATTTTTGAATCTCAAAGAGATACAATGTTTTGCATAGAAATATGTTGTTTTATATTGTAGGCAGGGCCTTCTTTAAGGCAGGGCAAAAGGGGCAGCTGCCCTGGGCCCTGTCATTGTTGTGGGGCCCAAAACAGCTGCCTCATGCTTGCCAATTATCCAGGTTTAAATTCCCTTGTCCCTTTAAGTTTTATTCCTGTGCTGTGTCCCAATATCTCAGTGTGCAGTGCTGGTACTAATGCTGCCCATCTCTGCCCTATTGTTGTGTGCAGATGACTCACCTGCAGATCCTATGTTTACATGTAAATAACCGGCATTCGTATGTAAATAGCGGCGACAATACTAAGTAAATAGCTGCGGCCAGCGGCATTGGTATGCAAATAAAGGCGGCATTCCTATGTATATCATGCTCCCCTGCTGTGAGGAGGTGATGTGCTGTAACCTCTAGCAACTAATCAGTGAGCCGTAATGTGTGCTGTAACCTCTAGCAACCAGTCAGTAAGCAATAATGATATGCTGTAACTGCTGGCAACCAATCTCAATTGCTGCCTGATCTGATACAGAAAACTGATTTTAAGTCTAGCTGCTATTTATTGTATGTCTCACAGTAGGTAGAGAGGGAAATTGCATGGGGGGGCCCCAAGAAAAATTTTGCCCAGGGCCCAATCTATACTAAAGTTGGCCCTGATTGTAGGCCTGTAATTCTTAGGAATAACTCACTTAAATCTGTCCAAATAAGAGTCTAGTAGACATCCGGGGCTTGGTAACGTTTTTAAACACAAAATCATATATTATAATATAATAAATAACTATAAATAATTATAAAAAAAAAATAATATAATAATTATAAAATGAATTTCCCCATGAAACACTACCGCTCAATTCTGCAATTGCTCTAATTTATTATCGCTGTTTTCTAGCTGATCTAAAACCACTTTTGATGTAAAGAGACATTTGGTTGCTATGGACAATCTCAAGTTTCCAGGCAGAAAGAACAGTATATATAATATAAAAGTGCATGCAGGGCACTGGACAAGGCACTATGGACAAAAGTGAGGTGAAATGATTTGATACAGTAATGTAATCTTACTGTATGTGTTATGTTTTTTGTACTTTTTAAATTTGCCGCTGGGCTCCGACACCCGATGCATTGCAACGCTCACAAGGAATGGAGCCTGGAACACAGAGCATCAGGTGGAAGATCCCGCGGAGGACACAGCGGAGGGACATTGCAGGATCCTGGTGACAAGGTAAGTAACCTGTTCCAGGATTCTGCAATGCAATTCCGAGTGTGGCTCGGGGGTTACCGCTAATGGTACTGAAATTTAACCCCAAGACACACTGGGGAATACCGCCAGGGAGGTTAATGAATGGCTAAACCTTTTAAAATGCCTTCCTGAATCATGCAGTTACATTTGACCTCAGCTTTGTATTTATATATATTAATGAAGACAAAAGCAGTCCATAGCAGTGAGTCAGATGTTTTTATGTTACTACCTACAGTAGAAAAATGGTGGATTCTGAATGGTTAATACGTATGAGTTACACATAAAGTAAATTTACCTTCTGTTAACCTTGCTGGACATAAGTATTTTGGGTTAAGATTACCCCAAAAAATGATGTAGACAATAGGAGTGTGATTTAAGGAGAATTGCTGATATATTAAGGTGTAGCTATAGAAATCAGCTTGGCAGCAGCATGTTCGTTGATCACTGACAATAAAAGATTCACTATTGTTATATTCATATATTAAAAATGGTCTATGAAAAGATAAAAAGACTTACCCAGAATCTCATTCTCACTTTGTTAAGTGAATAATAAAATGTGTAACTGTTAAATTACTTTTTTCCGCAAACCGTTTCTACCAGCAATTGGCACTAAAAGTTGGCAAGGTACAGAATATAAAGGTTATTAATAGATTTGCAAAAAATGACATGAGTAGATTCTGTTTTTTTATATCCTGTGCCACGTTTTCTGCAGCTGTGACCAAGTTAACGAGTATAACCGAGACTGGGAACATCACAAAGAATAAGAGTACTGATGGAATATTGTAACTTCTGATTTATAAAACCGTAATGCAATTATTCAGTGCGAGCTACCCACAGATTTTATCCTCCTATTGCTGCTTCCAAGTGTTGGATTGGGGTATTAAGGACTCACCAATAATTTGGGTTACAACAATAATATTAGTTGAAGCAGCTTATAACTGCAGGAGAGGCTTTTGAACATAAACGTCTCTAAAGAAGACACTGATGGAAATGATAAGTTCACCTTACAATACTTAAATCTGAACTCCAGGCAGATATAAAAGACACAAATTACTGCAGCTCTGTATTCATGAATGCATCCTTAAAGGCAGAGTTTATCTTTACAAAAAAATTGCCTATGCATGTAAGGAGCACCTGTTGATGAAAAGAGCATGTGCAGCTTTGACCTAAGTTTGAAAAACTTCCAAAAATTGCATCGTCCCTTGTTGCTAGGACTTTTTTAAGGGACTCCTAGCTCTTAGGCCTCATGCACACTGTATGTTTTTACAACTGGTGTTTTTAGCTTCAGATGATTTTTATCTGCGGCCAATAAACTCCCCAGCATGTTATCTTATGTGTCCATGCACACATAGGCTGTTATCAGCAGTTTTTGGCAGGGGCGTTTTCTGGCTGGAAAAAATGCCAAAAAACGCTGAAAAACGCTAGTACAAAAATGCTGAAAAACTCACTCCACAGCTACAGCTTACTACAGCTAATGTTACTGGCTTTTTAATAACATCTAGTCTGCATTTGGCCTTGATGTTCACTTTCACCATCACAGGAAAGCACCAACAAATGCTGAGCTCATAGCTACTGCATCAAAAAGCACACGTGGAGGGGTTTAAATCAGAGAGTTGCTTGCTCCTGTTATGGAGAAGGTGAGCTTTAACCTCCCTGGTGAAATTATTATTTTAGATTTTTGATGCTTAAAGCGGTTATTTTGCATGGAAATTTGGCGTTTTATATTGTAAGCCTGTAATTCTTAGGAATAACTCACTTAAATCTGTCCAAACCAGAGTCTAGCAGACATCCCGGGTATGATAAAATTTGAAAAACAAAATCATAAATTAAAATATAATAAATAACTATAAATAATTATAACAAATAATAATAACAATTATTCAATAATGTAATCAAATCAAAAACACTGAAATTTGCTCAGTTGCAGAATTGTCATTGTCATTAGTTTTCAGTATTTGATGATGGGTCTCCCCATAAATCACTATTATTTAATTACTGTTTTCTAGCTGGTCTAAGGTGTCCTTTTATGAAGCAGTGAAATCTATTCACTACTTCATTCTCCGGCATTCACATAGGAGATCTTTCTCCTCTGTGTGCCACTTTATGAAGCGGAGTAGATCGCTTCACCCTTGGAGGTGTGAAGCGATCTACAAACGCTTCTAACACTGGAGAACGGCCCCTAATACTGTAATCTCGTGAGACTTTACGAGATTACAGTACTAGAAATTCACAGATACACACAGATGTCAATTTATTAAGCAGTGATAAATTATCACAGCTCAATACACTGACACGCGGTGTGATTAATGTTAGTGAAATAAAGCGTCCCCCTACATAATATATACATGTATACACACACAGACATTATATATACATGTATATACACACACATTATATATATATATATACATATACACATTATATATGTATATATATGTATACACATACATATGACAGGGGGACATGGTTACAGTGTTGGGGGGTCTGAACAAGGCATAAGGAAGTTAATTATCTTCCTCTTTCCTCCTCAGATCCCCCACATTCCCTCTTCACTCCCCGGTTCTCCACCTCTGAGTTGGTGAATCGGGGAATGTGAATTCTGACACAGATCACCAGTGAAGCGCTGAGATCACAGCTTCATAAAGTGACCGTTACTGTGTCAGTCTATGAGGATTCTCAGTGTGTGGAGATAATTGGCGGGAGAACAAGTTCAAACACTTCTCCCCCGATTATCTCTGGTTTATATACTGTTTATGGGCTGTGATCAGCGGCGATCCTCTGGATCTCCACTGATCACTCCTTCATAAACGGACACCTAAAACCACTTTTGATGCATGCAGGGCACTGGACAGACCACTGGGGACAAAAGGGATGTGAAATAATTTCATGCAGTAATGTAATCTGTAAGATTACATTATACTGTATGTAATGTGTGTGTTTCACTTTTTGAATTTGGCACCGTTCTCCGCCCCCCTGCGTCGCAACACTCGCAGGGAACGGAGCTTGGCTCCGCGGTAGATTGAGCGGAGGACAAGCTGCTCACACAGTGGGGGGACATCGCTGGATCCAGGGGATAAGGTAATCACACTCTTCCTGAATCCTGCGACTGGATCCTGAGTCTGGCTCGGGGTTACCGCTTTTGGTACTGAAATTCCACCCCGGGCCAGACTCGGGAATACCGCCACAGAGGTTAAGATTTAGGAGTAGGGATGAGCCCCCCGGTTTGGTTCGCACCAGAACCTTTGTACGGACCAAAAATTCATACGAACTTTAGAACCCTTTTAAAGTCTATGGGATTTGAACGTTCAAAATCAAAAGTGCTAATTTTAAAGGCTAATATGCAAGATATGCAACAGACAACACCAGCAATAAAGGGTATCTTCAGGTGTATACTGTGCTGAAGGCACACAACACCCACTAACTCCTGCAGATGCCTGTATTAGAGAACACCAGAATAAAAGGGTAGATACAGGTGTATACTGTGCTGGAGGCACACAGCACCCACTAACTCCTGCAGATGCCTGTATAAGAGAACACCAGCAAAAAAGGGTAGATACAGGTGTATACTGTGCTGGAGGCACACACCACCCATTAACTCCTGCAGAGGCATCCTGCCTCTGGCCAATTATGGCTCTCCTCGCTGCCGGCGCTGTGATTGGCCAAGCATGCAGGGTCACAGTGCATGCTTGGCCAATCATGAGCCAGTAATGCACTGCGATGGCGTAGTGCATTGTGGGCCATTCGTGCCACACGAATGGTGCGAATGGTCCACAAAGTTCTGAATTCGCCAAACAAACGGCCGATGTTAGAGACGAACATGCGCTTGAGTCGAACACCGAGCTCATCCCTATTTAGAAGTCACTTAGCAGCACCCTAGCAAAAAGGCAGGATGGGATGATACAATCTCTGGGTGGATTTTAGTTAAACTTCAGGAAGTACATACATAGCCTACACTTATAGCAGTGGCATTATCCAACTTTGGTCAAACCTGCCCTGTTTTTTATCTGCAGAGGCAGTTTTTGGTAAAATTAATTATCACTACTAAACAAATAAAGATATAGTAATGTACCATCTTCCTATCAATTCGAGAAACAAAAGGCAGCAAATTTGAGACAACTTTGGACTTTTATGGAAAGGTAAAGACATGATTAAAATAGCCCTTTAAGGAGAAAGTACAATACACATAAGCTTGAATCTCTGAAAAGGAACTGAAAGAGCCCTCCAAAGACATGCTGGTAGGTTAATTGGCCTCTGTATAAATTGGCCCTAGTATATGAATGTGAGTTAGGGACATTAGATTGTAAGCTCCTTGAGGGTAGGGAATGATGTAAATGTACAATGTATATGTAAGCGCTGCGTACATTGACAGCACTATATAAGTACCTTAAATAATAATAATAATAATAATAAAGAGTAAATGTATATCCATCCGTGAAAGGGGGGGGGGGTCAGATAATCGTCCTTTGTCAGTTCAACCTCCACATGTTTTGTGATGAGACCGCTTCTTCAGGAGTGTACTTCAGAGTCTTTTATATGTAGATATCTCTCTAGAGAACAAACATATATATGAGCAAACTTCAAGACAGTAAAGTCTTTGGCAAACTTTTTTTTTAAGTGCCCACTAATGTAACACATTGGTGTGAATTGAAACAATAGTACATAAGGCAAATTACTTTGGCTATTCATTGAGGCAGCACTGCGAAATGCTATGGTTTGAATGGACCCTTGCTGAACTACAGCAGAGAGGAATCAAATCTCCTGCCCTGCCAGTGCTGAGTGGCATAGCTGTGTTAATATTAAACCTGGATAGACAAAAATAAGAATCCTTTGGAAAGTAAACCAGAGCTACCTGATATGTATTTTATCTCTATATTTAACTCGAGCTCAGCTATACCTAGTATATCAAGCTTGCACACACCAGTGAAAAGTCAGCAAACATTGGTACCCCAAATTGTCCATAGGTTTACCCATAAAAGCCTTTACAAGTTATTCGTTTAGAGTTTACCATGAATGATGACCCTAAAATGAATGCTCCCATTCCAAAGTGTGTGGCGATATATAACGTGTGTAGCACAATTGTTGTTTTCATATGAAGGCACACTGGCTGCCTGTGTTTATGTTCTTATATGCATGTACACGGGGGGTGAACATGCATGGGTAAAAATAATATTAATAGTAATAGTCATAATAATCCTGATTAGAATAGAGACCAAATAGGATTAAATACTGTAAATAAAATGTATAATGTAAAAATTAATATGTGTATAACCCAGGGACGGGACAAGGGGTGGGCAGGAGGGGGGCTGCCCCTGGCGCAATGGTTTATTGCAGGGGTAGGAGGCACCTGACCCTAACCCTAAGGGAAAGGGGGGCGCAGTTTGGTATCTTTGCCCTGGGCGCTGGATGACCTTGTCCCGGCACTATAACCTAACGCTAGTGTTGGGCGAACGGTTCCGCCCAAGCATGATTTTGGGCTGAACATTGGCGGTTTTCCCTGTTCGGGGGGAACACCCAGATTGCAGGGTGTTTGGTGGCTGTTTGCCCCGTTGAATGCCCTGCAGTGCACTGTTCATTGCAGGGCATTGATTGGCCAAAGCTTGGGCAAAGCTTTGCCCAATCAGGGCACAGCAAAAGTTGGTTGTTAAGGAGTGGGGCAGGGAAGCTGGCCGTGGCCTCCTTAGCAACCAATGAGTCATCAGCTGTCAATGGGATTCCCCACTGACAGCTGAATAAAAAAAAAACATTTGCCGGTAAAAAAATTGTAAAAGAAAATCAGTGTGAGCCCCCCTCAGTTCATACCAGACCGTTCAGGTCTAGTATTGTTTTAAAGGGTAACACCACACCAAAAATAATAATTGACACGGGTTCCCCCCAAAATCCATACCAAACCCTTATCCGAGCATGCAGCCTGGCAGGTCAATTAAGAGAGGGGATGAGAAAACAGGGGGCTTATCCAAATCCAGAAGCCCCCTTTAAGAAGGGGGCCCCCAGATCCTGCCCCACATGTGAATGTGTATGGGGTGTATAGTACCCCTACCCATTCACCAAAAAAGTGTCCCTCCTTAAAGGGGGCTTCCAGATTCCTATAAGCCCCCCATCCACAGACCCCCACAACCACAGCTCAGGGATGTGGGGAAGAGACCCTTGTCCCCATCAACATGGGGACAAGGTGCATTGGGGTAGGGGGCAGCACATCTCCATGTTGAGGGCATGTGGCCTGGTATGGTTCAGGGAGGGGGGTGCTCACTTGTCTCCTCTTTCCTGACCTGTCTGACTGCATGTTTTTCTTGGGAGAATTCAACCTTGGGTATGCAGAGAATAACCAGGCAGTGTGCTACCACAGTCCTTGTACACAGAAAGGCATGTAGGAATCCTTAGCACAATCATTTGAAAAAAAAAATACAACTTTTTTATTACATATGCCTTTTTGCACATACCCTAAGGGAAATCCTTAGTCAGTAGTCACATGGTTAGTGACTATTTGACAAGCAGCAGCTGTTGTATAAATATTGCAGTGGTCAGGAGTATAAAATGTATATAATGCATTTAGAATGCAATGGTCAGAAATAAGTAATTTACAGCCCAACCAAAATATACAGAACATGTGGCCCACTGAGCCACATAATGGGGCCTGTGGATCCCTCTAATATGGCCCGTGGAGCCCTTCGATGTGGCTTGTGAATTCCTGCTTTGGGCTGGCAGGTCAACAAGGTTGCTGACCTGCCATTCCACAGCATCATTTGGATGGAGCTGGCGCCTAAGGAAGCAAAGGTCTGTGGAGAGAGCAGGTGCTATTTAAACCAATGGCTTCCTCTATAGCGCCGTCTCCTGTCTCAGGTAAAGTGCAGTTGGTATCACTCTGCTTAGGACAGAAGCATTTCTAACAGCCAGCAATGCCACGAGAAATGGAAACATAAAAGGTCAGTTTATTAAACATCAAAGTTTAGCAAGAGCATGAGTATATAATGTATTAAACATCATAATTATGCAATGGTTGAGCACAGCTGGTGTATACAGTGCAGTGTGCTCCAAGCACAGGGGTCCTAAGTGCATACATGGCACAGGAGTTGAGAATACATTAACGCACAGAAGGCAGGGGTCAGGAAAGCAAAATGCACAGGTTATTAGGCAGAGTACAACAAAAATTCTCACTCCCCAACCAGTCAAAACCCCTCCAGTACATATCTTCCCCACTCCCCCAAAACAGTTCTCCCGGCAATATAGATTCCCTCTCCGCCAAGTGTGTAAAGTGCTGTATCCTAAAAAAATATGTAGTAAACTTCAGCTTTACCCTCCATTGTCCACAACTATTGGCAATAATTGCTGACCTACACTATATTGTAATAAAGTATAGGGACGCCTGCCTTTAAATGCACATGAACTTTAATGGCATCCCGGTCTTAGCCCATAGGGTTCAATATTGAGTTGGCTTAGGAATGTGCCTATGGGAATGTTTTACCATACTTCCAGAAGCGCATTAGTGAGGTAAGGCACTGATATTGGACGAGAAGGCCTGGTGCATAGTCTCCACTCTAATTCAGCCCAAAGATGTTCTGTCGGGTTGGGGTCAGAACTCTGTACAGGCCAGTCAAGTTGCTCCATTTCCAACTCACTCACCCATGTCTCTATGGGAGGAACTTGACTGGCCTGCACAATATTCAGTAAGAGGATACTGTATGCGCTAGGGGGTGCTTTGGGAGGGGAGAGGGCCCCCCAGTACACATCATCTCCCCTCCTAAGTTTTCTCCTAGCACATACAGTATTCTCTTACTCCACCCAATCAATGAGATGCTGGCTGGCACAGAGGGGACAATCAATTGCATTATGTGCCCACACTAGTGCCCCCCTGTCAGGCAAGTTAGTGGAGCCAAAATCCTGAATTTTTAGGACTGGTTCACACCATGAATCACAAACAATGAATTGTGCATTGATTCACATGCAATCCGGGTGCAGTCATATTACAGTCCATTCATTTGAATAGGCTGAAATCGCTCCGGACCACACCAAGAGTTGTGCAACACTGCTACTACTGTACCATACAATCTGATGCAGGTAAACACGCTGCCTTTGCAATCTGCATTGTGGTATCATTCAGTTAACGTTGGCACCTGCTGCAGTTTATAACTGCAGTGCATTTTGAATGCAGTGTGGGGAACGCACATGAAATGCAGCTTTACCACGCTGCGTTCTGGTGTGAACAAACCCTTAGTGCAGATATGCAGGATTTTGTTTGTACTGGAAGGCCCCACCAAAACTGGGACAATTGGGAAGTATGGATTGTCTTAGAAAGCAAGATGATTTGTGTTTGGGGGGCTTGTACTGGGAAGAGGGATTTGAGTGGGAAGATTTGTGACAGAACTGGGGAGAGGGCTTGTGCTGGCATGCAGGATTTGAAGGAAGAGGATCTGTGCTGGGAGGATGGAGGGAAAAGGATTAGACTCAGGATTGAGTTGAGCTATTGATGGGGGGGGGGGGTGGCTTGGGGGAAGAAGATCTGTGCTAAAGGTGGGGAGAGTTGTGCTAGAAATGTGGAGATTGTTTGTGCTGGGAGGGGAGTTGGGGTGGGTTATTTGTTCTAGGATAAGGATTTGTGCTGGGAGGGGGATTTGGGGGATTTTGCCCTCTCCTTATCCTTACACTGTGTATTACACACTTCTTTCCCTTGCATTCTGTGTAAAAGACTCCTATTTGCTGCATTCTGTGCATTACATACACCTGTCCCCTGCATGCTGTGCATTACATACTCCTGCACTCTGTTCTCTGTGTGTCACTAAACCTGGCACTGACTACAGCACTCTGTGTGTTACATATTTCTGATCCTTGCATACATTGCATTGCACACCCTGAATCCCTGCACTCAGCATTATGTATCCTTTATGTAAGTCCAACACTGACTGTAGCACCCTGTACATCCCCAACCCCTGTGCTCTGCCTTACACACTCCTGCACTATATACACAATACTGTATATTATATACTTCCCCCCAAAGTGTTCATTTTCTTAACAGTTTCTGGTTGCGAAGCAGTCCCTGACTATTTTAATGACGTTTTCCTTTAAGGTATGCTCAGTGTTAGCTCTTTTCATACTTTCAGTGTGTGCGAAACCATATGCAATGGAAGTTTTTTATTCTCTTTTTAATGACCCTACACATTCACCAAAAAAGTGTACAAAGTTAATAAAGACAGTAGATGCGTTTTTGACAAATCCCATATAAAAAAAAACCTATGTGGATCCATCGCCAATCTCGCCGCCGCTACACCACAACCCGAAAAAAAAAAAAAAAAAAGAGGTCCACTCACGATGAACGCTCCCACGGTCTGGCTGGCCTAACATTTGACTTTACCTTAATAGCTATAGTATGTGGCAGGCCACCCAGAGACGTCACCTGGTGGCACTGCCTCTTGTGATATCAGTGCTCAATCACCAGGTGACATTGCCATTTACATCATGGGACATTTTTTTTATTTTTTAATAAAAGAATGGTCAAAAACTGTTTCTGTGTTTTTATTACTTTTTGAGACTTTTTGGTGAATGGGTAGGGGTACTCACAATGGGGGGGGGGGGGTGATATCTGGGGCCACCTTGTTAAAGGGGGCCTCCAGATTATGATAAGCCCCCCCCCCCTGCCCCCATAACCAAAGCCCAGGGTTGTGAGGGAGAGACCCTTGTCCCCTTCAATATGGGGACAAGGTGCTTTAGTGTGGGGGAGCAGAGCCCCCCTGCCCCAAAACACCCACCCATGTTGAGGACATGTGGCCTGGTATGGTTCAAGAGGGGGGGGTGCTTGCTCCTTCCCCCCTTTCCTGACCTGCCAGGCTGCATGCCCTTGCCATTTTTTTTTCATTTCCCTTGGGCCATGCCCTTTTTTTGCCAATTGCCTGCATATAAGCCTTCAAAATGGGCACTTTTGATTTTTTCTCTCCGGCTCCAGTAGACTTCAATACGGTTTGCCGTTCAGGTTAAAACTTTTTCCCTGTTCGGGAATTCTGCTGCAAACTGAACAGGGGGAGGTGTTTGGCCCATCTTTAGTACAAGGAAATACAGATTTTGTTTAACTATGCCCCTTAAGCCCCTCCCATTGTTAAAAATGTTGCCACACCCACATTCTTGCTGTCATGCAGAAGGTAACTTCATCCCTCGAGTGTCCCTCATTCTGAAGTTCAAAAGTTGGGAGGGGTGTATGTGTTCCCTAACAGTGCACCCGCTCTCCTACTGGGCGCAGTGTGGATGTTTTATTTTGTCTCACTTACCAGCTGCCCAGATCCAGTAAAGGGAGCAGGGAATTCATAACCCCACCCCCTCGCTACACATTTCCCCTTAACCACTTCAGCCCCCGAAGGATTTACCCCCTTCCTGATCAGAGCACTTTTTGCGATCCGGCACTGCGTCGCTTTAACTGACAATTGTGTGGTCATGCAATGTGGCTCCCTAACAAAATTGACCTCCTTTTTTCCACATAAATAGAGCTTGTTTTGGTGGTATTTTACCACCTCTGTGGTTTTTATTTTTTGCGCTATAAACAAAAAAAGAGCGACAATTTAAAAAAAATGCATTATTTTTTACTTTTTGCTTTAATAAATATCCCCAAAAATATTTTAAAAAAAACATTTTTTCCCTCACTTTAGGCTGATACGTATTCTTCTACATATTTTTGGTAAAAAAAAATCACAATAAGCGTTTCTTGATTGGTTTACGCAAAAGTGATAGCGTCTAAAAAATAGGGGATAGTTTTATGGCATTTTTTTTTGCTAGTAATGGCGGCGATCAGCGATTTTTATCATGGCTGCGACATTATGGCAGACAGATCAGACACTTTTGGCGCTATTTTGGTACCATTCACATTTATACAGTGCGATTAAAAATGCACTGATTACTGATTACTGTGTAAATGCAACTGGCACTGATTACTGTGTAAATGCAACTGGCAACAAAGAAGTTAAGCACTAGGGGGCAATGAAGGGGTGTCCTATGGAGTGATTTTAACTGTGGGGGGGGCTATGTGTGACTCGATACTGATCACCGCTCCCGATTACAGGAAGCGGTGATCAGTGTCCTTGTCACTAGGCAGAATGGGGAAATGCTTGTTTACATCAGCATTTCCCCATTCTTCATCTCCGTGAGACGATGTAGGTAACCCCGCGGACTCGATATAAGACCACGGAGCTCGCAGTGAGAACGCATGTGAGTGTGCCACCAGCCACGCGTATGCGCCTGCTATACAGACCTCGTAAGATCACATACAATAACGTGACTTTGTGCAGCGAAGCCAACCTGCCGCAATAAAACTGCGGCGGCTGGTCCACAAGCGGTTAATAGCATTTCAGCACAGCTTGCATTCTCAATGTGTGACGTTCCAGTGCAGCTGTAGACATTGGGGTACAGAGTCCCATTATGGAGTGGAAGGGGTGGCAGGAGGATGGGTGGAGGGTGAAGCTAAATGCATCTTTGCATGTGTAAACAAAAATTCTTGTCCCAATCAGTTTCAACATTTATTGCTAACCTCACTGGTATTTTACTTCCTTCTACTCCCGCAATGACCCTTCTAGGAATAAATCTGGATCTTTACTCTTTAGAGTATAGAACAGTAGTAGGAAAAATATTAATAGCAGCAAGGTTGACTATAACAAATCTATGGAAATCCAACAACACACCAAACTTATCTGATGTTTTTATACGGTTGAATACACAATTTCAATATGAGTTGATGTTAGCATATAAAAATTACAACACAGCCAAGTTTGAGAAACTATGACAAATATGGACTAGTCATCCTAGAGCTTCTACTTCACTCAAAAACAGGAGCTGCAGTTCTTAAACCATATTTCAGTATTAATTCAAGAGTAAAATCAAGGTTTGACAGTTCTCTCTTTTTCTAATTTCTGGAATTGTCCATCATAATGTCATTATATTAGCTAGAGCCTGTTTACAGCTAGAAGCAGAAGATTGACTATACTGTTTAGGTATGATTCGTGTGATCATTTGTATGACTATTGTCCATTCCTTTGATTGAGGTTTGTATGTAAATGTTTTACTGCTATACCTGATTGTTATATAAAACAGAAAATTGCTTCTCCAACCTCCCAAATCAGTGGTAGAACACCCACCCCAATGGAACTCACAGGTGCTGGCCATACACCATACAATTTTCTTATTCAATTTCCTTTAGATTTACCTTCAACTGCGTAATACAAGGGCCTGCCTGATTGCACACACATTGAAAGTGTTTAGATTTGACCTCATATTATATGGTTTTGGTAAATGTAAAGGAAATCTAGAAGAAAATTGTATAATGTATGGCCAGCCTTAGAGAGAGAAGAAAGTCCTGGATGGCCGCACATCAAAGAAGGCATGTTTATTGATATGAAAATGTAAAATCCAAATACAGCCAGCTCATGAATAGGGAAAAAACAGGGCAGATAGCTAATCATGGCAGGTATTCGTAGCTAAACAAAGTTTGATCATGGGTATAGATAGAAAAGCTTTGAAAACTTGATAACCGAGTCTCAAAAAGAAAGACCCGCCCACATGATCAAACCTTGAAACAACACCCTCGACACACCTGGGAAAAAAAGGAGATTGAATGTTAAACCAAACCTTAGCAACCAAACTAATATAAATAAATAAATAATATGCTACATCAGGGGGAACCCATGCATACACATATATATGCAATAAATGTATAATTACCTCCAATAACTATACTCCTTAGTTTTCTCCCAGTGCGTGAACCCATAATCTCGTGGCAAAAACCATGATGAATACTAAAACAAAGTTAGACCTAATACAAAGTAACAACTCTAGTTTCAGCTACATCTTTTCTACTTCTATAAACAATTCACTACAATTGCTAATAACTATCCAAAATTGTAAAGTAGCAAAACAGCATATACATGAAAGTAGAAATGAGAATGCCAACAATCAACAATATCCATATATATATATATATATATATATATATATATATATATATATATATATATATATATATATATATATATATATATATATATATACACACACACACACACACACACACATCATCCTGAAGTATGTGAACCTAATTAGATCTAAAAATTCTGTAAATAAAATCCTTGTTTATTAATTTTAAAAATTATTACCGTAAGTATACATCATTATTTCCACATAAATCCATGCACCTAAAAGGAAAAATACAAACCCCACCTGACATATTTGAAATCCGTTATACTATATTCACAGACCAAAAACGATCTGAATTTTACAACAAAAAAATCACCACCAGGTGGGGAAGCACTCAACCAGTGCATGGAAAAAGTGGAAAACAAAAATAAAGATAAAGCAGAACCCTAAAGAATTCATATGGACATCTTATTGGCATATTATCCATGTACGTTGAGTGAAAATAAACTTCAGACGGCAATCCAAACCTCCACAGGAATCTGTAAATAATACATAAATAATCTCATAAGAAGCTGCAGACAAAGAATGATAATTTCACGATATTTGTATTTTACCACAAAAAAGGGAAGTAATGACACCACCCATTTAAACTTGTTTTCCCCATTGAGTGTTGTAAGCCCCAAAGGGAAAACAGATATGATATCATATGGAAAGATATATAAAAAGCAACATCTCTCATAGGAATCGCAAGCGAGTCGCATGGATCAATAGCATACAGTTACGAAAAACACCCGAAAAAACACAGGGCAAAGGCTGTCACTTACCAATGTAGACCACTATAAATATAAATCGGTACATATCTATTGATAAAAATGGGACTCAAAGTTGAGGCCAGTGGGATGTCTAGTATTTAAATAAAAAATCCACCAGACTTCTTGTTTACAAAACATACCAAATTTATCCACACATCTAGGGGATTTAACTATTTTTTCAATACCTTGAATAATGAGACTGGGGGTATCCTTTAAATGAACATCATTCCATTGACAAGCAATGTTGGTGGCATGTCCCTTTTCTATATCGTAGAGGTGATCATAAAGACGATCCCTCAATCTGCAGATGGTCCTTCCTATATATTGGACAGAACAAGCAGTACACGTAATAACATAAACTATGTAACACGTGTTGCAGTTAATGAAAGACTGAATTTTATATGATTTGCCCGTAGAGGTAGATGTAACAGTGTCCCCTCCTTTTATGAAGGGACAATATGTGCAATACTGACAACCGCATCTGTATGTTCCTTTAAACTGTAACCAATGTGCAGCATGTCTTTTGCTAAGATAGAGGCTGGGGGAGAGTATATCTGATTGTTATATACTAGAATCAGCATCCTTTAACCATTTGCCGACCAGTGCACAATGATATACATCGTCATAATGGCATGGCTGCACAAATAGGCGTACGGGTACGTCCCCTTTAAGATGCGGCATTTTGGGCGCGTGCATGCCGCAATATGTGCAATACCGACCACCGTATCTGTATGTTCCTTTAAACTGTAACCAATGTGCAGCATGTCTTTTGCTAAGATAGAGGCTGGGGGACAGTATATCTGATTGTTATATAGTAGAACCAGCATCCTTTAACCATTTGCCGACCAGTGCACAATGATATACGTCGTCATAATGGCATGGCTGCACAAATAGGCGTACGGGTACGTCCCTTTTAAGATGCGGCATTTTGGGCGCGTGCATGCCGCGCATGTTCCGTGACCGTGCCCGTGAGTCCAGTGATAGTGTCACTGAGCGGCAGAACAGGGAGATGTTCTGTGACCGTGCCCGTGAGTCCAGTGATAGTGTCACTGAGCGGCAGAACAGGGAGATGCCTATGTAAACAATGCACTGCTCCCTGTCATCAGGAGCAGTGATCGCTGTCATGTCCTAGGTAGCCCATCCCCCCAAAGTTAGAATCACTCCCTAGGACACACTTAACCCCTTGATCGTTCCCCTTAGTTTTAAACCCCTTCCCTGCCAATGTAATTTCTACAGTAATCAGTGCATTTTTATAGCACTGATCGCTGTATAAATGACAATGGTCCAAAATAGTGTCAATAGTGTCAAAAGTGTCAGATGTGTCCGCCGCAATGTTGCAGTCACAATAAAAATCGCTGATCACCGCCATTACTAATAAAAAAAATAATAATAAAAATTGCATAAATCTATCCTCTATTTTGTAGACGCTATAACTTTTGCGCAAACCAATCAATATACGCTTATTGCGATTTTTTTATACCAAAAATCTGTAGAACACATAACGGCCTAAACTGAGGAAAAAATTTGTTTTTTATATATTTTTGGGAACATTTATTATAGCAAAAAGTAAAAGATATTGATTTTTTTCCAAAATTGTTACTCTTTTTTTGTCTATAGCTCAAAAAATAAAAACCGCAGAGGTGATCAAATACCACCAAAAGAAAGCTCTGTTTGTGGGAACTAATCAGGCGGATTTCACAGATTTACTTATACCTGCTTTTCACTCCGGGTGCCAGGACATTAGGCACTCATACATGTGAGTTGAATTACCTTTATATATTATTTTGGAATAAAAAGCCCTTTATCAACGGTACTGCGCAATGAGGCTTTTTCTATTATATCTATTTATATAAGGAACATTTACAGTAGCTAATCATCAGTCCAGAGGATATCCACGGGGGTCGCCCCACATGCACATTTTACCTAACTAGCGATAGTTGGTGCACTCCCAGGGGTGAGTGCTAATGGGGGGTTGGGGGGGCAACCTATTTAAGCACTTAAGAAGCACAGAATCATCCATCTATTATTCAAGTCACAGCACTGGATACTGTTCCACTAGCATGAGCACCTTTTTTTTTCACTGGGGACTGTTTTATTAATTGTATTAATTGTTACCAGTGTATCACCTATATCTATTACCTGCAAGTCATTTTTTAGCATTTAGCGTGTTATACTTTTTGCTATTTTTTATTAAAAATGATTTAATTAATAAAAAAATAAAAATAAAATAAAAAACAAAGAAAACAGGACAATAAATTGTGAAACACATTTAAGGAGCTCTTCTGTGTAAAAATCAGCAGCTACAAAAAAACTGCAGGTGATGACTTTTAATAAACAGAAAAAAAAAATGTAGTCCCAGCCCTATAAGCACTACAGAGATGGGGGCGATGGAGGTGGATAAAAAGAGCACTGCAGGGTGGGCATTGGAAGTGGACAAATGTTGCACTACAGAGTGGGCACTGGAGGCAAATGCAAGGGACAATATTGGAGGTTTTGGTGGCTGACAAATGAAGTAGGAGGCGCCTGAGTGGATGTAAAGCCTCATACACACGATAGGACTTTGTACAAACTTTCCCTTGGATTTTTGTACAAAGGGCGTCGGCCCTGAACTTGTATTGCATACACACAGCAGGACTTTTTCAGCCAACTTTCACCAAATCACGTGGTTTTTCTGCTCTTTACCGCCACCTTTGGTCAACTTCTGTATTGTTGTCTGATCTTTTGCATTGGTTCTGAGCATGCCTGTTTGTACTTTGTACAAAAGTCCTATGGTTTTCTGTACACACGATCAGACTTTGCTCCATCGGACTTTTGTTGCCAGAAAGTTTGTCCGTTCGCACAGCCAACAAAAGTCCGATGAAAACCAAAAAAGTTTGTCCGATGGAGCGTACACACGGTCGGATGTTGCTCCAAAACAGCTAATTTGCATGTTTGTTGTCAAAAAGTCTGATCGTGTGTATGGACCTTAAGACTCCTTTCACACTGGGGCACTTTGCAGGCGCTACAGCACTGAAAATAGCTCCTTCAAAGCGCCCTGAAAGAGCTACTGCTATTTTTCCAGTGTGAAAGCCCTCGGGAGCGGTGCACTGGCAGGATGGTAAAAAAGTCCTGCTAGCAACGTCTTTGGAGTGGTGAAGGAGCGGTGTATACACCGCTCCCTCACTGCTTCTGCCCATTGAAATAAATAGGGCAGTGCTGCTATACCACTAGCAAAGCACTGCTTTGCAGTGCTTTGCAGTGTTTTTAACCCTTTCTTGGCCGCTAGCAGGGGGAGTAAAATCGTCCCACTAGCGGTCAAATACCACAGTAAAAAGGGCGGTAAAACAACACTAAAAATAGCGCCGTTTTACTGCTGACGCCGCTCCTGCTCCAGTGTGAAAGGGGCCTAAGGGAACAGCATACAAATAGGACAGGGGAGATACACAGTGGGATGAGGTGGGGGAGACACTTATTAAAGATTGCGTCATGCCCCCTGTTCCTCTTGTTTCAAGATGAGCACACTTCTGTAAATATACTGTATATTATGTGCGTAATAATAATAGCAAATTGAGTCGATTTTTGTTGAAAACAACTATATTAGGTTACTGTCATCTCATTTGTATGGGTTACTGCCTTAACTGCATTAAAATTCAGGCAACATACCACAAAAATGTCACATTGGGGGAGATTTACTAAAGCTGATGCACACAGAATCTGGTGCAGCTGTGCATAGTAACCAACCAGGGGCATTGCTAGGTCTACAAAAGATCTAGGGCTAGAGCCCATACCCTTTTTCCCTGAAAATAAGACCTAGCGTGATTGTCGATGATGGCTGCAATAGAAGCTTATTTGGGGGGTAGGACTTATATTGCAGCCATCACCAACAATCACGCTAGGTCTTATTTTCAGGGAAACAGGGTAGCAGCGTAATAAAGAAAGTCATACACTTGGGTGGGCATATATATGTATATACAGTTTAGAGAAATTGTAAAAAGAAATATCAAGTGGGTATATCAATGCACCTAGTGGTAAGGTGGATAACCCTACAAAAAAAATGTTTAATAGAAAGTGCCACATCCTATTGAATTGTAACACATAATATGTATATACAGTAATATACGTATGTGTGTATATCCCTAAAGAGCCCCCCACTTACATCAGGGTCCCCAGAGAGCCTGCCCTACTCTTGAGGACCCCTGCAGAGACTCGGGGCTATAGCCACAAAAGCCACCCTTTAGGGACGCCACTGGTAACCAATCAGCTTCTAACTGCAGCTTGCTAAATTGCCAATAAAACCTAAAAGCTGATTGGTTACTATCCACAGCTGCACCAGACTCTGTGTGCACCAGTTTTAGTAAATCTCCCAATTTCTGACTTCCGAATTGAATAATTGTGCAGTTTTAGTAAATCTCCCAATTTATGACTTCAAAATTGAATAATTGTGCAAAAGACTTGTATTTTTTGTATTTTTAAAATATGTATGTATTGACTATACAACGCACCGGCACTTTAAAAAAAATATTTGATGAAAGAACCTAAAAACAAATAAGGACATAAAACAATGTAATGCTACTAAGATAAAGCAGATGTGAATTATCCTGCAGTGCCTCTCCTGTATCACAATAGCAATACAATAGGAAACTGGAGCAATAGGCACCGTATTTCAAGCAGCACTGTATACCTAACCTGAATCTATTGTTCAAAAGTGTTTAGACACAGGACTCTCTCTTGAAGATGAGCATCATACTGAGACTAAATCATACACTGGGATTTTACACCAGATAACACAGCAGGGTGGAAAATATACAGAAGTAAAGAGAGTGGAACTAGGGCACGCTGGAGAGATTGAAAGGGCAAAACTATAAAGTAAAAAAAAAAAAAAAAAAAACAACTCTAAGTTGTTCGTTTGCTTTTCTAGCTCTGGCTTTGTGCCTCAGGAGCTCAATTGATCATGGTTCCTAATGACAAGCTAGGAGGAAGAAAAAAAAAAAATTAAACTCTTTCCTGACGCTCTTTCAAATGCAAATAGTTCACATGAGATAGATAGGAAGCAGCGCCACCCCCTTTTCATAGCCCTCTCCTGATTTTATACTCCATCTGTACCTCCTGTCAATAAGGATGCTCACGCGTTTGGGTTCCCTTTGACTAGCAGCTGCTGTATCCAGGAGAAACAGAAAAAAGAGACAAAGTCACCGGGCTGCCTTTTTCTTTTTTTCTATTGAGAGATCAGCTAGTGAGACCACAGAGCATGTTCTCCCAGCAGTTCAGAGACCCTGATAGCATTGAGCTGCTGTTACTCCATCCCAGTCTGCCCAAAGCAGAGCATCACTAAGTTCTCCTTGTGACAGCAGCAGGCACATGTCTCTGAGAGCAGGTACCAGCTCAACACAAGGCGCTGGGGATTTACACTCTTCTTCATTTGGCTCCACTAAAAGACAAATAAAGGTAAGATAATCCAGCAGTTTTCTTTTTTTTCTTAGTAACTCTGTTGTGCATTAGATTATTTGTAAAGCAGTTCATTCCAGTGAAATAGTAGCCTGGGATTCAGTTCCATGCCATAGAAAGATGCATCATTTGCATGCAGCATCAATGACATTTAGAAGTTACTTCCATTTTAATCAGAGGTGGCTTTGAAAAGAGATAAAAAAGACCTGCTGCCAGTAAGCATATAAAAAGGCAAGTCTGCAAAAAAAAAAAAAAAGAAGCATGCTTCAAATGAGAAAGCGCAGAAGGGAAGGAGGGATAGACGGGAATAGGAAGATATCAGGAGAATGCCTTTCAGGCAGAACAGCCAATTTAGAAAGGACTTGCAGGAATCCAAAATTAGGAGTAAGGTAAATATGCATTGATACCTGCTCTGTGTCTCTTTCTTAGATGAGTTCTGTTATTTGGACACTGGTCCATCTTTCTAATAACTGTCATTCTACAATAAAAAAAAAGCTCCTGATGCATAAATGCACAGCTTCATTATCTGCTGAGCAGCTTGTCTAACACAGGTTAGGTTAAAAGCTTGGTGACCTATTCTTTTAAGTGCTCAGACTTTCAGTGTGTGTGTGTGTGCAGCATGGTAGTTCATCACAGTGTTCCTAGCAATTCAAGCTCTAGCTAGGGTCACTGAGGGTTATGTTAAGCATGACTTTACTATTCAGTGTCAGGTTATTCTCTGGAAAATTATGAGCTCGGTGTTGGCTCTGCTCTGTGTGCATGTTTGTAGATATATTAAGTGAGCAGCTACTTATTAAAAGAGCCAGGGGTATTTAACCATCTCTCCGTCCTTCGTTTTTTTTTTTGGTCATCTTCTTAAGCGCACACTCTGCACAATATAACATCCAGGTAATAAATATAACCGGAGACTGCAGAGTGCTTTGCTAGCAAATTGGTTAAGAATACAAATTACTTGTTCCAGCATATTACAAAGGTCATGTATGCTTGCTTTCTACTTTTTTTTTTTTTTAGCTTTGATTTGCATGAGTAATACCTAAAGTGTTGTGTTTCATTGGGCTAGCTATTTATTATCAATGTCATCTCATATTTGGAGCCACCGCAGAAGATGCTTACTAGCATAACACTTTGATTAGGTCAAAAATTATGTATCTAAGCATTATGTTACGGCAAAGAAAAAAAAGAAAAAAATCAATAGGCTATGCATTAGACTTAATCAGGATTGTGTTTAAGACTTAGAACTCAGAGCAGTAAAGTAAGACCTACTGAGTACCTGAGATAACTTGTACCTAGTAGTACCTGCAGTCTATAAAGTATTCATTGTAGGCTGGTTAAAGCATGAAAGCGAATGCTGACGTTATCGAGCATAAGATATCCACAGCCAGGCTCTCAAAGCAAAAAAAAAGTAAATTAAGGGAAGCAAGGACTCACTGCCACCAGTGTGCAGAAAATAATTAGATACCTACAGTAGAGCCTTGTATATGACATATATGTGACATTTTAGAACAGAGGTCTGATAGTGACAAGCCTATCCTTTATATCCAAACATTAGACTTTTTTTTACAGTATATACAGTAGGTTTCGAAAACACCCTGGTGGCCGTATTTATTTTACTTTTACATTGTTATGCAACTGTTGCACAATAGAATAGTTCAGTTGCAAGGCGTAAAGTGAAATTAAAAAAGAAAAACAGTAAAAAAAATTAAAAAAATGAGGCTGTATAGTTAGGTTTCATAAGCCACTGCTGCTTTCTACAGAAGGGATGCAGATGTCACCAAAGCACACATTCTATTTTTGGGATTTTGCTGAATATTCGGAAGCCAAGTAACCTTCAGTGTCACTGTAAAGGTTACGGTAGCATAGGCAAAATTAATGCAGTTCTCAGAGAATATTGGCATTACAGCAGCGAGATGGGAAAACTTTGTAATTTTTTTTTTTTTATATAATTATTGGATACCCAACCAAATACTGCTATTAGTTATTAGAAGAAATCCCCGATTACCTGAGGTTTGCAGTGGCATTTTATTTAGGTTTCACATCTATGGCTATTTTGTTACACAAAAATGCTCTTGTAACTGATGATTTTGTTGTCACCTCAGTTTACCTTGAAATAATTATCTTTCGCTAAAATGAACATCAATTTGCCTAAGTGTTCTGAGTTTCTTTCTATTAACCCCCTATGATTAGAGCATTAAGCTATGTACACGGACAGCGTGTACACTGCTGCTTTTAAGTTCACTAAGGGCATCTAAATGCTGCAATGACCTCCCAGGGTTTTAAAGCAAATTAAGTACAGCAGTGTGCACTGCACTTGCGTTTACTGTACAGATTTTTTTAAATTCGATGGCATTTAAGTGACTTCTCATGCAAACACAGAGGATAGCTGATGTAAAAGCAATCCAAACTCTACTGTTCATATTGGCCATTCTTGAATACAAGTATAATCTTAGAAACGTGTGTGATGTCTTAAAGATCACAACATTTGTATTGTAGTAATTGATGTCAATTATGTGCTTGTGGCGGGACTGTTCATACCTCTGATTTCACTTTTTTTCAAGGAATGGTATACAGGTATACAGAGTTATTTTAGGCATCTTGGAACGCTTCTATATTTATACATGAAACAATAGGGAGCCGCTGGCCAGCTGGCACACCATGCATCATGTGCATAGACTTTACTGCTACTGTGTATGTTATTTGTAGATTACAACCTTGCCTTGTTAATTATCCTAGCCTGTGACTCCTGGAGCTTTTTGTTTTTTCTACCCCCAGTTGTCTGTGCAGTAAACAATACACATATAAAAAGCACATTGCTGTGCTTTTGTGAGGAATATGATTGCATTTTATTGGCATGAGCAACTTATTTGTTTTTGGGTATTGCTATGATTGGTTCATTCATAGACGTAATAAAGTTGGCCACTGTTGTAAGCAAAAATTATGTTTATATACAAGGCTACATATACTGTTTTAAAAATAATACAACGAAAATGCAATGGTTAAAAAATTTTGTGCTGTATTGCATTCTAATCAGCACAGTTTTGGTAAAAACGGTTATGGATTAAAGATTATTGTAAAATTTACAAAAACAGGTAAGTAAACTTGTAGTGCAGATGTTATATACTAGTATGCAAATTAGGAATTTCAACTTTAACTTCAACTTTCATCTTCACTCTTGACTCAAATGTTAATGGAGCCAGTGACAACCAGGCAACTAACATTTTCAAAGAAGAAGCAACCTCCATATTTCTTTGAGTACAGGTTTTTTTTTTAAAGTGGTTGTACACCCTGTACAACCACTTTTACCTACAGGTAAGCCTATATTAAGGCTTACCTGTAAGTGCTTGAAATATCTCCTAAACCTCCATGGTTTGGGAGATATTTATGAAAGAGCCAAGTACTGATGTCATCGGCGCATGCACACTTTAGAAAGGTCACATTGTGCCGTTTCTAATAGGGGTCATGCCTTGCCTGGCGGCTCCTGCACGCATGTGTGGGAGTGACATCAAGTGACTCCAGAAAGTCACAGAGCCGGAGTTTGCGGCCCCGGAAGGAAGAGGGGCAAAGATGGACACTCTCTGTTAGTGAGGACAACGGTAACATTGCAGGCTTCAGTTTCAGGTAAGTGACACATAATGGGCTACTATGCAATGCATAGTAGCCCATAATGCTTTACCTTTGCAGGGAATTAAAGAGTAAGTAAAACCCACCAGGGTTTACTTCCTCTTTAAGTGTATATTTTCACAGGGGCTGTATGTAAAAGAGCACCACCCAAGGCTTGAACACTCTCTTGATGGGAAGGGCCCAGTGGTAGAAGCAATGTAATGGAAGATGTGGCCCAAACTTTGCATACAGTGTTTGGATCAGCACAACATCAAACAATACTCTACAAATAATTGGATAAGTACATGTTTTCTGATCTGGTGGTTTGGCGATAGTTGGCAACAGGCATCCCTTTTACAATGCAAGTTAACGTGACCTTTTTTTCGTAACTTAACAATCAACCAACTTTTAATCTCTCCTTGGATTTCTGACAATATGGCCGTATGAGTTCTCAGCCCTGCCCACCTTCCATGGTCAATATGAAAAAGGAGCACTCTGCTGGATGTTTTATATATTTTACAAGAATTAAAATATTGCAGAACCAGTGAGATCCTTCCCCTGTAATTGATGGTTGCTAGGAGAGCTGTGTACTCTGGAGCTTTGCTCTTTATTTGAGAGATGGTAAAAAATGTTTGTAGATTCCATTAGTGTCACTGTCAAACCTTAGAGTAAACTAATTTTAGGCAAATTAATTCTTTCAAAGAACAGAATTATTGAAGGACCAGTGATCAAACTGATACAAATACAAGAGTGTAAAAGGCAAGAATAAAGCACTAAGCCTCACAGACAGTACAACCTGTTTCAATTATTAACAGTTTAGAACAGTTTAAACAAAGTCACTTGATTTCTGATTAGGAATTTTAAAGGTCATATAATTTCTCAGATTGTTGTTTTACTTTATAAAAAAAGCATATGTTCCCTTTTTTTGTATAACAGGAAATGCCACCAGGTGAATCAGATTATTTTGTCACTGAGATCTTGTCAGTGATTTTCTCAATCCACAAACTATGGTTGTAAACAAAAGATAACCTCTAACCCATTGTTAAAAAATGCAAATCTCAAAATGTGTTCCCACCTAATCCTGAACTTTATTAATAACCAAAATGTATTTTTGTATGTCTGTCTTAGCTGGAAATGATTTAGTAATGGAAATGCACTCAATAAATACAGGACCAGTAAGTAGCCTACAAAGCTCTGTGAACTTGATGGCACTAGTTATGCTGCATCTCCTTTGGATACTAAAAAGCCATTTTAAGTTTTCTGGTTGCCCAGATGATTGCTCTGGTTGAATGTGTGACAGTGGACTATATGGTGGCTATGCTTCCACTAGGTGTTCATTCCCCATTGAAAACCATTTCACTTATGTTCTTGTTTTATGAAAGTGGATACATGTATATCAGTATAAGGACAAGTATTTATTTGTTAATTGGCATTGATAGAGCCACAGCAAGTCAGCCCATGTCATTATAATACATTGAGAGTAATTAAAAACACAATTGAATCTTCTATTTATTGAAACATACTATTTGAAAATTTTTGAAAGAATAATCTGCCTTAATCATTGGTCTTTGATTTTTAGAAGCCTTCATATTCTCAGTATAGATACATTTTGAAGTACACATTTAATTGCGACAGACTATGGATATTAAAGTATTTACAAATACTTAGCATGGCGGTTGAAGGTGCTTTAAATCATGCCTCCACTGACTTCTGTAGCTGCAGCTCCAGTAGAATAGATCATTTTCAATTTTACAACAGAGCCACTGAAATTGCAATTCCACTTTCCTTTTGTTATCTGCTAACATGGACTTGGCAGCCTGACAGCTTTCTAATGCAAAGTACAGGTGCTGCAAGTTGTTAGGAACTGACTAAAACTAAGTTCAAAGTCTTTTTTGGGTGAAGTTGCCCATGGTGACTGCAGCTAAAAAGGTCAGTCAGGTCTTGTTTTCAAGAATATGTGAAAATTTTAAGGAGAGTTAGTGACTACAACATGGAATATGTATGCAAAGGTGCATTATGCTGTCATTTCCCAAATCACCTCCAGAACATAGCTGCTTAAAAACTGACCACAGGCACCACAATGTGTGATGTGCATTGCTGGGCACGTCACTTTAACAATGCAGCAATAAATATGTTTTTGTATATTGGGGTGCATTACAGCAAATTCATTTTGAATGGGCTGCCTAGCGCAAAAGGCCTCAGTACATGCATAGCACACTGGGGTTTACTAAAAATGGAGAGAGTATAAAATCTGGTGCAGCTCTGCATAGAAACAAATCAGATTCCAGGGTTTTTTTTTGTTTTTTTATTTTGTCAAAGCTTAATTGAACAAGCTGAAGTTGGAAACTGATTGGCTATCAAGCACAGCTGCATCAGATGTTGCACTCGACCTTAAGCCCCTGTTCACAGTGGCATGATTTGGCATGCAATTTGACAGGTCAAATTGCATGTCAAATCACAGCCCATTACTGGCAATGATATCATCCCAATGAGTGCGACACCGACTTTACGACGCAGATTCTAGGGTTGCCACCTTATCTCTTTAAGCCCGAACGCATATTAATTACATAGGTTCTGAGGCTAATTTAATTCAGATAAGACACCAAATGAGTTTAATTACCTCCTTAATCAGCCACACAACCTAGTTAATATGTGTTCAGTTTTGAAGGGATGAGGTGGCAACCCTAGTCACACCAATTATCAAAAGTAATTCCTGCACTAGTTTTTAGACTTTGGGGGCGACTTCAATAGATATCTGTGTGTGAACCTACACAGATGTCTTTCGTGTCGCCCCCAAAGTCGGACTGAAAAGTGGCTTCATGCAAGTTCAGGTGAAGTCACTTGATTTCAAAGCTGTGTTCAGTGTGAACGAAGGCTGAATGTCCAAAGTTTTGGCACAGGTACACTTCTATCAGTATAGTATTGCAGTCCCCGAGCTGTCATCGTCACATTCTTTTTTAGGATTTCACCTATAGATAGTAGTTAAAAGGAAAATGCATCTTTTTGAGCATACAATTGGCATGAACATGCAATTGACTTCGTTTTGCTTACTATTTTTGACCTGATAGTTGAGGAAACCTAGCAAATTTTGAAAATGTTTGCCAAGTACCCTCTTTAGCAGCTCTGTGAATATAATGTTGATCAATCTTTTGGCATCTCATGGCATTTCTGACCTCAATTGTGGCCTGTTTTGATACTTCCTGCAGTTTTCTTTGGTGAGACCTACCTTGAGGCATATCAAGTTATTTCAAATGTGATTCAGTGTGTCAGTCTTCAAAGACATCATATTTCTTGATGGTCAGACTCCCCTGTAGCATGTGCATGACTTTACACTGGCCTCTTGCATATTTTGACATTCAGAGTAGCCTATAGCACGCCCTAGGGTTTAGACTCGCATGTTCTAATGTTTTCAATGCTTAAGGCTTTCTCTACCAGCAGATTCGATTCTGGACCAAGGCCCAAACTTCAAGCTTTTTATTTCTGTTGTCTGAACTAGCTTTTTTTTGTCATTTGCAGCTTCTATTTTCTTGGTTTCTGTACACTGACAAGTTTATACATGTGCTTTTGACAAGATAAGCACACCATCAACAAACACATATAGTAATTATTCATGCTGCATTTATACCTGGTGCAGTCATTGTTATGTGAAGCATAAAAAAAAATAAAAAAAAAGTGTGACATGAGCAAATTACATGAACAAATAAAAAGCGCTGACGTTTTTTAAATTTAGCAAGAATGCAAAATGCATAGCTGATGCTAAATTGGACAGTAACGAGTCTCATTTTTGTCCACCATAGCTCGTTAGTGAAAGATTGCCTCTCATTACTATTTGCCTTACTCAATTATCTGGTTTATGTTAATACATGACATTTGCAAATGTCAACTTTTTGAAATAGAAAATGTGAGAAAAAACATATTGTTGTTAATGTAAAATCTACTGTAAAGATCCTTTTATAGCATTATTTTTTTAACAGATGCTATAGCCAATGACAAAAAAAATAAAAAATACAGTAGAATAACAATGTAAGTTGCTAATCGAAGAACTCTATCATAACGATCTGTCATTGCTAGTTACTCTGCAGGGAGACTATCCGATCATGACTGTCAGTGTTAACCAGTGGGTGTCACTGTCGTACTGACAAAGGAGACACTAATTGAGCTGGGATAGTGGAGAGGAAATAATGAAAGTTGTGCTGTCTACATGTGCAGCACACACTGGCTCTTTTGGTAATTTCTTTTTTTCCGAGCTTAATTCTGCAGAGCATAGTTCAGCAGCAAAAAATATGCTGTCAGATAAAGGCTGTGCTGGAAAACCTGTGGAAGTTTGCACCATTTTTTAATAAAAAAAAAAAAAAAAATGCACATGGCAAACACAAATTAAGCTGTTCTGTATGAAGCAGTGCAACATCAAGCAGAACATAAATCAAATTTTGCCACGTTAAAAAAAAAAAAAAAAACTATGATTCCTAGCTAGGTCTACATTAGTGTAATACAGGGATGCATGCACAATTGAATGCATATCCAGAAAGCCCCCACTTCTTTTTTTAGCCATTAATTGTTAAAGTTTCCCATGCACCCTGTTGAAGTGCATGAGAAAACGCGTGACAAAATGCATGGTAAGAAAATATCATACATTTTGGTGGGGAGCAATTTTCAAAATATGGTCAAGCACTTATGTGGCACAATTTTGATGTGGTATACAATCCATTCAAATTAATGTCTAGTTCCCAACTGTCCCTGACTTCGAGGGACTGTCCCTGATCCCTCTGTCCCTCTTTCCGCCTAATTTGACATTTCGGTCTGATCTCTATAGTTGTATATAGAATGCCCTTCTTATCTTTCAAAAAGAGCTTCCCAATGCTAAACCTTTTTATCCAATTTCGTCATTGTTGCATTTGTAAGTTTCAAAAGTTAGTATAAAGGAATAGTCGTGGTAATTAAAAAAGCACTTGTCATTTTACCAAATCATGTATAATTCTGCTTTGGGGGGCATGGCAGGGGGTGCATCCAATGCCTACATACTTTTGCTAATAGATATCCGTCATTCCCATCCTAAAAAGTTGGATGGGTTGCCTTATTGCAATGCAATGAAAAAAATGCATAGTGATGCATATGTGTTTCCTTATTTCAAAAACGTGAACCTGGGCTTAAATTTGGTGTAAACTTAATCACTAAAATTACATAGGAGCTTTAACATGGGCAGCACAGTGGCTTAGTGGTTAGGACTTATGCCTTGCAACATTATTGTCCTTGGTTTGAATCAAAATCTGGACACTACCTGCATGAAGCTCTCATATTCTTTCTGTGCTTCTGTGGGTTTCTTTCCACTTTCCAAAGTAGAAGGTTAATTGGTTCCACACTAACATATTTGTAGGTTAATTGGCTCCTATCTAACGGCCCGTACACACAATCCAAAAATCATATGACAGATAGGTCTGTTTCTTTTTTTTCTTTTTTTTTGGTTGCTAGTCTCATACGGAAAATGAAAAGTTTAGCAAAGTGACAAAAATTCTCGTATGAAAGAATAAAAATTCAGAAGTGTTGTAATGTGTTATACTGTACTTGTATTGTTTTTTCAAACTGTACTAATTATCCACATGCTTACTGGACACTTAAACTCCCCTCCTGCCCAGACCAATTTTCAGCTTTCAGCGCTGTCACACTTTGAATGACAATTGCGAAGTCATGCAATGCTGTACAGAAATGTCACACAAATTGAGCTTTCTTTTGGTGGTATTTATTCACTAGTGGGGTTTTCACTTTTTGCTAAACAAACAAAAAAAGACAATAAAAAAAAAAAACATGTTTCATAATTTGTTATAACATTTTGCAAACCGGTAATGTTTTTCCTTCATTGATATGTGCTGATGAGGCTGCACTGATGGGCACTAATAGGCTGCACTAATAGGTACTGATGAGCTCTGATAAGGCAGCACTGATGGCCAATGATAAGACGACACAGAAAAGGCGGCACTGATGAGCCCTGAGAGGTGGCACTGATGGGTGGCACTGATCAGTGTCTCTGATAGGTAGTACTGATAGATGGCACTGATGGGCAGCAGTGGTGACAAGGCACTGATTGGTGACATTGATAGTTGGTGCTGGTAGGTGGCATTGGTGGGCACTGGTAGGCTGCACTGTTATGCACTGGTAGGTGGCACTGGTGGGCGCAGATGACTCCGGGGCTACTCTCCTTGATTGGGACCCTTGTCGCACTGACAATTGCCTTTTTTTTCTCCTGAATCTATCAGCATCTGGATAAAAAATAGCCGATCATGGCTATGTTTAAATCACATGATCAGCTGTCAGTGGCTGACAGCAGATCACATGGTAAGGGGTCAGGATCGACCCCCTTACTCCGGTCTGTGATCAGGCGAGTCTCATAGACTCACTGATCACAGAGCGCACCACCAAATAGGTAAAGGAGCTTATTTTAAGTGACAAATTTGCATAGGGCAGCAAATTTAAAGTGAATAGACTGCCCTATGCATGACACACAGAGGTGTGTGTCATTTGCGCCTTATGCCGTGAACACACGACTGGACTTTTCGACAGCAAAGTTTTGACGGAACAAATCTGTTGGACAATTCGATCATGTGTGGGCTTCATTGGATCTTTTCTGTTGAAAGATCTGACGGACTTTAGAAATAGAACATGTTTCAAATCTTTCCGCCAGAACCAGTTCCTATCGAGAAACCCGCTCGTCTGTATGCAGGTCTGACAGACCAACAATGTCGTAAGGGCAGCTATTGGCTATTACATTTGCTTTTTCTAGTCCTGTCATACATCATTGCGCTAAACGATCGAACTTTGGTGTGATCGTGTGTAGGCAGGTCTGTTTAAGCGGAACTCAATCGGAACTCCGTCTGTTCATTCCAACGTAAAGTCCGGTCATGTGTACGCAGCATTACAAATCATAAGCGGGAATGCTAGTTCTGAAAGGAGCATTATTTGGCCCTAGCATTGACGTCTTGGAGTGATATGAACATAATATATGTAAAGTGATGTGTAAATTGTTGACCCTATATCACTACCTCATATACTGTAAATACATGCAAATTTAAAAGTCATTCATATTTTTAAATTTGAAGCTTTCATTTAAACAATCTCTGGTGATCCTGCCATGAAGGTCCTTCAGGTGCTTTCTGTTATAATATGGCAACGCACTGTCCCTATTTCCAGACTGTTTTCCTACATTGTCACCCCGTCACACATACACTCACAATGAAGACTTCATGTGTCCATGTCAACAGACATTGCACAAGCATGGCCCATTGTGATCACTATCAGGAAACCTGCCCTAAGAAATATCACACAGTCATTTCTGGAGTACATGAATGTAGACATGAAGTGACTGCAAAAAGAGTGCAGAAAATGAGTATTGATAATATGCCACAAAAGATTGAAAATGGTAAAAACAAGTATGTTATGGGAAATATTGTTTATGATACACTGATTAAGTGCAGTAAATGTCATTAGATTGAGAGTTACATCTACTCAATGCAAGGAGTTGGGAGACATGTCTTTCTGTAACACCATAATAATGTTCTTTTTTTAATTGCAAAAAAAGCAAGGCTTTTTTGACTAAAAAATAAAATTTTCTTTTTTTTAACTGTCAAAGTGTGCTCTTTCTGTTATGTTTCATTTATCCTCACCAAGGACCTTAGGCTGCAGTCACAATAGCCTTTGCTTTGAACTTCCACATTACATGAGGTGCATCCTGGTTCAATTGAAGAGTTGGAAATCAGCTTGTGGAAGAGCCAGGGGATAAATCAGTCATTAGCCTAAATTCTGTTTAAAGGAGTTGTAAAGGCAGAAGGTTTTTGTTATCTTAATGCATTCTATGCATTAAGAGAAAAACCTTTTGTGTGTAGAAGCCTTCCCAGCACCCCCTAATTACTTACCTGAGCCCCATCTCTCTCCAGCAATGTCCACAAGTGTCTTAGCCATCCGTGACTCTCCCCCTGATTACCTCTTTATTTGTCCAATGGGGGCTGACTGACACAGCAGCAGCACCATTGGCTCATGTAGCTGTCAATCAAATTTAGCCAATCAGAAGAGAGCAGGGGCGGGGATGGATGGGGTCGGGGCAAGGCTGGGGTGGGGCTCTGTGTTTGAATGGATACACATTTGTCTTGGGTGCCCCCATAGCAACCTCCTTGCTTTGGGGGCACTGAACAGGAGGGAGGGTCCAGGAGTAGCGAAAGGGGACTCAAAAAGAGGAATATCTGGGCTGCTCTGTGCAAAACCAACTGCCCAGAGCAGGTAAGTATAACAAGTTTGTTATTTTTTTAAATAAAAAAACGAGACTTTACAATTGCTTTAAGCGTTTTATGGTAAACTTTTACATCTGAATCCTAGGCTTTTATAATTGTGGGGGTTGTTGAAAAAAGGCAGAGAATGCCACCTTTTGCAAGAAAAAACAAATAAACGCTCCTGTATTGCAAAAAGAAAAATAATGTATTTGTAATATATTTATTTTTAATGCAAAGCATTGCAACTGTAATCAGTGGATTGCAGGTACAATGTACAGCCTCTTTGATGCATACGCAGATGGGTCTTGTAGTTTTTTATTTCCCAAGTCTCTGTGAATAAATGATGCAGCTTGTGGGAGAAGCCACTCACAGCTATACTGAATTCAAATTTGTAGAGAGAAGATTCTGTAAGTGGAGGGGGTGGTTTGCAGATGGGGGATTGTGGACTCTGACCGGGTTTCATGTTAAACCCTAAATATGGGTGGCGTTACAATTTTGTGGCATTAACTGCTCAAATATTAAATATTTATTTTATATTTCAGAATAAGTGAGGCGTTGCTTACTCCAGCAGTAGAAGTAAGACTATACTTCTAGGAGGAAATGGCGCCCAGCAGTCCACTAAGGCCCATTGGTGGAAGGGCTTCACAGGCTTGAGCCTGAACCACGTGGCCACCTTAATCTCCTACCTGAGTGGAAGACTGGCCCCTATATCTTGTTCTCTGTGACAAATTTAACATTTCCTCATTTTCTCTACTGATAGCAATAGCCACTAGGACATATAAGGAAGGTACATCTTTCCAGCAATGACACAAACAGCAATAACAGCTACACAAGGGTTCTAACCCTTCCCTACTCTATCCAAAACTGAAAAAAACAAACAAAAAACAATTCACCTATATTTACACTTTAAAGGATTAGTTGACATTTTCTAAAAATAAATAAATAAATGCACATCTTTTTGCAGGTAAAAAATGGGCATTTATTATTTTTTGTATTAGGAGCCAGTAAAGCATTGCACTCACGATCAGCAGATCACTGGTGCAATCTCAGCCTCCTGCAGCCTTTTCTTGTACGGTTAGCATCAGCATCCTGGTAGTTCTTTGAGAACTACAAGACATCATCTGCAGTGGATGATGGTAGTTGTAGTTCTCCCATTCAAAGAAGCGGAGTTCCACACTCAGTTAGTAACATGTTAACATGTTACATCCCCATGTTAGACCCTAAATATGTTACTAAATGTGAACTTATACTTTAAGCAAATGTAAATAACATGGTACTAAAGGTGAATTTTAAGCAAACATAATTCTAGTTCTATGGGTGTTGTCCTTGCTGTAGGACCCTGAAACGTACAGTCATACAGCAACCTATTAACCACTTCCCACCCGCCTTTCATTACAAATAAATGGTGGCAAAGTGGTTTGAATATCTTGACTGGATGTCATATGACATTGGCCAGGATGCGCTGCTATTGCACGCCCCTGGGGGTGCGCACCGCTGCAAATGGGGATGATGCTTGTCCCTCAGACACAGCACATCCATGATCAGGGCAAACAGCCAATGAAATTGGCTATTTAGCGCGTGATCAGCTGTGTCCAATCACAGCCCTTCACATGTCGAAACAAATCGGATGCTTGCTTAATGCGCGCCGATCGGGACTGTCACGTGCCCCTCGGACATAGCCCATCCCCGATCAGGGTTAACTGCCAATGTATAAACATTGTGGCGGTTTCCAGCGATCTCTCCTTCTCTCTCCTCACACACTGATCATGTGAGGAGAGAAAAGGAGAGAAAAGGAGAGATCTGTGACCTGTGAGTGAAACATTTTACTACATTACTGTTTGCACAACACGCCCCCCCCCCCAATAAAGAGAACATATTACACGGAACATCTGGATCTGTCACAGCCCCTCTGGATCTGTCAGAGCCCATATGTCACACAGGCCACCATCAGCACCATCTAGATCTATAGCCCATCTGTCATGGCCCATCTGTCGCAGCCCATCTGTCACAAAGGCCCCATCAGTACCACCAATGGTACCGCTATCAGTACCGCCATCAGTACTGCCATCGGTACCGCCATCAGTACCGCCATCGGTACCATCTGGATCTGACAGACAATCTGTCATAGCCCATCTGTCATAGCCCGCCATTAGTACCGCCATCACTAACGCCCACCATAAGTACCATCACACAGGCCATCAGTAACCTGTCAGTACTGTCACACAGGCCCACCATCAGTGAGCTGTCAGTAGCACCATCAGTTTCGTCACACAGGCCCGCAAAAAATACCACCATCAAATCTCAGAGTTTATATAGCTGAGGAGGCACATAACATCCTTACCATGTCAGATGATATGAGCAGTGGGGAGCTCCCATCATCCGAGTCTGGTTCGGAAAATACGAGCCAGTGGAGGGTAGTGGATCGGAGTCCGAGTCAGTGGAGGAAACTGCCGCTCCTAAAAGAATAAGGAGATCAGGACCTAGATCAGGATCAAGATCAGAAGACCTGCCTACCACCAGCAGCGCCAGACCCCAGGAAGAGGAGCCCAGTTCAAGTACTGGAATTACACATCCAGCTCAAAGAATCCGGGCCCAGTCCTACCTTCCCAATGCCCTGGCAAATCGCTTATGTTTGCTTGCCAACTCAAGATCTGCTACAATCCCCCCTTTCACCACACAGCCAGGTGCGCAGCCCAACACTTCAATTTTTGCACAATTGGACTATTTTTATTTGTTTTTCCCTGAAGATTTGTTGCAGTACATGGTGGGCCAAACAAATCTCTATGCAGAGCAATTTATTGCTGCCAACCCCAACTCGCACTAGATGAATTCAAATTGTTTTTGGGCCTTACTTTTAATATGGGGCTTACAATTAAAAACGAACTGCATGCCTACTGGTCCACCCACCCCATCCATCACATGCCCATATATTCTGCTGTCATGTCCAGGACATGGTACGATATGATTATGCGTTTCCTACATTTCAATGACAATTCACAGTGCCCTCCCCAAGATCACCCCAACCACACCAAATTATATAAGCTTCGCCCCTTAATAAATTATTTTACCAACAATTTTCTGAAGTGTTCCGAATCCCTTATCCACTTTACTGGCTGGCTGCAGTTCAAGCAGTATATTCCAAGAAAGAGAGCCAGGTATGGGTTGAAATTTAATAAATTGTGTGATCGAGCCACTGGATACGTGTACACATTTCGTATTTATGAAGGCACAGACTTCAAGCTCCACCCCCTGAGTGCTCCACATATATCGGAGAAGGTGGTAAAATTGTGTGGGACCTTGCATACCCCCCGTTAAAAAAAGTATACCACTTATATGTAGATAATTACTACAGCAGCTTCCCACAGAGTTTACTATGAAAACAGCTATGAAATAGGAAGCTGCATTCATGAGGAATGAGGAGGTATTGGCCATGAAGTGGCAGGACAAGAATGATTTTCACATGATGACTTTCATCCACAATGACACCTTGGTGGAGGTAAGGAGAAGACCTGGCCCCGTAGTAAAGCCTGAATGTGTGCATGACTACAATCTGTATATGGCGGGTGGATTTAAATGATCAGATACTACAACCATATTTGTCACCATATTTGTCAGCCCACAAGTCCCATTGTTGGTATGATAAAGTTTCATTCCATCTGTTTCATATGGTCATGTTCAAATCATATGTCTGCTATCAAAAATCCCCCAAAAACCAACCAAACACCTACCTGAAATATATTGAAGACATTGTCACTGCCCTGATTTACCAGCAAGGACCTGCCTCAGGAAGGATTCACTCTGATAGTGTGAGTTGACTTCATGAGCAACATTTGCCCTATAACATTCCCCCCGAAGAGATGTTGTGTATGCAAAAGTGGAGAAGTTAGAAGAGATATAAGTTATTATTGTCCCCAATGTCCCTCCCAACCTGGCTTGTGTATCGGGGATTGAAATTATCACACATCCATCAGATATTAGTTCCCCTTATTAGTAACAGACTTCCAGTTCAAATACCTGGGTGGATCATTTGCCTGTAACAATGTTTCTACCTTACATGTTAACTGACCCTGGCCTATTTACCGGCAATGTCTTTGCCTGCCCTTTTAACCACGTTTCTGACTTCCATGTACACTAACCTCAGCCTGTTTACCGATGATGCCTTTGCCTGCCGTTTTAACCATATTTCTGACTTCCATGTGAAGTGAACTTGGCCTGTTAATCGACCATGTTTATGCCTGCCACTTGGACTGATCTTTTGCCCTTCTACTTTAGTACACAGGGGTCTCACATATGTGAGGGGCTTCAGAATATCTTTCTGAGCAGAGAAAATCATTTTTTTGTTTTCTGTGTTCCCAGAACAGGGTCTGGTTGCCCAGAGGCTTCAAAGAGATTTGAGTGGGAGAAGCCTCTACCACTGACCCCTGACCCTAAGCTTCATGGTCCTTCCTGCTGCCTGGACCAATATTTTGGCTGTGCTGACCATATTACTGCCTGTAATGACCCAGGACTTTATGGACTGTGTTTTTTTATGCTGCCTGGACCAGTACTTTGGCTGTGTTGACCATACCTCTACCGACTATGGACAGTATTCCTGCCTGTTGCCTGGATGGTTGCTTTTGCTGTTGTTGACCACATCCCTGCCTGCTGCCTGGACTGATGTTCTCCTCTGTGGACAACTACACAACTAAAACCACAGGTAATCTGTTATTTGGTACAGGATGTACATGTTATGTGTTAGAAATATGAAGGGCCTTCAAAAATGTGATCGCTAGTCAGGAAATTATATGTGTAATTTATGCTCCTAGAATGCCTGGAGGTGCTATTTGGAATTTGGGCCTCTGTATATGGCCAGACTGTGTGAAAATCTCACACATGCGGTATCGTTATACTCAGGAGGAGTAGCAGAATATATTTTGGGGTGTCATTTTTGCTATGTACATGCTATGTGTTGGAAATATGTTATAAATGCACGACTTTGTGTAAAAAAAAAAAAAAAAAAAGCGTTTTCTTTTTTTTCCCATGTTTTCCGAAAACTTCTGGAAAAAATAAACCATTCAAAAGACTCATTATGCCTCATAGATTATATGTTGGGATGTTTTCTTTCAAAATTTAGTCATTTTGTGGGTGTTTCTATTGTCCTGGTGCTCTAGGGCCTTCAAAATTCAGATGGATTGTCATGAAATTATATGTGTAATTTTGCTCCTAGAATGCCTGGAGCTGCTACTTGGATGTTGGGCCCCTGTATGTGGCCAGGCTGTGTAAAAGCCTCACACATATGGTATCACCATACTCAGGAGGAGTAACAGAATGCATTTTTGGATCTAGTTGCAAGTATGCATATGCTGTGTTTAAGAAATAACCTGTCAATACGATAAGTTTGTGTAAAAAAAAAAAAAAAAAAAAAATTAATTTTCCTAAGAATTGTGGGAAAAACACAACTTCAAAAAACTCACCATGCCTCTTAATAAATAACTTGGACTATCTACTTTCCAAAAAGGGGTCATTTGGGGGGTATTTGTTCTTTTCTGGATTGTTAGTGTCTCAAGAAATGAGATAGGCCTTCAGTACATCAGGTGTGATCAGATGTGATAAATTTTCAGTGACTGACCTGCAACCTAACTTTTACACTCTATAACTTTCACACAAATTAAATAATATCCACTCATTTGAGTTATTTTTACCAAATATATGTAGAAGTACCGTATATACTCGAGTATAAGCCGAGATTTTCAGCCTCTTTTTTGAGGCTGAAAGTGCCCCCTCGGCTTATACTCGAGTCACCGCTGTCTGACTGCTCGATCAGCGTATCGAGCAGACAGACGGCGGACATTAAAATTCAAAAGCCGCGCCTCCTTCTCCGCCTCCGCCTGTGATAGGCGGAACACTGAATTTCCCAGCAGTCAGTGTTCCGCCTATCACGGACATCCGTTCATTCTCATACTACGGACGAGTATGAGAGGATGTCCGTGATAGGCGGAACACAGGCTGCTGGGAAATTGAGTGTTCCGCCTATCACAGGCGGAGGCGGAGGCGCGGCTTTTGAATTGTAGAATGGCCGCCGAGAAGAGCGGCGATCCTGGAGCGGCGATCCATCGGCACGACACGGGACGGAGGAGGCACGGGACGGAGGAGGCTCGGGACGACGGCGGCTCGGGACGGAGGCTTGGGACACAGGTAGGCTGGACACACACACAAGGCTGCACGGACACACACACACACACACACACACACACACACACACACACACACACACACACACACACAGGGATGGATGGATGGATGGATGGATACACACACACACACACACACACACAGGGATGGATGGATACACACACACACACACACACACAGGGATGGATGGATGGATGAATACACACACACACACACACAGGGATGGATGGATGGATGGATACACACACAGGGATGGATGGACGGACACACACACAGGGATGGATGGATGGATGGATGGATGGATGGATGGATGGATGGACACACACACAGGGATGGATGGACGGACACACACACAGGGATGGACGGACACACAGGGATGGACAGCCATGTCTCACCCTCGGCTTATACACGAGTCAATAAGTTTTCCAGTTTTTTGGGGGTAAATTGGGGGCCTCGGCTTATATTCGGGTCGGCCTATACTCGAGTATATACGGTATACATTTTGGTCCAAATTTATGAATAAAAATTACTTATTTGCTAAATGTTACTATAGAAACTAAAAAAAGTTTTTTTTTTCCCCAAAATTTACCCTTTTTTGCTTATATTGCACTGAAAGCGAAAATTGGTCTGAGTGGAAAGGAGTTTAAGTGCACTGTATTGAAGTGGTTAAGCAATTATCTTGCATTTATTAGTATCATACATTGTGTTGTCATCATTTTTTGAGACCCTGTACATTTGTACATTTTAGATGTTCTAGGACCCTTCTGGACTATATTGTAATTTTAAAGTAAAGTAAAGAACTAACACACAATTTTCATTTTTATATATTGAAGCTGATTTTTTTTTTCTTAAATATTTTTTTATTTGTTTTTTCAGACAGACTACAAGTGTTCAAAAATTGAGGATGCAGCCACTAAGTTTAGCTTGATACATTGTTGAAACAGTTGAAACAGTTAGCTCTACCAACAGGGCAGTTTAGTACTTAGATGTAATGTCAAGCATACAGAAAGATACAAGGCACTTCGAAAGTAATTCAACACCATCAGTAGTATGATTGCATATTCAGGAGAAAAACACAGAGGGACATAGATCTGGGGCGCAGGTGGGTCCTGGGTCCTAATACGGATACCAGGAGGCCCGAGGTCCCCATATATACTCAAAGGCACGGAAGAAGCTTAAATGAGGAATCATTGATTTTTCATACAAGTAGTGTTGTGGATAATATTCACAGCCTCTGGCAGATTGGGAGCAAAGTCCCGTTTCCAATATCTGTTGTATTACAGTATTAATTTGGCAGCTAGTAGTATATTGGCAACTATCCCACTATTGGGTGGGAAACTGCTCAATGCCCAAGTTTAGTAGCCCTAGAGCAGGATTCATATGGGTAATTATACCGGTCATCTCAGAGATTAGTTGGAAGATTCTCCACTAGAAGCTGTGAATATTGTTACATGTCCAAAATATGTGCAAAATGGTTCCTGAGGCACCACATCCTTGCCAGCAAGCCGGGAGCTTGTTTTAAAAATTGTTGCTACTCTATAGGGGGTGAGATATCACTGATGTAGATTTTCCAGTGCTAGTTCCCAATGATTGCCACAGTGTGTGATTGTATGGGTGAATTTAAAGCTTGGGTCCATTGGGCATCGGAGAAGGTAGTGTTCGGGTCAGTTTCCCACTTCTGCATTGCTTTTGTTTTATGAAAGGTAATTTTTATCTTGCAGTAAGTTGTATATTAGAGATGTGCCTCTAGTTGATTTGTGTAGTATTGCCAGATCCCAGAGTGTACTCTAAGGTCTGGAGGAGGGGATGTGGACATAAAACTGTAAATGAGGCTTAGGTTAAAGTGTGAAGAGCAAAGGACATTCAATTTGTCACTAATTTACACTGGTGTGGAGAAGGTTCCTCTTGGAAAGAGGTATTTTATCCTGCAAAGTCACCTTTTGTCCCATCCCTTGATGTTCAGGTCTTGGATAATGTGAGTAAAGGTGGTGAGCAGCAAATCCACCCTGTGGTGGTTAGGGGATTGCAATATGTGCTGTGTTATTGATCTCCATGCTAACAGGGATGCTTTTGTTGAAGACGGAAAGAGGGTCAATTTTAAAGATTTCCATACGTCAGCGTAGAGTATGGAGCATAGGTTGGGAGTTTTTTTAAGACTGTTGTTAAAGTGTCTATCCACAGTGGTTCGGCTGATTGTGTAAAACCGTGTTTCAAATGGTCTGCATGAACAGCCATGTGGTAGTCTTGTAAGTCTACCATACCCATACCCCCTATTGTTCTATGTTTGGTCAGGTAAGCATGGGAGCAGGGAGCCGTCTTGCCTTGCCATATAAAGTTTCTCAGTAGGGAATTTAAAGCTTTTAAGTGTGTGCTTGTTTTAAGTTCCTGAATAAGTAAAGTATTTACATCATCTTATAGGCTGCCAATCTTCCCACCCAGGACAGCTCAACGTGGGCTAATTGTCTGAGCTTTTTATCAAGTTTGGTTAGTAGTGGTAGTATAGTTGGCTTCCTCTAGAGAGGTGCACAAGGGCATAATTGTGATACCAAGCTATGTTAGTCCTTTTTCAGCCCTCATGTATGGTAGGCTGGTTTTGGGATTGAGAGTTGTTGCTTTGGGAATACCAATATTTAAATTTAAGTACTTAGAATGATTAAATTTATAATATGAGAGCTGGCTGAACTCTGTCAGAATTGCACGGGCTCAGGGAAGTGATGTTAACGGGTGCGTTAGCATCAAAATAATATTGTCCACAAATAAATTGATAATGTGGGGTCTGTCATTAAAGAGGAACCCCATTATTAGTGGATCCAAGTGGATTTTCTCTTCTAGCAGGTCAATAATTAAATTGAAGATCATTGGGGATAGTGGGCATCCTTGCCTTGTACTGTTTGATATAGAAAAAGATTTAGACCACATGTTCTCCGTATACACCTGGGCTGATGGAGAAGATTACAGGGCTAATGTTGAGGATAGGATTGGCCCCTGAAAACCAAATTTTCTTAGGGTAAGTGACATATAATTCCAATGAACTCTGTCAAACACCTTCTCTGCATCTATAGAAAGCAGCAGAGAAGGCATTTGACTGTGCTCAACTGAGTACACAATGTCTCTCACTTGTCTTGTGGCATCAGATGTCTGTCTTCCAGAGACAAACTCCATCTGGTCTAGCTGTATCGGTCTAGGCAGCATCCCTTGCAGTCTTTGCTGAAGGAGTATAGCTTAACGTCCATGCTGAGCAATGATATGGGTCTGAAGTTGCCAATCGGGACCTTTCTCGGGTTGGGGGAGGGTAATAATATGCACTTTTAACATCTCTGGGGGGAAAGCTTTGTGCCGCAGAAGAATATACAGATTGTAAGTGGGGGACCAGTTTGGAGCTAAACGCTTGAAAGATTTCACACGAGAACCCATCTGGGCCAGGGGATTTACCGCTTCACATGGATTGTAAAACTTTTAGAATTTTAGAGTTGGAAAAGGGGTGGTAAAGATCCTCTGACTCTAAGAAAGTCACGGAAGGTAGGTTCAATTTCTCCAAAAAGGAGGAAATTTCTTCAGTCGTAGGTTGGGAGGTAGGGAGGTAGATTGATCATCTTTCAAGTTATATAGGGACCCCTAATAGCCTGCAAATGTGTTTGCAATCTGTTTAGGATTGGTTAACTTTTTTTTGGTGGATGGGTGGTATAGGAACCGTATTCTGGATTTGACTTTCTGGGTTTTAAGTCTGGATGGGAGAAACTTTCTGGCCCTATCATGGGATAAATAGGATTTCAGTTTGAGGTGTTTAAGCAGAAGAGCGTGGTGGTCGTGAAGTATGGAGCGAAGTTCCATACGTACAGTAGTTTGGCTAACTTAGTACCATCAGAGGGGTTTGGGATGGCTTTGTTTTGTCTCTCCAGAGATTGGACAGTACGCTTTGTAAATTGGAATATCTACTTTTTTTTTGCTTGTTCTCCCAACTGAATCATGACCCCTCTAATATATGAAAAAGTATTCATACCCCTTAACATGTTCCACATTTTGTCATGTTGCAACCAAAATTGTATATGTATTTTATTGGGATTGTATGTAAAATGGAAAATTATGAATGTTTTTCATATTTTTTACAAATAAATATCTGAAAGTGTTTGCGTGCATTTGTTTTCAGCCCCCTTTACTATGATACTCCTAACTAAAATCTAGTGGAACCAATTACCTTCAGAAGTCACCTAATTAGTAAACAGAGTCCACCTATGTATAATTTAATCTCAGTATAAATACAGCTGTTCCGTGAAGCCTTCAGGGGTTTGTTAGAAAGTGAACAAACATCATCATGAAGGCCAAGGAACCCACCAGACAGGCCAGGGATAAAGTTGGGCAGATGTTTAAAGAAGGGTTAGGTTATAGAAAAATATCCCAAGCTTTGAACATCTCACAGAGCACTGTTCAACCAATTATATGACAGTGCAAAAAAGTATGGCACAACTGAAAAACTACCAAGACCACCTAAATTGACAGGCCGGGCAAGGAGCACATTAATCAGAGAAGCAGCCAAGAGGACCATGGTAACTCTGAAGGAGCTTCAGAAATCCACAGTTCAGGTGGGAGAATCTCTCCACAGTACAACTATTAGTCGTGCATTCCACAAATTTGGCCTTTATGGTATGGAAGAGTGGTAAGAAGAAATCCGTTCTTGAAAGCCATAAGAAGTCCCATTTGCAGCTTGCAAGAAGCCATCTGAGGGACACAGCAAACATGTGGATGAAGGTGCTCTGGGCAGATGAGACTAAAGTCAAACTTTTTGGCCTAAAAGCAAAATGCTGTGTGGCAGAAAACTAACACTGCACATCACCCTAAACACACCATCTCTGCCATCAAACATGGTGATGGCAGCATAATTTTGTGGGTATTCTTTTCTTCAGCAGGGACAGGAAAGCTGATCACCGTTGATGGGAAGATGGATGGAGCCAAATACAATGCAATCTTAGAAGAAAACCTGTTAGAGTCTGCAAAAGAGTTGAGACTGGGGTGGATGTTCACCTTCCAGCAGAACAATGACCCAATGCATACAGCCAGAGCTACAATGGAATTGTTTAGATCAAAGCATATTCATGAGTTAGAATGGCCCACTCAAAGTCCAGACCTAAATCCAATTGAGAATCTGTGGCAAGACTTTAAAATTGCTGTTCACAGATGCTCTCCATCCAATCTCTCTAAGAACCATCATTTGGAAGTTACTAAAACAGATTGTTGTGTTTTGTAAAGCCTGTGGACCACGGTGCCTTGTGGGTAGAGAAATATAGTAAAGTATGGCCATCTAGTAGAGCAATCCTTCAAGTTTGGTTGCCCCTGGCAGGCTTATTCTTGGTGCTGCTTTTACTTTTACTCCTGTCCCAGGATGGTCTGGTTGGGGGATGGGATTGTGCAGTCTCATGAGGGTTTTCCGAAACAGTTTTCCATTCTTTGAGAGGCTTTAGCCCTTCTTGGAGTGTGTTGATGAAGGAAGTAGAGCTGTCGCGGGAAACCTTTAGCATGGCAGGGTATGTCTTCGTTATATAAGGCCTTGGTAACAGAGATCAGGTTTTTACGTCTCTGTAGGGTGTGTGCGGAGAGATCTGGGAGAACCTGTATGGAGGCAGCATGTTCGGGAAGTTGTACCTTCTTACAGAAAGCTATTAATATTGTTTCTTTTGTTTCGAAACTGTGCAGTCTCAGGTGGACATCATGGGGAACCTCATGGTTTGGGAATTCTATGAATTCTGACAATCATTAGATCGGCGTTCAACAATGCCAGTTCTACTGATTGGAAGAGGTCTCATGCATAGTGAGGGAGCTGTGCTGGTTGTACTGAATCAGGAACACCTCTTAATTTTAGATTGTTGCGCCTGTAGCGATTCTCCAGTTCTGCTACTTTAAATTTCAGCCAGGCAATTTCCTCTGAATGAGCTGTGTGTCCACCATGTTGTTATAAGAGTCCGCACATGAACCCATAGCCTCCTCAAAATGTCTTACCCTCTCCCCTAGGTCATGTACATCAGCCGCACACTGTTTAAAGCATGCCAGCATCTCAGCCTGCAAGGATGAGCGGAGGGAAAGTAGCATGTCTTTAATTTCCACATCAGACATTGGCTGACCCACTGTGGGAAAGGAAGCAATAGGGTCTGGAGTACACTAGCCTGTTAATGTGGAGGGATAACTGACCTCCATGTAGGGGCTCTCTGCTTTGTCTGTTTCTGGGTCCTACCTTGGATGAGATTTAACAGGTCTCTGAGAGTCATGGGTAGCTGGAGATGCTGATTCGCTCTGTTCCATTGGGAAAGTAGGAGCCACTCAAGGTCCACCCTTGGCCGTGGGAGGATGGCTCCCGCCGCCAACTTGCTGTAGCCCTTTCCAGATTGGTAAGAAGAATCTGGAGAGTTTCTGGGGCTGCTGCTCCTCTCTTTTCCTGTGGGCCATCTGTGGGTGATCCCAAGGCTGGCAGGCACCTTTGTGAGGCTAGGCAGTGCACTGGGGCTCATGGATTGGCCAAAGAACTGGGCTGCGGAGCAGAGGAATCACGCGGTCATCTTAGTCGGCAGTTGCCACGTCTCTATTAAAGCTGAATTCTGAGAGGAAATGTATTGTAATGCATTACGAGTCCATTTCATATCTTTGTGCAAATAGCCATAGACTGAGTATAGCCTCGAATACAAAATATACGTAATACATATAACAGTACCATCATCCCAATTGATAATTGTCAAGAATTGGGAATTCTAAGGATATTGGGGCAGTTGCTGAGGCTGCTCCCTTGATATCCACACCCAAAAATGTTTGTTGAGGGGACTATTGCGGTACTAAATAAATCATAAAAGACTTTGTTATAAAAAAAATTTACAAGTAATTTAATAAGGACAAAAAAAATGAAATCCATCAAAACTTTCATATTGCTAAAATCATATACACCACAATTTAATAAACTACCGACGGGTAAGCCCGTAAGGTTTCTATTAAAGAGGGGTACAGAAACGTTTCCTCTACCGGTTTCGCGGCGAACCGCTTCTTCAGGAGGATAGTCTACAGAGTAAATAAAAATATTTGCAAATAATCAAATAGCAGCAAATCATATAATGACATAACAGAAAAGTTACAGTAATTTAAATAGCGAGGGGGTCAGCTCACCCACAAAGGAGGAAGCAGTAGATCACAGGACCCATCGGTTTCCTCCCACGGCAGATGCGGGGGGTTGTAAAGGACTCTTCAAATTTAAACAGATATATGTGCAAAAAGTTTCTGTCTTAGACATAGAGTAAAACCCCCATACAGTATTCCAGAACCAGTAGTGATCAGGACATTGTCTCCAGTATTTCCTTTATATATTTTATGTATTTATTTATTACAGTTATTTATATTGCATCATCAAAGTTATGCAGCGTTTTACATATATTGTACATTCACACCAGTCTCTGCCCTCAAGAAGTTTACAATATAAGATATGACTGATGGCCTTTATACTCACTATTCTTGCAGCAATCAGTCATGTAGTAACCCCTCTGTGGCTTTTATGAACATTGAGCAACTATGTTTGCTGTAGTGGGTGGAACCAGGTGACTCAATCTTCAGGTCTGAACTGCCCAATTACCATGCACTTTCAGATCCATAACCTCTCCCATATTACAAGCCCTTCACTGTCTTATTCCTGCCCCCAATCGCAGCCGCACTAAAGCTCATGTATAAATACCATTCCTATTCAATATAGGGAATTGAAGTTTTTATAAGTGAATATGAAGTATCTACTGACTTAAAACCTCACCCAGGTACCCAGCAAATGTGAGTTTCCTAATGGGAGATAGGAGGCCCCAGAGTTATGGTATGCACATTTATAATATACTTATGTACCTATATAAAAGATGTACTGTAATTGTGGAAATTAACTTTCATTGCAGACTTCAGCTTTAAAACATGCACCCAAGGCAATTATTGCTAATAATTGAGCTCTCAATATGTCAGGGCCATTGCAGATGCATTAAAACCGGAATTATTCTAAGGGGTAGCAATTATTTCACCTCAGAAAATTCCATATTACTTTTGCTTAACAATATGAACCTTATCACATCTTCCCAGGAAGTAGTAGAAACTGTGTTTATTGGGGCAATAATTAAACCTGACCTCTAGGAATTATGCATTTTTCCATTGGCCCAGCTTAGCACAATGTAAGTATGCATATCTCATAGCTAAAAGTCCTCTGGGGAAGTTGAGAATCACTGTAGCTGTCAGTGCTACCGCAGAGATAGATGCAATCTACCAGGTCCTGCTCGGGTTCTATGTGAGTTTCTCCTCGGCACACTGACTGGGGGGGGGGGGGGTAACTATGCATTAAAAAAAAATACAAGGTGTTCTATGACTGGTGGCAGTGCCAAGTGAGTGACCCTCTGTGGTCAGTGGGACAAGGGGAAACTGCTCACACAGAACCCAAGTTCAATATCACCGCTGTAACCATAGTAGTGCGGACCACTACACTAATTTTAAGCTACACCAGTAGCCCTTCTGGTATGAAATATGCATACTTACATTGTGCCAAGCTGGACCAATGTAAGAATGCAATACAAATAATTCCTAAAGTTCAGATTTAAAAGTATGAACTATACTGTACATTTAATGTGCACACTGTGCACATTTGACAGCATTACCTGGTGTTAACCGGAGGTGAAATCACAGTACAAAATCTAAAACCAGGGATAGTCCTAGAGAAAATATTGCTGTAAATTAAATCCTATAAGATCTAAAACCATCTGGTTATCCATTAACACTGTTTTAAAAGGAATGCCTAATGCTTTTGTACATATTCTCCTTCTTTGTTTTAATATTTTCAAAATAATTGTTATTTTTATTTTTTCTAATAAGGTAAGTAAGATATATTGCATATACATGTTATGTAGCCCCAACAGTATTGGCACTCACTGGATGTTTTTTAAACCATTCTCCATTCTCTATAAGTTTCAAAAACAGCAGTATATAAATATTCCAATAACTCAGTCGTTCCTATAATGGTGCAACCACCAGCAATGATTTCATGATGAAAAATAATCTCTTAGCAAACAGATGCATATACTGTAAAGAGAGACTGAAAAACATATACATAAACTCTTTTGCTTGCCATTTGCAATTCTGTTTAGCCAGCATTTTAATCCAGAAACAAACAAGGCCAAGGATAAATCCAAGGAAAATAACAAGCTTAATTTACCACCAGCCTGCAGACAACCAAATAACCTGTCTAACAGTATGCGTTAAAATCGGGGTTTAGTCTGCACACATTTGTAAATGCATGCGTAAGCCCAAGAGGCTTATCATGGCACCCTGGTATCTGTGGTCCCTAACACTAACTTATAAGTGCCCCCACAGTGGAGGCACATGCATTCTGATAAATAGATGAGAGCAGGTGGACTGACGGGGAGCCACCCCTTCTTAAAGGCACAGGGGGACACTGAGCACCTAGCATATAGCTCAATGGCTGCAAAGGTGTCAGTGCGTTGCCTGACCAAAAAACACAACAGTGATACAAAAAATATGCTACTTTCTCCCATCTATAGCTGCCTATCACTATAAGAAGCATTGGAAGGCTAACAGCAGGTACAAACAAGGCCAAGGATAGATCCAAGGAAAAAAAACAAACGTAACTTACCACCAGCCCGTAGACAACCAAATAACCTGTCTAACAGTGTGTGTTAAAAGCAGGGGTTTAGTCTGCACACATTTGTAAATGCACATGTAAGCCACAGAGCCTCGTCAAGGCACCCTGGTATCTGTGGTCCTTAACACTAACTTATGTGTCCCCACAGTGGAGGCACATGCATTTTGAAGGGTAGGTGAGAGCAGGTGGACTGGAGGGGAGCCACACCTTCTTAAAGGTACAGGGGCACACTGAACACCCACCCCTTCTTAAAGGTACAGGGGCACACTGAACACCCAGCATATAGCAAAAGTTTGCATTGCCTGACCAAAAAAACACGACAGTGATACAAAAAAGATGCCACTTGCTTCCATCTATAGCTGGTTATCGCATTGGAAGGCTAACAACAGGTACAATAAGATATATTGCATATACATGTTATGTAGCCCTAACAGTACTGCCACTCGCTGGATGTTTTTTAAACCATTCTTTGTAAGTTTCAGAAACAGAAGTATGTAAATATTCCAATAGCTCAGCAGTCTCTCAAATGAAAAATAATCTCTTAGCAATCAGATACATATATAGAGAGACTGAAATACATATACATAAACTCTTTTGCTGGCCATTTGTATTCTGTTCAGCCAGCCTTTTGATCCAGACAGCATTCCCAGTTGGTGACGCATTTCTCTACTGCAAGTTTTCTCTGCTGAAAGCAAGTTGGGTGATATAACCCAGTCACCATTCTGTGGATGGTTAAGGAGAAGTCAAGCATGGATGAGGCCCCCCTGTGCCCACCCCAACTATAGGCATATTCAAAATGATAACTGCCAGCAATGTACAAAGCAGCATAGCCCTGACTGGCTTCTATTCCAGTCTCCCATAGTGCTGCTGTACAGAGATTTACAAGAGATAGACTTTAATACAAATTCAGGTAGTATATCATTCATGTTACACTTTTTCTAGTGAATTCATTAACAAATTAAATGGGTTTTGCTTTTGCCTGAAGTTCAGCTTTAAGTCAATGTGATACCTTTAATGAGGAAAGAAGAGTGACAGATTGTGCCGAAAGGGTGAACATGTATAGCTGAGTGTCCTTGTCATATTGATGAAACTACTAATTAATTCACCCACGGTTATAGTGTACATTGAGGATATTAGAGGACTAAATGTCTCTCTCTGGCTGCGTTTCACTCTCTGGCCTATCATGTTGTCTGCTTCTGACAGAGCAGAAAAGCCCTGTTATAAGTCCATCTTATGCTGTCCTTGGTTTGTACTCCACTGGAAGATTTTTTCATGCAAAGATGAAGCATGCAATGATCAAGTTGTATTCTGTTAGCTGTGATCTTGGTGCCAACAATCAAGTGAAATGCTTCCTGGCACCCTGTCTGCAATCTCAGGCTGCTGACACTGACAGCCAGCACTAGTAGTCAGGGCTCTCAGATGAGAGTTGACATTCTCCTTATTACAATAAAAGCACAAAGGAAACAATTTTATTTTGCATCCTGCTATACTCACAAGCATCTCAGTGTAATACATGTTGGTGTGGTACACCAGCAGGTGTGATCACACCATAGGGCGCCAGCCCCCCTATGCATTTTGTCTATGCAAGGGACATCCTCAGACAAAATCCTCAGGACAAAAATGCCTTCCTTACTCTTTGCATCAGTTATTCTTGGCACCCTGTCTGCAATCTCTGGCTGACACTGACAGCCAGCACTAGTAGTGTCAGGGCTCACAGATGAGAGTTGACATTCTCCTTGTTACAATAAAAGCACAGTCAAAGGAAACAATTTTGCTTTGCATGCTGACATATTTTAATGACTGGAGGAAGGTGGAGACAGGGTACAATTTATATGAAGTGTAAAGAATCTTGCAGCTCAACAATATAGGCACATTTTTACACATGTGCATGCAAATAGTGAAATAACTAAAAATAGTGCCAGTGTAATAAAGATGAACAAATTATGGACTGACCATCCCCTGATTTAAAGAGCCTCATCCCTATAATTGTAAACGTAGAACCATAGTCTCCCAATAAAAAAAAAGTGCTGTGGTACTTAATTATAAGTGTATCTGTACTTGCGTGTTTGTTTTTTTTTTTTTTTGGGGGGGGGGTTGTCTTTGAGAGAGATTGCTCTATTACAATGGACAACTATTTTTTTCTAAAGTTTTGCTTCCTGAAAAACTTTAGATCATTATAATAGACCACTTTAAACTAACCACAAACACACATTTTGGAATGACTGTATCATATAGAAATGGGAAATTAACTTTTAATGACTATATTGTATTTAATTGCATAATGTTTCCAGCACTCCTCAAGAGTCAGTGTAACAGGTGTAAAATAATTTGGAGAAATTATTTTCATTTGCACTCACTGTCCAGTGCATCTCGCTGCAGTGTCCTCCAATAGTCTGCCAGCACTGATGGATTTTCAGTTGACCTGATACTGTTTTTCATTTTGGGAATGTCCTGTGAACCTTTTGCCAGGGGCGTATCACCGAGGGGGGGGTGTAAAGTGGCAGTGTTCTACACCCTCAGCCACCCTTTCCCCTACATCCAGCCCCACACAGATCTGCACCGCAGCACGCGTACCCCCTCCTCCTCCCGCTGGGCCCCCCACACCTCCCCGTCGCCGCTTTAAGGTGGCCGCGTCTTGTGGTTTTGCCTTGCCTCGCGCTGCACCCCAATTGGCCCCGGCTCTTCTCGTTCTCCCGGGCATGGGCCGGCTCCGCCCCCGGCCCTTGGACTGTGCAGTGTGCCCGAACCTGGGGAGAGAAGAAGAAGAAGAAGAGCCGGGGTAGATGGCGGAGTGGACGGTGTTTCGTGGTATTAGTACTGCGGGGGCCTAGCCTCCTGCAGGGCAACCTGCTACACACAGGACCTGCTGAAGGTGAGAAGCAAAGCCGGGCTGTGTGTGCGGTATGGAGGGAGGAGGAGGAGGAGATGTCCTACAACATGTGTGTGTCTATGTGTGACTGGAGAGACATGACATCATACATATGGTCGGTGTATAGTGTAGTGGTCAGTGTACAGTGTAGTGCAGTACAGTGTAGTAGTCAGTGTGTAGTGTAGTGTAGTGGTCAGTGTGTAGTGTAGTGGTCAGTGTGTAGTGGTGAGTGTGCACACTGTGTAGTGTGTTGTATAGTGTACACTGTGTAGTGGTCAGTGTAGTGGCCAATGTAGGAATCAGGTAGGTCAGTTTAGGAATTGGGTAGGTAAGTACTATTGTAGGAAGGGAAGGTACAACTACACTATACACCGACCACTACACTATACACTGCTGTGAAGTTAGGTAGGTCACAACTGAACTGACAATTGTATTTGAATTCACACCTTTATGACAGTGAGACTCTGGTAGAAACATAAAATGTATAAAAAACACATGTAATGATGCATAAACTAATGTACATTTAGGGCTGGTTCACACATATGTGATGTCCGAAATCACATGTGATTTGCACCACACTGCAGTGCAAATCACATGCAATGTCTGTGTGATGCGACAGATTGTATGGCTGAATTTGCATTGCATTGGGACCAAAGTCGGGGGGAGGGCGCCGATAAAGATTCTTGCCAAGCGCGCAGGAGATCCTAGGTAGGCCTCTGCCTTTCGCCATGTTTATAACTGACTGCGCATAGATTTTCAGTAGATAAGTCCAAGTTTGAATGCAGAAGATGACTCTTCAGTGTTGCACTTCATGACCTTGTACACAGTAAGAGCTTTTTCAACCAGCTAATGTAGTTTGGTGCTCCGTAGTTGCCAAGAAAATGTTCAGAAAATGGTTTAATGTTTTCCAAGCTATTTTCTCTGGCCCTACTAACAGATCTTCAAACTGCTTGTTGTTGATGATGCGTGTGATTTGTGTACCAACAAAAATAATAAACAAATAGAATGCACACATTTTCTAACCATAAAACTCACAATGAAACCCAATGATAAAATTATAAAAATAATATCAGCATCAATTAATAAAATCACCAATAAAGTGATAAGATGAAACCATATACAATATAGTTCAAACAATACTATAATAGGAATGAAATTCTACTCCCAAAGGGATGTCCAGGGTTCCACTGTGGGCCAATATAAGCAATCATGAATGAAAATAAAAGTCCCCTCTCAAAATAATGCTTCAGGGCTCCATGAGGGGGTCAGTATCGGATCTTGTGAAAATAAAGCATTGCAGTTTCACATGTTTAGGTCCCAAACCAGCTATATGAATTAATATGAAATGTAAGATGCACTGTTAATTGATTGTCACAAAAATTAAAAAATAGCAAATAAGTTTAACTATTAAGACTATAAAGTGATCAAAACCGCTTTGGAACATTGAATGAATCAAAAAATGTAAAGAAAACCACAATAAACCACAATAAGTGGGTCCCTAAAACCTTCCCACAGCATATGGGTTGCAATACTAAAGACAGATGTGTCAATCTCGTGAATAATATACATGAAAAATGAAAAAAATGCAATATGTTCACAAAAATAAATAGAAATAAATAAGGTGTAATGAAAAAGACATATAAAAAATACAAGTCTGTGAATGCAGCTTCCCATATGTGTTTCCAAATAACTGATCATACTGGGAATCCACTAATCCCACCATAGGGAGATATCACCACCGTGTTGAATATATAAGGTGAACTGCTACCAGAAAGAATGATTCCCCCCAAGAGATCATATGAGCTTGTATTTATCCTCCCTGTAGGTGAATGACCACAAATATTTTAAAGCAAATAATTTGGTTGGAGTATCTCCTAATGGAAAGACCAAGAGATCACATGAACCTGGGTGGATCCTCCCTGTAGGCTGATGGACAGCCAGTTTCAAAGCATGGAATAAGGTTTGCATAGCTCCTTGCTTCCACATATCACATCAGGCAATATGTAAAGCAATGGAAGAGGCTAATGCATTACTGTATTCAAAATTATTTTATTAAATAAAAATGAACTTATATCCAAATAGATGAGCTAGAGCAATGAATCATAAGATCATGTTCGACCGCCTGAAGAACAACCGGCACAGACTGACGCGTGTTGCTAGCTCTGATCCAGTGAATTCCCTTATCGAATAACCCTGATCTCCAGATTATAAGCCCTTGTACACACGGTTGATGTCTGATAGGACTGTGTTGTCGGATAATCCAACAGTGTGTGGGCTCCATCGGACTGTTTCCGTCTGAGAATCCGACGGACCGAGTTTTCCAGCTATAAAATTTTCCAACAACATGATCCGATCTGACTTTGTCCGATCATGTGTAGAGAATTCCGATTGGACAAAGTGCCACGCATGCTCAGATCAAATTCCTAGACCAAAGCTATTGGCTACTAGCCTGAACGTAGTCCCGTCCTAACGAAATAAAGCCATTACGTTAAGTACGATCGGATTTTCTGACAACTTTGTCCGACTGTATGCAACAGTTTCGCACAAAATCCGTCGGACAAAATCCGACGGGTTTGGTTGTTAGACTGTCCGACCGTGTGTACAAGGGCTAAGATAGTGTAGGATACACCAAATGTGAATCACACCAGGGTATGGAAACAACCTCTACATCAACCAGGTCCTTAACTGGTTGTCTGGAAAGTGCAATTCTCTGCAGTAAGTTTTAGGGTTAAATTCAAAGGACCAATAAGTAATTGCTAAAAATACCTATTTATTTACATGCAAATATACTCACAGCTTCTCAGTGTAATAAATGTTGGTGTGGTATACCATAGGGCGCTAGCCCCCCCCCCCCAATGCATTTTGTCTATGCAAGAGACATCCTCAGACAAAATCCTCTGGACAAAAATGCCTTCCTTACTCTATGCATCAATTATTCTTGGAAAAATCTCGGACTTCCTTATTCATCTCTTTCCAAAATGTTTCATTGTTTTTTTTTTCTCTTGGGACCAAATTATTTCAGAGTGGCCATTTTTTTAAATGTAATGAAACTCTAATTCATGACTGTCATGATTTCTATAAATTGTACATAATAGATTAAAGTGTTTGCTAACCCAAAAAAATACAAATAAATACAAATTATGGTCCCTTAAAGCTGATTTAACAGCACAGTGCTTGTGCAGTGCAATCTGCCCCTCTCTAAACTGTAAAAACCTCTCTGAACCTGCCACTTTCTGTATCCCACTCTCTGTGCTGACCACTAAATCAGGACTGCTGAGCCCTGACCACCGTGGTCAGTGTATATCTCTTCATCATCTGCAGCCATGTTTTCAGCTCTCCTTTGTCCCCCTCACCCCCTCCTACCTGCCTGTCAGCTCTGTGGCTGTGTCTCTGTCGCTGCCCCCCTCCCTCCACCACTATTAGTACAAATAAAAAATTTGAAAAGGTCACTGCCAGCCCTGTATTATAGGCAGGCATAGCACACTGTAAAAAAACATTTATAAAAGCAAGGCTTGCAAATACAGATTCAGCCTGATCTTCAGGCCGGTCACATGACTCTCAGCTGGTTTCCAGGGCTACTGCAGGAGGGGCTGAGCAGCCATGTGATCTCCTCAGCTGACGTCAGAGGGAGATCTCAGCCCCTCCTGCAGTATCCATGTATCAGAGGTATACAGCTGTCGCGAGTCATGTGACTGGCCTGAATATCATTATAAAACAGTATTTACAAGCCTCATTTTTATAAAAGACAGGTACAGTGTGCTATGCCTCCCTATAATAGAGGGGCTAGCAGTGCTTTACATGTACGGGTTAACAAACACTTTAAATGACAGGTTGTTTTTGTGATTGGCAGCCAAAAATCTCTAAGATACAAAAAAAGTGTTCAGGAAGCAAAATCTTTATTGCTCAGTGTTATCAAAACGTTGTGATGAAAGTGCTATTATAATTGAAAGATTTCTATACTAACAGATCAACCTTTAGGTTGTCAGATTGACAAGTAAGAGTGATAGCTATGTAGTGGGGTATCCATTTACTCACCATGTTCACATGCAAGAGAAGGCCCCTTTAACTAATTTTTCACAACTCCTTGTGTTTGCGGACATGCCAGATATGCCATACCTGGTGAGAGACACCTAGGTAAATAATCTGAAGCCATGTGAGAGCCCTCCGTTGTCAGTGAACTGGGGTGTAGTGCTTAATTTTTGGACTTTGGATCCCTGCAGCTATTTACCTGTGTTACCAGAGCTATCTTGGACTTCACCCTGTGGGAGATGCTGTCAATGAGGATAATTGTTTGTTTTAAACTGAAGTTGAGATTCTCAGCTAAACTCTCTGTTGTTGTCCTACAGAGACTATACTATACAGCCATATGTTACCCTAATTGTACCAAAGAAACATTGCTATGAAGAGTCCACGTCTGTGTAGCATTTGTAATATGTTTTGTATTATTCTGTACTTTATGCATGCTCGTTGGCATCCTGAATCTATTTTGCATTATTGAGTCTAACTTTGTGCCTGTTTAGTAAAGAGCAAGCTACAGCTACTCTGCCTGATACTTAAAGTGGAACTTTACTCACAACAACAATAAAAATAATATTCTTTAGCAAGGAGAATACATTCCACATTTATAATTATGCTTACAAAATCGGTGTGTGCTATAAATTGCCTCCAGCATTGTTACCGTTTCTTCTTGTTGGAGGGTGCCATTTTGCTTAAGCCCAGAGCCCCTAAACAGCAGTGAATCTTTAGACTGCCAGCAGATCGGCCTCTACAAATTCAGCACAGGGGCAAAAAATAGCCAGTGTATTGCTGGATTTTAAACAGTATAGGTACTTATTTTTAGTGTTTAATATTGCTATGCCTGCAAAAGGGACTGGCTTGAAGTGATCCAGCAGGACTTAATTTTTTGACTAAAGTTTCACTTTAAGTAGATTACCTATTCTGTTAAAGCTGTTTTACAAAAAGCCTTATAGGTTACCATATATATATATATATATATATATATATATATATATATATATATATATATATATATATATATAATATATATATATAATATATATATATGTTTATATATATATATATATATTTATATATATATATATATATATATATATATATATATATATATATATATATCATAGTGAATAGCATTGCTGCTGCTTTGGTAATATTCATAATAATGGTAATATTTTATACTTGTAGAACCTCCCGCCATAGCACTCCTAGGCCCTAAGCACTTTGGAACTGACATTACAAAACCCAAAACAACTGAACAGGTTCATTTGTATTCTCTACTAGAATTATGCTCTATGCTTTATTTCTACCCCTGATGAAGGTGACCACAAGAGCTCCGAAACACGTAGGGTGACAAGCTCTATAGCCAATTGTATCTTTTATAGGTGATAAGCTTATTAGCTAAATTGTATCGTGTACACTGTTATGTTGTTCATAAATTACCTCTTATGACATGATTTTATACCAATTTAATGAATAAATATAATTGTTCTTATTCTATTGTTGTCCGTGCTTACAAAGTTCACCACCAAGGGTGTTCTCTTTTTTGTAAAACAACTGAACAGGAGGCTTGGGAGAATTGGAAATAAGCTTCACTGTGTAGCTCTGTATGTTTATATGTGTAAAGAAATTTAATTAAGGCTGAAGGACACTGTTCTGTGTACCACCAACTAGCTGGAAATATGCTAATCTTGAGCTCTTGAGAGGTGGGATATTTAATAAAAAAAACATGAGCTCCCCACCCAATTCAGGGAAACCTTTTGTAAAATTATGTTCAAGAGTAATTTATACATGCCATAATCCAATTTTTAGGATTCATTGATTTAATATGTGCAAAAGACTGCATTATGTTTCTGATACAAAACTGGCTTTTACGCCTAAGAGTGAAAATGGTTCCACCCTTTTCGGCAACTGTTAAACTTGTCCATATATTTTTTTTTAAACCTTCTAAAGATTGTTAGGAAAATATAATCTTTTTGTTTGTGCTTCTTAAAAGTGGCAGAGGTGATATGCACTAATATTTAGAATACAGTTAATTTGTAATATCGTGAAAGAGATTGTATAACAGCAGACTAAATATGTGCAGTGTGGATATGTGATGTGTAAATATGAACACTTTTTCAGGGCTTTGTATTAATATACCATAAATATCTGTACTATAATAATAGAAAATAGTAAAATCATAATTTGGGTCTACAGTTTTCTTTGTATATGAAAAATTACCATTGTATTAGTATATATTTATTTTGTCTCAAAAAATAGAAGTCCAGTTGGTCACAATAATTAGTTACAAGTCTTAAAAAATAGCCCATATGGGGAAAGGGAGCGCTTTCATTGCAAAAGCAGCAGAATTAAATGTAGCATAGCCAAGCTAGTAACCTACATTCTCTGAATATATTCACAGACCCATTAATCCTAAAATATTGATTAGGACATTTACAGTATGAATTACTCTTGATCACAAATGTGCAGAAGGCATGTATACCAGTGCTCATAAATTTATTGGAAACATATTCTTTTATTAAATATTATTCCTGTTTAAAACCCCCATTTTAGCATATAAAAAGGGGATTGAATAATAGAAACACGCTCAAAGTTCTAATTTATCTTAAAGGGTAACTCCACTTTTGTGGGGAAAAAAATAGCAAATAAAGAAAAAAGAATATAGCACATGCAATTGCGGCACGAATCATATTGTAATTGAATGTTATTAAAAATGACCTTTCCTTTTCAATCTGCAGCCACTGTAATTTTCGGAGAATGCATTGCAATATGGCTACATGGAGTTGTTCTGTACACAGAGTGTGTACTGACCATTCCCCAGAAAAATCACTTTCTGCTTGTGTGATTGGCTCACCAATTTTCCCAGAAGTCTGCCTAAGATACAAGTTCTGCAACAAAAATAGAATTTTTAGAGAGATACTTTCAATAGGAGCACATCTAAAGGGATGAAGGGACATAGATCACCCAGAGGGGAATGTTTTTTTCTTAACAAAAGCGGAGTTTTGCTTTAAAGCTTCCTGTTTTTAAACAAAGCAGTCATTTTTTAAAGGGTTAAATTACAATGCTCTGAAACTTCACATGCGGCTTTAAGGCTTACTTCAAGCATGTTAAAGGATTTGTGAATTTTTAATGTTGCTCTTTCAGCCACAATAAAATAAAAAAAGATATTTTTTTTTGCAATGGTACATGACCCTCTTGGCAGTCCTCAGCTACCCATGCCCTCTTTTAACAAAAATGTGGTAATTAGCTTTGAAAAAGGTTAGACAAAGTAGACTTAAAGAGGAAGAAAAGCCTCTTAAGAAAAAAAAAAAAAAAAGACACCCTGCAAGGCAAAGGCATAATGAGCTAGTATGCTTAGCATACTAGCTCATTATGAATTACAGTCCCCACAGCGATCCTCGGTCACCACCTCCGTCACCACCATGATACCCGGAGTGACTTCCGTGTATCGCTGCTTCGGCGCTGTGACTGGCCGCCACTAACAGCATGATCGCTATTGGAAATGGCACACTCAGTGCGCCTGGGCCTGATGTCTACGGCGCATGCGCCATAGACATCGGTGCCACTATTCTTGCAAATATCTCCTAAACGTTTTAGGTTTGGGAGATATTTCTTGCACCTACAGGTAAGCCTTAATCTAGGCTTACCTGTAGGTTAAAGTGGTTGTAAGGGGTTTACAAACATTTTAAATGAGGTTTGCCACCATGCTCAAAGTTTGTTGAACATCTAATGAACTGAATTTTGCACCGTTCATACGTCCCTGGCCCTGACATTACCTGACTATATAACTAAACTCCACCAACTGGCATTCCATTTAATGAGTGTCATATGGCAAGGAAATGGACAGGGGATAGACTGGGGCACAGGCAAAATGTTTCTGGCTAGTAAAATAAATAGCAGATACCTTGTAAAATTAATTTGATAGACATCATCGTTTTTTCAGCCTTATTACCTTAGTTCCTCATATTTCAGCTTTGGATTGCTCTAAATTTTTTGGAGTTATTGAAGGTATGTCTTACTATGCTTTCTAAGGTCATTTCTGTGGTGCTATGCAAGGTTCAGGTGGAAGAGGGCAGGGGGATCCAATGCACTCCCCTATGAGCCCTATCCCAGCTGTAGTCTTCTTAGGTGGGCATTCCATTATTGCCTTCCTTTTTTTGTGTTTGAATTATGCCCACTAAATAAATTACATTTTTCATGCTGTTACAACAGAACAGAAGATACAATATAAATGGATCTGTGCCCAATTTCAACTGCCAACTATATATAAATACAGATAAATGTAGAATGTAACAACACACTTTTAAAATGTGCCTTTGGCAAAGTCGATATCTAAAGCATATAAAAGCATAAGGAAGCAGCGTAGATGATGTTTCGTGTTTATAAAGTGTGTTAATGCACTGACCTTGCTTTGTAAAACCAAAAGTGCACAATGGTAGATTAAGGTTTAAAGTATAAGGAAGATGTCTCAACAGCTCTGTTCTTTGCAAATCAAATGTTCCCTATGAAAGGATACATGTAAGTAACTTGATGCAATTCACAACCTGAAGAAATAATTTTGTCTTCTTTTGAACACTTTAAAATGTTATATAATGTTTGTAGAGATTGCAAAGTTAAGAAAATAATATAGTAATAAAAAAATTTCTTTAGATATAGTTTTGTGTTGGCAGTATAGAAACATTTTAACGTAATAAAACTGATGTAAAGAAACTGCAACAATGTATAAAGAATAGGTAAAGACGGGAAGAAACGAATCTCTGGGTATTGATGCATAGCTAGTAATTTCTTGTTCAACATTTATTGCAGTGAGTTTGTACATTCCGCTATAAAAGCGATTGTGGTGAATATTGGATGGAAGTCTCTCAGCTACAAAATATACAGACTAAAAATCTAGACTAACAAAAAGGGTATCCCTTTCCCACTGCAATTTTTAAAACGATAAGTTTGTTTATTTAAAATATTGGTCTTACAGTGAATATTTCACTTAAAGCGGTATTAAACCCCAAACCAAAAATATAACATATTGCAGCTTCAATCATTAGATGTAAAACTGACACATTCTGCTGGAGAGCTTAGGCTTTTATAAAACAATAGACTTAAGGAGGAAGTAAACCCTGAAGCCCTGCAAATGAAGCCTGCGATGTCCCCGCTGGTGGTCGCATCCATCTTCACTCCTCTTCCTTCTGGGGCCGTGGACTCTGGCTCTGTGACTATCCTGAGTCGTGTAACTTCACTTCCACGCATGTGCGCAGGAGTCGCCGGTCATGGCACGAGTCCCTTAGAAACTGAGATTGCTTCAGTGCACATGCACGATGACGTCGGCACAAGAGTATATGGTAAATATCTTCTAAACAGATTTAGGATATATTTCCAGTACCTACAGGTAAGCCTTATTATAGGCTTACCTGTAGGTAAAAGGAGTGTAACTAGGTCTACAATCACTATAAGCCCCGTACACACTGGCCGAATGTCGGGTGGCATCAGTAGAATTTGGCCAACATTCAACAATAAAACAGCAGAAGAGGTTGCTGTACTAACATTGGATTGTTAGTACAGTGGCTCCGACCTGAGCTGTCAGTTTGTTTTAGTTCAGCCCGTTGGTTTGAGCAAAAAAAAAAAATAGGCAAGATTACCAGATAACAATAGAATAAAGAAAGACTAAAAAGAAAAGTAATGCAGCCATTTGAGAAATTGTAAGCTGCAATATAATGTGTTATTAACAACCAATTCAGTCAAATCAATCAATCAGTTCATATAGTGTTTGTAACCCTAAAAAAAGAGAGCCCCTGTTCCCTTATAGCATATTAAACAGCACAGTGTTTGTGATTGTACTGTGTAATCTGCCTCTTTCTAAGATGTAAAAAACCTGGCTGATCCTGCCTGTTCCTGTGTCCCTCTGTGTGTACTGACCATGATAATCATGGCTGCTGAGCCCTGATTACTGTGGTCAGTTTATGTGCCTCCGTCATCATCTGTAGCTCTCCTCTCCCCCCCCCCCCCCGCCCCCGCCTATAAGATCCATGTGTCTGTGTCTCCGATCCCCCCTCCTTCTACTATCAGTAAAAAATTTAAGTTTAAAAAAATTTCACTGCCAGTCCCTCTCTTGTATCCAGCCATAATGCCCTGTACAAGTGTTTTTTCTCTAAGACAAAGCCTCTAAATACCTTTTTAAGAGATCTTCAGGCCGGTCTCCTACTCTTATCCAGGGCTACAGCGAGAGGGGCTGAACAGCCAGCACAGCGGTCATGTGACCTCCCCGGCTGACTTCAGAGGGTGATCTCTGACGATGGGGGCCGGGAGTCACATGACCAGCCTGAAAATATCTGAAAAAAAGAGTTATTATTCCTAAGCCCTATTTTTAAACGAACCCTTTCCACTGGTGATTTATTTAAAAAATTTTTTATAATAAAACCAGATACAACATGTAGATCCAGGTATGCAGGCAAAACCTAAAAATAACTTGGCACATGACAGGCAGATGTGTATTGTCCATCCTGTGATGAGAATCCCATCACCTGCTATGCTGAAATGGCTAACATTTGCCCATCATAATACAACACATAAATGACACATGGATAACTGCTACCAGTACAGGTTTTTTAACATTCTTCTTTATATGTAGTGAATTTACAATGTTATAAGCACTTTATAATACAGTTATAACTACAGATTGTAGGAACCTTAACCTCCCTGGTGGTATGATTTGGCACCATTCTCCGTCCCTGTGCATCACACTGCTCACAGGGAATGGAGCTCGGCTCCACGATAGATCGAGTGAAGGATGGCTTGCTCACACAGCGGGGAGAAATCGCAAGATCCAGGGGACAAAGTAAGTAACATGTACCTGGATCCTGCGATGCAATCCTGAGTGTGGCTCTGGGTTACCGCTTTTGGTACTGAAAATCCATCCCGAGCCACACTCAGGAATACTGCCAGGGGGGTTAATTGCATTTTCTTAGATTCAGAATTCATCTTTTTTACCTATTTAACAAAGTTATGTGACAATGTACCTCCTCTTTCAGATAGTGTAGAGTGGGTTTCTTAATACGTCACACACATGCTGGCTCTTTGGAATTACAAGATACTGTGCAGACACACAATGGGGGGGGGGGGGGGGTGATTTACTAAAACTGGAGAGTGCAAAATCTGGTGCAGCTGTGCATGGTAGCCAATCAGCTTCTAACTTCAGCTTGTTCAATTAAGCTTTGAAAAAAAAATGGAAGCTGATTGGTTTCTGTGGTGAGCAGTACCAGATTGTGCACTCTCCAATTTTTAGTAAAACATGTGATTTAAAAAGGGGCATGTGCAAGAGGCAGGTTGTGATTGGGAGGAGGGTGTAACGGAGGCAGGTTGTGATTGGTCAGGGAGTGTGGTAGCTGAACAAACTATCAAATACAGGCATGCTGAGTGTCTGCACAATGTCCTGTACCTCTGAATGGTCAGTCAAATTATGAAAACTGACCATGCTAACCCAAATCAGCTTCTGTGCTTTGCATGGTCAGTTTAGAATAAATTAGAAAGGCGGCTGACAGGATTCCATCTGGTAAATTGAAGAAGTACATGAAAAGACTAAGATTTAAAAAATACACCTACGTGAACACACACATGAAAGGGAGGACACTGCTGTATCACTTAGCTGTAAGTGCTATCATTTACCTGGCTGTGCTGTGTAAGGTGGCTGTGTAAATCCCAAGAAGCAATGGGCAGGAAAATAAATCCTTTGACAGATAAACCAGCTTCCTTATATGTATTTCATGTGTGTATTTATATGTGTTTCATCTGTCTGCCCATAATTCAGCTCTAAAGAATAATCTTTCAATAAAAATCCATCATTACTGCAAGAATCAAATACCTTTTCTCTTTAACCACTTGCTGACCACTGCACACAGATGTACATCAGCACAGGCAGGTAGATGGGCATACCTGTACGTCCCTTTAAATTTGCTGCCTATCCGCTGCATGCCTCGGGAGCATGCCCGCGATTCCCACAAACTCGATGTTCGCCGTCAGCCTGCAATTTCCGGTGAGGAGAGGCAGAACAGGGAGATGCCTATGTAAACAAGGCATTTCCCTGTTCTGCCTAGCAGCATGACAGAGATCCACTGCTCCCTGTCATCGGGAGCAGTGATCTCTATCAGGTTGTAGTGAGCCCACCCTCCCTACAGTTAGAACACCTGAGGACACGCTTAACCCCTTGAGTGCCTCTAGTGTTTAACCCCTTCCTTGCCAGTGTCATTTATACAGTAATCAGTGACTATTTGTAGCTCTGATCACTGTATAAATGACAATGGTCCCAAAATAGTGTCAAAGGTGTCCGATGTGTCTGCCACAATGTCGCGTTCCCAATAAAAATGCCATAAATCTATCCCCTATTTTGTAACTTTTGCGCAAACCAATCAATATACACTTATTGTGATTTTTTTTTTACCAAAAATATGATAAACTGGGAAATAAATATGTTTTTCTATATATTTTTTGGGGATATTTATTATAACAAAAAAAAGCTTTTTTTTTTCAAAATTGACAGAATGTTTTTGTTTATATTGCAAAAAATAAAGACTGCAGAGGTGATCAAATACCACCAAAAGAAAGCTCTATTTGTGGGAAAAAAAAGGACATCTATTTTGTTTGGGTACGACATACAACGTACAATTGCAATTGTCAGCTAAAACAATGCAGTGCCGAATCGCAAAAAATGCTCTGGTCAGGAAGGGGGTAAAAACTTCCGGGCCCGAAGTGGTTAAAAATGACATAAAGCACAATATTGCAGGGACTCCCAACAGTTTGGTGCATGGCAATCCTTTTAAGAAAAGGGATATCAAATAATAAGAAGAGACACAAATACAGAAAAATGCTAATTATTTTAAGAAAAATAGTCGGTGGAAAATCTATCTGGAATTCAAATCTGGCAACTTAGACTGATATCTGCTAAGAATTAGCAAATGCAAAAAAATCCCCTGCACACTAGAGAAAATGTAAAAAGTAGGAAGAATTGCTAATGGTATCTAATTAAGAGAATCAGCATAATGCAAGGCACCTGTAATAAAATAGAAAAGTGTCATCTTTTTAGATGCTGTCCTCATTACTGTAACTTTCATTATGCAATTTGTTTACTTTTTTTATATTATAGTAGATTATAATATTTGCAATTCTTTGCACTGGCATATTTTATTGGTATAATAAAAAATCTAATAATATGTGACAGTAAAATCAAATAGAATGTAATAAAATACAGTGCTAATCTTGCCAATGTCCTTTAACAGACTTCCCTTTTGGCAATCCTTTACAGGAAATAACAATGTTCTTGGGTCAGGCATTTAAAACCAAATACTGTGAAATCTGGATACAATGCAAAAAAATTGGTCCAGAAAAATATAATTTTGTAAAATATCAATTCATATCACATTGGGTTTGTTTTTTTTTTTATTTCAATTTCTTTATTAATTTTTATCAGTATCACAACTTAACACACATTTACGTGGTACAACCACAATGACATCCGCATACATGTGTTTAATACATTTTATACAAAAAAAAACACCCAGCCCAATCCCCCTCAACCCACCCTACAACCCGGCCCCCCCCGTCCCGATACCCCCCTTCTACCAGTCTTACTCTAGGTTATCCATCTCTTTTCCTCATCTCCCATTTGTGTATCTAATTTAATTGTTCCTATTACTATACTTTTACCTTATGCTCCCAAAACTTTAGCAAATCTTTTTGTTAACTTGTAATTAACCCATTCCCGACATTTTTCTTCATAGTCCTCAACACTCCCTTCACCGCTGGATCTTAGGTTCTCTAAATTTTGAATCTTGTTTATTTTATTACACCAGCTCTTGACCGAAGGTCTTTTTGATTCCTGCCAGTGTCTTGGTATAAGGCTTTTAGCCGCATTTTAAAATTGTGGGAGCAATGTTCTCATATATTGTTTGGTTGGCATTCTTATCCCATGAAATGAGCACCCCCCATGGATCATCTGTGATCTCTATATTGGTTATTTCTCTAATTATTTGCCTTATCTCATCCCAATATTTTTTTGTTCCCGCGCCAACAATATTGCGATCTTTTATTTTGACATTTGTGTGCTTTATCTGGGGTGATATACCATCGAGCCGAACATTTATAGTTTCATTCTATGATGTTATTAATAACTGACGTAGCATGAACCTGCTACAGAATTTGTCTGATCTCAGCTTCTTTCACAGATGTTCCCAACTCCCTCTCCCACTTCTCGATATATGGCGGTATCTCTGGCCCTATCATTTCAATAAGCACTCTATAAATCTTTGAGATCACCCTCTTCCCTCTCTTATCGACACAGATTTTCTCTAAAGGGAGTAGGTTTGCCCCAGATCGAATGGGCTGGGGCAAAGTCACTATAAAGTGTTTCAGTTGGCTATACCACCATATATCTTATCGTTCTCCGCTTCTTTTTGTTTTTTAATTCTCTGTAAGTGTATATTTTCCCTTGTTGCATAATATCTTTCAATTGTGCATTCTCCTGTGTTACCCATTTACCGAACAATGCCTGCATTCCTGGTATAAAATATTCTGTATTTAAATTGTACTCCCACTTTTCCCTTTTGTGTAAATTGTCCCACATTTTTAGTGCATTAGTAGTGATAATAATTATATCTTTACTAAGCTTTATATATCGAGCAGTAATCCATATTACTTCACCTAGTTTGGCTAAGCTTATTGCATATTACATTGGGTTTCTAAACTTTTTTTTTATTAGTATCTTTTAATGGCCTTATTGGAGGCTATTTTTGAATACAGGCATTTAAAAATTCATCCACACAGAGGCATCAGGGTTCCACTTCTATACACACCTGTTGACTCTGTCAGTCCAGATCCATGTTCATGTACTGTAGCTACACAATTGACTCATATACATTGACGTGCAATGAAAGCTCATATATATTCTCATTTGAATGTTCCTTATAAGGTTTATATTAGATATGTGTTAATAATAATAATGGATACATATATGTTTCTGGAGATTATCACAGGAATTGGCCTGGATGGGAAGTGGTTCAATGTAGGTGTAGTATTTTCCATGATTTTCCATCAAATAACCCACTTAGTTAAAAGGTACTTTGTTGAGTTAAGATTACATGCTTGAAAATAAACTTTTTTTTTTTTAAACCAGAGATTAATGTTCCTTTAACTTCTTAATGACAGGTACAATACACCTTAACACCTGCACCCAATTCTGAAACTTTGGCACTTTGGTTAGTAACACTGAACATATCTTTGCAACTACTTATCCATTTATCCATGTGAATCATACCTTATTTTGTTCAGGACAATTCAAGCCTTCCTTAGGTGGTAAATAATAATAGGTATCTCCTGTTTTTTTATTATTATATCAAAGGAAAATGTCCCTATATATTTATTTTTATTTTTTTAGCTGCATATTTCTTACCATTACCATAACCCACCACCGTGACATTCCCAATGACACCACATTATGTGTATTTGTTTATTTGTATCTAGTGTGGGTCTTATAAGCCTAAGGTCACACATAGCTATTTTATCCTAGCTGGAATACACTGACACTAATACTTACGCTGACCCTAATGTTAACATTGACACATTGATCATGGTTCTAACTCAAACACTGACACAAACACTAACCTAGCTCAACTCCTAATCTAAATATATATATATATATATATATATATATATATATATATATATATATATATATATATATATATTTATTATTATTTTCAGACTTCTCCTTTAGTGAGGAGAAAAGGATACAAACTATTTTTTTTCTCATCAGAGAGCATAAAGTTCAGGGGGAGGTCTCAAAACTGTAATTACATGATTGGGAGCCAATGCCAATCCTACAGGCTACAGGGTATATAGCAGTCTAGTGACTTCTATAAGTGTCTAATTAAAGCTTGTAGGAGGAGTTTTCATACTGCACTAGCTGTCCTATAAGAATACAGGACCCCTGACCCTCTGTCTGGACAGTGCTGATTGGCCCTGTGCTGATCACATGCACTCTCCCAAGAAAAAAAAACTCTCTAGCAATACACACCAAACTGAGCATGAGCCACCTGACTCCACTAACTCTGTCTTATCCAGACATGTTTTGGAGTCAGCTGAAAAAGAGAAGGATTTATGCATACAGGTTCAAACAGCCCTTTTACACAATGTGGAGGATTAACCTCTAAAGCCGCGTACACACGGGCGGACTGTCTGGCCAACTTAGTCCGTCGAAACACATTTCAGCGGACAGTCCGCTCGTGTGTGGGCTTCAGCGGACTTTTTCAGCGTGCAGTCTGGCTGACTAAGTATTTCGGAATTTCCGTAATATTGTCCGTCAGACTTTGGTTTCAGCGGACAATCCGCTCGTGAGTAGGCTAGTTCGACGGACTAAGTATGGCGCATGCTCAGAAAGGATTTACACGGCGAAAGGTTGCATTGCTGTGTATTGGACTTCCTATTTCTAGTCCCGTCGTACGTGCTGTACACGTCATCGCGCAAACTTTCGACGGACTGTTTTGCATCCGTGTGTGGTCAAGTCCGTTCATTCGAAAGTAGGACGGACTGTCCGTCGGATTGTCTGACGGACTAAGTTGGCCATACAGTCCGCCCATGTGTACGCAGCTTTAGGTTCCACAGTGAGTATAACAAGCATGCTTTATTGCATATAGAGAAGTATTTTACTGTTGTGGCATTTAGTAACACTAATTTTATTTTTTTGAATCAAGTAATTCCATTTTACAACAAACTCAAACCCCACCAAACAACAGCCACAAAAAAAAAAAAAAAAGAAAGAGAAAAAAAAAGGGAAAAAGCTAAATTTTTGCGCCTTCCAAATTATACGTTGATTATTGCTTAAAACCCTATATCACAACAGATTTTAGAACTACCTACAAAGCTAACAACCATATAAAACCAACCATTGTATTCAACTTACTTACTACCCCTTATCGACAAATATATACTTATACATTTTTTGAATCATGATTCAAACTCCCATCAACACCCAATATACATGGCACTTCATCCCTGTTAACAATATTCTAGATTTTTTGAGGAAAATAAACCCAAATATAGGGAAGATGGGACATTAACAGTGCAGTGTTGTAATTAACGAAATATAGAAAAATGCTTTTTAGAAAAATATAAAAATTATATATTTATTATAACAATTCAATAAAACAAAACCAGCCTTTTAAAATATACAAGGATGTTACATATAGCATGAGGTCCATATAGTAGTTCAGTTAGGATGCTTGTAATTGCTTATCCCGACATGTTTCGCAATCGCTTCCTCAGGGGATATACAAGCTAGCAAATAAATGACAATAAATGACATAAAGGTAAGTGACATAACAAAATACATTCAAAATACATACCAGATTAATCTTAATAATATATCATTATAAACATGACCAAGGCTTTAAGTAAGAAAGTGTGCTTACCCCCACTCCACAACCCTATTTCCTGCAGAAACAACCATCCAGATATTATAAAAAGAGTGCACAGGCATCGGACCCGATAGCCAGAAAATGCAGCAAGGGGAGCACAGACAGTGGCCAGTCTGGACAAATAGAGGAGAATTAAGAAAATAAGTAAAGATTTCTCAACAAGCCAGTGAACTCTATGTTTTATTGGAAAAGAACCCAATCCAAAATTAAAAATTATTTTAGGAAATAGAGGTAGATCAAGAAAAAAAACCTCCAAAATGATTTTTCATTTTAAATAATTCTATGGTTACCCAAACTTTTTTTCTAAAGAGACAGACATTTAAACTTTTATGGACTTGTGAGAAAAAATATATTTTTTAGAACAAGGGGATAAATGTATTAACGTAGTATTATAATTACTTACATGGTTGCAAAAAGGAGAGAATTTTTTTACTCATTCAGTCCTATGTTCCAACTGAACCAATAAGGATATCATACAGCCATTAGAGAAGAAATGCAATGCTGTATACTAGCACCCACAAGCTATTCAGCTTGTTTCACGGGTGTCTGCAATATATAAAGAAAAAGGGAAGGGATTACCATAGAGAAAATGGAGGTTGAAAAAGAATCTGTATGAAGATTTCAGCATGTAATGCACTTACTGGCAATATAGATGTATCTATTTTCCAAGCGCGGCTCCTCCGTGACTGAGCCGGGTGTAGTTGTGTCCGACTATATAGTCACCATCCATCGAGCCGGCGTCTGACATCACCGGCACGATGCAGGGGGGGAGGGTGTGGTTAAGATAAGGGTTAGGTTTTCTTGTTTTTGTTTTTGTTTGTTTTCTGTTTCATGTCTTTGTATTAATTTCAATTTATTTTTCTTTAGAAATAATAGTTTAATTGATAGTGTATATTAGTAACATATGTATTATTGGTATATATATATTTTTTTGTTTTTGTTATTTTTGTTTGTTTTTGCATGCCCGGGGCTTTGAAGTCTTATGTCCCCACCCTGCAGTCAATTTGGTCCATGTAGTAATGGTAGGTTATCCTCGCGCTATAGTGGTAAAGTTAGAGCAGGTTGGTGTGGTTGCAGCAAAAAACACCGACAGAGGTGCAAACCCTCCCCTCAAAGTGACAGTAAATAGTAAATAGATGGTGTTGCGCTCCACATAAAATAAATTAAGTCTAATAACACAATTAATAAATAATCTCATAAAATCTTGAAATCGCACTCATGTGATTAAAATTAAAATCACTAAATAATCGCATAAAATCTTGAAAATGTGCTCATGCGATTAAAAATTCCATTAATTCTAAAATAAATACCAAGTGAATAATACAGTGCTTGAAGCTATTTCCTACTAATATTCATAAAATGAAGAAGCTAAAATAATCTATATACTCGTGATAAAGTGACAAGAAAAAAAAAATCGCAAGTCTTAAAATTATCAAAAGAATCATGACATCAAACAAATCTGTGTCAGTCCATGAAAGTGCATACAAGTGCCAGCATATGTGCAAAAAAGAGTATATATAAAAATATACAATAAAAATATAAAAAACGGTGTATGAAAAAATTATTATCACAAAATACAAAAGGTAATAGTCCAGCAAACGTGATAAAAAATGTCTCTAAATAAGTGTACAAAGGCTAAATCATAAAGTTCATGCAGAAGATGAAATAAATCCACGCTGTGCTATGTGAAGAAATGAATCCTATGAACAACCCCGGGATGATTCCACCAGTGATTTTTCAGCTCCTTAAACGTGGGTGCTCACACACTGAGTGCAGTGGGTACCTTACCTCACTGCTGTCAGTAAGACAGCAAAATACTCCAGTGCAGCAGTTGTGTCCTCAAATGGGGTGTATATCCTCAGTAGGTATAGGGGAACTTCAACACTTTGCGGTGTATATCCTAAATGTAGTATGGGCGCCCCCAAACCTTTTCCTCCAGATATTCCGTAAGGGATCGCAAATCAGACCCAAGAAAGAAAGAGGGGGGCTCCAATAGTGAAGTACGTTCACACAAATGCTTTATTATAAAAAGGAACTAAGTCCTGGGTACTCACACTTATACAGTAAAAATCAAGCGGTTTTTTCACTAACAAACAACGAACGGCTTCCTCGTTCGTACCCCGGACGTCACTTCCGGTATCCTCCTAGGCCAATCCTACGCGTATCGTCATTGATCACGTGACTTCATCAGGGACTGATGAAGTCACGTGATCAATGACGATACGCGTAGGATTGGCCTAGGAGGATACCGGAAGTGACGTCCGGGGTACGAACGAGGAAGCCGTTCGTTGTTTGTTAGTGAAAAAACCGCTTGATTTTTACTGTATAAGTGTGAGTACCCAGGACTTAGTTCCTTTTTATAATAAAGCATTTGTGTGAACGTACTTCACTATTGGAGCCCCCCTCTTTCTTTCTTGGGTCTGATTTGCGATCCCTTACGGAATATCTGGAGGAAAAGGTTTGGGGGCGCCCATACTACATTTAGGATATACACCGCAAAGTGTTGAAGTTCCCCTATACCTACTGAGGATATACACCCCATTTGAGGACACAACTGCTGCACTGGAGTATTTTGCTGTCTTACTGACAGCAGTGAGGTAAGGTACCCACTGCACTCAGTGTGTGAGCACCCACGTTTAAGGAGCTGAAAAATCACTGGTGGAATCATCCCGGGGTTGTTCATAGGATTCATTTCTTCACATAGCACAGCGTGGATTTATTTCATCTTCTGCATGAACTTTATGATTTAGCCTTTGTACACTTATTTAGAGACATTTTTTATCACGTTTGCTGGACTATTACCTTTTGTATTTTGTGATAATAATTTTTTCATACACCGTTTTTTATATTTTTATTGTATATTTTTATATATACTCTTTTTTGCACATATGCTGGCACTTGTATGCACTTTCATGGACTGACACAGATTTGTTTGATGTCATGATTCTTTTGATAATTTTAAGACTTGCGATTTTTTTTTTCTTGTCACTTTATCACGAGTATATAGATTATTTTAGCTTCTTCATTTTATGAATATTAGTAGGAAATAGCTTCAAGCACTGTATTATTCACTTGGTATTTATTTTAGAATTAATGGAATTTTTAATCGCATGAGCACATTTTCAAGATTTTATGCGATTATTTAGTGATTTTAATTTTAATCACATGAGTGCGATTTCAAGATTTTATGAGATTATTTATTAATTGTGTTATTAGACTTAATTTATTTTATGTGGAGCGCAACACCATCTATTTACTATTTACTGTCAATTTGGTCCATGACTGCGGTATATTGGGCTCACTGACTTAGGGATGGGCTTTCCCAGCCTCGCTACTTGTTCCTGCAATCTCCATCCCTGTGTATGGGCGCCGGTTCGTTGGCTGTACAATTGCGGTAATTATGGGGGAGCATACGGACACCCAAGGGCATTCCTGGTTGATTTCTCCTTCTTTTCACCGGGCTGCCCATATTTCAGACAGTATCTGTCGCTAGGTCGCACAACGAGGCTTTCCAACTTAGAGGTGGACGGCTTTAGCACACTCTAGCCATTCATCTCCCTTGTACACACTGATTGGTTTTCAGTGTGATACGTAATGCCGGTGGTGTCACTGGAGCATTAGGGGAAATGTAGTTTCCTTCCCCTCTCCTGCCTCGGGCGCATGCACAGTGCGGTCACAGTTGTCCGCATCGAGCCGGTGACGTCAGACGCCGGCTCGATGGACGGTGACTATATAGTCGGACACAACTACACCCGGCTCAGTCACGGAGGAGCCGCGCTTGGAAAATAGATACATCTATATTGCCAGTAAGTGCATTACATGCTGAAATCTTCATACAGATTCTTTTTCAACCTCCATTTTCTCTATGGTAATCCCTTCCCTTTTTCTTTATATATTGCAGACACCCGTGAAACAAGCTGGATAGCTTGTGGGTGCTAGTATACAGCATTGCATTTCTTCTCTAATGGCTGTATGATATCCTTATTGGTTCAGTTGGAACATAGGACTGAATGAGTAAAAAAATTCTCTCCTTTTTGCAACCATGTAAGTAATTATAATACTACGTTAATACATGTATCCCCTTGTTCTAAAAAATATATTTTTTCTCACAAGTCCATAAAAGTTTAAATGTCTGTCTCTTTAGAAAAAAAGTTTGGGTAACCATAGAATTATTTAAAATGAAAAATCATTTTGGAGGTTTTTTTCTTGATCTACCTCTATTTCCTAAAATAATTTTTAATTTTTAATTGGGTTCTTTTCCAATAAAACATAGAGTTCACTGGCTTGTTGAGAAATCTTTACTTATTTTCTTAATTCTCCTCTATTTGTCCAGACTGGCCACCGTCTGTGCTCCCCTTGCTGCATTTTCTGGTATCGGGTCCGGTGCCTGTGCACTCTTTTTATAATATCTGGATGGTTGTTTCTGCAGGAAATAAGGTTGTGGAGTGGGGGTAAGCACACTTTCTTACTTAAAGCCTTGGTCATGTTTATATTGATATATTATTAAGATTAATTTGGTATGTATTTTGAATGTATTTTGTTATTTCACTTACCTTTATGTCATTTATTGTCATTTATTTGCTAGCTTGTATATCCCCTGAGGAAGCGATTGCGAAACATGTCGGGATAAGCAATTACAAGCATCCTAACTGAACTACTATATGGACCTCAAACTATATGTAACATCCTTGTATATTTTAAAAGACTGGTTTTGTTTTATTGAATTGTTTTAATAAATATATAATTTTTATATTTTTCTAAAAAACTTTTTTCTATATTTCGTTAATTACAACACTGCACTGTTAATGTCCCATTTTCCCTATATTTGGGTTTCTTTTCCCAAAAAAATCTAGAATATACTTATACAGTTATCCCTTTCAAACAAATAAGTTGGAGACTAACCACCAAGACCAAATTTTTGAAAAATGTTTAGGGCTTCTCCTGTGTTTATATGTCAATTCTTCCTGTTATAGATTTTGTTTATTGTTGGTGGAGAATTTGATATCCATCTTTGTAATATAAGTTTACGGGTTATAGACATAAGTCTTAACCACATCACATGCATTTCAACCAGGAAAATGTCTTCCTATGCAATCCCTAACAATGCCCTATATGCGTCATACACCCTCCCTTTAGCGATGCAATTTGGGACATTGCCACAACATATTTGGTGTAGTTGCTTTACCCCAAGAGTGAAACTTTAAGGGAGTAAAGTGAGATCTATGAATAATAAATAACTGAGTCAGACACTGAGGAACATAAGGATACTCTAAATAAGTTATTCTAAGCACGCTCCCACTCCTTGTCACTAAGTCTCCAAATCCCTATGCCACCGACCAAAACTACCATCTTGTGTATTAACATTAACTGCCTTTTGTAGGGTAGAGTATAAATCCCCAATAAGTCTCTGCTTGGAGAGTCTTATAGTTCCCGCTATAGTTAAAATTAAAGATAAATTATATGTTAGTTGAAATGTCGTAGCCTGATTCTGCAAAGCATGCCATAACTGTAGATATTGAAGAAAAAATGATTAGATGATATTTCTCTGCCAATTTGTCAGATTGTTGTAAAACCTCATTAATAAGTTGATGAAGTAACACAATACCAGCCCTTTTCAATAAATCTAAATTTTCAAGTTTTACTACCTAGTTTTTTCATGTGGGCATATTGGGTATATCCCTCATAAACAGTATCATGTTGGGCAGTAGTTCAGATTTCATGTATTAAATGAAATGTGGGAAAACAATGTTTACTATAAGAGTAATAAGTTACTATTAGCTGAACTCGTGGATCCACCGAAAAGTGGGAAAATATAATTTGCTGTATGGGGTCCTCGCGATCTATAACATTCCAACCATGTAGTTGCTGAACTTGTGATGCCAAATACAATCTGGAATTGGGAACAGCTAAACCTCCTTCATCTTTAGCCAGCTGCTAAGTTCACAGTCTAATCCAGGGATGTATATATCCCCAGATGAGATCTCTAAACAAGGTATCGTCTAAAAAAATCTCAGAGGTAACCATACAGGGCAATTATGTAAAAAATATTAGTTGTGGCATCCAAACCATCTTTATCAGATTGGCTCTGCCAACTACTGTTAAAGGTAACTTACTCCAAATGTTCCCACTTGTTAAAATCTCTTAAGTAGTGGAACTAATTTCCTCTCTACATATGCATTAACTTGTGATGTAACTTGAATGCCTAGATATTTAAATGTAGAGATAGCTATTTGGAATGCAGATGTTGGCAAATTAGTCACCAGGGGGTCTACAGGTAAAAGGAATGACTTATCCCAATTTATTGTAAATCCTGAGAAAGAGCCTGGATTTGATGATATCACTACAATAGTAAATGCAATTTTAGTTGGAGATACTTGCAAGTCTACCACTTGTGTCATTGATTTTTGTGCTTTTACAATTGCTGCTAAAAGATAACCCGTATTATCCCCATCCTCAAAATAAGGTTGCTGAAGAAAAAAATGTTTCTGCTCTGCTTTTTATCAGCATATGCCTTTTATTTTTGTATCCACTTTTGTTGAGTTTCTATATTAGAGTTTGCTATGTATTGGAGTCCGGCTTGTAAAACAGCTTCAGCAGCAGATTGTTCCCAAGCCCTAGATCTTTTTTTAATTTTAGAAATTTGAGAATTAAATAAGCCTCTTATATAGGCTTGTAAGGAATCCCAATAGATCTGCAAGATACAGAGGGCTTGTTAACAGTACTGTAGACCAAAATGTCAAGCAGAATATTCTGCTTTGAAGGAAAGAGATAAAACCAATAGGGGTTAACTTTGCACATGGTGCAAGTCTGAGCAGAATACTAGATCAAATTAAGCACCAATGGGGAATTATCGGACAACTCCCTAGCTGCATAAGTCACTTCAGATATCAATGGTAACGTCACAGAAGTAGCTAACGCAGAGTCTCTTCTAGATAAGGCCATATGGGTACTAGAGAAACAAGAAAACTCTCTGGCATAAGGATGTAAAAATCTCCATACATCCATTAGGCCAATATCCCGAACATAACCAGCAAAGGAGGTTTGCAGAGGTCACTTGACCTATAGCTATGCCATATTTATCTAAATGAGGGTCAAAATAATTATTGAAGTCCCCTACTATTTACCAGGGAACATCAGCTTTATAAGAGGCAAAGTTCACACATTCTTTATGTACCTCTGGTAAATATGGGGGTGATATATATATACATTAGCTAACACATATGATTTTCTGTACATTGTGCAGTATAGGAATATATAGCAACATCTAGTGTCCGTCCGTACTTGGCTGCAGGAAAAACCAACATTTTTTGCTATCAATATAAACACGCCTCTAGAATGTGTGGTATAAGTAGAATGGTATTGCCAACTACATTGCGAACACTTCAAATAATTAAATCTATATATATTTAAATGAGTCTCCTGCAGGCAGATAGTAGACAAAGAGAAATGTTTCAATGTAGTAAACATTGCTTGTCTCTTCACTGGGTCGTTAAAACCCCTAATGTTCCAAGATACCAAGACTTTCATCAAAGCTGACATGTTGCAACAATTTTAAGTTTAAAGCAAAAATACTCATATCTCTCACAACAAAAAAATTATCCCCATTGACCCTATATTGAATCAAATATCCCCATGGTTAGAAAAAATTATATTGAAAAAGGTCGCACCCATAAGTGGTACCCACTTCAATAATATCGCCAGGCAGAAGTCCCTTAGAATTCTTTGTGAATAAAAGGTCTCTATATTCATTTTAATTATCTGGTGCTCTTATTTTGCAAATCTGTAAAAGAAAAAAAAATGCAACAAAAGAAAAAGATAAATAAAAATTCAAAACCTTGTGCCAAGTTCACATAAACCCCTAAAGATTCACAATTACTCTCAGTAGCTAATACATAAAAGGTTGTATATCTAAAAGCATCACAATTTGCACAAAGTGCCTTTTCTCTAATTCTTATAGCTGTTGGATAATCAAAAACAAAACAAAAACTAAAAATGTCTGTGTTCTAAGCTCAGTTAGACACATATACTGAGAGTCAATTAGAGGGAGTCTCCAAAAAGTTAATATGTGTAACACTTTAAGTTAATTAATATTGACGAAATTAAAGGAAATGCTTAATACACAACATTGAATATCATTATTCTGGTCTGGGCTATGGTTATCTGAAAGTACATTGAGAGAAGTTCAATTTGGAAAGGATTATGCTGAAAGCTAAAAAGTTCTAGCAAGCAGTGCACTTTGAAAAAGCGTATTACAGGTATTTACATCATAAACTTTGTTTGTCTCATGCAGTGAAAGTTCCCTCTGGAATATTTTCGAATGCTTCAGTTGCTAAATTACTAAACTGCCTACACAGTTATGTTGGATGCTGTGATATTAATCTAAACTTAGTGATGAAAAAAATGTCCAGCAGTGCATGTTTTCCAGATGTCTTCACAAGAGAACAGATGTGTCAGTCAATGGTTGTCATTCTGAATATTCCACTTGTGTTACTAATTTATCCAAACGCGACTCAATGAGAGGACTGAAAACAAGAACATTTGATAATTAGAATCTACTTTCCATAATTTTTTTCCCCAAATATCAATGATTTGTCTAAAGCTTTCTTTGGCCTGCAGTCTCATTGCATGATTCTTGCTTTACCTGCTGGCTGTTATGAGAATCTCTGGTATTGGTGTCTACTTGATCCATTGCATTGAGGATGGGTTTGCCTGGTCTTGTATGATTGAGACATCCTGGGTGCATTAATATGGTCACAGGAATTTAAGGGATATTAAATAAGACTTTCCAGAAATAAATACATGGAAGTGAAGCCAACTTAGTCAGCAGCAGATGCTTTGACTAAAAGGGGTTATGTAGAAATCTATGTATCAAGTAGTCTTGTTTGCTAAACTATTCAATGCCCTGAATTTTGTAACTTTGAATGCACCTGAATAATATCAGTTATTTATAGGATGAAATGGTGCATGTTTTATTAACATAGACTGATTAGGACTAGTGATGAAATGAAAAACCTTGCGTTCAGTTCGGCAGGGGTTTGCTGCACTTCAACTACCCTAAGGAACATGGTTACGCACTGAGGGAAAAAAAGTTTTAAATTGCCTGGCAAATGGCATCTCCCTCTTGCTTCTTTAAAACAAAAAAGTTACATAGCAGATCCCCAAAGGTCTGCTATGTTTTCTGGGTGTATTACGGAGGAGTCTGTGTGCTTTTATTTTAAGACATTGTATTCTGGACTCTTTTGGGTTAATTTACTTAAACCAGAGAGTGCAAATTCTCGTGCAGCTCTGCATAGAAACCAATCAGCGTCCATGTTTTTTTGTTTTTTAAAGCTTAATTGAACAAGCTGGTTGGCTATGGCTACCATGCACAGCTGAAGCTGATTTTGGACTTGCCGGTTTTAATAAATCCACCCCACTGAGTCTGGTAAGGATTTTAACCACGTCCCGACCAGCGCACAATGATGTACGTCGACAGAATGGCACGGGCAGGCATATTGGCGTACAGGTACGTCCAATATTCAATGCCGCCCTGCCATCGCCAGCGGCGCGCTCACGTGCTGGTCGGGACCCCTGCGAGTCCGGTAGCGGGACCCGCGGACTCGATCGCCGCGGGCATCCCCGCGATCTTCTCACGGAGCGGCCGAATGGAGGAAATGCAGAGTAAACAGCATTTCTCCATTCTGCCTAGCAACTAGTGACGCTGATCTCTGCTCCATGTGATTGGAGCAGAGATCAGTGTTCACTAAATGAAAGCCCAACCCCCCCACAGTTAGTAACACACCCCTAGGAACACTTAACCCCTACACTGCCACCCACTGGTTAACCCCTTCACTGCCAGTGTCATTTACACAGGAATCACTGCATTTATATAGCAGTGATTACTGTATAAATGACAATGGTCCCAAAAATGTGTCAAAAATGTCCGATGGGTCCCCCACAATGTCGCAGTCACAATAAAATCGCTGATCGCTGCCATTACTAGTAAAAAAATAAATAATAAAAAATTATTAATAAAAATGCTATAAAACTATCCCTATTTTGTAAACGCTATAACTTTTGCGCAAACCAATCAATAATCGCTTATTGCGATTTTTTTTTACCAATAATATGTAGAAGAATACGTATCGGCCTAAACTGAGGGAAAAAAATGTTTTTTTATATATTTTTGGGGGATATTTATTATAACAAAAAGTAAAAAATAATGCGTTTTTTTCAAAATTGTCGCTCTATTTTTGTTTATAGTGCAAAAAATAAAAAACGCAGGGGTGATCAAATACCACCAAAAAAAAGCTCTATTTGTGGGAAAAAAAGGACGTCAATTTTGTTTGGGAGCCACGTCGCATGACCGCGCAATTGTCAGTTAAAGCGACGCAGTGCCGAATCGCAAAAAGTGGTCTGGTCTTTGACCAGCAAAATGGTCCGGTCTGCAAGTGGTTAAAGGATAAGTTCACTTAAAGAAAAAAAATGCACATTAATTTTAGGTAAAAAAATATACATTTAATATTTTTTGTAGGAGCCTCGAAAGCATTGCCCCTGCAATATCCTGACATGTACGACTCCTACAGACTGTAAATGTAAGTTGCCTTCCCGTACATCATATAGGCAAGCAGTTTCACAAAGAGAAAAAGATTCAATGAACTATTTGAGCACCCAACAGCAGCTTGGTAGTTCATTGAGAACTACAAGCCGTCAGCCACAAAGGCGTCAGTGCTTGTAGTTCATTGATTCACAGGCATCAGTGAATCAATGACGCAACCGTGTGGGTGGAACACTGCACAGCCATGCTCTTTTCAAATAGTGACAGCAGGTACAAGGAGAAGATCCCCAGCCCGCTGTCAAAGGGAGCATAGAGATCAGGAAGGGGCTGCAGGAGCATGTTATATGTTCCACCCTAAAAATGGGTAGAATATGTAACATGTGCCTGAAATTGAAGCGATCCTTTAACTAGATGCCGACCGCCGGCTGTCAAATGACGGCCAGGCAGAGCACCTATTGTGGCGGGAGGCCGTCATATGACGGCCTCCCGTTTAAACAGGGAATGCGCGCGATCGTGCGCGCGCATCCCTGTTTCTTCGGTGGCGGCGTGTCATGGAGACACCGCTCACCACCGAAGGGGGTGAACAGCCATTCGTTATGGCTTTTTACCACGTGATCGGCCGTGATGAAGTCACGCCCAACCACAGATGGTCACACCCCGAACGTGCACGGCGCATGCGCGCGATCGTGAGCGCGCTGCGCGTGCACGTCGGTGGCGGCGTGTTCCCCGGGAACACTGCTCGTCACCGACGCTGGTAAACAGCCATTGGCCGGCTGTTTACCCACGTGATCGGCTGTGATCCTTTCACAGCCGATCACTAAAATGTAAACAAACCACGGTAACGGGATGTTACCGGGTTCTCCTCCTCACACACCGATCGTGTGTGAGGAGGAGATTGCGGTAACATCTCGTTACCGCATACAGTGTACACCAATCATACTGATTGCCCCCCCCCCAATAAAGAGGACCTGTCACCACCCCTCATGGTATCTGTCAATCACAGTCCATCAGAGTACCTGTCACAGTCCATCAGAGTATTTGAGTACCTGTCCCAGCCCATCAGAGTACCTGAGTACCTGTCCCAGCCCATCAGAGTACCCGAGTACCTGTCCCAGCCCATCAGAGTACCCGAGTACCTGTCCCGGCCCATCAGAGTACCCGAGTACCTGTCCCGGCCCATCAGAGTACCCGAGTACCTGTCACGGCACATCAGAGTACCCGAGTACCTGTCACGGCACATCAGAGTACCTGAGTACCTGTCACGGCACATCAGAGTACCCGAGTACCTGTCACGGCCCATCAGGGTACCCGAGTACCTGTCACGGCCCATCAGGGTACCCGAGTACCTGTCACGGCCCATCAGGGTACCCGAGTACCTGTCACGGCCCATCAGGGTACCCGAGTACCTGTCACGGCCCATAAGGGTACCCGAGTACCTGTCACAGTCCATTAGAGTACCGAGTACCTGTCACAGTCCATTAGAGTACAGAGTACCTGTCACAGTCCATCAGGGTACCCGAGTATCTGTCACAGCCCATCTGAGTACCCGAGTACCTGTCACAGTCCATCAGGGTACCCGAGTACCTGTCACAGTCCATTAGAGTACCGAGTACCTGTCACAGTCCATTAGAGTACCGAGTACCTGTCACAGTCCATCAGGGTACCCGAGTACCTGTCACAGCCCATCTAAGTACCTGAGTACCTGTCACAGTTCATCTGAGTACCCGAGTACCTGTCACAGTCCATATGAGTACCTGTCACCGCCCTTCAGAGTACCCAAATACCAGTCACCAAACCATCAGAGTACCTGTCACCAGGCCATCAGAGTACCCGAGTACCTGTCACCAGGCCATCAGAGTACCCGAGTACCTGTCACCAGGCCATCAGAGTACCCGAGTACCTGTCACCAGGCCATCAGAGTACCCGAGTACCTGTCACCAGGCCATTAGAGTACCCGAGTACCTATCTCCAGCCCATCAGAGTACCCGAGTACCTATTTGCAGCCCATGTCTCATAGAATATACGTTGGGGTGTTTGCTTTCCAAAATGGGGTCATTTTGTGGGTAATTTCACTGTCCTGTGGTCCAGGACCTTCAAACGTGTGATGGGTAGGAATGAAATGAGATGTGCCATTTATGCTCCTAGAACGCCTGAACGTACTACTTCAATGTTCGGCCTCTCTATGTGGCCAGGCTGTGTAAAAGTCCTACACATGTGGTATCGCCATACTCGGGAGGAGTAGCAGAATGTTTTTTGGGGTGTAATTTTTGCTATATACATGCTATGTGTTAGAAATATCTTATAAATTGACAATTTTGTGTAAAAAAAAATGCGTTTTAATTTTTTTCCACATATTCCAAAAACTTCTGGAAAAAAATTAACCATTCAAAAGACTCATTATGCCTCACAGATTATACGTTGGGGTGTTTGCTTTCCAAAATGGGGTCATTTTATGGGAAATTCCATTGTCCTGGTACTCCTGGGACTTCAAAAGTGTAATAGGTGGTTGAGAAATGAGATGCGTCATTTTTGCTCGTAGAATGTCTGAAGGTACTACATCAATGTTGGTGCTCTGTATGTGGCCAGGCTGTGTAAAAGTCTCACACATGTGGTATCGCCGTACTCGGTAAGAGTAACAGAATGTATTTTGGGGTGTAATTTGTTGTATGCATATGCTGTGTGTGAGAAATAACCTGATAATATGACAATTTAGTAAAAAAAAAAAAAAAAAAAATCTTCATTTTGCAAAGAATTGTGGGAAAAAATGACAACTTAAAAAAACTCACCATGCTACTTACTTAATACCTTGGGATGTCTACCTTGTAAAAAGGGGTCATTTGGGGGGTATTTGTACTTTTCTGACTTGTTAGTGTCTCAAGAAATGAGGTACACCTGATGTACTGAAGGCCTGATCAGAAGTGATCAATTTTCAGTGATTGGCACCATAGTTTGTAGACTCTATAACTTTCACAAAGACCAAATAATATATACTAATGTGGGTTATTTTTACCAAAGATATGTAGCAGTATAAATTTTGGCCAAAATGTATGAAGAAAAATTACTAATTAGCAAAAATTTATGACAGAAACGAAGAAAAAGGCATTTTTTTCACAAAATTTACGTTTTATTTTATTTATAGCACAAAAAATAAAAAACCCACTAGTGATTAAATACCACTAAAAGAAAGCTCTATTTGTGTGGAAAAAAGGACGCAAGTTTCATATGGATACAGTGTTGGATGACTGAGTAATTGTCATTCAAACTGTGAGAGCGCTGAAAGCTGAAAATTGGTCTGGTCAGGAAGGGGGTGTAACTGCACTGTATTGAGGTGGTTAAGGGGGTGCCCCCTTTAACAATGAGAAAATCCCCATATACTGCCCCGTGTGAATAAATATGAGTATCCCTACTCATTCACAAATAAAAATATGTCACCTATTTAGAAAAAAAAAAAAAATATTCAAAGTCCCTCATTGAAAATTCAATCACAATTCCCACCTCCGATGCAAAAACGAATGCAAAAAAAAAAACCTGATGACCAATGGTAGAGATCTCCAATGGTAACACTAGCTAAATGATAGTTCCTTGAGCTGTCATCAGCTATATAAAGAAAGGGGCAGGCATAGTGGTGACATCATATATGTGCCCATATTTAGTCACTGATTTAAGGCTCCATTCCACAGACATGTAAGCAAATGCTGCTACTTCCTTAATAACCATTGACATTCAGGATAGTGACCATATTTATCCAATAATGTAACCTACCCTATTCCATTAGCCTACATAGCCAGGGGTTCCTGGCCATGTAAGTAAATGGGCCTGGTCAAGTCAGTGGTTGGTAAGAATGCAAACCTGCTGCTTCCTTAGCAGCTATTGACAGCCTGAAGCTGTCACATTCACCCACACTAAACACCTTAAGCATTTGGCTTTTGGAGAAATGTCCCAGCAGTCAGTGTTAGACCTGAGATAACATCCATACCAAAATGAACACACTTGCAATTCATTGAAACTGCATGTCTGTCTGTTGTGCTGAAGACAGTACTTTTTGTTATTCATGGATTCCCATGCATGAATGATGTGGTTGTGTGGGCAGCCATGCTGTTTTTAAAATATGACAGTGGATGGGGGGGGGAGAGGATCCCCCACATGCTGTCACAGTGGAAGGTGGGGTGAGGAGGGCCTGCTAAGCATTGTACATGCTACTAAATATAGGTATAGCATGTAACATGTTCAAAATGTGAACTTATCCTTTAAAGGCGCATGTAGAGAACAAGAATTCTATCATCACTTTTTTTTTTTTTAAGTTTCTGTTTTCAATGCCTTAATGCAACTGCAGAACTTTTCCAGACAAAGGTCCTTTATAGTTTAAAAACATAAAAATGAAAGCTGACGGGAAAGTTTGAAAATAATAACCAGGCTATCCTTCTCACCATTATTCATACTGTTCTTCTTGCTACTGAAAGATATCACTGAAGCCAGAACTTCTTTAAAAATCTATAATGTGATGGAGCCTCTACTTAAAGGAACATTGTCTCTTTTAAAAACTATTATTTAGTACATATATTTGTAATATTAAAATATTATTTTTTAAATATTCATATTTCATTTACATTTTAGTTAAATTTTTAGCTACTGTATACAAAATAATATTTTCTTACAATTTAAAAGATCCTCTTCTGGTAGCTAAGGAAGAATGGACTGAGTCGAGGAAAAGATTGCATTTAATCATTAGTATATTCTTTATTCTACCCTTTGTTTATCGCATGCTGTAAATGTCTCCTTCTACTCAAGAATGATGAATTTAACGTGTCTCAAATAATTGCACAGCTAGGTGGTGCTAATTATTTTACTGTGTTCCTGAAGTATGAGTTTTTTCAAGGCAGCAAAAAAATGGAACATTGTGTGAGCTAATGACGCTTTGCCTTTTATTATATTATTTACATGTATGTGATGCAAATGCAAGTAAATATAGATTTTTTATTAAATGGATGAACAGATGTTGTACAATTATTTTTTTTTTCCCCATGTAAATATTATATTTTATTTGTTGATGTTTTTCATACCGTAATACTATTTTTGATTAATCAGAGGACTTGCAAATCCTACCAAACACCCTACATATCTGCAACAGTATTATATTAAATGACAATTTACTGTGGATCAAACACAGAAAAAAATGCATTTTATACATATAATATTTCTTTTCTTTTTCTTTATAAAATACAGAAGGAATTTGCAGAGTTTAATTCTAATCATTGAGTATATCTTTCTTGTCTCTTAGGTATTAAAGGCTGGGTCCCTGGATATTTATTTTGAGTAATCCTCCAACAACAACACAAATCCTGTGTGGAATAATACTGGATTTTCTAAGACAATATTTGGGAGCTGATCAGTTCACAAGTTGTTAAAGAGAGAAAAATGAAGATGGGCAGACAAGAAATGTGCCACTATCTTCAGCTTATTGCTCTTTTCTTTTGTCTTTCTGGAATAAGCCAAGCTGAGCTTTCAATGTCTACATCGAAGCCTTACATTCAGTCTGGGAGATCAAGAACTAAGCGGAGCTGGGTTTGGAACCAGTTCTTTGTGCTGGAGGAATATACAGGCTCAGATCCTCTGTATGTCGGTAAAGTAAGTACAGTAATTGACTTGTATACTCATTTATATAACCTGTTGTTATGCATATTTGCATTAGTGTATTAGATATTAAAGCAGTGAGCAGTAACTGCATGACAACAACAGCAGATGGTTCATATATATCTAAAACTCAGACTTGTCAATGTTTGTCATATCAGCTTCAATAAACATTATAAACAACAGTTTAAGTCATAGCTTATGATATGTCATTAATAAGAATAACCCTTCATATTCATTTTTCTCCTGTAGGCTCTGTAGGTACAAATGTTATTACAATAAAAGGTCAAATTTGATTTGCGTTTTTCTGAATGAAAGCATGCAAAAATCTGGGATCTGACAATACGTGACAGTGAAATTATTTGTTCTTAGTTACTGAACTGGAACAAGCATGTAGCAAGTAAAGTCAGAAAGAAGTCAGACCTTCTTATCGGCCTGTTTGGGTCAGTTACTAAGTATTAGCCCTTGTACACACGGTCGGACATTCGACGGAAAATGTCAGATTGGACCAAGTTGTCTGATAATCCAACTGTGTGTGGGCTCCATCGGACTGTTTCCGTCGGAATATCCGTCGGACAAAGTTTTAGAGCTTGGCTATAAAACTTTCCGACAACATGATCCGATCATGTGTAGAGAATTCGGATCGGACAAAGTGCCACGCATGCTCAGATCAAAGCTATTGGCTACTAGGCTGAACGTAGTCCCATCCTAATGAAATAACGTCATCACGTTACGTACAATTGGATTTTCCGATAACTTTGTCCGACCGTGTGTATGCAACACAAGTTTCGGACAAAATCTGTCAGATAAAATCTGACGGATTTTGTTGTCGGAATGTCCGACCGTGTGTATAAGGACTTAAAGTTATTAGTTTTGCATAGCAATTAGAAAACAAATATTCTCCAAAATATACATCAGCAGTGGCAGCCTACATATTACCCTCAGAGATCAAATAATGCATTAAAGGAAGGTAGGGGAACATATGCCCCTATATGCCAAAGGACCAATCTTTTTTGTTTCTGGGTTTTTAGCAGGTTGGGGGATATAGATACACACTAAACTTAAGCTTTAAAGTGCTGGCTATTGTAATTGAAAAATGTTACCTCTTGATCAGAATTTACAAACCTTTTTAGATGAAATCTGTACATTTAAATGTGTATCTCAAGTTAAAAGTGTTATTTGTGTTTTTTTGTCTAAGAAGGAAATCCCCTAATTTTAGACAGATTCACGTTAACTTCTGCTTGTGTTTTTAAGATGGAATGTGAATGGAACTCTTCCTATTGGGACTTAGCAAGCCAAACTCTGCCACTAATACTATAGCATGTATACAGGGGCGTACCTACAGGGGTAGCAGGGGTTGCAGTCGCGACCATGTCCCATGATGAAGGGGGACCATGGACTGTTGCATATACAGTAGAAGAACTGGTCTCTATTTTCTTCCTGCGGCCACTTAATGTCTGCTTTTCCTTCTCTGCCTCCTACCAGCACTCATCAGCTACAGGGGGAGAATTGAGGAAAATCGCCCTTGCTGCTTCTCCTCTCCTATATGTATCCATAATTGAAACACAGTAAACATACTACTATGCTTCAGTTTGTGAATGAATGGCAAGCTCTGTACCAAGCTATTCCTGTCAATTCATTCTGTGCAGTTGAGGCTGCAGAGAAGGAGAGGGCTGTGTCCTCGGTCTGTTTTCTCTGTCTCAAAGGTGGAACATCAGAGGTCTGTTTAAACCCCTGATATTTCATCAAAGCACCCCAACGGGGCTCATATCATTTTTTTAAAATAATAATACATAAAGAATATAATAATAAATAATATTGTAAAAAAAAAAACAATAACAAAAATATAAACAACTGCTGACACCAATGAAGGAACTATCAGGGTAACATAGGTCACACTTGTGACCAGGCCATGGCATTCTGCCACTGGGCTTAGAGGGAAGTGTCATGGCTGGGGGTCAGGGGGGTCCTTCATGGTTTCTTACACCAGGGATCTGAAGGTTCTAGTTATGCCACTGCATGCATACATTCTAAAACGATTGTCAACAAAATCATTGTCACTTCCTTGTCTGAAGGAATAGAGCCACTGATTCTATCCAATCATAATTGAAACATAGTAAACTTAGTACTATGCTTCAGTTTGTGAATTCATGGGAAGCTCTGTACCAACCTATTCCCATCCATTCATTATGTGCAGCTGAGGCTGCAGAGGAGATTGATTGATGTGTCCTCAATCTCCTTTCTCTCTCAAAGGTGGAACATCAGAGGTCTGTTTAGACCCATGCTATTTCACCAAAGCCCCCCAACAGGGCTCCTAAAAAATGTATTTTAAATAATATTGTAAAAAAAAAAGTAATATATAACAAAAATAAAAAAACTGCTGACCCCAATGAAGGAACTACCATGGTAACAAAGGTTGCACTTGCGACCGGGCCCTGGCGTCCTGCCACTGGGCTTGGAGGAAAGGGTCCTGGCTGGAGGTCAAGGGGGCCCTTCATCGTTTTTTCCACCGGGGGCCCTGGTTCTAGTTATGCCACTGCATGCATACAATCTAAAATGATTGGGTCACATTTACCTTTCATAAAAATTAGCATCACTTACCCCCTCCCCCCCCCCCCATAAAAGAACATGGTTTTATGCTTAACCCATTCAGAAAAATTTCAAAAGTTTTAAAATACATTGATGACATGTCCACTTCAGTCATAATAAGACATAGTGCCTATGCTCTAAAAAATATAGCTTACCAAGATCTGTTTCTGCACTGTTCTTTTGTGTCAATTAAACAGCCTTGATCAATTTAGTGTACTCATCTGCAAACTTTAATGCAGCATACAAATAACTTTTCCACCAGATATTGTCATTACTATTTCTAGCAGTATAAACCGATTATTATTTGGTCTAATAGTTTTATTATAGGAGTAGTGTTCTTGCAAATGGGCTCATTACATTCCTAATTAAACAAAGTGAACACTTCTAAGAATACTTTGTCTAATTTGAAGTCCATTTACAAAACTTCAACTTGGAAAAAAATCATATTACATTTATTACTAATGGGCTAAATTATCACTCAAAGCACAAAGTTAAATGAATGATGTAATTGCATTTTTTTCAACTGTATGTATGAAGTTTAAAAGTGGATAAGCCAAATCTTCTTCTTTTTTTAACAATAGTTATAACAAACAGAATAGGCAGTAGTGATGATAGAATGGGGCAAAGTTTGGTTCACTAAACATTCAATGAACCTGACAGAAACGTTGACAAACGCTGAAGATAGCACCAAACCTCATTAAAGTCTATTTAATCACCACTGCATTTTTTTTTTTTTTTGCTCTATAAACAAAAAAAGGCTGACAATTTAAAAAAATATTTTTTTTTACTTTCTGCTATAAAACTTATTTCTTCATAAGTTTAGGCCAACATGTAATTTGCTACATGAAAATATGGAAATTTTTTTTTCTTATATTAGTAATGGCGCCAATCAGTGACTTATAGTGGAACTGCAATAGTGCGGCAAACATTCTGACACTAACTGACACATTAGACACTCTGTGGGAACCAGTGACACTTATACAGTGATCAGTGCTAAAAATATCTACTGTCACTGTACTAATGACATAGGCGGGGAAGGAGTTAAACATTTAGGGCAATCAAAGGCTTAAACATATGCCTAGCCAATGTTTGCATGGTACTTTTTTCAGGGAAAGAAAACCCATCACTTTCCCCCTGTCAGAACGGAGCTCTGCCTTTTTTACATAGGCAGAGCTCCGTTAAGCCTCTGTCCTTGATGAATAGCTGGTGTGGGCAGACATCTATTGGCCAGCACCCGCTGATTGGCTTCTGCGGTGACTAATCACCACAGAAGAGTGCGCCCCCCTACCTGTAAATGCAGTATATACAGTATATGTAATTCTGCACAGAACAGCCGCCCTGTAGCAGTTATGGCCCGTACACTCGGTCCGACTTTCCGACGGAAAATGTGCGATCAGATCTTGTTGTCGGAAAATCCGATTGTATGTGGGCTCCATCAGACTTTTTCAGATTTTTTTAAAGTTTGATAGCAGGATCTAAAATTTTCCGACAACAAAATCCGATCGTTTAAATTCCGATGGTGTGTAGACAATTCCGACAGACAAAGTGCTCTGCATGCTCAGAATAAATTTCGAGACAAAAGCTATTGGCTATTGCCCTCTTTATAGTCCCATCATATGTGTTCTACATCACCGCATTCTGAACGATCATATTTTCCGTCAACTTTGTGTAACTGTGTGTATGTAGGACAAGTTTGGGCCAAAATCCGTCTGAAAAAATGAGACGGATTTTGTAGTTGGAATGTCGGACTGTGTGTACGGGGCATAACTCTGCTTAAGTGGTTAATGCAATTTATATGACAACATTAAAAATACAAAAATCCTTTCAGTAAAATGCTTTAGGGGATGCATTAAACCTTTATTTGATGTTTTGGAGCAGTATGATATACTCCTTGAAAAGTGAAATTCTAAATAATGTTTAGAAATCTGTCATTTAGTGGAAACAGCACTACCAATGTTAAGTGATAGATCCCAGCTGACTTCTGTTTGTAAACAAACTAGAGCAAGGGTATCAATCTTGCAGCCCTCCAGCTGTTGTGGAACTACAGGTCCCACCATGACTCTGCCTGCGGGAGTAATGCTTATAACTGTCAGCGTTGCAATGCGTCATGGGTCTTGTAGTTCTGCAACAGCTGGAGGGCCGCCAGTTTGACACCTAGGTACTAGAGAATCTGTCATTTAGGTTCAGTTCACATATGTCCAGCCACGGTCTCAGCATAGTTTTTAAAAGGAGTCTAGTGTGGTTTTGTTCGCTGGTTTAGGTGCGATTCAGGTACAAATGTTTATTTGAAATTGCAGCTGAACCAGACTAAAAAACACACATGACTCTTTTTTAAAACTGAGTGGACTGCGGCCATTCCAGACATATGTGAACTGGCTCCATTGAAAGCCATTTGGTTCACATGTTATGTGAAGTGGATGCAGTTCAAAACGCATCCAGTTCACATATATGTGAACTGAGTTTTAGTGGTAGAATAGCAGCAGAAGAGCATTGTCAAGTGCAGCAGGCTCTTGTGTCCCCGAGTAAATATAGTTTGGTGGTGGATCACAACTGAAATGGATCTACTTCACATTACATTATTAACATTGAAGTGAGTGTTTTTATGTATTTATTTTAACTTTTTTTTACAGTAACAAGGGGTTCTATGCACCCTGTACTCATTCATCTAGGAAAATCTGAGATATCTGGGACCAACTTATTCTAAAGGGGTTATCAGATCCTGAAAAGCTTTCCCCTGCATTCTACTTGGGTGACAGAATATGTGGATGAGACACTTGTCACCTCAACAATGGGGAAAGCATGTCCTGCCAGAGGGGAGCTTTGCTGCTCTTCCTTGCAAGGTACCTTAATGTTGCAGCAAGTGGCCTGGCATGGTGTTTGTAGGGGGAGCTGCATGCTCACTGTCCCCTTTCCCTGGACACCCAGGGCTGGATACAGATCTTTTATGAACCTTTAGAGGGACCCCACACTTTTTTAATGGCACTAGCCCTTAAAGAAAAATCCCCCAAAAACATGCTGCACCCCTTAAAATTCATAAAAGACTCTTATTCAGGCATCCAGCTTGGGTAGCCAGGAAACGGGGGTAGTGGTCATGGATCTCCCAGTTAAAGGAAAGGCACATCCAGCCAGGGCCGCTGATAAGGGGATACCACCAGTCCTACTGTACCGGGCAACAGAGAGGCCTGGCAGCTTTATGCTTTATGCAAAGGGGGAAGCAGAATGGCGATGGTAACATGAGAGCTGGGAGGTGCGTCTCTGCCACTACATAGCTGACAGGAGTAGTGACAGTGGTAATACTACTCCTGTCAGCTTAGCGCTGTATGAGAGAAGGCAAATCAGGAGAGCAGGAGAGACCTGGGAGGAGGTGTGGAAGGAGGTGCGGGAGGTGTTCTCTCTCCTCTCCAGCTTTACTCTGAAACTGTAGCACTTTTGCATCGCCACTGTCACATCAGAACTTTACACTTTGCTTACCCACCCCCAACTTCTCCTTCAGCAATGGCAGCTCTCCCACTAACTGCCTGTAAAAAGGGTTAGAAATCAGCTTCCCCCTAGGCTCCTCCTCGGCTCTAAAATGTCAAAATGAGGAAGAGCCTAGAAAGAAGGACAAGACACTGCTGTTTGCTACTCTCAGATCTATGTGCTATGTGTCAGAGGCAGGGGAGACTGCACTGGGGACACTCAGGACACAATGGAAATACATCACACCCGCAGCATATGTTGTTCCCTCTCTGATGCCTTTGCAGGATATGGGGAAGCGGTTGGGGGAGCAATACAAATGCATGACAGAGATGTGTGTTGGGGGGGGCCCAGTCAGGTAACCTGTACTGGGCCCCATGATTTCTAACCGTGACCCTGCATCCAGCCCATGGGCTGCACTGTGAGGACCACAGATACAAATAATGCACATAAAGATATCTTCTCCTTGTTCAAAAAAATTGAGCTTGAAGTTTGTAGAGATGGACTTGTCTTCAAGTGAGTTATTAAAAAAGTATTATAAGGAGCACTATTTGTATCTAAACTTCCTGCTTTTAAAAAATCCAATCACAATATCAGTGTGGAAAAAACCCTTTCTCTGTAAAAAGCACTTTTTGGAGGGTCTGTGTGGCTCCACAGAGTTGTCAAGATGCTAAAAGTTATCCTTCTTTCTCTATACTTCACTTCTGGCATTTCTAATGCTTTGTACACACGATTGGAAATTTGGCCAGCAAAAGACCGATGAGAGCATTTCATCAGAAAATGTGACTGTGTGTGGGCTCCATCGGACTTTTGCTGGCGGAATTTCGGCCAGCAAAAGATCAAGAGCATGTTCTCATTTTTTCCAACGTAAAAAGTTTTGATTGGAAATTCCGATCGTCTGTAGCAATTCCAACACGCAAAATTCCTATGCATGCTCGGAAACAATTTGACACATGCTCGGAAGCATTAAACTTAATTTTATCGGCTTGTCGTCGTGTTGTATGTCACCACATTCTTGATGGTCAGAATTTGGTGTGACCGTGTGTAGGCAACACAAGCTTGAGCAGAATTCTGTTGGAACTCTGTCGAAAAAACCGTCGGAGTTTATTCTAATGGCAAAAATGGTCGTGTGTATGTGGCATAAGTCACGCTAAAACAGATGAAACCCGATGTCTTTCGTTTACCTATAAATATCATTGGGTTTGTGCTTCTCTCACTCAGATGCTGGTAGTGCATTTTAGCAAGTACTGTATATGATTTGCAGCCCTAGTAGGAGGAATCTCCTACTAGACATGCCAAAGTTGTTGGAGTTTAGATAGCTCTCTTCCAGATAAAAATCATTATGCATATATTGAAAATCCATTTTTTCCTATTTAGGGTGCGCTTGGTAAACTCATTAGCCTTTGGCAGACCTTGGCTGTTCTTAGCAAGTGCAAAACATTGTTAATACAGTATGTGTGCGTGATCATGCAAATTTATTTTACACTATTCTTTTTTAAGATTCACCACTGAACTTCCTTTCCGGGGAGTAGATTAATTAAAAAGTTGATGAAGTATTACCCTATGCTAGAAAATAACCTAAAACGATCAAAGTACATTATCTATAGATGCAGGTTTTGAAGTGTTTATACTAGAGTATGTGTCAGGCTCCTTCAAATTAAAATTAGACAGACACTCTCTATCAGGTCAGAATATTTACACATATTGCAGAACAATTTTATGGGATCAATTGCAAAAACCCAACTAAAACTGATTACCTGCTGGATCTGTTATCCTCAAAAAAGGCAGTCAATTGAAAATGTTCATATCACGGAAAATCTGGGCAACCCTAATCATAATATGATTTATTGGCATTTTATCTATAAAAAAATAATACTGCTGGGAAAAGAAAAACACTTACTTTTAAGACAGGCAATTTCCTGTGCTTAGGGACAAGGTGTCCTTGTAGGTTATGGACTTAACACCATGCATTGCAGTATCTACCGTGTACAGCTAGCAGCTAATTTCTTAAACTTAAACAAGCATGGGTTTGACAGAAAGTGACAATGTTGTCCCTATATATAGATATGGCCTTACCTTTAATATGCAGTTTTATTTTCCACACAAGTTCTCCAACAATTTGGAGAACAATTTCAGAGAGTGTGGGGTCCCAGAGACTGTGACCTATCTGCTACTGGCAGTACAGAAGCTCTCTCCTCCCTGACTCCCCCTCCCTGCTTTCTCCTGCGACAGGATCCACAGGGCTATACGCCCCCAAACCTCCAACTGAAAAACCCCAAAGAAATATCGTGCTCTGCCTTAAAGACATCCTAATTAAAGAGGACAGTCTCAGGGATTCACGAAACACCCTCAATATTCGTCTAGAGGGAATCCCCATCCAAATATAACCAGACATCTCCCCTACCTCCCTGGAAAAACTCAGAAAAATGAGGGAAGTTACATCTGTTCTCCAGTTGGGTAATATCCGCTAGCGTTGGAGGTTCCCGTTCAAACTACAGGTCCATCACAATGGCACCACTTACTCCGTTACCACAGTCCTAGAAGGCAAGGAACTTTTGGAGAAAGCTGGGCCTCCTCAATGCAGCAGTACTCCCCAGGATACCATCTATTCCTCGTTTGTCAGCCATATGGGCCACCACACCTCCTAGACTGAATCGTCGGACTCTATCTTAAGAATAACTTCTCTCTTCCCCTCAAGGTTAAAATTTTTCCTTTTTAGTTCAAGGGTGTGGCCAGCAGAACACTCCTGACATGCTTCATGACAACGGGTGTCTCCTCTCTCCGTGCTGGATTCCGGTTGCGTCCTCTTGGCTGCCCCCCTACTCTAATCTGGTTTGTACCTGTTAGTCACAAGTCTGCTCAGGAGTTCCCAGTTCCTTGGACCTCCTGCAGGTACTTGGCCATCACTGTTCACTGTTCTCTTTATTTTGACTGTTTCACAGCTTTAGAGTAATGGATCCCAGGGTCCAAAAAGACTTTGTTCTTTTGGTCAGAGGGATGACTTCTCCCCTGACCCCTCAGGACTGTTCACCAGCATTTTTTGGCTTAGTTGTCTTGTTCACTGACTTTCCATTATATTCCTTTTTTTCCTTATTTTTTATGATTTTTGATTTTCACCACAAATGTATTGCATTTCTAACTGATATACCAGATAAATCCACTAGATTGAGCTGTTCTCCTTTCTATTTCTCATACACACATTATGCTTGCTCTCAGGGGTATGATAGGTTGTTCTGGGGGCAGCCCTCTCGACTTGGACTCTCTCTCGACATTCAGCAACCCAAAAATAATTTGCCATGGGTCTTAGAGTCAATTCCCATAACATTAATGGATTTAACTCTCCCCACAAATGGGGAAAAGCATTCAGATAATACAAATCTCTAGGCGCAGACATGCCCCTGCTGCAGGAGACGCATTTCTCCATCCACGGCCATCCATCTTTCCTAGACAAATCCTATAAACAATCTTACTTCACTACCTATGAGTACAAGTCTAGAGGAGTGGCTATCCTGGTTAAAAACTGTCATGTTTACTGTTCACCAAACTTATAAGGACCCAGACAGTTGTTTTGTGATAGTTAAGGGCTCAATTCAAGACAAAGCGATAACTCTGGCCTCAGTGTAAGCCCCTAATGTGTCCCAGGCTTCATTTTTAAATACTTTTTCCATGTGCTTAATATATTCCACTCCCCCATCTCCTGATAGGTGGCAATTTCATCCCAGTGGCCCATTCTAAAATGGACAGAAACCACACAGGATCCTCCTCCAATGCTTTCCCTCAGTCCCTTCATTACTCCCTCAAGTCTTACCAGCTAATAGATACTTAGAGGGCGCACAATGTGGGCTCTCGAAGATACACCTCCTGCTCCCACCCGCATGACAGTTTTTCCCACCTGGACTACATTTTCTGCTCTTCTATCTTAACTGCAAATTCCACCGCAGCAAATATTCATGCATGTCCATGGTCGAACCATATGGTAGGTATCCTGTGACCTCACATTTATAGGCCCCCCCAATGCAACCAGGACATGACGCCTTAATGACTCACAGACCCTGCCATATTAAACCAACTATCTGAGTGCCTTACTGAATATTTTAGACAGAGGTCGCCATGGCCGACCAAAGAAGTTGAGTGTACATGCTCAGCATTCAGAAGTTCTCTTTGGGAAATAGACATATGAGTGCTACCAGCATTGCTGCAGAGGTTGAAGGGGTAGGGGGTCAGCCTGTCAGTGCTCAGACCATACGCTGCATCAAATGGTCTGGTCTGCATGGTTATCGTCCCAGAAGGAAGCCTCTTTTAAAGAAAAAAAAGAGAAAAAAGCCTGCAAACAGTTTGGTGAAGACAAGTAGACTAAGTACATGGATTACTGGAACCATGTTCTGTGGTCTGATGAGACCAAGATAAACTTATTTGGTTCAGATGGTGTCAAACGTATGTGGCGCCAATCAGATGAGGAGTACAAAGACAAGTGTGTCTGCCTACAGTCAAGCATTGTGGTGGGAGTGTCATGGTCTGGGGCTGCATGAGTGCTGCCGGCACTGGGGAGCTACAGTTCATTGAGGGAACCAAGAATGCCAACATGTACTGTGACATACTGAAGCAGAGCATGATCCTCTCCATTGGGAGACTGGGCCGCAAGCAGTATTGCAACATAATGACCCTGAACACACCTCCAAGATGAGCACTGCCTTGCTAAAGAATCTGAGGGTAAAGGTGATGGACTGGCCAAGCATGTCTCCATACCTAACCCCCCTTCCTGATCTGTGGGGCATCCTCAAATGGAAGGCGGAGGAGCGTAAGATCTCTAGCATTCACCATTTCTGTGATATCGTTGTTGAGGAGGACTCCAGTGGCAACCTGTGAAGCTCTGGTGAACTCCATGCCCAAGAGGGTTAAGGCAGAGATGGAAAATAAGTGGGGCACACAAAATATTGACACTTTGGGTCCAAGTTGGACATTTTCACTCAGGGGTGTACTCACTTTTGTTGCCAGCAGTTTAGACATTAATGGCTGTGTGTGGAGTTATTTTGAGGGGACAGCAAATTTACACTGTTATACAAGCTGTACATTCACTACTTTACATTGTAGCAAAGTGTCATTTCTTCAGTGTTGTTACATGAAAAATTTAATAAAATATTTACAAAAATGTGAGGGGTATACTCACTTTTGTGAGATACTGTAATCACACTGACATCTCTCTGGGCAGCCCATAAAGCTGTGATGAGGGGCCATTTCATAGAAATCGCAAACACTAGAAAACGCCAAAAAACTCCATGAAATTTGCACACGCACCTTGAAAGACTATACCACAGACACGGCAAAACCCCATCTCAAGATTTACTACTTCAAATTAATGAAAAAAGGAGGGCCCTAGACACCCTACTCTCGGAACACACTGAAAAATCTCTTTGTTTGGCAAAAGCTAGCTTCCTCCTCCATAGGAATTCGGCCTCAACCATGTTTGCAAGGAAATTGAAACAAACCGCCCAGCCAACACACTCCTATAAACTTCGCAATAGGAAAGGTAAACTCTCAGCCCACCCTAATGATGTCTTTAATATTTTCTCCTCTTACTACTAAAAACTACTGGCAGACCCCAAGCTCCCTCCCTTCCCCCCTTCCCAGACCTGGCTGGATGCCCTTTCACTCCCCCAGCTCAAAGAGTTACAACTACAGACACTTAACGCCCCCTGTACGGAGGAGGAAATTACCACCATCGTCTCCTCTTTGGAACCCTCCAAAACCCCAGGCCCTGACGAGTTCTCTGCCTCATATTACAAAAAAATTGCCGGAAACTCTGATCCCCAAAATGACTAAACATTATAACCACATTTTAAAAGGCAAACACTTCCCTGAGGAAATGCTTCTGGCAAATATCTCCCTAATCCCAAAACCAGGAAAGTACCACACCCTTCCCCCAAACTTCCATCCCATCTCCATTATTAACAATGACCTAAAGATTTTTGGACGTCTGTTAGCGGCTTTGGTTATTACAACACTTATCTCCCCTGATCAAACAGGCTTCATACCATCTAGACACATCATCAACAATATACGCTTAGCAGCTAATATTATCCAAGACGCTGACAAGACACTGACATTCACTCCAATAAGGTATTACTCCTGAGCCTAGACATTAATATGGCCTTCAGCAGCATCCTCTGCCCTTACCTGAACACCATTCTGTCTAAGTTTGGGTTTACTGGTTAATTTATCAATGGCTTTAAAGCCCTTTACCATCATCCCTGATCTCGCATTCAACTCCCAGGGTGCAACTCTGAGTACTTTGCATTAGGTCACGGAACCAAACAGGGGTTCCCCCTTTCCCCCCTTTTGTTTGCCCTGGCAATAGAACCTCTAGCCAGCTCAAACTCCACTGAACCTAATATTAAAGGTTCTATTAAAAGCAACTAAGAATTTAAAATAAGCTTATATGCAGATGACGTCGTCCTATTCTTAGCTGACCCCCTAATCTCCATTCCCAACCTTTTAACTTCCCTAAAATCCCTTTACCACCTCACTGGCCTAGGAATAAACCCATCAAAATGTACAGCCTTACCCATCAACATCACTCACCCTTTACTATCTACCCTTAAAGATAAATTTAAATTCTCTGGTGCTCTGGTATGCTACAATACTTAGGGATCAGACTTGACCCCTCACTTAAATTGATGTTCACTCATAATTACCCTCAAGCGTTTTTCAATAACTAACACCTCCTCAACCAATGGTCCTACCGAATTTCCTTCTTAGGCCCAATCCAAGCAGTAAAGATGTCAATCCTCCCCAAACTATTATTCTTCTTTAGAGCATTACCTCTTTATGTCTCCCGTTCCATGATAATGACTAATCAGACAGAGCTGCTCAAATTTATATGGCAAAACAAAAAGCATCGAATGAGCTGTTTGCTGATGTATAAAGCTCAATCTAGAGGTGGCTTGGGATGCTTATGGAAATATTTCCTGGCAGCCCGCCTCATCCAAATGGCACACCTCCCCTGCATCAATACCGTGGCTACAATTCGAGAAGATTTCAGTTGCCTCTTACTACCTCCCAGGTCTCCTCTGATCACGCTTGGTTTCCCCAGGAGATATTGCTCCAATTAATGGTGTTGTGGGTCAGTCCCTTTGTCTCTGGTCTCTGTACAAAAAGAAGTTTACAATGCTCTTTAATCCACCAAGCCTGGCCTCTTTCCTAAGAGAACCCCAGTTCCCTCCGGCCTTCGACATGAATCCCTGTTGCAAGGCACATCCTTCTGCTCATTTGAACACCTACAGCAGAATTTTGCCCTCCATAGATCCAAATTCTATAAATATTTGCAAGTATGACACTTTTTTTCTAACTCCCTAGCACAAGGGGTGGAACTAGCTAAATCACCATTTGAGAACCTTTGTGGGGAGGCCTCCAGAGATAGGGGAATTTTTTTTCAACCTTATACCAGTACCTTAATGACCACAATACTACAACCAAATCTAAAGCGATGTTAGGCTGGGAGACAGAGACCGCCCAGACCTTTTCAGTGGAGGACTGGCAGGATGTGGTCTCTAACATGCATAAATGCACGTGCTCAGTCTCCATCAAAGATACGGTTGTTAAATGACATACCCGCTGGTACTATACTCCTGACAGGTTGCACAGAATTTACCCACTGGTCTCTGCCACATGCTTTAGAGGATGTCCGCACAGGGGTACTCTCTTGCACATATTCTGGAGCTGCACTGTCATCGCTGATACTCCAGTTAACTGGAGTACCGGTGACCCTGACGTTTCAAATGTGCACTCTTTTTGCTGAGCTCCCAGGGGTCTCTCAGAAGCTAGCACATACGCTCTTCAGTGCTATCCAATGGGACAGCATGGCCAGATTACTACTTCTGGTCTTAGTGTACCATCACATTTTTTAGTAGATAATGCATTAATATACACAAGTCAGTGTTTTCACTGTTGTTTGTCTGCAAGGTGGCGACTTTATGACACACATCATAATCTATGCTGTTCACATAATTTATATATTTTAGCAGTAGCAGGTGCTCAGAGCAAGTGCTGGTGAATTCAAATGATACTTTTAGGCTAAAATACTCATTTGAAAATTTGCACGGTTGAATGTGGCAGTTTTTTCTATAACCGGAAACCAATAATTTACTATTTAAAAGTAAGAAATGCTTAAAACTGATCAAAGCTGTTATAATCATTGTGCTTAATGAGACCTGGTTTTACCACTGAAAAATATGAAACAAAATGCATGGATGAATCCTATTTAATAGGTTTTTAAAATGATCAGATAGGCATTTGATGTTGAATAAGTACCCATAGGAGTTAAACTGAAAGGATGAATCTGAAAGGACTTAAAGTATACCTGAGACCTGGTTTTACCACTGGAAAATGAAAAATAAAATGAATGTAGAAATCCCATTGAATATAATTTTTTTTTGTAAACAATCTGATTTTGATGTTGAATAAGTACCCTTAGTAGTTAAAGTGAAAGTTTAGAATTTAAGTATACCTAACTCCAAAATTTGAATTTAGAATAAATTAGGAAATTGCTAGTGTCCCAAATAAGAGATTGGCTTTCACTTGCTATCTTGTAAACACAAAAAGAAGTGTGGCAACATTTCAAAGTGAGGTGAATCCCATTTTAAACAGTTGTCACACAGGAACAAATGTACATATTTTAAAATTTCTACTGTTTTAAAATTTTATTGGCAACTCAAAATGTTGGATTTTAGATAACCTCTGGTCCTGGTAACAGCAGTCAACCAGGCTAATGTAGAGGAGCAAATCTCTCTAAAAGGGACAAAGCATTAAAAACATGACAGAGATTCTAAACATTCCCTATTGTATTTAAAACAAAAAGCAAAGTTTACCACTAGATATACTTTAATAAATACGCTTGTTAGTAAAATGGCCTTCCACAAATGTATATGTTTGTTATAAAAGGTCAAGCAAGATTTTTTTATTATATATGCAAAATTAAAGAGAGGTTTAAGAGAGGTTTACCTTTTTCTGAATCAACTAGAGTTTCTAAGGTTGCAAGGATTTTTTCCTTTTTAGTTCTTTTAGGTTGACACATGACAGACACATGGCCTATAGACAGTAACTCTAATGATTTTGCTAAATCCCTTTTTTAATAGGCTTACTGGTCCTTTAATCAATCAAAATAATTTCTTTCCATTACCTACACTTCCTTTTAGAGAAAATTGCCTTTCTATGCTGATTGTAAGGAGATGTGAACATCCATCACCGTGGGTGTCTACTTGTCATTACACAGACCTAGCTTTGAAAAGTTCATTAAGCAAATTAGGGGATGTTGCTACCAATATGTTGTTACAGTCAATTAGTTATCATGCCAATAGTGGATTTCAGTTAGCACTTAAAATACAAAATTGTCAATATAAACCATTATCCATATTATAAAAGACTACCCAGGGTATTGAAAATAATCAATTCAGACCACTGGCTATAGTTTCTATGTGCATCATTCTTGCGAGCATGTTAAAAGTTCATTCTATAAACTCCTGTGTCGACCTCAGTTTTTGTTGCAGTTCTATCTTCATGATGATTTAGTAAAAGCAGATGCATTTTCTCCTTTTAATGTTTGGTGCCAATTTTTATAAGTGCAAAAAAGAACAGCTATTGTATATTATACAAGCAAGAGAAAAAGAATTCTACAAAGTGGTCATGAACGAAGGACAAAGGAGTAGAAATCCAAAGCCCTGAATGGTGGCATAGATACCACGTCTAAGTGCATTGTCACAAATATTTGACTGGATCCCCATGATAAAGACCCTTCCAACTCTTCTGCATTTCCCCTGTATTGAAGGCCTTGTTTACAGGGCACCTCCACCACATCACAGGCCAGCTAGGGTATTCTGAGTGCATGGAACAAATGTTATGTGAGATGTATTTGGGGAATCTACAGAGGGCGGTTGTAATCTGATCTCACATGAATAGACACAGGGGATTTTAGGGGAGCTGTACTGTTCAAGTTCTGTGGCTTCTTTGTGCATCTCTGCAGTGAAGGATGCTGCACATCCAGAGCAGTAAATGAGTGCTTTGGTACAGCTTTAGATGCAAGAGTCATTTTACAGCTAAAAATGTTGCTACTCTGGTTTCTACATCCTTTAAAAAAGACCTAACTCAGCAGCATCCACCTAAACTAAAATAGAAGTTCAGTGTAAAATTACTGTTCGGAGTTTGGCCATTTATGGCCGTGGTTTGGAGCATGTCAATTTAACAAATTCCAATTTTTGTGGAAATATGCAAAGATATTTCAGCATTTTTAAGTATAACAAAGCAGGGTATGACAAATAGATAAGGATTTTTTTTTTTACAATACTACCATCCACTGATTAAATCCACTATTTTCCCTTGCCACTGGAATCTCTGCTTTCTATTTTTGGAAAAACATGAGGTCTCGGTTTATAACTCCACTTTAGGAGCATCTGTTAAATACTTCCCTAGACGAATCTATACCACAATAATTCATTAAAAAAAAATCTCCCGGGAGGACGACCTCTGATGGAGGCGTATGTGAGTTCTAGCCAGACTCCCAAACTATCATCTGACAGTGTAGCTGAGTTAGAGGCCCCGATAACTCCTGAGGAGTTGGAGTCGGTGCTTAACACGGCTAAACCTGGGAGGGCGCCTGGACCGGATGGTTTCACCCTCCCGTATTATAAGACGTTATTTTCCATCCTTAGCCCTCGTATGGTGACCTTTTTTTTTTTTTTAATGACATAGGGAACACGGCCACCTTTGTTCCTGATACTACTCGGGCTCATATTACGGTCATCCCTAAAGAAGGCAAAGACCCCTTGGCCTGTAGTAGCTACAGACCCATCTCATTGTTAAATACGGATCTTAAATTATTTACCAAGATAATAGCAACACGATTGGCCAGACATGTGCAGTCCCTAGTCCATCAGGATCAGGTGGGCTTTATTCCTACGAGGGAAGCCAGAGACAGTACAATCAAGGTATTGAACCTGATCCACGTTGCGAACCAGGGTCCTATTCCTTCTATTTTCCTTAATACAGACGCCGAAAAAGCCTTCGACAGGGTTAACTGGGAGTATATGTCCACTGTCCTCCACCACATAGGCTTAGGTGAGAAAATGCTTAGGTGGATAGCCCAATTATATGCTACTCCGACGGCACAAATTAAGGTGAACGGGATATTATCGGAACCCCTGCTGATTAAAAATGGAACCAGGCAGGGCTGCCCGCTGTCGCCGCTTCTTTTTGCCCTTTCCTTGGAGCCTTTTTTATGTAGAATTAGGAATAACCCCGATATCCAAGGCATAGTGGTGGGTGATGCTCACTTCAAGGTCTCTGCATATGCGGATGACTTGCTTTTCTCTCTCTCCAATCCAGCGATATCCCTCCCGAATCTCCTCCGGGAATTCGAGGAATACGGACAAGTCTCCAATCTAAAGATTAACTACACTAAATCAGAAGCCATGGGAGTGGCACTGTCGCAAGCGACCATACAGGGGCTTCGGTCCAGCTTTAATTTTAAATGGTCGCCCACGGCACTGTCGTATTTGGGGACTTTTGTCCCGGCAAATCTAAACCACGTCTTTAAACTTAATTTCCCTCCCTTACTGATCAGAACCAGGACTCTTCTGGAATCCTGGAACAAAGGCCTTCATTCATGGTTTGGCAGGTGCAACCTGCTTAAGATGTGCATCCTGCCCAAATTTTTATATTTGCTGCAGGCACTCCCTATTTCGGTACCCACATCATATTTCCGACAGGTTCACGGTTTATTTACTGGTTTTATCTGGGCATATAAGAAGCAGAGATTGGCCCGGAACTTACTCTCCATGCCCAAACCCTTCGGCGGCCTTGCCGTTCCTGATATAAAGAAATATTATCAGGCGGTACACCTCGGTAGAATTGTAGACTGGTGCAGGCACCGGGATCTGAAGCTTTGGATCCGGTTGGAGCAGGCCCTGGTCCGGGTGCCATTAACAGGGGCCATCTGGTGTTATAGACACCTCCCAGCCTACATGAAGAGGCATCCCTTGATAGGGACGACTCTACGGGTGGGGTCACAGACTTGCTCAAAGGGGTTGCTTTCCACGCCTAACTCCCCGCTATTTCCTATCATGGGGAACCCACAATTCTCCCCCGGGATGGACCCCCATCTTCTACAGGTTATGACCAGTAGTGGGCGCACACAAGCACGATGTTTCCGGATAGATGGGGATTGGCCGTCCATAGAGGTGCTCTGTAATACATCGGGACCTTATAAATTAGCTTTCTGGACTGCTGTCCAACTTAGACATTTTCTTCGAACTCTTTCATTCCCCCTCCGATTTGATGGACCGTTGACCGCCTTGGAGGAATGTTGCTCTGGTAACGGGGTGCTTCCAAGAACGTTGTCCACAATGTATAATCTCCTTATCACACCCGGGGATAATGCCCATCTGACCTTTATGACAAAATGGGAGAGGGACTTGAACTGTACGTTTACTCCGACCCAGATTCACAACATTGTAGCATTGGCCCTGAAATCTACCATCTGTACTACTACACAGGAAACGAACTATAAAATTTTGACGAGATGGTACTTAACTCCACAGGTTTTACACTCTTTCTATCCGACCACCTCTGCGCTTTGTTGGAGATGCGGACTGGAACAGGGCACTTTGTTGCATGTATTTTGGGCATGCTCGAAGTTGTCTTATTTTTGGTCCACTGTGAGGACCGTTACTCAAAAATTTACGGAGTATAATGTCCCTAATGACCCGGCCTTTTTCCTCCTGCACATGAATGCCATGTCCATTAAAAAGTACAAAAAATCCATTTTATGTCCATTGGTGAATGCCGCAAGAGCATGTATACCGCTCCATTGGAAAAGCGAGGCCCCTCCATCGGTGGCGTCCTGGGTTCGTAAGGTGGAGGAAATTAGTAGACTGGAGGACCTGGTACTTACGGGGAGGCAACAGCAGGAAAGATTTAGGAAAACATGGGCACCCTGGCACCAATTTATTCTCTCGCCCGAAGGGGTACTTTTGAGAACTTTGTAATATGTTTGGCGATAGATACTGCATGGGGGGGTAGGGCAGTCCTGAATCAACCAGAAATCCCCCCCCCTCCCCTCCCCCCCCCTCCACCTCTCCCCTCCCTCTTTTTCCCTCCCCCTCTTCCTCCCCATCTCTCTCCTTTCCCCCCCCTCACCCCACCCCCCTCTCCTCCCTCTCTTAGTCTTCCATGTCAGGACCCCTTCCCCTATTTTTAATGATCTCTGCCTTGGTATTGGGTCTCTACCGGGGTATCGAGGTTCTGATGAGAGCTGGAGATGGGGGAACTGAAGGGATTAAGGCTCCCAATTACGTTTCGGTATTTCAGATGCTATGGAGGAGCCATGCACAATGGGGGTTTTTTTTTTTTTTTTTTTTTTTTTTTTTTTTTTTTTTCTTTTTTTTTTTTTTTTTTTTTTTTTTTTTATGACCCTGTCCCTTCTGTGAACTCGGTAATAGGTTTGATGTTGGTTCCCTTTTTTTCCCTCCCTCCCCTTTTCTTTTGTATCCCACTTCTATGTTGTATTATATGTTTATGCCCATGTTGGGCATTGTTTGAAAAATAATAAAAATTTATATTTGAAAAAAAAAAATGTTGCTACTCTGGTTTCTACATCCTTTAAAAAAGACCTAACTCAGCAGCATCCACCTAAACTAAAATAGAAGTTCAGTGTAAAATTACTGTTCGGAGTTTGGCCATTTATGGCCGTGGTTTGGAGCATGTCAATTTAACAAATTCCAATTTTTGTGGAAATATGCAAAGATATTTCAGCATTTTTAAGTATAACAAAGCAGGGTATGACAAATAGATAAGGATTTTTTTTTTTACAATACTACCATCCACTGATTAAATCCACTATTTTCCCTTGCCACTGGAATCTCTGCTTTCTATTTTTGGAAAAACATGAGGTCTCGGTTTATAACTCCACTTTAGGAGCATCTGTTAAATACTTCCCTAGACGAATCTATACCACAATAATTCATTAAAAAAAAATCATTAATGCAGATAACTCATTTTATGAATACGTAACTCAACGATCCTTCAACACTAGACTGCACATAGTTTAACCATTTGAGCTCCAGAAGGTTTTACCTCCTTCATGACCAGGCCATTTTTTTGCCATCTGCCAATTTAACTAGTAATTGTGTGGACATGCAACGCTGTACCCAAATTAAATTTATATAATTTTTTTTCCAGACAAACAGTTTTCTTTTGGTGGTATTTGATCACCATAGGGTTTTTATTTTTTTGCAATATCTATGTCTGAACATTTTTTTTTTCTACTATTTTCTACTTTCTGCTGTAAAACATATCCAATAAAAAATAAAGCAGAATCACATTTCTTCAGAAATGTAGGCCAAAATGTATTCTGATACATGTCTACAGCCGCTTCATTCATTCATTCTTCATTCAGTCTCAACATTTCCTCAACTTACTCAATGCCTAGTCTTAACAATCAAAAAGATACAATAAGTACAAACACAGTAAAAAAAAAATACAGATTTATTAATAAATTCCATCCACCCCTACCCTATGGAGCAAGGGGAAGAGAAAAAATGTAAATATAAAAAATTATAATTTGTGGGTGCATTGTATATACTTGGGTTATGGGGAAACATAAAGCTTGGAACCCAGGCCAAGGACAACGGCCATTGTAAAATGCAGCAAGCTTAGCAAGACCGGGGAATGCATATAATATACTATAAACAAAACATGTCCATAATCGAATCATCAACTAGAAATATATATATAAGACTTTACAGTGGCTACATGGACAAGGTATTGTCTATATAGACTTAATTCATTCCACTGATTGTTTAAACAGTAAACCTGGAAATCAGTTTTAAAGCAGTAGTACACCACTGGACTTTTTTTTTTTCTTTTTTTTGTACCCTTAGTACCCTTAGTGTCATAATGAGCTAGTATGCATTGCATAATAGTATGCATTGTAGGATAGGTAATTTTGTGAAACATGAAGCTGAGATTATGTACAGAAAGACCCATTAAAAAAGGAGATAGGTTTCTCAAAAGCCACTACTCAGGAAGTTACCAGCACAAGCCATGTGTGGGGAGCTGGCACCATCATATTATGAGCATGTAACTACTCTCATTATATCAATGAATGGATCATATTTTAAACCTAAACATTATATAGACTGTAGAATCATAGGTGTGATTGATCTTCTATCTGGTAAATGTTGATCATTACATTGGTAAGACAAAATGACAGTCACCATGTCATGTTGCAGTATGTCATCATATGCATCGTCATGCTCCATCGTAATAAGGTGGGCTTACAGTGCCCATATGGGGGAATGCAGCGGTACACATCAGGGGTTTAAAAAGATCGGGTGCCCCCACTGCAGCCTTTGCATTTTCTGCTGGAGTGGTGTGGTCACAGATACATATCCACTTACTTTAGCATTCATATCTGCATGCAGGTGTAATAAAAAAGATTTTCATTTTCACATTTTCTAAAAACGGTGTCAAAAAATTAGGTCTTCAAAAGATTAACCATGCCTCTTAGAATACAAAAGATACCTTTTGGATGTTTTCTTGTGGTAATTTTTCCGTGTGTTTGCACTGTCCTGTCACTCCATGGCTTCCAAAAATGTGATAAGTAGTCAGGAAATTGGATGCTTTATTCATGCCCCTGAATGTCTTAAGGTGCTCTTTGGATTTTGAGCCTTTATATGTGGCTAGTCTGTGAAAAAGTCTCACACGTATGATATTGTTATACTCAGGAGGAGTAGCAGAATATGTTTTAGGGTGTAATTTTAGGAATGCTTTTGCTGTGTGTTAGAAATTACTATGTTACTAATATACAACTTTGTGAAAAAAAAAGATTTAATTTCTTGATTTCCCAAAAAATACCCATCTGTCTACTTGTCTAATTTAATTCACTTCAGTTCATGTGTGTAAAGGGTATGTTATAGAAAGTGGGGCCCTTATGCGAATGTGCGCGGGAGCCGCCGGTAATGGCACAGGTGCTGAAGTAATTGCACATGCGAGCCAATTCTTCCGTGCGCATGTGCCAATGACGTTGGCACATGCTGATACGGGGAATATCTCCTAAACGGTGCAAGTTTAGGAGATATTCACAGTACCTACAGGTAAGCCTTATTATAGGCTTACCTATAGGTAAAGTGGCGTGTAAAGGTCATTTGTTGCCTTTTTTCCCCTGCCAATTCCTGGTATCTTGCACTGATTCAAATTATAGTTATTTTATTTCCTCAGAGAAGTGGGACTTATCAACCTATCTTGCCCTCCAAAACCAAAGCATTTAAAGTCCACTGGCCTCTAATATTTTACTAATCCTGGTAACTTCAAGCATGTTTACACTTTTGCAGTCAAATTTGAGAAAGCTCCACTATATGTTTGTTATGTGTTCCCATGCTCACAGCATGTTTAAAAACTTGCCAGTAGGATGTGCCTTGACTGACTGCAAGATTTTATAAGCAATGTAAAGCCTAGTACACAATACTATTTTTTTTGTCAATTTACCCAACAGTGCTGAGAGCACTGAATGGGAGCTGATTGGCAGACCTTTTTCAGTCATGCCCCTTCAACAGAATCTGGCTGAATTACCCACTTCTGTCAAACCAGCTGCAGTACACACAAGCCAAATTTCAGACGGCTTCTATTAAACCGGCTGATACCACCCGATATTTGGCCTGAGTGTTCTAGGCTTTAGAGTTAGTCTGTCCCAAATCTATCCTCATTAACAAACAATGCAAGAAGCCCGGCTTCTACACCGTTAACCTTTTTAAGGACAGACAGTATTCAAATTTAGGTAAAATAGATAATGAGGATATTCCTACACCATACAGACAAGGTTAATTATGGCAAACAGCTTCCCAGCCCCCTCATAAACAAACAGAAGTACTTAGATTTTTTTCTTGCTGGAGGGCCCAGAATAGAACATATAAAAAAGGTGCAAATTTTATTTTCTCTTAAGTTAAGCTATATGGATAGGAACATAGCAAATATAAAGTAAGTGTTATACCAATTAGGCAGCAAAAGTGTAAATACACTTTAAAACAAGGTGTGCATCCTTTAATTTTTCAAAATAGAAAATAACAGTATATATATAATATATATATAAAATCAAGAAGTGGGATTCTACATAACTGATTAAAAAATCCATCAAACCAATATATTTTTCTGCTGCAGTGCAAAGGTCTACTTGTGAACCTGAAGAAAGTTGAGGATGCCTAATAAAGTTGTTAAGCATACCAACTTATGTACCTATGTACCAATATTTGCACTGCAACAGAAAAAAATTCTGATCTGTGGAATTGTTAATCAGTTAACTTGGGAACAGCAACTTACCTATCCAATCAAGTGTATGTTGAAGCATATGTCTACTTTTGGGGGTCACATTTGAAAAAACACTGAATATGTTAGTTATATGTTCCCATTCACACAGCATGCCTAAAAATGTTTTAAACTATTTCTTATCATCTAGATGTTTCTCAGGAGGAGGTTATATAGATAGATAGTGCTTCTTTGGATTGGCATTGGGGGTTAAGCTGTAGATTTGGATAGTACTTGATTAACACTGTAGAGCAGTAGTCATCAACCTTGTCCTCAGGGCCCACTAACAAGCCAGGTTTTATGTATTACCTTGGGAAGATGCAGATAGAATACTGCAATCACTGAGCAGTAAATGATATCACCTGTGATGTACTTCAGTTATCTTGCAAACCAAGCCCGTTAGTGGGCACTGAGGACAGGGTTGATGACCACTGCTCTAGAGCATAGCACGGTATTATGGTTTTGTGCTTTTAAATTCAAGAACTGACAATGTAGGATTTTATTTAATACAAAAAGAGAAGTCCCTTTATCTAGCCAACCTTCACATAATTACTTTGGGATAGCTTAGAGAAAAATCAATCAATAGTTGTGTATAATGTAAATCCATAAGATAAACCTCAGTAATTGGCTCTTCTTTGTCCTGCCTCAGAGTAAATAAAGGAAACATACCTACAAAACATTATTTGCAACTGTTGTGTTAGTGCTGTGAGTGGGACTCTTAATGCTATCTCACAGGACATGCAAAATCCTGGAAATGGGGAGCATAATCTGCTTTAGTTATAGAGTTGTTTATCAACTTACACATGTGCATTCTTTGTTAAAGGGACTTACATAATTTGATCACATATCTATATAATTTTGTCATGTCTTTAATTACCAATCAATAGGATAATTCATTTGTCTGCACCTATTTTTACATAGTAATTAAATTAAAGTGATAATAAAGTCTTTTTTTATACTTATATCTACAAGTAAGTCTATAATAAGGCTAACCTGTAGGTACAGTAATTCTGTCCTAAAAGTGCACTGTTTAGGGGATAGTCACACTGCATACAACCAGTGACATCACTGGCACATTGTCTTGCAGTTTTATTTATTTTATTATATGGTGAGGAGTACTGTTCAGGATTAATCATGTGCACCCAGTTTTGTTTGGTTTTTAGTTTTGATAAGTTGGTGGGTGATGGGCATCATAATTATTGATAGGTTTACAATGAGGTATTTTATGGGGATTTTTTTTTAATAAAGGACCCGTCAAAGATGTGGATGTCTTTATTTCTAGGTTACATTTATTTTGTGAATAGGTAAGGGTGCTAACATTTACATTTAAAATGTACTCATTCACATGGGGGAGTAATATTTGTGAGCCCCTTTATTTTTAAAGGAGGTTTTTGGATTACAATATGCCCATACTGACAGACCCCCACAACCCAGGGTTTTGAGAAAGAGGCACTTGTCCTTACCAACATAGGGTCAAGGTGTTTTTCTGGAGGCACATATTGAAAGAATTATACTGTTTACATTTCCAAAAACTGACATGAAAGCACACCGACTTTTCAAAAGGTACCCAAAAGCACACAGCAGACCCTTCTGGGGTCTGTATTCAAGCTTCAAGCTATATATATATATATATATATATATATATATATATATATATATATATATATATACATATATATATATATATATATATATATATATATATATATATATAATATATGAAAAAAGAATACATCCTGAACCCTAACCAGCAGCAGTTCAAATTTGTGAGATATACACAAAACAGAAATACAATGTAGAAAAGAACTGCGCTAAAAGTTGCATGTGTAAATATGTAAACATATTTACATATTTACAAATGTAACATTTAGCAGCACAGTTCTTTTCTGCTATATATATATATATATATATATATATATATATATATATATATATATATATATACATTTATTTATTTATACTGAATATAACATTTGTTATTTTACTTGTTTTTCGGTAATTTATTGAAGGGCAATAATATTCAGTTTAAACAGACCAGACAGTCCCTGCCATGACAGATAGCAGGTTTGGGGAGGCAGTAAGAAGAGTGAATTGACACATATGGTTGTTGGATGGTGAAAAAACGATTTTTTTTTTATGCTTTAGCACTGGTAAAAGAGGAAGCAGATGACTATAGGGGGAATGCATTTCCCAGAGGTATTTATTTATCTGTTTTTTTTCTGTTTGTCAGTTTAGCCAATTTTCTCTGAAATTGTGATTTAAATGTGGGAGCGATATATTAAAGCCTAAGTATACCTAAAAAAATAAATAGTGTGATGTGTCGCTGTGCTTCTGTCTTCAGTAGTAATTCTCCATCATCTGATGCCTCCCCAACCCAGTCCTCATAATCTTCCAGTGTGGCAAGGATTAATAGAACTGTAATTTCTGTCCAGCTTCTAGTTTCAAAGAATCCCTGCTACAGCTTGAATGAAACATGTTTTATGAATCTCTGTTTTCATCTATTCATAGATTGTGGAAAGAGTGGTGTCATTCTTTATGGGTGCCTATGACACCCCCACTGCACCAGAAAATTACTACTGGACTAGAAGTCAGGAACATACCACAATAAAGCTACTAAAGTAATATCCCTTAGGCTTATTATTTTTTTTTTTTAATATGGAAACGTTTGGCTTTAAAACCTTTATTTTTAGTAAAAATTATAGAAGTTGGAAGAAACTAAAGAATACAATAGAAGATACATATATATATTTTTAAAATCAATTATGTAATTGTGTATCCTGTGCATCACTTGCCACAGAAAGACGTCATGTGTGATGAAACATGTTGAGCAGAGCTATGAGCTGATGCCATTGTTCCACATGTGACTCCAGAAATGCAGGTGATTGCTTTTATTTCCCGGAAAATGATTTTATCCTGTGCGTGTTAACATTTTATTCATTGTAAGTAGCCATTTGGTTTTCCTCTTAAAATTACCTTAATAGTATTACACTATTGGATCTTTTCCTTTATATGGTTCATCTCTTGTTCCTGGATGATTTGGATGTCCCGCTGTGAGGGGAGATTACGTTGAAGGATCCATCTACCATCAGATTGCCCCAGTGGCTTATTTTCTGCTACCCTGCAGAGATATTCTGCCTGCTTGTATGACCATCCTAGCGATAGGTGGTCCCGGCTATCTGGTAAGAGTCCCTAATGACTGTGTGTGGGGTGCCACAGAATGCTCTGCATCATGTTACTTGGTGGTGGAACATCTGTTTTTTATTCTTGGACTTTTCACATCAATTATAAGGATTCACTTTATGCACAGACTTTCAAGTGTTTTTCTTTTTTTTATATACATTCAGTGTATCATAGCACATTTAAGTATAAGTTGTTAATAGTTCCAGACTAGCGCAATTTTATTATGTTTATCTATGTTACTTGGTTTATATCACTTGGTTAATTGCGGCAGTCCTCATTTCATGTTAGAATTACATTTTCTTTAGCACGGTTTACCACCTTTTTATTGATATCCTGTGATAGTTGAGGGTAGATGGTAGCTAAATATCATAGAAGCTGCAGGTGATGATTTTATTGCTAGCAGCAGTAGTGGCTAGGGATAATAGACACTAATGGTGTCAAATAAGTTTGCATGGTGACTACAAAGTTTATGATGGTGGTGTATGCATAGTGGATATCCATCAGGGATGGTCAGGAACAATCCATAGATAATCCAGGACTTAATTTTGATGAACATCAACCTTAATAATACTTGCAACTGAAAGTATGATGCACTTTGCAGTTACAATGCCACCTACAACTCTAATGATGTCAATTATATTGGTCTGACAGAAAAGTTGGCCTGTCAAACATTGGGGGAAATATTCTAAATTGATGCACTCAGAATCTGTTGCAGCTATGCATGATAGCTAATCATTTTCACTTCAGCTTGTTTAGTTTAAACCATGGAAGCTGATTGGTTTCTTTGCAGAGCTGCACCAGATTTTGCATGCTCCAGTTTTTGTAAATAACCTCCACTGCATCCTATGTAGCAGTTTCTGATACTAAGCACAGTGCCTTATATGGAAGGTGTGACATTGTCTTTTCCCAAGCACAAACTATTTTTAGCTTGTATTTGTCACCACCGGGAGATCTCAGAGATATTGTGAAAGATTTATCACTAAGCTGGTGAGTTTGTGCCATGTTCTCCTTTTTTGGCACTACTAGAGATGCGCTGAACTGGGTTCAGTTCAAGCAAGGTTTGGTGAACTTCAAAGATGTTCAGTTGCTGAACCCAAACTTCATTGAAATCCGTAGGAGTTGAATTTGTCAAATCAAAAATGCCCATTTTTTATGCTAATAGGTAAAGGGTTATCAACAAAATAGCAATGGAGGCGTGATTGTTTTAAAGCACTGATATTTGCAAAAGAAAAAATGGCAAATGACATTTCCCTTCTTGTTTCTATTTAAAAAATATGACACACAGATGCCTCCAAAGGTCCCACAAATTTTAGAGATCTTTGGGTGCCTGGTGTGCCTTTGTTTTTTTGTTTTAAAAATAAGCTGTAAATTAAATGTCATTTGCCTGCAATTTAATGTTTCATATTTATTCATATTTGTTTTTGTTTTTTTGTAAGTGTCGCTGTAGCACATTTTACAGCAAGAATGAAAAAACAATTGCATAGAATCCTCTCCAAAATACATACCAGGCTCTTTGAGCCTGATACAGTATGCATTTTAAGGGGGAACCATATATGAAAACCAACTAAAAAAATGTGTGAAGTCCCTCAGGAAATCCTGAGGGATATGACAGTGGGAAATTGTACATACTGTAGAAGTTACAGACCAAACGGGGGGCCAAATGAGAAAAAGTTTGGACCAAACAGCTGACTCATCACTGGCCACTACTCTTATAATGTAGGTTGATGCTGAAAGTTACCCTGGTACCCATCGTTCCCTGGTACCCTTGTTCTCTTTCAGAGCTTACAAACTGTAGCAGTCCCCAGCAGCAAGATGTCAGTTAGTCAGAGGCGTAACTAGAATCTTCAGGGCCCCGGTGCAAGAAACCATGAAGGGCCCCCACCAGTAGGCATGGGCGAATGGTTCAGCCCGAGCATAAGTTTGGGCCAAACTTTCGTCTGCAGAACACCAAATAATATGCAGAGTTCGGGGCAAATTCGAAAGCCGCCAGAACACTGTTAAAGTCTATGGGACATTAACATGAAAAATCAAAAGCGTTAATTTTAAAGGCTTATATGCAATTATTGTCAGAAAAAGTATTTGGGGACCCAGGTCCTGCCCCAGGAGACATGTATCAATGCAAAAAAAGTTTAAAAATTGCTGTTTTTTCGGGAGCAATGATTTTAATAATGCTCAAAGTGAAACAATAAAAGTGAAATATTCCTTTAAATTTCATACCTGGGAGGTGTCTATAGTATGCCTGTAAAGTGGTGCATTTTTCCTGTGTTTAGAATGATCCCTGCACAAAATGACATTTCTAAAGGAAAAAAAGTAATTTAAAAGTACTCGCGGCTATAATTTATTGTCCGTCCCGGCAATATAGATAAAAGTCATTGCAAAAAAAAAATGGCATTGGATCCCCCCAGTCCATTATCAGGCCCTTTGGGTTGGTATGAATATTAAGTGGAACCCCGAACCAAAATTTAAGAAAAAAATGGCATGGGGGTCCCCCCATAAATCCATACCAGAGCCTTATCTGAGCACGCAACCTGGCAGGCCACAGGAAAAGAGGGGGGAGAGAGAGCACCCCCCCCCCAACCCATACCAGGCCACATGCCCTCAACATGGGGAGGGTGCTTTGGGATAGCCCCCCAAAGCAACTTGTCCCCATGTTGATGGGGACAAGGGCCTCATTCCCACAACCCTTACCCAGTAGTTGTGGGGGTCTGTGGGCAGGGTGCCTAATGGAATCTGGAAGCCCCCTTTAACAAGGAGACCCCCCAGATCCTGGCCTCCCCCTGTGTGAAATGGTAATGGGGCACAAATGTACCCCTACCATTTCACATAAATGTGTCAAAATGGTACAAAAGACAAAACACAGCTTGGGACAAGTCCTTTATTAAAAAAAAAAAAAAAAAAAAAAAATGTCCCACAAAGTCCATTCATCTTCTTCTCTCGCTCTGCTGATGGACCAAAAATAAAAAAAACAAAGCTGCGATGACCCACCTCCATGGGAGGCACCACCGGGCAAGGGTTGGGGGATGAGGCCCTTGTCCCTATCAACGTGGGGACAAGGTGCTTTGGGGGCTACCTCAAACCACCCTCCCCATGTTGAGGGCATGTGGCCTGGTACGGTTCAGGAGGGGGGCGCTCTCTCACCCCCTCCTCTTTTCCTGCTGCCCGCCAGGTTGCATGCTCAGATAAGGGTCTGGTATGGATTTTTGAGGGGACCCCACGCAATTTAAAAAAAAAAATTGTCGCAGAGTTCACCTTAATATCCATACCAGACCTGAAAGGTCCTGGTATGGAATTTGGAGGGACCCCCACGCATTTTTTTAAAAAATTTTGGTTCGGGGTTCCCTTTAATATTTATACCAGCCACAAAGGGCCTGGTAATGGACTGGGGGGATACCATGCCATTTTTTTCAATGACTTTTATCTGTATTGCCAGGACCGAAAATTCATTATAGCGAGTACTTTTAAATTACTTTTTTTCCTTTCGAAATGTCATTTTGTGCAGGGACTGTTCTAAACACGGGAAAAATGCACCACTTTACAAGCATACTATAGACACCCCCCAGGTATGACATTTAAAGGAATATTTCTCTTTTATTATTTACCTTTAAGCATTATTAAAATCACTGCTCCCCAAAAAAATGGCCGTTTTTAAAACTTTTTTTGTATCGCTACATGTCTCCTGGGGCAGGACCCGGGTTCCCAAACACTGTTTATTACAATAACTTGCATATTAGCTTTAGCTTTATTTATTAGCATATTAAAATGAGCTAAATAACTTTAAAATAACTTTGATTATTCATGTTCGTGTCCCATAGACTTTTTTTTGCCTGTTCAGTATGTTCTGGTGTGTGTGTGTGTGTGTGTGTGTGTGTGTGTGTGTGTGATATATATATATATATATATATATATATATATATATATATATATATATATATAATATATAAAAATATTGTTACAAATGTAGCGGTGTATTGCCACTAATTACTAACATCTACCATATCACCCTGCTGCCCGACCTTCATATATCACGTCTGAGACAATGAACAGTCATTTGCATTGTTTTGTTTGCTTATTGGGGGGATATAACTTGATTGGGAAAAGGGTATATGGGATGCCCATAGATCAAATTACCTTGTCATCATATTTATCAATTACAACGTCGATTGAGCCTTGATGAATTGATGCACATATATAACATCTCCCGGAGGTCTAGTAGTTTTTATATAATGTCCTGAACGGTTGACTACTGTTCCCAGCTAGCCCAGCTTCCAAATCCTGCACCCTCAGGCCGCATCGATTTGACACTATTCCCACAGTCTCTCTTCTGCTCCAGGACTCCTCATCAATGACCATGTAATGATGAGGACTTCATCCATGACCGTGTGTCAAGAAGGACGTTCTGATCACCCGGCTGTTCCCAGAAGCCTTACTCACAGAATCCCCCGCAGAAGAGCCAACCGGCGCACACTGGTGCACGTTAACGCAGGTGGGTGCAGGTGGGTGCAGGTGGGTGCAGGTGGGTGCACGAGGGTGCATACGGGCGCCCACGGGTGGGCGCTAACGTTGTTGCGCTCACGCGGGTGCACGCTGACGCTAATGGGCGCACGCGTGTGCGCGAGGGCACTAATGGGTGCACGCGGGTGCACTGTAATGTTAATGTGAGCGCACAAACGTGCACGAGTATGCGCTCGTGTGCACAAGCGGGTGCGCGTGAATGTGCGCAGACACGCAGTATGGCGGATCTTGGCGCCAAGGGGAATATTTAAAGGAACCTGTCACCTTGCCTCCCTGCTGTCCGGTCTACAGCGTTCCTGAGAGACCCCCCCTGCTATTACCTTGTCTGTTACCTGATACCTGTTACCCGGCTTGCCTCTGACTATTCTCTGTTTGCTGCCTGCCACCGACCCCGGCTTGTCTTGACTATTCTTCTGCCTGCTGCTTTGGTACCGATCCTGCCCGCCTGTGTATGACCAGGCTTGACTACGACTACGCCTTGCCTGCCACCTTGGTACTGTTCCTGCCTGCCAGTGTCCAACCCAGCCTGCTTGAAGATCCGCTAGTGTCCTGATCTACAAGATACCTTCCTCTCTGATCCGGTGTGAGAGTTCCTGCTGCTCCTGCTCACTGCTGGTCCCAGTTCCAGCCCACATCTGGTTATCCTTCTGCTTCTTGGAGTCCAGACCAGCCCTTGCATCTGTGACCTAACAGGCACTTGTCCCCCTTCTGTGCTCCTGAACATCTGTCTGCTCTATCAGGAGTTCTTGAGTCAGAGGAATACGTGAAGCCGCTCCCTGCATCCATGGGCTCAACCATCAGGTACGTAACACCGTGTAAGGATGAAGATCCCTCACAGACTCCCTGGCATGTCTCCACATTCAGCACTCCACTATGGTACACTCACCAACCTTCTTCTGCCCCGAGTCCATGGTGAAGAACTTAACGGAACCATACGTTCCGACAGCCTCTCCTGCCCCTCTGCACCAGGAACTCCTCATCAATGACCGTATAATGATGAGAACTTCACTCATGACTATGTAAGGGTGAGGTTCCCTCACAGCTCTCCCAGATCTCCTCCCATGATCGGCGCACCCCCCCCACCTGCTGCTGTCTAGAACTCCATTCTCCACTTCTCCCGGCCGACAACTCCTCCCAGTGGCCTGTTACCTCAGCTTATATGGGAGGCCTGCACCCTGCCAATTCCAGTTGGGGATTGGTCAGGGCTCCACACATGAACTGTGTGCCACTCCAGTTCTAGGCCCTACCCCTCTTCCAGAACATTCTCCCTGGAAGCAGTGGAGGTGCCTCAGAAATAAAGTATAGCTGGTCACACACATTGATACACTAACCACTCCCTGCCCCTATATTAAAAACCAACAGACCTAGCTTGCAGCATAGACCTGCTTAAATTGACCTGTACTGACAGAACCTACCAAAAATCCTCACTCTAGAACCTACCTATGGTAGAGGGTGCTACACATATCTGAGTGCAGATCCCCCCTTAAATCAGGGTCCCCAGAGAGCCCTTTCCTTACACGAGAGTCCCAGAGAGTCCGTTCCTTACTTCAAGGCCCCCAGAGAGCCCCTTCCTTACATCGGGGTCCCCAGAGAGTGTCCCCTTACATCAGGGTCCCCAGAGCCCCCCTCATTACATCAGGGTCCTCGGAGAGCCACTTCCTTACATAAGGATCCCCAGAGAGCCACTTCCTTACATCAGGGTCCCCAGAGAGCCTCCCTTTACATAAGGGTCCCCAGAGAGCCTGAGGCAGAAGTACAGTTAAATCACACTTGTTTAATAATAAAAGTAAAAAGAACAAACCTAGTCAAAACATAGCCAAAGTTCAGTAACCAGAACGGATAGTCAGCCAAGGCAGACGTCAGGGATCAATGTAGTGGAACGGCAAGCAGGATCTGGAGCCAGAAGGGATGTCAACAAAGCAAGTCTTAAACAGGATCACAGGAGACTCTCAGTTTTTGTGATGTTGACCAAGGCGATATAGGAGCTGGCAATTAGCCGACATCTGAGAAGCCAGCTCAGAGAAAGAAGGGATGAGCCCAGCCCAGGATGACAGTACCCCCTCCTCAATTACTTCTCCCCCTCACAGGACCAACAAGATTGAGGGGAAAACGTGTATGGAAATCATGGAGGAGGACAAGGGCATGTACATCAAAGGATGAGACCCAAGAGCGTTCCTCCGCACTGTACCCTTTCCAATGCACCAGGTACTGTATGCTTCCCTTACATCAGGGTCCCCAGACAGCTGCCCCCCTTCTAGAGGTTCTGTTCCCCTGTACCTGGCTGGTCTCTGCTGTCTGTGCACCTCCAAACTACAGCACATCTCTGTAACCTCCACCTTGGGTGAGGTGGGAGGCGGCGATCAGCAGCTCTATGGTGCCCGTGGGCATCTCCCTGGGGCTAGTAGTTCTCTTCTGAGAGGGGGAGGTAGGAATGCTAAAGTGTTTGTAGGAGGGGTAAAACATGGTGTGGTGGCAATAAAACACAGAGTCCAAGTGTGCTGAAAGAACTTGTATTAAAATAATGCAAAGGCAGTTCACAAAAAAACCCAGTGGAAAGACAACCCATCTGGGAATACTCACAGGTCCAACAGCGTGTAGAGAGCAGGTTTCAGCTGAACTGACAGCACCTGTTAGGAGGGGCAGAATGCAGCCTGGCCATCTTGTGCCCAAGTGAGAATATGTTCAGAGAAGTTGTGAAGCTGGGAGCCTGGGAACCAGGACCTTAAAAAGGCTCTGCCTGACTCAAGATGGCTGCTAGAGTCATATGGGGCAGCAGCATCCAATTCAATAGCTTTCTCAGTGACCAAGGGAACCATAAAGCATGGGTGCTCAACCTGTGGCCCTCCAGCTGTTTCAGAACTACAAGTCGCATCATGCCTCAGCCTTTGGGAGCCATGCTTGTAACTGTGAGGTTAAGGTTGAGCACTCATCTCGTAGAGGAATAATGTTCCTCCTGACTTCCTCTCCAACTGCAATGTCGCTGCGTACATGTTTATGATTTTTTCAGCAAACACTCCAACTGGAGCCAGATTTTTATATGCCTTCATATTTTCATAAGACCACATGTTACAGTCTAATAGCTAATATATTACTGCTTTAAATCACGGTTTCATAAAACCAACCAAGATGGACCCTTATTGATGGCCTCCTCAAAAGGGGTAATTTGTCCTCTACACCTCATAATATAGGATGTTTGTTATCTTGATTTGTTTTCATTGTTTTTATTTTTGCAATTTTCTAAACATTTGAATAGATGCACATGATTAATGTAGCTTTATCACTAATTAGGAAATATGAGTATTAATTTGGTGCTAGGAACAGAATGTGTATTGTTCTAAACTCTTCTGCTAAGGTGTTTAAAAAGGCTATTAGCTTAAAGAGGAACTGCAATCTACTCACATAATTTGTAATAAAAACATCTTTGCCATTCTGAAACTTTCCTCTAACCACTTTGGATATTATTTTATATATACTGTGATTCTGTACTTGCCAAATATGCTGCAGAAATCTCCCTCTACTAAGTCTGACTGCAGCCATGTTAACTGCGGGCAGCTGAAACTTCTGCTCACCTCCAGCTCTGCAGCCCTGCAGCTCTCATTAGCCCTCCTATGACTCACCCCCCCATTCTATCCTGGAAAACTTTCATGGGAGTGAGTGAGAGAGAGAGCTGTGCATGATGTCATAAGCCTAGGCTTTATACCAGACAAGAAACAGGAAGTGGGCTGTATAAGGTATTTACTCTCAGAAAAAAAAATGTTTTACTATCCAAATTTAAAACAACAAGGGCAGAAGATTTAATAGATGGAAAGTTGAAAAAAATAATGACTTATGGTCCGCTTTAAGAGACATCTTGCCAATCTGTTTTGTGACCTAGGCCTGTTTTCTGGCAAAACATGCTGTGACAAAAATGATGTAACATCATTAAAATGTTTCTGGTTATCAATATTCTACTAAGTAATGTTTATGTTGCGGCTTAAGATTTGAATGGCTGTTCTTACATTGGTCATTAGCAGGCTTACTTAAATGACATAGGGCTAAGCGGAGTTTAATATAGCCTGCTTTTGGCTTAAAGCTGAGCTGTTAAGGCTTATGATTTGGTTGCAAAAATATGAATTCTGAGTATAACACCCTATTCCTCAGACCTCGTTATCATTAAACAGGTCTTGAGATTAGGCCTTTTAATACAAAATAACTTTCAAACATATTCCAAAAATGAATTTGTTGAATATTGTAGCCAATAAGTACTGTATTATTGATTGGCACATACAATATTGTATGCAATTATAACTAGCAGTTGTGGCTAGGACAGTTATTTGGTGCTGAATATTGTATTAGTCAGAACCACAAATGTTCAGGGATACACATTCAATGATTGCAGGTAGACCTCTCCAAGAATTTATTTGGCACAGAGTGTTTATAAACAAACACTTTTTCTGAAAAGCAATTAAGCCGTTGCAATGAAGTGTTCAGAAAGTATGCAAATACATTTCTTGGCTTTTCTGGCAGTATGAACGCATCCTTAATCATTTATTCTTTTTGAGTTTTCTTAACTAAATTGGTGTTCAGAAATATCTCATTCCTTTTTGATCTTTTTTCTTTGAATTTATTTAGCACTTCTTAGTTTTCAGGAACAGTAGCATTTGGTATCTTTAAGATTAGCTGAGCTCTTGAGAACTGGACTTTTCTGATAATCTGTGATTTATTCTTCGGAAAACTATATGAACATCCCAAAATCCTGCACACACTAGCAATTCTCAGCTTCAGCAGTCTTTCCTATTAGAAGAGCTCTATTCTCATTTAGTAGATCTCTATAACACAGTATTGTACTCTTGCTCGTGGGTCTTCTCTAATAGGACATTCTTCGTTGTGTCAGAATTGTCAGAAGAGAAGTGATTATTCACCTACTTGTACATTAGGTTACTCGTTTCAGACCTTAGCAACTCAGTAGGAAAGATTGCTTGTGCTTCTGGTAGTTATTTTATTAGGCCACCTAAGCATGCTTTTTAGTAATTGGTATTAAAAGGATTAAATAGTACATTTTCATATATATTATATATCTATATCTATCTATCTATCTATATATGTATATATATATATATATATATATATATATATATATATATATATATATATATATATGTGTGACAGTACAGTTCCCTGTCCTAGTAATTGTTGGCCTGGGTTCTCAAATAGGCGGGTTGAGGGGCTCCAGGGGTATTTAATGTGGAGGAATCTGTTTTATCAGTTTCCTCCAAAGTTTGTAAAATCCAGTTGGGGACCTGGAGCCCGGAGATTCCATAGAGTTTTGGGTGGGACGGAATCTCCAATCCTGGGACGGGGTTTTGGGAACAGCCAGGAGATGCTGGTTGATTGAGCAGGTGGGTCTTGGGCTTATAGCAGAGTCAGGATTAGGGTTCTGGGCTCCACCCAGAGAGACGGGAGGTCTCCAAGAGTCCAGATTGCAGGTGTGCACTAGTGAAAGCCAGAGACCCAAGTCTGAGGATCAGAGCAGTGAGAGGCTGCTTTCTAGATAGACACTGTGTGCATTGAAGCTGTGTGCATCTAAGGAGCCTGAAGTGGAAGGTCTGAGCAGCAAGGAAGCCGAAAAGAGGTACAGTAGTTCTACGGGAACCATGTTATATGGCCAAGAGGGCTGAAGTGTAAAGCCTAAGTGGCAGTACTACTGAAGAGAGAGGGCCAGGTGGCTTGGCTTTTTTCATTTGTTATTGTTTTTGGGAGAAGAATCCCTGTGTGGGCATCCAAGTGCATGTATGAACTTTTGTTTATTTTGTTCCTTTTAATAAAAGCGGGCTACCATGCCCTTAAACTAAAGTTCCTGTTTGCTGTGAACTTACTGAAAAGGCATCTACCACTGAGCTACACATATATATATAATATAGTTATTACTACAGTTTTTATTTTAAAGTGATTTTGATCTATCGTTAACATTTTCATATGTTTGCTCTTGCACATTTATGCTATTGTAATAAATGTACTTAATGTGATTGTAGCCGTATTAGTGCAATTGTGACAGAGAAAACTGAGTACTGTCCGTGATACTTTTTTTATGAATTTACACAGACATACCATCAAGGAACATAAAGAAGACAGTTTATGCACACCTGTGGGACATCACTTCTCACAACTGGACCACACTATAGAAGACCTCAATGTTTTAGTTCTGAATTTAGATATAGGTTTCCTTACCCATTATACTAAAGTTTTACAACCCCCTCTGTGACTAGAACCCCCCCTCCATTCTATAGCTCTCCCTCTGTCTTATCTCGATAACTCTGCTTGTCTTTATTGCCATTGATTTGTATGTGTTTTTTTTTTTTCTCTTCTTTCCCTCAGAGGTGTTTTTTTCCCCCCTTTTTTTGTTTTTTTTTGTTTTGTTTTTACATTCTGCTTAAAAATGTGTAAATCAGTACTGCTTGGACCTTGAAGAAGGGGACATACCCCGAAAACTTGTCCTGATAAATTGTATGTTAGTGCAAATGAAAAAAGTATCACGGACAGTACTCAATTTTCTCTGTAATAAATGTAGAAATGTGTAGATTAACCACTAGAGAAGACAATTGAGCCTCTACAATAACTTTTCTGCTTAACCGATTCTTACCTACCATCTGCATATAAATGGAGCATGGAACTGGGGACATGTTAATGCCACCAAATGGCTCTTAGTGCAGCTGGGAGCTCTCAGTCTGAATTATCACTGACAGCTGGGGTCACCACTTATGATTGGCAAATTATGTGATCACTATCACATGCAGGCTTGAGGCTTCATTGAAAAAATAAAAGCCTTCAGCTTGTGGATAAACACTGCCATCTTTGAGGGACATGGCTTGGCTGAAGAGCAGGGTGGCTACCTAGCTCCTGTGCTACAAGGATTTTTTTCAGCAACTCACAGTGATCTTGTCAGTTCTACCTTCATTCTGCTGGAGGCACCAACCACCCGAGGTACCCATGGACATGTCTAAAAAGAAAAGTTATGCCGCGTACAAACGATCAGACTATCCGGCAGACTTAGTCTGGTGGACAAACCGCCGGAAAGTCTGCCGGACTTTCCGAATGAGCTGACCTGCCCACACGCTGGACTATGGCGGGAGTCCGCCGTACTTTTGAAATGAATGGATTTGCCCACACACGATGGAAAGTCTGTTCATTTTGAATGCGGCTCCAGGTAGCCGGGACTAGCGAAAGAAGTCAATGTCGCCGCCTTTAGCGGCGAGATTGACACGTCGCTGGCCCCATCACCTGGTATGGACTTGAAGGGGAAGCCCTACACCGAAAAAACGGCGTGGGGATCCCCCCCAAGGTCCATATAAGACCCTTATCCAAGCACGCAGCCCGGCCAGTCAGGAAAGGGGGTGGGGACGAGCGAACGCCCCCCTCCTGAGCCGTACCAGGCCACGTGCCCTCAACATGGGGGGTGCTTAGGGGAAGGGGGGCCGCCTGGCCCCCTACCCCAAAGCACCTTGTCCCCATGTTGATGAGGACAAGGGCCTCTTCCCGACAACCCTGGTCGTTGGTTGTCGGGGTCTGCAGGCAGGGGGCTTATCGGAATCTGGGAGCCCCTTTTAATAAGGGGGCCCCCAGATACCGGCCCCCCACCCTATGTGAATGATTATGGGGTACAATGTACCCTTACCCATTCACCTGTGAAAAAAATGTAAATAAAACACAACACACAAGGGTTAAAAATAATTTATTGCACAGCTCCGGGGGTCTTCTTCCATCTTGGGGGGGTCTTCTTGCCAGACTCCTCCGCTATCTACTGCTCTTTTGCTAGCTCTTTTGCTAGCTAGTTTACTTTACTTCTTCGTCGCTGCCCGGAGGTCTTCTTCCAACTTCGGGGTAGCTCTGGCCATTCCTACAGATGTTGTCCACCCACAGCATGGCTGGATTAGTATGCTTCTCTTATTGTTAATGATGCAATGTTGGAAGCTATGATTTCTTTGTATCTTTTATCATTTCTCAAAATGAAAAAAAATTATGGTAAAACACACTAACATCTTCATGCTACAGTGCTAAACTGTGGTGCCATAGCGTTACAGTAGTAGATGTAAACAAAGATTTTTTGATTATTTAAAGGTGGATGCATGTGTAATCCTATAATGAAAAAAAAAAGAACAGTTTTTTTATATATATGTAATAAATCAAAGTTTAATATGTCTTTTTTATTTTTTTCAAATTATTTAGGTATGCAAATTGGTCATAGAGTTGTTGAGTTACCAGTACATGCTGATACTGCTAAATTTGTTCTAGGTATCTAAGCATTAATTGTTCTGGGCATGATAAAGCAAAAATGTTTAGCTAGGGTAATCACAGAGGGAATGCGTTGCATCTGGCTGGCTTACATGGGTTGATTCACTAAAGCAGTAGAGGCTGTTCACTTAGTAATATAAATGCTACTCAGGGAACAGTATTAGCAGATAATGTTCAAACCCTTACCAGAGAAAATAAGGGGAATAGGGAAAATACCTGTTTTTCAATTTTTCATGCACATGATAGGGTATTCAGAATGAACACATATTTATCCTAATTACAGGTACACAAATTAATTTTGCTAAGTGAACAGTCTCTACTCCACTCTAATTAAAACATGTTAGAAGTTTGGTTTTAAATGAGCCTATTCTTACACAATTATTGCCAAGTACATAGAAACCTTTAGTGAAGCAGTAACAACTGGGCTTTAGTCTTAAGCTACTATAATTGTGCAGGCTTACTTATGAAAGATTCATACCTTTTCCTTATTTAGCTTTATTAACTTAGAAACTGACTGTTCTAAGAGTCAATGCTGAAGGGCCTCCTGAGGTCAGACTGTTGTTTCCTTGTTAACTACTCGACCTCAAAGTGATGCGACACATAGTCTCCTAGTAACTGCAAGTGTAGCAGTATCAGATAACAGAACCATGCCATTTTTATTTCTCTAAAAGCAACTACCCAAATAAAATGAATAAGAAGCACCCTGCAAAATAAAATGTTTGTTATTACTCACCTTTCACATCCTATATTTGTAAATTGTCACTCTTGAAGAGCTGTGGATATCATACAATGGATATCAGCTTTAGAATACATCAGTGTGCAGAATATGAACATTCATGTATTTACATATATTAAATATAGTTAATCTGGTTGGAAAAATGCATAAGTCCATCTAGTTCAACCAACATAGACAGAGAGATTATCTTATCAGCATGTCAGCATGCTGTATCTGCTTTCACTATCAAGTCATGAGCTAGGGGAGGGACACGACCTGTAAGTGTTTCAGAACTGAATGAAAATAATTACTAATCCTTTTGCAGTTAAAATACCTCCTGTGTCTGCATTTCAGTGGTATATACTTACCAAGCAGTAAAAAAGTGATCTTTGTAGCTACAAGATCTGTGGTCCTCAAAGTTCACAGGGTAAGTATTGAAGTTATTCAAGCCCTTGGCTCTCCAGAGCTCAGCACACCTTTCCCATAGCACAGCACACGCTCAACCAGAGTACCTTCCCTATGTTTACAATATAATAATATAAATTAAAAGGCTAGAAGGCTGAAAGTCACTGCTGATATGGTGAGATGAGCTGCTGCAAGAAATGTGCTTTTGGTGTGAAATGTAAGAATTAAATTGTATGTAAACCCTGACAACGCTGAACCCCTGCATTTCAATTTGCAACAGCATTGTCAGCCTTTTGTGTATACTTCTTCAGTTGGCTGTTGAGCTTCCTAATAAATCTGGTATGCAGCACAAAGACAGACTGAAGGAGCACATGCGGCTGCTAATTGTGAGTCAATAGCTTAGCACTGTCAGCCTAAAACAGGAAATGTTTTACTGGCAGAAACTCCAGGTAAGAAATTTTCTAACAGATTCACAAAAATCAATTTTCAAAAACTCTATATGAGATATGATGATCAAACATACTTGAAACAATTTGCATAAAACTATATTACTCCACAGTACATTCAGCTACAAAGGTCAGTGAGAGCTTGGTGTAATGCTCATTGACTACTTGTTATGAAAGGGTAAATACTTGAATGTCCATAACCTTGACATAGATTTAAATTAGCCTCTTCCTTTTGCACGCCAATCAGCAAGGCCTAGGTGTCTGTGGCCATGTTCTCTGAGGATGGCAGCAATAAATGCTTGGGAAAGCAGCTGAGGGAGTGGAGCCAACCAAAAAACCCCTACTAAGGAATAATCGTAAGGCCCTTTGTTTTAGGTCTATGACAGAGAAAGTATTAAAGTCAGAAACTTGGTCTGTAATGCATTTTGAGGTATGCAGTAGCACCATTACTCGGAAAAACACAAGAAGAGGGGTGTAGTTGCTATGGGTAACCAAGTGAAGGAACAAGCTGCAGCAACCAGTCATTAACCACTTTTGGATCGGCTCACACCAATATACATTGGCACTTTGAAGAGGGATATCATTGTAATAGCAGCAGCTAGCTACCATAACCCTGGTATCCTGGTTCGGTTTCAGATAAAAGTGGAATCTGCACCGGATTCACAGCGAGATGACTTTTATCGGCGACGACAAAGGGCCCCCCGCGCTGCTTACCAGAGCCATCGGTAGCAGAGAAGCTTCCTCCCACTGTGTATTGTATACACAGGCAGGGAGGAAGTGATGTCATTCTCCTCGGGGCGGTCTTTTTGAACGGACTACGAGGAGAAGACTAAAAGTAAGTGCACCAAACACTACACTGACACTAACTAACACACAGGCACACAAACCCCCCCCCCCCCGATCACCCCCCCGATCCCCCCCGATCCCCCCCCAGTCACAGTGTCACTGATTGCAGTGATCATTTATTTACTGATCACTGCATTCAGTGTCAGTTGTAAAAGTAAAAAGTGTCAGGGCAGTTAGTGTTAGGTCCAGGGTAGCCCCCTACCACCCCCCAATAAAGATTTAACCCCCTGATTGCCCCTAGTTAACCCTTTCACCCCCTTTTGCCAGTGTCACTAAGCGATAATTTTTCTGATCGCTGCATTAGTGTCGCTAGATATTGTTTTAGGTTCACCGCCAGGTTTTTTTAGTGCTAGGTACCCCGATATACTACCCAATAACGGTTTTAACCCCCTGATTGCCCCTATTATTATTATTATTATTATTCAGGATTTATATAGCGCCAACAGTTTGCGCAGCCCCTAGTTAACCCTTTCACCAGTGATCACTGTATAAGTGTTACGGGTGACTCTGGTTAGTTAGTTTGCTTTTTATAGCATCAGGGCACCCACCATTTATTACCCAATAAAGGTTTAACCCCCTGATCACCCGGCGGGTGATATCAATTAGGTTTTAGGGTCAGAGTCTGAGTCGACCCAGGCAGCGCTAGGCTAGTGCCAGTACCGCTAACACCCACGCGCAAAGCATACACCTCCCGTAGTGGTATAGAATCTGAACAGATCAATATCTGATCTGATCAGATCTATACTAGCGTCCCCAGCAGTTTAGGGTTCCAAAAAAACGCATTGTTAGCGGGATCAGCCCAGATATCTGCTAGCACCTGCATTTTGCCCCTCCGCCCAGCCCACCCAAGTGCAGTATCGATCGATCACTGTCACTTACAAAACACTAAACACATAACTGCAGCATTCGCAGAGTCAGGCCTGATCCCTGTGATCGCTAACAGTTTTTTTGGTAGCGTTTTATATTTAAATCCGGAAGGCAGTGCTTGGGTTTCGGGGTCCCGTACGTGGCTAGGCTCTCAAAAAGTCCCACACATGTGGTATCCCCGTACTCGGGAGAAGCAGCAAAATTTATTTTGGGGTGTAATTTGACTTATGCCCATAGCATGTGTGAGCAATATATCATTTAGTGAGGAGTGATTTAGTTAGGAGTGAAATCAAAAATTTGCACTCTTAGAAACCCTGAAGGCAGTGATTGGTTTTCGGGATGCCATACGCAGCTAGACTCCCAAAAAGTGCCACATATGTGGTATCCCCGTACTCAGGAGAAGCAGCAGAATATATTTTGGGGTGCAATTCCACATATAACTATGGCATGTGTGAGCAATATATCATTTAGTGACAACTTTTTGTAAACATTTTTTTTGTGTCATTATTCAATCACTTGGGACAAAAAAATATATTCAATGGGCTCAACATGCCCCTCAGCAATATCCTTGGGGTGTCTACTTTCCAAAATGGGGTCATTTGGGGGTGGGTTTGTGTTATTTTGGCATTTTATGGCCTTCGAAACTGTGATAGGTAGTGAGGAGTGAAATCAAAAATTTGCACCCGTATGCCGCGTACACACAGTCGAACTGTTTGACGTACTTAGTCCGTTGAAACACATTTCAGCGGACAGTCCGCTCGTGTGTGGGCTTCAGCGGACTTTTTCAGCGTGCAGTCCGGAGTACTAAGAATTTCGTTTTTTCCAAAAATCTGTCCGTCGTACTTTGGTTTCAGCAGACAATACGGTCGTCAGTATGCTAGTCCGACGGACTAAGAATGGCGCATGCCCAGAAAGGATTTACAGGGCTTTGCTGTGTCTTGGACTTCCTATTTCTAGTCCCGTCGTACGTGCTGTACGTCATCGCGCAAGCTTTCGTCGGACTGTTTGTGTATCCGTGTGTGGTCAAGTCCGTTCAGTGGAAAGTACGCCGGATTGTCCATCGGATTGTATGACGGACTAAGTACGTCAAACAGTTCGACCGTGTGTACGCGGCATTAGAAATCCTGAAGGCAGTGATTGGATTTCGGGGTGCCGTACGCGGCTAGACTCCCAAAAAGTCCCACATATGTGGTATCCCCATACTCAGGAGAAGCAGCAGAATATATTTTGGGGTGCAATTCCACATATAACTATGGCATGTGTGAGCAATATATAATTTAGTGACAACTTTTTGTAAACTTTTTTTTTTGTGTCATTATTCAATCACTTGGGAGAAAAAAAAAATATTCAGTGGGCTCAACATGCCCCTCAGCAATTTCCTTGGGGTGTCTACTTTCCAAAATGGGGTCATTTGGGGGGCGGGTTGTACTGCCCTGCCATTTTAGCACCTCAAGAAATGAGATAGGCAGTCATAAATTAAAAGCTTTGTAAATTCCAGAAAATGTACTTGTAGACGCTATAACTTTTGCGCAAACCAATAAATATACGCTTATTGAAATTTTTTTTACTAAAGACATGTGACTGAATAAATTTTGCCCTAAATGTATGACTAAAATTGAGTTTATTCAATTTTTCTTATAACAAAAAGTAGAAAATATATTTTTTCTCAAAATTTTCGGTCTTTTTCCATTTATATCGCAAAAAATAAAAATTGCAGAGGCAATCAAATACCATCAAAAGAAAGCTCTATTTGTGGGAAGAAAAGGATGAAAATTTCGTTTGGGTAGAACATTGCATGACCGTGCAATTACCAGTTAAAGCAGTGCAGTGCGAAATTGTAAAAAGACCTCTGGTCCTTATGCTGAAAATTGGTTAAGAGGTCCTGTAATGCTTTTTTTCTACTACAAGGGATTTTTTATTTTTTTTTAAAGAACAATGTAAAAAAAAAAATGGTAAAATAAATGAGAAAATAAAATGTTTTAAATGTGCCCCGTCATGGCACGCTCGCGTGTTCAAACCACACATGTGAGGTGTCACCGCGATCGGTAGAGCGAGAACAATAATTCTAGCTACATATCTCCTCTGTATCTCAAAACATACAACCTGTAGATTTTTTTAAATGACGCCTCTGGAGATTTTTAAGGCTAAAAGTTTATTGCCATTCCACAAGCGAACGCAATTTTGAAGCATGACATGTTGGGTATCAATTTACTTGGCGTAACATTATCTTTCACAATATAAAAAATTGGGCTAACTGTACTGTTGTCTTAGTTTGTAATTCAAATTTTATTTCTTCCAAAAAAAAGTGTGCTTGTAAGCCCTTGTACACACGGTCGGAAAATCTGTCGGAATGAGTCTTATCGGACCGTGTCGTCAGATAATCCGACTGTGTGTGGTATGCATCGGACTGATTCCGTCCAAATCTCCGTCCGACCCAATTTTCCAACATGTTGGAAATATTTCCCGACCAACTGGGCCGGACGGACCTAATCCGATCATGTGTAGAGCATTTTCATCGGACCAAGTGCCACGCATGCTCAGATCAAATTCCTACATCAAAGCTATTGGCTACTAGCCTGAACGTAGTCCCACCGTAATGAAATTACGTCATCACGTTCTGAAAGATCTGATTTTTCGCCAACTTGGCCCGACCGTGTGTATGCAACAGTTTCGGACACAATCCGTCGGACTAAATCCGACGGGCAAAATCCGACGGATTTGGTTGGCAAAATCTCCGACCGTGTGTACGTGGGCTAAGACTGCTGCGCAAATACGGTATGATAGAAAGTATTGCAATGACCGCCATTTTACTCTCTAGGGTGTTAGAAATATATATATAATTTTCTAGCAAAAAAAAAGTGTTTTTAACTTGTAAACACCAAATCCCAGAAAGAGGCTTGGTCCTTGGGTGGTAAAGCATGGTACCTGATAAGGTGATGGGTCCTCTGGTAGCGAGGGGGTTGATGTTCTGGCTCCCTCCCTAGCAGTCTGTGTCCCATAGCAACTTGGAGCAGAATAGCCTTAAAGCGGAGGTCCACCCTAAAGTGGACCTTCCGCTCATTGAAACCCTCCCCCCCTCCGGCGCCACAATTGGCACCTTTCAGGGGGGAGGGGGGTGCAGGCACCTGTACAGTACAGGTATCTGCACCCACTTCCGGCGTAGATTCTGCAGAAGGTACGCCCCTTTTAGCAGAATCTACACCCCTTTCCAAAGGTCCCCCGCTGCCTGGTGGGAAACACATGGATCCCAGAGACAGCGGGGACCATCCTTATTGGGCAGGGTGACTCGCGCATGCGCAGTAGGGAAACGGGAAATGAAGCCAAAAAGGCTCCACTTCCTGATTCCCATACCCAAGATGGCGGCAGCAGCACCCGAGAGACGATCGAGAGATCGGCTTCGGGTGTCGACATCGCAGGCGCGCTGGGCGGGTAAGTGTCATTATTTTAAAAGTCAGCAGCCGCAGTATTTGTAGCTGCTGGCTTAAAAAAAAAACGGCGGACTCCCGCTTTAAAGAGATCTATGGCTTGGTCACGTGGTACAGGAAGGACAGAGTGAAAGTGAAAAGCATGCATGAGGTCTGCGCTAGGTGCTTGGTGGGTTTCAAATCTGTTACTGGGAGGGAGGTAACAAAGGTATGCCGGACTGGTAGAACTGGCCTAGGCTCAGCACATCCCTCCTAATGCAAACACACCAGTACAGTGTTTAGTGACAAGGGACATATCGCTCTTCAGAGGAGCTCTGCACTTTACTGTCACACACAGTGAAGCTCATCTCTAAGTCAGGGAATTGCCTTAATGTTAGATTCTTCACATGACCACAGTCTCCGCCTGGTCCCAGGCATTGATGAGCGCACTCTACACAAGTGTTACCCCATGCGCACAGGCACAGTATACACACACATCTTTTATGAAAGGTGTACTTTAAGTTTCCTTGGTCAATGTTGATAATGGAAAAGCGTATGAACTAACATTTGCCCCTTAATTAACCAAAACAGGTGGCATATGCTGATTTTTTTTACTTATTTTCTGTATCCTGAAAACTGTTTGTAATAACATTAGATTTTTTTTCTTCACAACTGCTTTTTTTGCTTTCATTGCAGTAGAAACCATAAAAATGTACTAAACTCTACAATGATTCCCTTTTAAAACAAAAAATGCGGTGATTCGGATCATCAAAATGTGAAAAAAGTCCTGCTAAACTAGTAAAGAATCTAAGCACCAACAGATGTAAACAAGTGATTACGTTGCCTAGCAATATAATTAACTTCTGAGATTATTTTTCCTTCAGTGTTAGGAAAGCAATCTGTTGGGTTGGATAATGGCTTAGTGTGTATTTTGTCTTTTCCTATGCAAATTGCTGTAAGTAGCTACAAAAGTTCTGTATGACTTCTTTTAAGCGATTGGCATCGTTTCAAACAACGTAAGAAAAACTTCATCTCCAGTTGTTCTTTAAAGTAAAAGCTTAAAATAGGGTGAAAGGTGCATCTTGCTCACCTTCTTCAATAAAATGCTGTAGTCTTGGTTCCATTTAGCTTCTTATAGAAATTCGAAAGCCACAGAGAATCCATCTCCAAATAAGTAAACAAGCTAGTTGGGCAGTGAGACTAAACAAAAAAAAAATCTCAATGTATGACATAATTTTAATAAAGCCATGACCTCCATTTAGTACAGTTCTGCATAATGCATGTAGAACTCTATTGCGAGCCTTTTAGCTTTGCTACTAGTGACAAAGATAAAGACGATCCATTAACATAAACCTTAACTTCAGGATATTACAAACTTTGCATTACACTTCTGCACTTTATAGAAGCTCATTTCACAGTCATAAATAATGCAAACGTCTTATTTCTTTTTTACATTACTTTTGTTTTTGATAGAAATATCTTGATCGTGAATGCTGCATTTATGCCTATACCCCTTACTATTTAAAATGATTTAAAGAGAAACTGAACTCTGAAAATTGTGCCCAGGCAGCAGAGGGTAAAGGACTTGTCATGAATACGGCCTGTGGTCTCTCTGCAGTTGATTCTTCCCCAATACTGCCTTGTTTTGCATTGTGTCTCTTTGTAGAAGCAGCCATCTTGGTAGAAGCAGAGCTATGGTTCTCATGTGAGAGTCTCCAACAAGAACAGTCGTGAGCAGTACAGTAATGAAATCATTAAACCTCCCTCCAAATCTCCTGAGACTAGCAATCAGAGTCAGTAGTGCCTTAATCTCAAAGATTTACAGTTATGAGGCTTGTAAGCACAGGAGTAACTAGGCACCCTCGTATACCAGGAATTGCATTGCTATTTTTCAGGACAAGAGGTGCATTTTTGGGTTTCTGCTTGGGTACAATGAGCATTTCTACATTTTTCCTATAATATTGCAGATGTGCACTTTATAAATTCAGGTCCATTTTAATGGGAAAAAGTAATGCATACTTCCATACATAGGTTAACTTTGCTTTTGATTTCTTCCCATACCTTACCATTTGTCTCTTACTTTCTATTTACTTTATGATATTGTTAGCCTTCTATAGCTTCACATTTTACATCTCCATCTTGGGACATACAGTATGAGTCTTTAAAGAGAATAGGTAACTATAGCCATTCATGGCACTGGACACTGGAGGTGCTGTAGATACCCCCCCTCCCCCCACTGTGGGAGAAGTGAGATGATCCCATGCTCCCTCATACCTGGAAGCACTGGGAACTTCTTCAAGGGCTCTGGCAGGTCAGCAAAGGGGAAGGGGAGAGTGGAGAAGGTATGAGTGAGAGGGATGGTGTCTTATCAAGAGAACCCGTCACTTTACCGTGAATTACCAAAGTGACATATTTATTTTACATTGTTTTGGCTTTAATAGTGAATGACATAGACTAATTATTTTTGAAGTCAATTTATAAACGACAGATATGATCTGCTTCTAATCCTTGCTATTGTTAGTAGTAGCAGATTTTGGCTTAAAAAAACAAATTTAACACAGAACATTAGGCAGATAATAGATAGATAATAGATGCCTCCCAGTTATGGTGTAAATGGTGTAAATGATTAGTATAACTGGACAAGGAGGTACAGTCCAGCTAAACTACTGCACAGTACCATTCATTTCTTGCCTAATTTTCATCAGAGTTTAGAGCAACACTTGGCCCCAGCTGTAAAAGACTGACATAACAGAGTACAATGGCTTACAGTTAATAGGAAGTTGTGTGCACAAGAGAAGGGATGAGTCAAACACCCCCCCTCCGGTTTGGTTTGCAGCAGTACATGTGTCAAATTTGTGCGAACACGGGAACACTGTTAAAATCTATGGGACACCGACATGATAAACCATAAGTGCTAATTTTAAAGGCTTATATGCAAGTCATTGTCATAAAAAGTTCTTGGGAACTCGCGTACTGCCCCAGGGGACATGTATCAATGCAAAAACAGGTCCCGAAAATGGCAATTTTTCAGGAGCAGTGATTTTAATAATGTTTAAAGTGAAACAATAAAAATGAAATTTTCTTTTAAATATTGTGTCTGGGGGTCTCCTTAGTCTGCCTGTAAAGTAGTGCATCTTTCCCATGTTCATAACAGTACCACAGCAAAATGACATTTAAAATTGCTTGCAGCTGTAATGTATTGTCGGACCCCAGTAATGTACATAAAAATCATTGGAAGAAACAGCATGAGTTCCCCCCCAGTCTATTACCAGGCCCTTTAACAAGGGGACCCCCAGATCCTGCCTCCAATGTGAATGGGTATCAGGTACATTGTACCCCTAATCATTCACCAAAAAAGTGGCATAAGAGTAAAAATGACAGTTTTTGAAAATTCCTTTATTTAAAAAAAAAAAGGGTCCCGCAATGTCCATCCATCTTTAATCACAGCACCAATGACAGAGAGGAAAAAAAATGAAAAACTCTGCCCCGATGGGAGGTGTCCCTCCGACTGTAGCCTTTTCACAAAAACAGTTCTTATATAACCAAAGGCGAGGCCACCCGGTGATGTAACCGGGTGACCCCGTCCCTTCTGACATTGTGTGACATCACATGATGTCATAGGGGGTGGGGTCATCCATTTACGTCATGGGTGGTCCCACCCTTGTCTATATAACAGCGGTCAAAGCAAAAACACAGCAGTCACAGTGAAGCCTCCTATGGAGATGGAGTTTTTCTATTTTTTTCCTCAGGACCGTCGGATGCTGTGATTAAGATCCCTTTCACACTAGGGCACTTTGCAGGCTCTATAACACTAAAAATAGCACCTGCAAAGTACCCTGAAAGAGCCGATGCTGTCTCTCCAATGTGAAAGCCCAGAGGGCTTTCACATTGGAGTGGTGCGCTGGTAGGATGCTAAAAAAAAGTCCTGCTAGCACCATCTTTGAAGTGGTGTAGGATACACCACTACTGCCCATTGAAATCAATGGGGCAGCGCAGCAATACCACCGGCATATCATTGCTGCAGCCTCAAAATTGATGGTAAAGTGCCGCTAAAAATAGTGCCACTTTACCACTGATACACCCTCCGCCCCAGTGTGAAAGGGGCCTAAGACATCACAGGACACTTTTTTTTTTTAATAAACAAATTGTCCAAAATGGTCTCCTGTCATTTTTACTTTTTTAACACTTCTTTTGGTGAATGAGTAGGGGTACAATGTGCCTGATACCCTTTCACATAGGGGGCAGGATCTGGGGGACCCCTTGCGAAAGGGGGCTTCCAGATTCTGATAAGCCCCCTGCCTGCAGACCCCCACAACTACTGGGGGACCAACGCCATTTTTTTATTTTTTCACAGGATTCCCCTTAATAGACCTGAAGGGCCTGGTATGAATTTCAGGGGGATCCCCATGCCATTTTTGTTATTTTGGTAATGGACTGGGTGGAACTTACAATGATTTCATTGATTTTTATGTATATTGCCGGGATCTGACAATACATTACAGCCGCAAGCAGTTTTACATTAATTTTTTTCCCTTTAGAAATGTCATTTTGCTTCTCTCATTCATTACACTATGTACGGCCGCTATGTAAGCAGCCTTTCATAGTGTGGGGTGTGGACTTAGCCCCCTGAGCCATGATTGGCCAAAGGCACCCTGCCTTTGGCCAATTATGGCTCTCTCAGCAGAGCATGCTGTGATTGGCCAAAGCATACAGGTGAAGTGCATGCTTTGTTACAAGGGAAAAGTCTGCGCTATCAGGTAAACTTTGGTTTTAACCAATATCAACAGGTGTAACCATTAAACGGAAAAGTGAATCACTGCACCCTCCTGCCTGAGTGAAAAAAAAAAAACAGATGCTGCAATTTAAAAACTTGAATAAAAGATTTAAATGTAAGTGAAAGAAAACTTAAATTGTGCAACCTGAATGGGTTAATCAAATGAGTGTTTAAATGAGCCTCTGGAATACAAACTTCCGTACCCAAGCTACTGTGCCCCTCACTCCCACCAAATACAAAATCAGTAATTGATTAATCAGTGATAAAAAACACTCAGTGATAATAATAAAGTGTCCCTATTATACCAATCATAAGGTGCATAAAAATCATGAGTCTGCATGACACACAGGTCAGCCAAACCCAATTGCCAAACACCAGAAAAAATGAATTTAATAAATAGGTGAACCGCCAGAAATACAAACTTCCGTGTCCACTCTGATGTGGTCTTACTCAATAAAAATATAAATGAAAGTGAAAAATTACTAGTAGTGACAAATGATAAATAATTAATTAATAAAAAGTGTCCACATTAAACAACTAATGAAAAATACTGAAGAAAAAGTCCATATAATGCACAGATCAAATGGATGTTGAACTTCAAACAAAGTTGTTTCTCCAAAAATATAGCAAAAACTGACAAAGCAACAGACTATCTTTCTGCCCTCTCTTCATGCAGCAGTAGCGCACATCACTCTGCGGGTAATAGCTTTACAGGAAAAGTAGGATATGACTGATTTGGCCGCTTACCAGATCCCAGGATCAAACAAGCATATCTCAGACCAGAGCCTCCACACAGGGAGATGTCCCCCTCCAACTCCTCAGCCTGGATCCTCCGTTCTCCCGGTATACAGCAATCACCTCCACTCCATGTCTCAGCTGCAGACCACACACAGCGCCTCACCTCCTCCACTGGCTATGCGCACGCCACCTCTCCCTCATTCTGGCATGTAGGGCAGAAAAAAACGTATAGTGCAGTATTGCTGGATTTAAAAAAAAAAAAACATTAATTTAAAAACTGAGGCCGCGTACACACGTGCGGACTGTTTGCCCAACCTGGTTCGTCAAACAGTTTCGGCAAACAGTCCGCTCAAAATTTGCATGAGCGGACTTGCCCACACACGAGCGGACTGTTTCAGCGAACTGTTTGCCAAACAGTTCGCTCAACTTTTGAAATGAACGGACTCGCCCACGTAAGGAGGAGGCAAATCCGCCCATTTCGAGCGCGTGTACAGGTAGGCGGGGCCCGTGAAGGAGACGTCGCGGGCTCCGCCGCCTGGAATGGGCTTAAAGGGGAACTCCAACGCCGAAAAAAATCGGCGTGGGGGTTCCCCCAAAGTCCACACCAGACCCTTGTCCGAGCACGCTACCCGGCCGGCCAGGAAAGGGGGGCGAGCGAGCGCGCCCCCCCTCCTGAGCCGTACCAGGCCGCGTGCCCTCAACATGGGGGGTGCCTTGGGGAAGGGGGGGCCCCCCCACCCCAAAGCACCTTGTCCCCATGTTGATGAGGACAAGGGCCTCTTCCCGACAACCCTGGCCGTTGGTTGTCGGGGTCTGCGGGCGGGGGGCTTATAGGAATCCGGGAGCCCCCTTTAAGAAGGGGGCCCCCGGATACCGGCCCCCCACCCTATGTGAATGAGTATGGGGTACAATGTACCCCTACCCATTCACCTGTGAAATAAAGTACAAAAAAAAACACAACACAGGGAAAAAATATTTTATTGCACAGCTCCGGGGGTCTTCTGTCTTCGGGGGTCTTCTCGCCGGACTCCTCCGCTATCTGTGTGTAGCTCTTTTACTAGCGGAGGAGTCCGGCTTTCTTCCTCCCCGCCGCCGGCCTCTTCTCCCGACTTCGGGGGTCTTGTCCCCCTCTTCGGTTCTTCTGCCGGGCCACCGCGCCTTCTTCTAGCTCTTTTACAGGCGGTGGCCCGGTCTTCTGTCGCCGCTGCCTTCCGTTCTTCTGTCGCCGCCTTCGGTTCTTCTGCCGGGCCACCGCGCCTTCTTGTAGCTCTTTTACAGGCGGTGGCCCGGTCTTCTGTCGCCGCTGTCGTCGTCGCCGCCGCCGCCGCCTTCCGTTCTTGTTCTTCTTCTTGTTCTTCTTCTTCTTCTCCTGGAGATGTTGACACGACGAGCTCTCCGGCCGGAATGCCAGAGCCGCGCTGTGCGGTCACTTATATAGTGACAATGGGGCGGTGTCACATGGTATATGTCACATGGGTTGGTCACATGGTGACCCTGCCCCCTTACGATGTCATAGTCCCCATGTGACATCAACCCATGTGACCAACCCATGTGACATATACCATGTGACACCGCCCCATTGTCACTATATAAGTGACCGCACAGCGCGGCTCTGGCATTCCGGCCGGAGAGCTCGTCGAGTCAACATCTCCAGGAGAAGAAGAAGAAGAACAAGAAGAAGAACAAGAACGGAAGGCGGCGGCGGCGGCGACGACAGCGGCGACAGAAGACCGGGCCACCGCCTGTAAAAGAGCTACAAGAAGGCGCGGTGGCCCGGCAGAAGAACCGAAGGCGGCGACAGAAGAACGGAAGGCAGCGGCGACAGAAGACCGGGCCACCGCCTGTAAAAGAGCTAGAAGAAGGCGCGGTGGCCCGGCAGAAGAACCGAAGGCGGCGACAGAAGAACGGAAGGCAGCGGCGACAGAAGACCGGGCCACCGCCTGTAAAAGAGCTAGAAGAAGGCGCGGTGGCCCGGCAGAAGAACCGAAGAGGGGGACAAGACCCCCGAAGTCGGGAGAAGAGGCCGGCGGCGGGGAGGAAGAAAGCCGGACTCCTCCGCTAGTAAAAGAGCTACACACAGATAGCGGAGGAGTCCGGCGAGAAGACCCCCGAAGACGGAAGACCCCCGGAGCTGTGCAATAAAATATTTTTTCCCTGTGTTGTGTTTTTTTTTGTACTTTATTTCACAGGTGAATGGGTAGGGGTACATTGTACCCCATACTCATTCACATAGGGTGGGGGGCCGGTATCCGGGGGCCCCCTTCTTAAAGGGGGCTCCTGGATTCCGATAAGCCCCCCGCCCGCAGACCCCGACAACCAACGGCCAGGGTTGTCGGGAAGAGGCCCTTGTCCTCATCAACATGGGGACAAGGTGCTTTGGGGTGGGGGGGCTGCGCGGCCCCCCCTTCCCCAAGGCACCCCCCATGTTGAGGGCACGCGGCCTGGTACGGCTCAGGAGGGGGGGCGCGCTCGCTCGCCCCCCTTTCCTGGCCGGCCGGGTAGCGTGCTCGGACAAGGGTCTGGTGTGGACTTTGGGGGAACCCCCACGCCGATTTTTTTCGGCGTTGGGGTTCCCCTTTAAGCCCATTCCAGGCGGCGGAGCCCGCGACGTCTCCTTCGCGGGCCCCGCCTACCTGTACACGCGCTCGAAATGGGCGGACTTTCAGAGCGGGAACAGTCCGCTCATTTCGAAAGTACAGCGGACAGGCCCACACACGGGCGGACTGTTCGCTCAAACACAGTTTCAGCGGACAGTTTTTCGGAATTTCCGAAAGACTTTGTCCGTCCAACTGTCCGCTGAAACTGTCCGCTGAAAGCCCACACACGGGCGGACTGTCCGCCCAAACACTGTTCAGCGGACAAGGTTGGGCGAACAGTCCGCCCCTGTGTACGCGGCCTGACACACATATGGCTCAAATCCAAACAGTGCATACCAATAATGCCAAACACATGTAGCTGCACACAAAAATGGGATTTGCAGGGGACCAACGCCAGGAGCTTCATTACATAGTGGGTTATATAGGCACCTCTGGTGATTGGACACTGGTTAACCCCAATTAAGGAGAATTCCTCCCCTATATAACCCCTCCCATATGGGAGGCACCTCAGTTTTGTAGCAAAGCAATTAGAAACCCAAGAGGGGCGGGAGCCCTGTGTCCCGTGATGTACTCTCAAGAAAAGGATTTTACAGGTAAGCTATATATAAAAATCCCATTTTCTTGATCATACATCATGGGACACAGGAGCTTCATTACATAGTGGGATGTCCCAAAGCAATGCTCAGATTGAGGGGAGGGAGACACAGATCATAATTATAGACCGCCATGGGCCGGAGGACCTAAACTGCAGCCTGCAGTACACTGCGCCCGAAGGCGATATCCTCTTGCCTTCTGACATCCACCTGATAGAATCTGGTGAATGTGTGGACTGATGACCAAGTTGCAGCCTTACAGATCTGAGCCAGGGAGGCCTGGTGATGCACTGCCCAAGAAGCACTTACAGCCCTAGTAGAGAGCGCTTTCACTGGAAAAGGAGGGATTTTCCGTTTAACATTATAGGCCTGAGAAATAACCTGTCTAATCCACCTTGAGAGAGTGGATTTTGATGCTGCCTGGCCCTTCCTAGGGCCTTCCGGCAAAATAAACAAGCAATCAGTTTCCTTATCTGAGTAGTTGCTTGAAGATATATACTGATTGCTCTAACCACATCCAAAGTGTGCAAAGATTCTTCTTCTGCGGACTGTGGGTCCGGAAAAAAGGATGGTAGGATTACGTCTTGATTCAAATGGAATCCCGAAACCACCTTAGGTAGAAAGGACCTGTTAGGACGCATGACCACCCGGTCCTTATGAATAATTCGATATGGCTCCTTGCTGGAAAGAGCTGCTAGCTCTGATACTCTTCTAGCCGTGGATATGGCTACCAAAAAAAAAAATTTTTATTCAGGAGAACTAATGAAGCCAGATGCAAAGGTTCAAACGGTTGCCCCTGCAAAGCCGAGAGAACCAAATTCAGATCCCATGGGCATACCGGAGGTTTGACTGACGGTCTTATCCGCATGGCCCCCTGGATGAAAGCCCGCACCAGGGAATGCGATGCAAGTGGCTTCTGAAAAAATACTGACAAGGCCGAAATCTGCACCTTGATAGTGCTTATGGCCAAATTCATTTCTAGGCCTGACTGGAGAAAGGCCAAGATCCTGCTAATGACATACTTTCTAGGATTACATTTCCTGAGTTCACACCAGGAAACATATACCCTCCAGATTTTGTAATAAATAAGCCTGGAGGCCGGCTTTCTGGCATTGACCAGAGTAGAAAGGACTGGCCCCGAAAGGGCACGGTCTCTCAGAATGTGGGTCTCAGCAGCCAAACCATCAAATTCAGACTGTGTAAAGCAGGATGGTAAATTGGACCCTGTGAGAGCAGATCTGGCCGGAGAGGGAGGATCCATGGCCTGCCTACTGCCAACTTCATGATCTCTGCGTACCACGGTCGCCTGGGCCAAGCCGGTGCCACCAAAAGGACCGATTTTGTCTCCCTCTTGACTCTTCCCAGGAACCGCGACAGAAGTGGGCTCGGGGGGAAGGCATAGATCAGATTGTACTGATCCCAGGGAACTGTCAGAGCATCTGACCCCTGAGCAAGTACATCTCCTTGACACAAAATTGTCCAGTTTCCTGTTGAACCTGGATGCAAACAGATCTACGTCTGGAGTACCCCACCTGTGACATATGTTCCGAAACACGTCGGGGTGCAGAGTCCATTCTCCTGGGCACAACTGCTGGTGGTTCAGAAAATCCGCCTGCCAATTTTCCACTCCTGGAATGAAGACTGCAGAAAGACACGGAACATGCTTTTCTGCCCAGACAAGTATGCGATTCACCTCTTTTTGCGCAAACAAAATCCTGGTACCGCCCTGGTGATTGATATAAGCCACTGCTGTGGCATTGTCAGACTGAACCCGAACAGGGAGACCTCGTAGTCTGTAAGACCACTTTATGAGAGCCATATAAACTGCCCGGATCTCCAAGACATTTATGGGCAATAGCTTCTCGATCGCAGACCATTTCCCCTGCGAGCACGTCTCCTCCAACACTGCTCCCCAGCCTGTCAGGCTGGCATCTGTCGTGATAATCTTCCAGGGAAGAGGAAGAAAAGTTTTGCCCTTCAGCAAATTCTTGGTTTGTAACCACCAGACGAGACTCTTGCGTGTCCCTGGGGATAGACGCATAGGAAGATCCAAGGATTGGGGCTTCCTGTTCCAAGCTGCAAGGATGCATCTTTGCAGAGGCCTTGAGTGGAACTGGGCAAATGGGACGGCCTCGAAGGAGGCGACCATTTTCCCTAACAGTCTCATGCACAATCGAATGGGGGAAGATCTCCTGCCCAGAATTAGGCGCACCAGATCCCCGATGGCCAAGGCTTTTGGCCTTGGAAGAAACACCTTGCCCTGAGCGGCGTCGATGATCATACCCAGGTATTCCAACCTGGTGGCAGGCTGTAGGGATGACTTTTCTAGGTTTATAATCCAACCTAGGCGTTCCAGGTGTTCTAGCGTTCTGGTAACGCTGTGGTTCAGGAACGCTACTGTTTTCTTTATGAGAAGCAAATCGTCTAGATAAGCCAAGAGAGGGTCCAGAATCTTTGTGAAGACTCGAGGGGCCGTAGCAAGCCCGAGCGGCAAGGCCACAAATTGAAAATGGCGCCGCTCTACCGCGAACCTTAGACATTTTTGCTGTGCGGGAAAAGTTGGCACATGGAGATATGCATCCTTGATGTCTATTGATGCCATAAACTCTCCCCCTTGCAGGGAGGAGACCATAGTGTGGATTGACTGCATTCGGAAGGACCGGATGCGTAAAAACCGGTTCAGATCCTTCAGATCTAGGATAGGTCTGACACTCCCATTTGGCTTAGGAACGGTGAAGAGATTCGAGTAAGACCCTGAACCCTGTTCTTTTGGGTCCATTTCTACTATCACCCCCTGGGATAGTAAGTGATCTAAGGCCAGAAAAAGGTGGTTTTTGCTTTACTGGATCCCTGGGGATCCTTGACCTTAGAAAGTGAGAAGGTGGAATCTCCTGAAACTCTAGCCTGTAGCCCAGAGATACCAAAGAGATCACCCACTTGTCCCAGGTCTCTTCCCGCCAGGCTCCTCCAAACTGCAGGAGCCTTCCCCCCACTCGGCCGAGCGGGGGCGCCCCTTCACAAGGAAGCTTTTGGGCTCTGCTTGGCAGGCTTTCGCCGCCAAGTCTTTTTCTGCCCCTGGGCCCGGCCCTGAGTCTTTCCTGTAGAGGAGGGTTGAGAAGGCTGTCGCCACTGTTTAGAGCTTGATGCTTCGGGAGAGAGAGCACGCCTAAATGAAGGACGTTTGCTCCTTTTGACTGGAAGGAGAGTAGATTTACCCCCTGAAATTTTTTGGACGAATTTGTCTAATTCTTCTCCAAACAAACATTCCCCTTTAAACGGGAACCCAATCAAATGCTTCTTGCATGACAGTTCAGCTACCCAATTCTTTAGCCATAGGGCCCTTCGCATGTGTACCAACAGGAGAGACAAACGTGATGCTTGTTGGACAGAATCCAAAATTGCCTCAATCATGAAACACAGAATAGGAGGTAATTCTGCATAATTCTCTACTTCCTCACTGGGAAGGAGCCCAAGCATCTGCTTAACCTGTTCCTTGAGGAACTGACACAACCCCACGGCTGCGACTGTAGGTTGCACTACAGTGCCAGTCATAGAAAAGGAGGCTTTTAACAAGGTTTCCAGCTTCTTATCAGTTGGATCTTTAAATACCTGCGCATTATCCAAGGGACAAGTCAGGTTTTTATTCACGCAAGAAACAGCCGCATCAACAGATGGGAGCCCCACTTCTTGGTGAAACTTTCCTCCAGAGGATAATGCATAGAAAACCTTTTAGGAGGAGCAAACAGTTTATTGAGATGTCCCCAATCCTCAATAAACAATTTATCCATTAAGGGATGAATTGGGAAGGAATAGGCAGTCTGTGGAGCTTTCCTGACTCCCAGGGAAGAAACAGAGGATGTAGCGACTTCAGCAGCAGGCATTCTGAATGTGGTACGCACCAATTCAGTATAATACCGCACCTGTTTTCTAAGCGCCTGGGAGGAGGGGACTCTCTCCTCTTCCTCTGATTCCTGCTCATGATCCCTGTCCCAAGATAGGGATCTCTCCTCATTGTCAGAAGAATCATCTGAGAGAGGAATCTCAGCAGAGGGAGGGGATCTACCCCTTTTCCTGCTATCTTTCAGGGAAGCAGAAATAAAATTCATTAAAACTGCCGCCTGGCGCCTGCGCAGTACAGCGCCATGCACGCTGATGTGCACGGCTCACAACCACACCCCCCCTCCTCCATTCGGCCGGGAGCGTGCCTGGCGCGCGTGCACGCGTGCACAAGGACCGCGGAATCTAGGGTGGGAAAGAGAAACTCCATCAGAGCTGCATGGGACCCCTTGACTACGTGGGACCCCTGTATTACCTCTACTGTGGCAGGGACTGCAGAGGAGACGTGAGACAGCTGGAGAACCAGGCTTCACTGAGTGTGTGTACTGAAAGGCATGTAAGTATGCATCAGGCTGCTCTTACTCCCTCTAGTGGCGGAAACCAGGTAAGACATACAACTACTCAAAATGAAGAAATTCATCATATAATTAAATATATAGGATTAACTTCCCTTACCTGTCCTCGCCGCAGGAATTGCTGAAACAGACAAATTCCAGCCTTCACCCATCACGGAGGGCAGTGTTAGCCAACCTTCAGGTTTATATGGGGCTCTTTCTCGGGAAGAGCCTCCTACCTGGACCATGTAAAAGACTCTGCCAGAAACTTTCGTGCGCTCTGTGTAAACAGTACACCAAGTCTGGTTTTCCCAGAGCCCAGTCTTCCAATAGGAGAGGACTTACAGGCCAAACCTCGTTTCTTCGGCTGACGAGGCCCGGGTACCATATCATCTTGGGAGTCAAATATCGGCCCGAGATATGGATCCGGTTTGTTGTAGCCCTTAGGCCCCCGCAGGAACCTGCACAGAGCTTTCTTCATAGCACATGTTTTACGTGACCAACCACCATAGACACTGGAGAAAAAACTAAGGTGCCTCCCATATGGGAGGGGTTATATAGGGGAGGAATTCTCCTTAATTGGGGTTAACCAGTGTCTAATCACCAGAGGTGCCTATATAACCCACTATGTAATGAAGCTCCTGTGTCCCGTGATGTATGATCAAGAAAAACCTTTTAAAACGGTAAAAACGGTAAAACGGAATTAGAAAAAAAAGTGGTGTATCGATATAAATATTTCAGCTGCCACTGCTAGCTGTACCGTATATGTCTGGTCCCTGGCTCCACCCAATGGGTTTCTCTGTATAAGGCTTCAACTGGGAAAGGAGACCAGGGAATCTTGTCTGGAGATAACAAACTGTTGTGCCTTTCTCTTGATGAGAACTTGGCTAAATACTGACTGATTGTTTACTCTATGGCATGCTACTCTTCTATTTTATAACTTGATGGCATGTTACTCTTCCAAAGAAGATCAAAATTGTGTGTTGGGAAACACTTGAGGTGATGGACTTTGTATTTACACTAACAAAGATTGGTACAAGAGCTGTTTCTTGATTGGTAGTCACTGGTCTGTGGCAGTGGAATATTTAACAGTAAAATCCTGCCCACATTATTTGTTGCAAAAGTTTGCAGTAATGCTAATTATTGCTGTCTATGTGCCCCTAAGCTGTAAGGCTAATGATGCACTGAAGGAGTTTCATGATAACATCTGCTTACTAGAGAAGAGGCACCCAGAGGCTCTCTGTGTATTTGCTGTGGATTTTAATTATGTTAGCTTGGCAGACATTCTACCAAAATTTCATCAGCACATCACTATTGCCATCCTGAACACACTTGTTTTAGTACATACAAGTAAATGGAAACATATTGCTATCCCTCATCCTCATCTTGGCCATTCTGGCAAATTTCCATCATATTGACCTGTGGCTACTACTCTTTGCTGAAAGTCACTAAACTAACAATAACGACTATTAAATTATCACCTAGTAATGCTGTCTCAATTCTCCAGGACTGTTGTACTAAATAGCAATCTGTGAAGAAGCAATGGCAATTGTCAGAGGTGTGAACCCAGAGGAATATGCATCATTTGTTATGGGCTATAACAGCAAGTGTGTGTGGGATGTTACCGAAATTAAAGCAGTTACTATCTACCCCAAACAGATCCCCTGCCTAAATATAGAGGTTTGCATTCTAGTGAAAAACTGTGATTCCGCGTGCAGGTCTGGCAACACATTTAAACTCAGAGCAACAAGGAGAAGCCTCATTGTGAGTATAAGGAGGGCTACGGCTAACTATGCTTTCAGAATTTAAGGTTGCTTTTCCACCAATTATCCACAGAGAATATGGAGATGCATTAACAGAATCACAGAATACACCAACAATTATGTAGGATGTAGAATGTCTAAGTGACATTCCTCTTCCTGGTACTTTAAGCACTTTTATGTTCATTTTGAGGATTACAACACCTCCCCTGGCTTAAAGCTTGCCACTCCACTATGTGAACTGCCCTTCAGTGTGACAATAGTAGAGAAAAAGAGGTCTCTTCATAAAGTTAACCACAGAAAGGCTAAGTCCTTAGGGACAGCGCACATCAGCTTTCAGAGGTGTTGATGGGCAGGTGACTCTTCAGTGACTGTTTCCAATTGTTATGTTTCTGGTGTGGCAAGTCTCCTTTAGTCTAATGAGAACCTCCAAAGCCAAGAGCTGTTGACATCCTTCCATATAGAGTGGGTTGTAAGGCATAGTGGGTGTAATGCAAGATATATTCATGGGTGCCAGACACTTCTTGCAAAGTGATTTTATTTCTCTTGAACAGAACTTTGGGACAGAGAGTTAGGGCCAGGACACCCTTAGGTAGTTGCAATGATAATTAGCAGACTCTGAGACTTCTACAGGTAGACAGCCATGCAGGGAAAGACATCCAGCAAGACATCACATCTGCATGTGTAGGAATTCTGTCTCATATGGCAACAGTCATAGTCTAACACAAGTTGTAACAAACTCCTTTACTTTCTCTACAGTCACTTCTTGTAGATTCTTGTCTTGACCCACTGAGCTCCCAGTCTCTCTCACTAGACTTGCTGATTCACTGCCATGAATCCCTTGAGATCTTCCAATCTTCCCTTAAGTATTGTTATCATTTTTTTTTAACACAAACCAAGCTTTCTTTTGGTGGTTATTAATCACCACTGGGTTTTTTGCAAAAAAAAAAAAAATTAAAGACTGAAAAGTCTGAAAAAAATAGTTTTTTTTAGTTTCTGTTTGTAAATTTTATGAATAAATCATTTTTCTCCTTCACTGATGTGCACTGATAAGGCGGCACTTATGGCACTGATGGACACTGATGAGGTGGCAGTATGGGTACTGATGAGGTAGAACTTTTGGGCACTGATGAGGTGGCACTGACTGACACTGATTAGGTGGCACTGATGAGGAGGCACTAATATGCCACACTGATGTGCACTGATAGGCAGCACTGGTATATGGCACTGATAGGCAGAAATTATGGGCACTGATAGGTGGCACTGATGGGCACTGATAGGTGGCACTGATAGGGGGCCCTAATGAGAACTGATAGGTCAAACTTATGGGCACTGATGGATACTGTTAGGTGGCACTGATTGGCGTCACTGATGAGCACTGCACTGATCATCAGGGCACTGATGATCAGTGCCCTGATTACTTGTACAGGTCTCCCCTGTGAGGAGATCCCGCTGACTCTGCCAGTGTGAGACGAGGAGAGACAATAAACGGCACTTCTATGTTTAGCTGATCTGCTATGATTGGAAAAAGCCGACCTAATGGGTAAAGAGCAGCGTTATAAGCTCTTTACAAAGATTGGGTTGCACCGTGTCCCTAAGACATGGGCATGCAAGAGTGGTGACACTGGGGAAACATCATATGACGTTATCCCAGAATGAGAGGAGATCCCGCCCGCCATCATTTTACTATACAGATGGCGGGAGGTGGTTAATGTCAGAGACTGGTCAGCAGTTTACAGTATGTAAAAAGCCTACAACATATAATTTATGCTAGAGGTGGAAATTCCAGCTTCTGATGCCAAATATGTACTTTCCAAAGTACAGCACTACATCTATTAACATTTTTGTTGAAAATATCATCTCTATCTGTAGGCACTGTTTGATTAAAAATCGATTGCCTGTTCAAATATGCTGAAAATATAAATCTCCATGTGGTGTTTTTACAGTCATTTTTTTCACATGACTGTATATACCCAGTAACATATAATGTTTAGTTTAGGGAGCTGAGACAAATATGGGGTTTCTTATGGGTATGGAAGAGCAAATGACTCACTACAAGTTACACAGGTGAGTCAACCGTAGTGGAAACTTAGGCCCTGTAAATGTTATGGTATGTTGTGGCGAATACCACGTACACACGACCGGACTTTCCGGCAGACTAGGTCTGACAGTCTTCCTGATGGACCTTCTGAATGAATGGACTTGCCCACACACGAACAGACTAAGTCCATTCGAAAGTCCATTGGTTTTGACCGTGATCATGTAAGACAGGACTAAAAAAGGAAGTTTAATAGCCAGCAGCCAATAGCTTCCCTTGTGTCCTATTTGGTCCGTCGGACCAGTATACAGACGAATGGTTTTACCGATAGGAATTGATTCCGTTGGACAGATTTGAAATGTTCTATTTCTAGGTGCATCTGATTTTTTTTCATGAAAAACGATCAGATTAGCCCACACACGATCGGATTGTCCGACAGACTGATTCCGTCGGACCTAGTCTGCCAAAAAGTCCAGTCGTGTGTATGCGGCATAAGTCTAACCTTTCACTTCACTCCGAGCAGCTGGAAAGCTGAATGGAATGGTATGGGAGTGAAGGGAACATAAATATATGCACTTGTTGAGGTCTACAAATATGTGGACCTGGAGCTTTTTCCTACGTGGGCAAAATAAGATTCACTCTAAATCTGAAGTGAGGACAAACAACTAAATACACATTTGAAAACAGAGTATGTAAGGCACTTTTTTTGCCAAAGTTTTACTTGATCAGCTTGTGGCTTCGAAACCTCTGCCACAGTGCACAGCAAGGTGGGTCATTTTATTTTTTTCTTCTGTAAATAGAAACATTTAAGCTTGTAACCCATACAACCTCCTCCATCCTGTTGATTACATGATTAAGGATCAGTGGCTTGGCAGTGAGGGCATTTCCTTTTGTTCGCCTCTCCAGTAGGGAAGTTTCCGGAGTGCTTTAGAGCCCTGATTACGTCACAGTACTGGTTCTCCCTTTTCTCAGTCCTGCTGTAAACGGAATATGGAAAACCAAAATAAAAAATAAAAATATTCACTTATTTAACAGAATTAATTTATTTTTTGTTTGTTTTTTGATGAACACAAGATTGGGTACAAAAGTAGATTTTTTACTTTTAATAATGACTTTATTCCAAAACTTGGCATGGCTTGGCACCAGCACTCTTCAATGAAAAAGATGTGTGCTCAGAAGCAAATCTAACAAATGACTTGTTTATTAACTAAAAACCCAAAGTCTTTTTTCGCGTACGTGTAAAAGCAATCATGGTAAAACACAATCCCACAACCATGTATATGACCACTCTTTGCAACACCTGGTAAAAATAAATAAATAAATATTGTTTTCCACCACTGTCAGCTCAATGGTATTTTAATAACTGAAAACAGAGTCTGTATAGGCTTCTGTTTTATTCAAATTACTTAAAACTGGAATAGATCAGCCTAATGAGCTTGCAGCATACCCCAGACCAAAACCTTTTGAGAAATTATATCGTTGCAAGGCTGCCGTACAAGTTTGCCTATAACACAATTGTTTTTATATCCATTGCATACAAAACAATTTAGATATAAAAACCTTTATAGTAATGTTTTCTAAGCCCTAGATACTAGTATCATTTTCCGAAGATCATTTTAGAAAGATTAAAAACGTGAATTTGTGGATCAGGGATCAGCTTGAGGATGTTCTGTTAAATTTAATTTCTGATACCGTAAGCAGGTGTTTGCATGTTTCTTGGTACTCTAATGAATGTTAAGCTATATTAATTCTCTTAGCAAGTATCACATAGTCATAAACATACATACTGTATGTTAGAAATGCAATCAGAGAATAGCCCATAATGCTACATTCCAATATATTGGCAATTGATGTAGTACCCCTAATAGATTCTTTTGCCAAACAACTAAAAGCTTTGAACATATAAGCATTATTGCTTTGCTAATAAATTCACATTTAGTCATAAAGGGAGCATTCAACAGTTTTCCTTTGCGTTGTCAGTGATATGCCACCTTTCCAATTATCTTTACCAAATGTTCAAGTAATCTTTAATGAACTTCAGTTCACTTGTTAATTTCCTTAATAATTACGTATGTTGGGTAGCCGCGGCCAAACCTTTCCCCATTACCATCCGCCGACAAGGAGAAGGAAGGAAAGAGGAGGAGGAGGAGGTAGCGGGAGGAGGAGAGGAGGAGGAGAGTCCTGCTCTGCGGATCTGCAGCCATTTCTTGTTTGGGTTTTCCCGACCCATTCCTGGGAGGCAGTGCAGGAGATCCAGGGCGGGGGGGGGGGACATAGCCCAGACACCCCCCATCTGTCATCCTGTTCAGACACTCACCCCCACTGCAGAGATGATGCCGTCTATTTCCAGCTTTTCTCTGGTCTCTTCTGGAAATGACTGATAGAACTGAGGAAACAATGGATGTTGTGAAATGCATCTTCTGATTGGTCGTCACATCACTTCTGGTCTACGGAGCTTGCGTTCCACGCTGAGGCTCACTTCCGGTTCCAGGCTCTCGGCCCACCGGATGCTGAATACATCACACGCTACTGTCTTCATAGCATTCGCAAGGCGGCAAATTTAAAAACCATCGCAGAGGCTGTACTATTATACCCCTCCTCTTCAGCTTGCCAGCGGTTTACCATCTTCACTCCTCCGTGGACCAGTCAGTGGCTTTGGATACTTCCTCCTCTCTTTATTGATATGCCTGATTACTACCAACTTCTGTGAGTAGCCATTTGGCTGTGTGTTTTTATTATATTAAATACTTATATATACTGCACTTAGTTTGGCGCACTTCTCCTTTCTTTACATTTTAATTATGTATGTTGCCTAATTTGTTATATATATCTTTACATGTATGATTTTAGAAAACAACAAAGAACCCTCTGGTGGGACATAAAAGGGCAATGACTCCAGAAAAAAATATGCAGAAATAGATAGATAAAAAGTTACAAATTTAATGATGCAAAATATAAAAATAGGCACAACCTATGCTGTATCGACAATATTTACAAAATTACAATTGGTATAACATGTTGTTCATAATGAAATCCAAAAAATACTCATTACATCACTCATGTATAAATGGACAGAGTGATACTCAACGCGTTTCAAGGTCATGCTTTATTCCTTTTTATCAGGAGCAATTGGTTTGAGTATTATATGGTATCTAGAATTCATAAATAAAAACAATGAGTAAAGAGTATGTGCATACATAAAGTTAGACAAAAGTTTTGTCTCCAGACACGCTATATATATATATATATATATATATATATATATATATATATATATATATATATACAGTGCCATGCGAAAGTATTCGGCCCCCCTTGAACTTTTCAACCTTTTGCCACATTTCAGGCTTCAAACATAAAGATATAACATTTTTATTTTTTGTGAAGAATCACCAACAAGTGGGACACAATTGTGAAGTGGAACGAAATCTATTTGATTTTTGAAACTTTTTTAACTAATAAAAAAATGAAAAGTGGGGCGTGCAAAATTATTCGGCCCCCTTGCGTTAATACTTTGTAGAGCCACCTTTTGCTGCGATTACAGCTGCAAGTCGCTTGGGGTATGTCTCTATCAGTTTTGCACATCGAGAGACTGAAATTCTTGCCCATTCTTCCTTGCAAAACAGCTCAAGCTCAGTGAGGTTGGATGGAGAGCGTTTGTGAACAGCAGTTTTCAGCTCTTTCCACAGATTCTCGATTGGATTCAGGTTTGGACTTTGACTTGGCCATTCTAACACCTGGATACGTTTATTTGTGAACCATTCCTTTGTAGATTTGCTGTATGTTTGGGATCATTGTCTTGTTGGAAGATAAATCTCCATCCCAGTTTCAGGTCTTTTGCAGACTCCAACAGGTTTTCATCCAGAATGGTCCTGTATTTGGCTGCATCCATCTTCCCCTCAATTTTAACCATCTTCCCTGTCCCTGCTGAAGAAAAGCAGGCCCAAACCATGATGCTGCCACCACCATGTTTGACAATGGGGATAGTGTGTTGAGGGTGATGAGCTGTGTTGCTTTTAGGCCAAACATATCGTTTTGCATTGTGGGCAAAAAGTTTGATTTTGGTTTCATCTGACCAGAGCACCTTCTTCCACATGTTTGGTGTGTCTCCCAGGTGGCTTGTAGCAAACTTTAGACGAGACTTTTTATGGATATCTTTGAGAAATGGCTTTCTTCTTGCCACTCTTCCATAAAGGCCAGATTTGTGCAGTGTACGACTGATTGTTGTCCTATGGACAGGCTCTCCCACCTCAGCTGTAGTTCTCTGCAGTTCATCCAGAGTGATCATGGGCCTCTTGGTTGCATCTCTGATCAGTCTTCTCCTTGTCTGAGCTGAAAGTTTAGAGGGACGGCCAGGTCTTGGTAGATTTGCAGTGGTCTGATACTCCTTCCATTTCAAAATGATCACTTGCACAGTGCTCCTTGGGATGTTTAAAGCTTGAGAAATCTTTTTGTATCCAAATCCGGCTTTAAGCTTCTCCACAATATTATTACGGACCTGCCTGGTGTGTTCCTTGGTCTTCATGATGCTCTGTGTGCTTTCAACAGAACCCTGAGACTATAACAGAGCAGGTGCATTTATACAGAGACTTGATTACACACAGGTGGATTCTATTTATCACCATCAGTCATTTAGGACAACATTGGATCATTCAGAGATCCTCGCTGAACTTCTGGAGTGAGTTTGCTGCACTGAAAGTAAAGGGGCCAAATAATTTTGCACGCACCACTTTTCAGTTTTTTATTTGCTAAAAAAGTTTAAAATATCCAATAGATTTCGTTCCACTTCACAATTGTCTCCCACTTGTTGGTGATTCTTCACAAAAAATTAAAATTTTATATCTTTATGTTTGAAGCCTGAAATGTGGCAAAAGGTTGAAAAGTTCAAGGGGGCCGAATACTTTCGCAAGGCACTGTATATATGTATATATATATATATATATATATATATATATACTTTTTTTTTATTTTTAATACATTGTCTACTGACCATATATAATCTGATGTCTTGATATATCACATCAATAATTTTTGTATGGATGTATGATTTTAATCAGGGTACAATTAAATTTGGTCTGAAAATGTATGGGATCATGCAGGAGCAGCTTGGTTTCACTTTTATTGTTGTCTGTGTCCCTGCAATGTAGATTTTCCCTCTTTAATTGTCCTGGTGACTGGTTTCAGCAAAACAGAAAGTGATGGGAAATTGAAATTTTTACAGTCGTCAATATAAAAAGGTTAGAAGGATCCTCTATGATTTAGCCCATTGGATAAATCATATCAGAGGAGTAGTCATGATTGTTGGACCAGCTGCTAAATCTTGTTGGCTGATTATATTTTTTTCCATTGAAGACATTAGGGATTGTACAGTTTTATTTTCAATTGAAAGAAAATTTTTAGCTATAAATACTTTTAAAAGGAAACCTGTTATGTATGAAATATGCCCACTAAACAGAGTGCAGCTCATATGAAATACGGATTATACCAATGGTGAGCGTCTTCTCGAGAAACCAAGAAAAAGAAAGGGGGAAGCCAGGCGCATAGTGTAGCTGGCTTTTTTAGTGTAGCCAAAAATAAAAACAATAATATGCAATCACAATTAACGATGAGCAGATTCAGCATGTACTTTGGATAGTAAAACAATTTTTTCTGACAGTAAATACCTTATACAGCACACTGTTTCTTGCCTGGTAAAAATTACATCATGCACAGCTCTCTCTTTCACTCTCGTGAGAGTTTGCCAGGAAGGGAGGGAGGATGAATCATAAGAGGCCCAATCAGAGCTGCAGGACTAGAGGTGTGCTTCTGTGTCTGTGTAAATCCAGGAAGTAAACATGAAGCAGCTTCAGCTGCCCACAGTTAAAATGGTTACAGCCAGACTTAGTGGAGGGAGATTTCTGTAGCATATTTGGCAAGTACAGAATCACAGTAAATATAAAATGATATGCAAAGTGGTTGGAGGGAAGACTCAGAATGGCAAAGATGTTTTTATTACAAATTATTATGAGAGCAGACTGCAGTTCCTCTTTAAGAGGACATACTTGAGGAAGTGATTTCTCTATGTAGAATTACAACATATACCCTGTATGTGGCTTTATTGACTCTACATGTGTGCTGAATTATAGCCTGATATATATCTATTCTAGTGAGCATCCTATCAGTGTTTGCAGTACCAGGAGTTTATTACTGTTGGCTTGATACCAAATATAAATCCTGGATGCTTATTTAAATAACCATTTGTGTATGGCTTTCTGTCCATTCATATTGCTATGGAGAATAGATTGCTCCTATACTTTGGGAGCCTCACTATACACATTATTCCAGCATTTAATGTCCAGCATTGACTGCTATCCAATTTTTTTTTTAAATTATATTTGCAAGATATTCATGAGTTACACTATAAATACACTGAGATTTTAGAATGATATACCAAGTGGACTTTACCTTGCAGAGCTTGTTTTAGGGGGAACACATATGATTTATTGTGAATCCAATCATGATGAACAACTGTGGCTTGATGCTTTTTTTTGCTACTCTATTTTTTGACTATACACACATTTTTAATTTCCATTCATTTTCTTTTTCAGTGACAATGGTCAGTATAAATAGAAGGTGAATCTTCCTAATGGGGACACAGGCAGCATCGACAGTGGGTTTAACCCTTTCCTACTTTATCAAAACTAGAAAGAAAGCTTTACCTTGATATCCACTTCAAATACTTTCTGATTCACTGACATGAAGCAACCATGCACTAGTTAGCTGCATACTTGGTCCAGGTCAGTGACTCAGAAAATGTTGAAGCTATTGGGTCAGCATAGCAGTCAGCCAGCTTGTATCTGTTAGGAGGTGATCAGCCATGGCAGGCCCCATATTTCTTTCATGATTGATTTCCTTTAAATGTGTGAGAGATAAGAGGGCCTTGAAAATCCATGAAGAATATTAGTATATTCCACAGTCATTGCTATCAAGAACATCACCATTTGCAATACTTATTAGAACTCTATGAGTGCAGCTTATAGCTTACTGTAATCCAAAACCATAATGTGTTAACCTATTCTTACATCAACCATGGGCAGTATAACTTGGGGATATAAAAAAGATGTTTGATAAGATGTTGCCCTGCAATGAGATTTATCTATGTAATGTGATGCATTTATGTACTGTACAATGATTCAGGAATTATAGTGCATCCTTAGGAAAAAAAATAAAAAGTGTTACCATGTTTCCTATAAACTTCAGTAAAATATAAAAAAAAATTTAATGAGGCATAGAAAGGAATGTCAACTGTAATTTGTTTATTGGATACATCATTAAAACCACCACTTCAACCAGGTTATTTTTTAAACCATTTCACTTCCGAAAGGTATACCCCCTTCCTGGCCAGGTAATTTTTTGGGATATGGCACTGCGTTACTTTAACTAACAATTGTGTGGTAGTGCGTCAAAAAGTGTAGCCAAATAAAAAGATGTATTTTTTTCCCCCGATAATAAAACTTTCTTTTAGTGGTATTTGATAACCTTTGTGGTTTTTATTTTTTGCCCTATAAACAAAGAACGGCTGACAATTAAAATATCTATATATCTATATATATATATATTACTTTATGCTATAAAACATATCCAAAAAATAATAATTCAAATCTAATTTCTTCAACAATTTAGGCCAATATGTATTCTGCTACATATTTTTGGTAAAAAAATAACCATATATTTATTGGTTTACACAAAAGTTATAGCATCTACAAACTATGGGATATTTTTAATTTTTATTTTTTTTACTAGTAATAGCATTGATCAGTGACTTATAGCGGGACTGCAAATTGGACACCTAACTGACACTTTTTTGAGGACCAGCGAGAATCCCTTGTGCGCATGCGCTGCTACAGTCAGTCGCTCATTACAAGGGGAATATCTCCTAAACCATACAAGTTTAGGAGATTTTTTTTACCTACAGGTAAGTCTTATTATAGACTTACCTGTAGGTAAAAGTTAAAAATTTGACTATACAACCACTTTAATTTAAAAGCCACTACAGCAGAAATGTTAAAGTTATACAAATTATCCTAGCCTCTTCAGGGACTTTCTAAACCTAAATTACATAGTGCAATATGTTTGTAAGCACAACTATATTTCGTTTTAAAACATTTTTTGTTCAGTAAATTCAAGTGAACTCATGCAAACATATTAGAAACAGTAATACATACATACAGTACATCAGGTTATGCATAAGAGAAAGATAGATTACCTTGCAACCTAAGGTACCAATGACATTGTATTGAAATGATACAAAAAGATCATACAAAAAGATATAGAAACATGAAAGAAACCAGACGAGAGAGAGGAGAAAGCAGAGGGAAAAAGTATAAAAGGAAGCAGGTATACAACCACTAGTAAGTAGATGGAAGAGCTCTATCAACATGAATATAAAAGAAGGTTTTGGTTACCTGAGTTAACCCTGCAGTAGCAGGCATGGACACTGGAATAGGTGCACCCTGTGCTAGGTTAAAGACATAAACGGGGAGAGAATAGAACTCAGATAGAATAGTTCAATTAGGATTATGAAGCCAAGGAGAAGGAAATGTTAAACCTTTTTCCTGGGTAAGGTAAGCTTTAGTGAACATGCATAGTTACATAGTTACATAGTTACATAGTTAGTCAGGTTGAAAAAAGACAACAGGTTAGTCAGATTGAAAAATGCGTTCAAGATAAGAGTGATCAATAAGAATTTGAATAGTTACAAGAAGTGTTAGGGTGCTGATTATTTCCAGTTGTGGGCTATGGACAATCTGGCTGCTATAAAGAGATGGGTAATAAAAGTATGGGCCAAGCATCATTGCCTACTTCCAACAAGGCCAACTTTAGATCTGGAGCAGTTATAGTGTTAGTTATGTATAAAACTAGAATATAAACAGTTTTCTAGAAATCCTTGAGTAATGTACAGAGTGATCTTTCCTGTTAAACCACAGTTCCTCCAGCAGAATGGAGAGTGGTCAGGAAAAATGAGGGTACTTTTTTGGGAGTATAATACGGCTTGTGAAGGATTTTTTGGTCTGATTCCCAATAAGAAATATATTTAGACAGCTTGAGAGGACGTTGACGAAGTGCCATTGTGAGGCAGAGGCAGAAATGTTAAGGGTTTTGCAAGAAGTTTGGAGTTTATTCATTAGTTGGTAAATGGTAGATACACCTTTATTAGAGGCAAGGAAAACTATTTTTATTCAACATACTAGGTCTGCTGTATTGATACATCAAGATGCTGTATTATTATCTGCTAAATATACGACCAGGGCAAACATAAATAATTTGAGTTTAAATCTGACATCTTGTATATTATAAAATTGTGAGCCCTGATTACTTTTTGCCGTTGGAAAGAAAAACAAATATTTAGGGAGGCTATAAAAGTTGTCTGGATTGTTAAGTAACATCTAACTTACTGTTTGTTGTTTCAGCTTAAAAACTATTGTCTTTTGATTTTACAATATCTGTTCAAAGTGGAGTTTACAGTCAACTACTGTATGTACTACCCTGCTGAGAGAGCGCTTAGTAACTGAATTTCAGAAATTTCTTTGTGAGTTCAGACAGAGAGCAACAGCCTTTGTAACAAAAGGCAAGTGTAAGCTACAGCTCCAGGATAGATAAATACTTTAAATCGATCAAGTTGAGAAATTCTTATAAAACAACACTGCTTACTAAAAGAACATTTATGTAAGCAAACAATTCTATAAAACAATACAGATCGTTATTTTGTTGATGAAAAGTTAAAGGGATAGGCATTAGTCAACCAGTACAGCAGTTAATAAATAAAATGCAAAAAGGAGGAGAGAAGAGTGCTTCTAAGTGTAGTATTTATTAGATGCAGTAATGACACAGATGAGGGTTCACTCACATGTTGGAAAAGGAGTACAGGCTCATCTCGTAAAAGCATAAGCTTCCTAATAAGCTTCCTGATATCTACAGTTGCAATGCCACTGTCGATGGAAGGGCCGAACTGGGGAGCCGTGAGGTGTCAGCGGATGCCAACATTCATGTCACACTGGGCAGTCCTCTGGATGGAGCACAGCATGGATCACAGAGTCAGTGGGTGACATCAGTGGGAAGGGTAAAAGAACAATGCATTTCAGAGCATGCACTAAGTGACCAACAGTCATGCGTGCCCCAGTGTGGCCCGTTCTTCAGCGGTGGCATTGCAGCTGTAGATATCCGGAAGCTGATGCCTTTACAAGATGAGCCTGTACCCTGTTTCCTACATGTGAGTTTTGCCTCATCTGTGTTATCACTGATCTAATAAATACTGCATTTAGAGGCACTCTTCTCTTCTCCTTTTTGTCTTTGCTATACAGAGTTGGCTTCTCTCCTCTTAAGAGCTTGCCCTAAAGTGTTTTCTCCTCTGATCAAGCCTTTGAGGCTAGGACACATACTTTTATTTATATCCATTTGCACATCATGGACTTTTTAAGAACTGCTCATGAATTTTCCCCACTTTTATCCTAGCGCATTAAACTTTTATTTTTATTAATAAAAAATTTAACACTTTTAAATTTGAGTAAGGCTAAGTTCATGCTGGCATTAAAAGCAGGCATTTAGGATTTGTTAAAAAACACCCCTCAAACACCTATGCAAAAGATACAATGGACAGCACACAGTGCTGTTCACGTTAGCAAAACATGAAGTGTTAGCGTTGCTTCACTGTACTTCAAAATTGAAGCCTCATGTCTAGTCAGGAGATGTTTGAAGCCTTTCAATGCCTCAAATACATGTCTATGGTAACGCTTCGCAAATGATCTGGCTGGCATTTGCATTGCGGTTGCAGGCATTAAAATTTTGTTTATTTGCTGTCATGTCACTTGCCATTTTAGAGCAGTTTTAACATGCCTCAACGCTCATCAAACACTTCAAAACTGTGCATTGGGTGTTTGAGGAGTGTTTTTAACTCATTCTTAACGCTTGTAAAATATCAGTCTAACACCCATACTAAAGCTCATTGACGCCAGTCTAACACCCTTACTAAAGCTCATTAACACAAATCTAACGGTCCTACTAATGCTATAGGAGTATTTGTTAAGCGTTAGAAATTTAGTCAAGTGTGAATAAGCCCTAAGGATCATTATGCTAATGCTGCAGTAGCTTTAAATTACCTTTATTAAATTACAGCCTTAAATTACCTTTATTAAATTACCTTTATATCACTATTAGGGAACTCCACTTTGATGATCTCTTCTGCAATCTTCTGTGACCTTCTTGGTGGATATCATATCTGTCAGATGTGTTACAGAGTTAGCAGCTCTATCTTATAAGCAACCCTTCCTGATTATTCAGTGGTTTCACATTCAAGACCCTCCATTCTACCTAAGGTTGTATCTTCCTCCCTTGTGACCTTCTTCTAAGAATCCCAAATAAATTGCTTTCCTTTTTCTGGATGCGGTCAGCGCTATCAAAGTGTACACAGAATTCACAGCTATCTTTTTCACATACTTTCTCCAAGATTTAGCTGGATAGCTAGGCCTCTTTGGAAGCAGCTTTCCGCCGTAAAGTTCTTTCAGTGGAACTGTGAGTATGGTCCTTGACCCTTGTCTGTTTTGTTGGGTCCAATGTCACAGTTCTGTTTGCCTTTTTTCTGCCCCCCCCCCCCCCACCCCAAATCATTGATTGGGAATGGGGTCTATGAATAACCAGCCTGTGTCCTGTACTGTACACTTGAGATAAATATCATTTTGACTTACAGTATTTGCAAATTTCATATCTTGGTATGAGTATCTTGGAGGTTACCCTCTCTCCTGTTCCTGTGTTACTCTGCATTACTTGCTAAAAAATTATCACAAAGCTGGATAGGGTTATTATGCCCTGGGGGCATATCCAAATGCTTTGCTAGTGTCTAATCACCTGAAGGTAGAAGTCTATACTCTAAGATCTTGGAATATCAAGCCTATGACCCGCTGTTCCCCACAATTCAAGATATAAAATTTACTTACATTAAAATGTCTTTTTTTTAAATGTTTTGTATAGAGTCAGGGGGGATTTGGCCCTGTGCCTAGTTTGCACTGCTAGCCTTCCCCTGTTGGGTTTATTCTTCATTCTATTTGTCCAGGTAAACACTGAATTTGGACATCTGCTCTAGTGATAATTGTCTAAGAAGGTAAATCCCCTAAGCTTCCCATTACTTGTCCGAGACAGGAAATTAAGAGAAATCTCCCCAAAGGTGCATATGGTACAGATATAAACACATTGTCAGTAATCTGAACCCTTTTCTGCTCCATCCAAAACTAAGAAGAAAAAGTATATTTCTGTTGGTCAGTGTAAAAAATCGAACATAAATCCTAAACCTTTTTTTCAGCATGTTTGGTACCACATCTCACTGTATATTTTTTTCTTCAGCCATTTTTGTAAATCTGTTTTACAGAATCTGTAAAAAAAATACAAAACATATACAAAGGATTTGCTTAAAAAAAACTACAGACAGTGGCATTGATATAAAAACTACATTTTAGGTTTACATATGTAGCGGCCTTAACTTTTGGGCTTACCGGTTACCTCCGCTTGGCTTGTTCTTCCATATCTAGGGGTTCCCAGGGTTGATACCCAACAACTTTGGATGCTGACACCAATAAAGTCATTTTGAAAGGTTTTTATTTGCAGGGGTAACGTCCAACAAACACAGTCTTGTATGGGCACAGAGGGCACGGGTGAAAAAATTCGGGCACCTTGAACTGAAAATATCACAAAGTCTCTAGTACCACCCAGAGAGTAGCCACTTGCAGCTGGGCACTTCAAGGCTTAACAAATCTCTAACCAGAGATTATGGCAATCATCGCTTTGACTCAGAACTTGTGAAATCTCTGACCTTGAACAAGTTGTAACTGAAAGTGAACAGAAACCTTTTTCCTCAGTACCTGGAATATTCTCTGTCTCCTTGACAGTACTGGAAAATTCGTCAGTGTCCTTCACAATTCAGTAACCAGGCACTTCTCAAGATGCCAGCTGGTTGGCTCTCCTCTGAAGAGTCCTCCTCCGGTCACTTACATGAGCTGCATTGCCCCTCAAAGCCGAGAGCACACCCGGACACCTTGAATCCTCCCTCAGTTACTGCGCCTCGGACCAGCCAGTTCCGAGACTCGGGAACAGACGGATCCTTACCCCAGACCAGGCAGGTCTATTGGGGTTAACCAACTGAAGCATGTTGCGGAGCGACGAAAACGCTCCCGTGACCGGGACCCCTCACGGGGCTACCCCGGTCCAGAATCAGGAACAGATCGCTAAGGCTTCACGACCGAACCCAGAACACGTGACTTCAACACCTTAAGTACCCTTCCCCAGACTCCTCAGCGGGGCCCGGCGCACCCACTGATTGGCTCTGGGGAAACTGATACCTAAAACGTCCAACCAGGCCTGGTTCTGAGCCTGTCATGTGCACCTCACTGTACAGATGATCAGGCAGAACTCTAACACAGCCTAGCCGAACTGATGTCAAAGTTAAACTTACACAATTAACCCTCAGAACCCTTTTACTGTTCTGAGGCAAAAACTAAATTTGTACATGAATGACACTTTTTCCAAAGTGTCACCGCTACACATACACTTTATAAATAGTATATATTAACATGGGAAATTTTGTAATTAGTAAATAAGTAACTATGATCTTTGGAATATTAAGATGGTCCATGCTGTTAAATATATATTTTCTATTGGCTGTTTTAGATATAATACAGTTCAATCACACATAAGTTGACTTAATCACAGTGAAATTAAATTACAATGTATTATAATGTAATTTAATGTAACCAAAATTTGCTCTTGAATGATTGAGTATATTTACAAAGTGTGGGGACTGGATTATGGCAAACATTCATGATCCCATAGGCCAGTTCATTCCTTAAAGCAGAAGTCCAGCCTGAGCTTTTTAGGCTGGGCTTCTCCTCTGGGTCACAGTAGTGCAATTCATTTTCCACTCCTGTGACCTGTTTTCAGCGGAGAGCGGTCTGAAATCCACTCTCCTCTGATGTCACTGCCATCAGTCGAGGCAGCGTGTCATCCCGACTTCCAACTCTGGATCCGCCAGCTGCATTGATTGATGGCAATATCAGCATCTTAGCAAGCTGCTGAGACGCTGAGATGGCCTCTCCCTGCGCCTCCACAGCTCAGTGCTCCAATGAGCATGGAGAAGTAGAGAGAAGAGATGCTGACTGACAGTCAGCAGCTCTCCTCTCAGATATGAACCAAGTCATCTGCGATGTTCGATGGCTCGGTTCTCAGTGCAGAGATGGCAGGGGACAGCTACAGCATCGGTCTGATGGCTCCATCCACCAAAGTAAGTACGATTCTCAAAAAAACTGGATTCCCATACTTCTCTTTTAACTCTCTAGAAAACAGTCCACTGGGAAAATAATGCTATCAAGTGCAGAAATAGGGGAGCTTTACAAACCCCCTTAGACCCCTTTCACACCACACTGCCCATAGCGTGGACGGTAAAACGCCGCTATTTTTAGCGACGTTTTATCGCCAGATTTGTGGCGGATTTGCGGCACATTTCGGCCGCTGGCAGGGCGCTTTTACCCCCGCTAGTGGCCGAGAAAGGGTTAAAACTGCTGGCAATACGCTGCAATAGTGGCGTTTTGCCAGCGTTATTACAGCGCTGCCCCATTGATTTCAATGGGGGAGCAGCGGTGGAGGAGCGGTAAACACACCACTCCTTCACCGCTCCAAAGAAGCTGCTGGCAGGACTTTTCCCTGACGTCCTGCCAGTGCACTGCTGTAGTGTGGAAGCCCTCGGGCTTTCACACTACAGACAATAGTGCAGCTTTTTTAGGGCGGATTGCAGGAGCTATTTCTAACGCTATAGCGCCTGCAAAACGCCCTGATGTGAAAAGGGTCTTAGGTATGATCCTAGAATACTTTTTAGGGAGAAGGTCATGTTCCAGTCAGGCTATGATCATATATTAGTCTTAAGGATGGGGAGATCAATGCTTGACATTTGCAATGCACAGTTTCTGTAATGCAGAAACATGTCAAAGGCTTCACTCCCACTATTTCTCCCTGTAAACTTACTGTATGCCTAACATTAACATAAACCCTCTATTTAGTGAATGTAACAAATGATGAAACAATCTGCTTGGGTTAAGTTTGCGAATGCAAACCCTATTGAAGTCAATGGAAGGATAATGTCAAGGGACTGTCAAACAAAGGACATATACTTTTTATTTTCATCCACATGAAAGCTATGCAAGATTAGACTATATTTTTGGAACCCCAATCCTTTTAGCTAACTCATCTAAAGCTGACATCCATATATGCCCTTGGTCTGACCATCATATTGTTTCTTTCAATACATCTAACATAGGCATGACCCCTACTCCATATAAATGGTGTATTTATGGCTCTCTATTAACAGACCCCATTATAACTCAACAACTTTCAACACAATTAGCAGATTACTTTACTCATAATATAACTCCTGATATACCTACTACCACTTTATAGACAGCACATAAGGCAGTTAAGAGAGGTCACCTAATTAACTCCACCTCAGCCAAAACAAATCAATATTAATATGCCCTAACTAAAGAATTAGACAAAATATATTACAAACATTTCCAATCCCCAAATTTAAATGAGCAAATCCAAGATAAAAGAAGAGCTCTTGACACATTGCTGTCTACTGACACAGAAAGGGCCTTGCGATGGTCCAAAGCAAAATTCCTATTATATAACAACTCTGCCTCTACCATTTAAGCTATAAAGCTAAAACAATCTACACCCCCCCCCCCCCCCCCATGTCTATAAATTATGCAATTCCAACGGAAATTTAGTCTCTCACCCCAAAGGAGTTATAGACATTTTCTTTGACCTCTACATGAATTTACTGTTGGCCTCTTAATATTCACCAAGGAAGTCTTCTCTGGATTGGCTTGGGGACGTTTTGCTTCCCACTCTGTCTGTCCAGAAAATTTAAAAACTAAATGCACCATGTACCACTATTGAAATAAAGAATATACAAAGCCGCGCCAACCCTCCCCTACATATATAATATAAATTCAAATTAAAAAATAAAGACTAGTACAATTAAGCAATAGACTTCAAAAAATGTGGAGATGACCAAAAAAGCCAAAAATGGCATAAAATAAAAATAAAAAGTCCAATTTAAGAAAAGTTCACAGGTGAATCCAAATAACGGACATAAGTGTTCTTAAATGACAGCACCACAGTGGTTCAACACTTTCCAAGGCGCGTGAGATACCCGTCACCATATGTTGAATGCGCTTACCAGAAAATATATGGAATGAAGCATATATAAATGATAAATGGAAGACGTCCAGGTTAACCTTCCTCAGCTGGGTCAGCACTCCATCTCTTAGCGGTGTTTCCAAGATAATAATCTGTTCAGTGGTCTCGATATGAAGCACTCAGAGGCCCACAGAAAAGAAAGGGACTGACATAGCGTAATAACGTAGGAACAGTTTAATGAATAAAAGTAATGCACTTACAGGTTTGTAGATAAAATACAGCATATAGGAGCAAATGTAAAAAGCCGGCCGGCAAACAGGAGCCCGTCCTCCTCTCCTACAACGTGGTGGCGTCACTGCGTGCCTTCCCAGACGCGTTTCGTCATACCAGACGTTGTCAATGGGGAACGGGCAGCGCAGTGACGCTCCGCCTAATATAGCTAACGAAGGGAACCAAGCCTCGTATTAAGATACGAGGCTCAGTAACGCTCCGCCTAATAGAACTAACGAAGGGAACCAGGCCTCGCTTTGAGATGCAAGACTTAGTCAACCAACGCCATTGCGAAAAATGACAAATAACCCAAATACGAGCGCTGTCTATCCGGAGTTAAAATGTTATAGTAACCCGTAACGAACACACTTAACGTCTATTAAACGGAACATCGTGAATGAAAATTCCGTCCAATAGATGTATTACGTGTTTAAAAAAGGAGACATTAAAATAATAAATAAATATGCTCATTTAGCACAAATAAAAAGATGGCAATATATAAATCGCATAACACTTCTTAATCGCATATCTCTCCGTGAAGCACGAACGAAAAATCAGTTAAGTAGTGAAAACGAAGGAATTACATCCAGTCCTTCTGACGGGATTGGCGTGAAAAAAGGCGTCTGCATAAATGGTGTCGTATGTCTAATAGTATACTGACAATGTGAAAAATTTCATACCCTTCGCAATACACGAAAAGGATAGAAAATTCAAAATAAGTAAATAAAAAAGGATTATTGGAAAAAATATGAGTTGGATCCCCGCACATGAGCCAAACCCCATAGCAACATAAAAGATAAAAATAAAAATAAAAATAGCCTAATTCTTACGAACAATAGACCGTCTATAATAAGAGAGTCCCTATATACAAAATAAAATACTGTATATGCCTAAAATGTATATCCAAAAAAAGGCGCGCAAATCAAGAATGCATGGACCAGTCTAGCATCTCACAGCAGGCAAGGCCAAAAGGATATTATATATATGAGGCTAGTATAACATCCAAAGTACAAAAAATGCATAGATTAAATGTATAAAAAATATATATGAATAAAGAGTCAAAACCAAACAGACAAGAAGAGAGGTTAAACGAAGAATTATCAATGAAAGCATTGACATCAGTGTCAATATTGAGCCCAAAAGGGGTATAAGTTTTGAAACGGTGGACCCAAGACATTTCTAGTTTAGACATTTCTCTTACTAAAGAGCTGCCCCGCCAATAAGGCTTATATTTGTCAATCCCCAAGAAAAGGGTCTTAGAGGGGTTTTTGCTGTGAAAATTCAAATAGTGTTTAGACACAGAGTGGTTGGGGAAACCAATGAGAATATTACTTATATGCTCATTGAGTCTCACCTGTAGGGGGCGCTTTGTGCATCCCACATATTGCAGCCCACAAGGGCACTGCAACATGTACACCACTCCCACAGTGGCACATGTGATACATGGTTTAATAGTATGGTTTAATCCAGTAGCTGTACTGCGAAAAGTAGTGGTCCGTCTCTGAAGACAAGAATTCAAGGAACAAGTACAGCTACTGGATTAATCCATACTATTAAACCATGTATCACATGTGCCACTGTGGGAGTGGTGTACATGTTGCAGTGCCCTTGTGGGCTTCAATATGTGGGATGCACAAAGCGCCCCCTACAGGTGAGACTCAATGAGCATATAAGTAATATTCTCATTGGTTTCCCCAACCACTCTGTGTCTAAACACTATTTGAATTTTCACAGCAAAAACCCCTCTAAGACCCTTTTCTTGGGGATTGACAAATATAAGCCTCATTGGCGGGGCAGCTCTTTAGTAAGAGAAATTTCTAAACTAGAAATGTCTTGGGTCCACCGTCTCAAAACTTATACCCCTTTTGGGCTCAATATTGACACTGATGTCAATGCTTTCATTGATAATTCTTAGTTTAACCTCTCTTCTTGTCTGTTTGGTTTTGACTCTTTATTCATATATATTTTTTATACATTTAATCTATGCATTTTTTGTACTTTGGATGTTATACTAGCCTCATATATATAATATCCTTTTGGCCTTGCCTGCTGTGAGATGCTAGACTGGTCCATGCATTCTTGATTTGCGTGCCTTTTTTTGGATATACATTTTAGGCATATACAGTATTTTATTTTGTATATAGGGACTCTCTTATTATAGACGGTCTATTGTTCGTAAGAATTAGGCTATTTTTATTTTTATTTTTATCTTTTATGTTGCTATGGGGTTTGGCTCATGTGCGGGGATCCAACTCATATTTTTTCCAATAATCCTTTTTTATTTACTTATTTTGAATTTTCTATCCTTTTCGTGTATTGCGAAGGGTATGACATTTTTCACATTGTCAGTATACTATTAGACATACGACACCATTTATGCAGACGCCTTTTTTCGCACCAATCCCGTCAGAGGGACTGGATGTAATTCCTTCGTTTTCACTACTTAACTGATTTTTCATTCGTGCTTCACGGAGAGATATGCGATTAAGAAGTGTTATGCGATTTATATATTGCCATCTTTCTATTTGTGCTAAATGAGCATATTTATTTATTATTTTAATGTCTCCTTTTTTAAACACGTAATACATCTATTGGACGGAATTTTCATTCACGATGTTCCGTTTAATAGACGTTAAGTGTGTTCGTTACGGGTTACTATAACATTTTAACTCCGGATAGACAGCGCTCGTATTTGGGTTATTTGCCATTTTTCGCAATGGCGTTGGTTGACTAAGTCTTGCATCTCAAAGCGAGGCCTGGTTCCCTTCGTTAGTTCTATTAGGCGGAGCGTTACTGAGCCTCGTATCTTAATACGAGGCTTGGTTCCCTTCGTTAGCTATATTAGGCGGAGCGTCACTGCGCTGCCCGTTCCCCATTGACAACGTCTGGTATGACGAAACGCGTCTGGGAAGGCACGCAGTGACGCCACCACATTGTAGGAGAGGAGGACGGGCTCCTGTTTGCCGGCCGGCTTTTTACATTTGCTCCTATATGCTGTATTTTATCTACAAACCTGTAAGTGCATTACTTTTATTCATTAAACTGTTCCTACGTTATTACGCTATGTCAGTCCCTTTCTTTTCTGTGGGCCTCTGAGTGCTTCATATCGAGACCACTGAACAGATTATTGTCTTGGAAACACCGCTAAGAGATGGAGTGCTGACCCAGCTGAGGAAGGTTAACCTGGACGTCTTCCATTTATCATTTATATATGCTTCATTCCATATATTTTCTGGTAAGCGCATTCAACATATGGTGACGGGTATCTCACGTGCCTTGGAAAGTGTTGAACCACTGTGGTGCTGTCATTTAAGAACACTTATGTCCGTTATTTGGATTCACCTGTGAACTTTTCTTAAATTGGACTTTTTATTTTTATTTTATGCCATTTTTGGCTTTTTTGGTCATCTCCACATTTTTTGAAGTCTATTGCTTAATTGTACTAGTCTTTATTTTTTAATTTGAATTTATATTATATATGTAGGGGAGGGTTGGCGCGGCTTTGTATATTCTTTATTACTGTTGGGTGCCATATCACATTTATTGCTGCTGCCTATTTTTGTTAGTTTTGTCTATTTTACACTATTTATCCTAGCGCAGTTTACATTTTTTCTATTACCACTATTGAAATAACTGAGATTATGAAGTCCCTAAAAACCTCCACAGCACCTGGTCCAGATGGGTATTCTACCTTATATTATAAAAATGTTTCCCATATTCTGGTGCCTCATTTATCCAAATCCACATTCACAGAAGAAATGCTTCTAGCCAATATGTGTTTATTACCCAAGCCCCATAAAGATCACACCTCACTACAGAACTATCACCCAATATCAGTCATAAATAATGACCTCAAAATTTTTGCCCATTTGCTGGCGGACAGAATGGCTGCGGTCATTACCTCATTAATCCACCCAGAACAAATGGGATTCCAGGCAGACAGATTACTGACAATTTAAGACTTGTCACAAATATAATACAGGACGCCAACTTACAGGCAAACCTAGCAGTTATCCTTAGCCTTGAAATACACAAGGCTTTTGATATTGTCAGTTTGTCGTACCTGGAACTGCTGCTCCCTGAATACGGTCTTTGCAATGAATTCATGCATGATTTTAGAGCTTCATTTCAAAATCCTCAAACTAGAATTAGAATTCCAGGAGAAAACTCAGAATTCTTTGCATTGAGTAGGGGAACTAGACAGGGGTGTCCCCTTTCCCCTCTCCTTTTTGCTATGGCCATAGAACCCCTTTACCTAAACTACTATTTTATTTTAGAGCTTTACCCATACTGATTAAGGATGAGCCGAACACCCCCGTTTAAGTTCCCACCAGAACATGTGAACAGGCAAAACATTTGGATGAACACACGAACACCATTAAAGTCTATAGTACGAACATCAAAAATATAAAGTGCTAATTTTAAAGGCTTATATGCAAGTTATTGTCAAAAAGTGTTTGGAGACTTGGGTCCTGCCCCAAGGGACAGTTTTAAAAATGGCAGTTTTTTTGGGAGCAGTGATTTTGATAATGCTTAACGTGAAACAATAAAAATGAAATATTTCTTAAATATCATGCCTGGGGGTGTCTATAGTATGCCTGTAAAGTGCCACCATTTTCCCGTGTTTAGAACAGTACCGCAGCAAAATTACATTTATAAAGGAAAAAGTAATTTAAAACTGATTGCAGCTGTAATGAATTGTCAGGTCTCAGCAATACAGATACAACTCATTGAAAAAAATGGCATGAGTCCCTTCCTCCAGTCCATTATCAGGCCCTTTGGGTCTGGTATTAATATCAAGGAGAACTCCGAACCAATTGAAAAAAAAAATGTGTAGAGGTCCCCCAAAAATCCATACCAGGCCCTTCAGGTCTGGTATGGATATTAAGGGGAACCCTGCACCAAATTTTAAAAAAATGTGTAGGGGTCCCCCCTAAAATTCATAACAGACCCTTCAGGTCTGGTATGAATTTTAAGGGGAACCCGGCGCCAAAATATTTTAAAAACCAGGTTCCTTCAGGTGGTGCTGACTAAATTTGGTATTACAGGGTGGTTACAAGATGTAATCCTATCCTTATACTCCAATCCATCAGCTAAACTACTCCCCGGAGGGACTGTATCCATCCCTGTTAAGATTTTGAACAGTAAACGACAGGGATGCCCCCTCTACGCACTTACCTTTGCCCTACTGATGGAACCTTTGGCCTCTACAATTAGATCCACAAATATCAGGCATTCCCTGCAACAGCATGGACCACAAAATTAGTCTATTTGCAGATGACGTGGTCTTGATGGTCACTACCCCCATCCAGTCCCTACAGGCAATACAAGACACCCTCCACCAATTTAGCTCTGTATCTTATTATAAACTTAATACCACAAAATCCATAGTCCTACCCATATATCTCCCACCACAAATGGCTGTCTGGCTGAAATCCAACACACCCTATATGTACTTGGGAGTTCAGATTGCCCCGACCCAAAATGACTGATTGACTTAAATTACCAAACCTTCTCTGGAAACATACCCACCCTACTAAAATCACTAAGCTTCATAGGCCTTTCTACACTGGGTCATATCACTAGCATCAAAATGATTATACTGCCTAAGCTTCTCTACTTAATTTGAACACTCATTCTGTATATTCCTCGCTCCCTCCTGATCTCAATCCAGAGTCAACTAACTAAATTTATCTGGGATGCTAAGCCCCCTTGATGTGCTCACTACATATTTACTAGGCCCCACAGGAAAGCCGGAAACCTGCGTTACATCAGAGGGGGCGGGGTCACCGACACGTCACTGGGGAACCCCTGGCTTCCCTCTCCAGCATCAGAGGGGCGGGGTCAGGTGACGGGTGGCCCCGCCCTCCTAATATAAGAAACGTCAGCGCTGGGATCTCCGCAGTGTCTCCGCAGTGGAGACAGAAGACGGATGTATGGACATCGCTGGACTGAGAGATCCCCCGTCGCTGGATATGATCATCCATCGCTGGACCCCGGAGATTCGTCGCTGGATAGCAAGAGTGGATTAGCACCGCTGGAATCTTTTTTTTATTTTTTTTATTTTTAATAAAGGAATTTTTCAAAAGTGTGTTTGTCTTATTTAACCATTTTTACACTTTCTTTGTGAAATGGTAGGGGTACTTTTGTACCCCCTTACCATTTCAAACAGGGGGGGCGGGATCTGGGGGTCCCCTTGTTAAAGGGGGCTTCCAGATTCTGATAAGCCCCCCGTCCGCAGACCCTCACAACCACCGGCCAGGGTTGTGAGGATGAGGCCCTTGTCCTCATCAACATGGGGACAAGGTGCTTTGAGGGGTCACAGACCCCCAAAGCATCCTCCCAATGTTGAGGGTATGTAGCCTGGTACGGTTCAGGAGGGGGGGCGCTCTCTCATCCCCCCTCTTTTCCTGCGGCCTGCCAGGTTGCGTGCTCGGATAAAGGGTCTGATATGGATTTTTAGGGGGGCCCCCACGTCAATTTTTTTTTTTAATTCCATGTGGGGTTCCCCTTAATATCCATATCAGACCTGAAGGGTCTGGTATGGATATTTAGGGGGACCCCCATGTCAATTTTTTTTAAAAATTTGACACGGGGTTCCCCTTAATATCCATGTCAGACCTGAAGGGCCTGGTAATTGAATTTAGGGGAACCCCCTCGCTTTTTTTTATTTTTTATCAATGAATGAATGAATTGTCGGCTAATACAGAGAACACTCATTGAGTGTTCTCTGTATTACGGGACCCGACAATATAGCCGCAAGTGATTTTAAAAGACTTTTTTTCCTGCACAAATGACACTTTGTGCAGGGACAGTTCTAAGCACCAGAAACATGCGCCCCTTCACAGGCATACTATAGATACCCCTCAGCTACGAAATTTAAAGGAATATTACACTTTTATTGTTTCACTTTAATCATTATTAAAATCACTGCTCCTGAAAAAACTGCCGTTTTTAAAACTTTTTTTTGCATTGATCCATGTCCCCTGGGGCAGGACCCAGGTCCCCAAACACTTTTTTGGACAGTAACTCGCATATTACCCTTTAAAATGAACACTTTAGATTGTGAACGTTCGAGTCCCATAGACTTTAATAGGGTTCTAAAGTTCACACAAAGTTTAGGTCTGTTCGCAGGTTCTGGTGCGAACCGAACAGGGGGGGTGTTCGGCTCATCCCTACTCCATAGTAAACCACACCATTATACCAGTATCACTTTTCTACCCAATGCCCTAGCAGAGGTATTTCCCTGATGTACTCTTGTCTTAGTGACTACTGACCCTGCTCTCAAGTACTTTCTCTAAACAAATGGGCTGCAGAATTGAATGTCCCATTCACTCAAGACCAGTAGCTATGAGCATTCACAGAAACCTTTAAAGCAGCTCACTGTACCAACCACTGGGAATCCTATCAGAAAACCATCCACAGATAGTATTTAACGCCTTGCTGACTATCTACAATGTATCCAGCTCACCCACCATCCTGTTGGAGAAACTGTGGCAGTATAGTCTTCATCACGCATCCATTGCACATCCATCGACTTTGATTTTGCAAATCCTTGAGTTCCTTTTAAAACCAAGTATTCACTTTAGTCTCCTCCATTACTGGGATACCCTGGTCCCCAACCCCTGCACTAGCCCTACTACATATTGGCATTGAAAAATTTCCACTTCAATCTAGATATGTTGTCAGCCACTTACTTTATGCTGCCAAATTAAACATTACCAGGTTATGGAAAATGACTACAATCCCTTCCATTTTAAGCACTATCACTGATCTCAACTTCCAGTGTGAAATGGAAAGAATTGTAGCTAGGAAAAACTTACACCTAGGGAAATGTATGACCCAGGTCCAGACGTGATTCCCATCAGCAGAGGAGATGTTCCCATTCCTCCTCCAGACAGAGGAGATGTTCCCATTCCTCCTCCAGATACCTCACCCACCGCCATGCTGGGGGATGTGAGATATGAATCCCGGAGGGCAAGTCACTGTGTGATTAATGTTATGCCTAGGCAGTTGGGAAAAAAGAGACAGAAAACCAACAAATCTATTCTTGAGAGGGTGGTGCAGCAATCCACCACTCTATCTGGCTCCCTGGCTGATGATGCCCAGGAGGATGCAGGCCCATTCCAGCCTTATAATGCCTCCCCCAGCTCTTCAGATAGTGAATTGGAGGGAGATGATTTTGTCAGTGGCTTTGGCTTCACCCTTGTTTCCCCACTAATTAAGGCGGACAAAGAGGCCCTTAAGTGGAAACATCTTTCCACTCCTCTGGCTATGCAAAGAAAGTTCTTTAAGCACCTGGGGAAGGAATGTTCCATCTTCTCGCTCCTTTCCAAATTGAAGAATATGGAGTAAGATAGATAAGACGACTTCTATGTCAAGCAAAACCTCCAGATTTAATTGCCTACACCTAAGTAAAACAAAAAATCTCCAGATTATACCCCTTCAAGGAAGAGAAAGTGAAATATCTGGAAAATGCACCTCTTGTAGATGCAGCATTGATGCAACTGGCCAAACATATCACTCTTCCTTTAGAGGACATCGTATTCTTCAAGGATGAGCTTGAGAGAATAGACCAAGGCCTCAAGAGAATTTATGGGCTAGCTGATATGGCTTGAAAACCCACCTTGGCCCTCGTGGCTACGTGCTCAAGGGCGTTTCAGAAGATCTGGCCAGGGGCTCGGCAGTCCAGGAGGCAGTGGCCTTCCTGGGGGAAGCTTCTATCAATCTGATCCTCCTGTTGTCCCGGACTATGCTATCCTCAGCCACATCTAAGCGGGCTCTATGGTTGTGTCCTAGGCTCGCTGATCCAGCATCTAAGCAGGCCTGGTGTAGGATCCCTTTTGAAGGGCCCTCATTGGTAACAGGCTGGATAGCGCCATAGCCCAAGCCACAGGTGGGAAATTGGGTTTCCTGCCCCAGTATAGGCGTCTCTTTGATCAAAAGAAGCCTCAGCACAGAAGACGTAGTACTGAGTGTTCAAGGAGAGAACGCTCTGACAGGCACGGCTAAGATTTCATAAGGAATTGGATCAGAGATCAGACATCCTTCCAAAAGTCTGCTAAAAGCCAGGCATCCAGTGGACGAGAGCCGGCTAAGTCATTTTGAGATTGAGTCCATCAAGGCGGATCAGGTGGGAGCGCTTCTGCTTCTCTTCCGGCACATCTGGGGGGCCTTGGTCTCGGACTACTGGACCTCCAAGATGGTCTCCATAGGCCATACGTGGTCCTTTACCAGAACCCCTCCCCTCAGCTTTATCGCCACCCTGCTTCCATGGTCAGAAGGAAAGAAGCAGGCGTTATGGTCCTACTGTACGTGGATTCACTGATAGTACAAGATGCTGCAATGCCTGTCCAAAATTTGAAGAGCTTCAGATGGTATACTCCCCTCTCTTTCTGGTGCAGAATAAAAACGGTTCATGGCGCCCTGTGATAGACCTAACTTACCTAAACAAGTTTATAAAATATGAAAGATTAAAAATAGAGACGTTATCTACCATCCAACAAGCTGTGCAGCCAGGCAATTGACTAATCTCAATCGACTTAAAAGATCCCTTTTTTCATGTGCCTGTGGCAGAAGAATTCCGCAAATACCTCAGGTTCAGGGTCAGGCAAGAACATTTACAATTCACTTGCCTTCCTTTTGGGTTGACAACCTCACTCCAAGATTTTTCAAAAGTTCTTCTGGACATAATGGCCTTCATCAGAACAAAAGGGATACGCGTGTACCACTATCTCGACAACCTCCTGCTACTGTCCCAAGACAAGAAGCAGCTATTGATCCGCAGAGAGCAGGTTATCACCACACTGCTCAAGCTCGATTGGCTCCTAAACTTAGAGAAAAGCCATCTGGAACCAGTTCAGTGCCTGGTATACCTAGGGGCCCAGTTCGACACGGTGGAAAGCACCATCTCTCTCTCAGTGGAGAAGATCTCAGTCTTCCGAGGAAGAATCTCATGGGCTCTGAGCTCCTCACACCTAAAGGCCTCACAGTGCCTAAAAATAAAATAAAAATATTGGCACAATGGTCTTTACAAACCCCATGGTCAAATGGTCCCTATGGAGGTTATGCCCTGTCCAGACAAGGTTTCTCAATCAGTGGAGCTCAGGGGACAGTAATCAGTCCATTCACATAACTTTAATGATGAGGAACAACCTCTTCTGATGGCTTCAATGCAGAATTCTGCTCACCTGCCACTCCATTGCCCCCTTCTCATGGGTCACAGTGACTACCGATGCCAGCGGTGCTGGTTGGGGAGCCTTTGCTGGTCAGAACTTGCTCAAGGCCAGTGGGATGCATGTCTTCACAACCCAGGCTCAAACGTCCTGGAACTATGGACAGCCTGGTGTGCCATTCAATATTTCACTCAACTGCTGGAAGGGAAGTCAGTTTTACTGAAAATGGACAACACCACAGCAGTCTCTTATGTGAAGAGGCAAGGGGCGCTCGGAGCTCCACACTGCTTCAAGTCAAGCCCATCATGTCCTGGGCTCAGAAAAAACCTGACCAATATTTCAGTAGTCTTTGTCCCCCGAGTCCACAAGGTCCAAGCGGACTTCCTGTCTTGCACACAGTTAGACAACAACAAGTAGTCTTTTCATGTGCAGATGTTCGAATGGATCCTGTCCTTGGGAGTCAATCATGAAGTAGACCTATTTGCATCCCACTGCAACTTCAAAATTAAGAAGTATTACACTCGGGGCTGTTGCAGCCAGGCCTTCAGAGTAGACACACTGACAGATCAGTGGAGCTTCAACAGGGCATACGCCTTTCCCCCAAATCCGATCACCCTCAGGTTCTTACGGAGACTCCAAGCGGAACCAGTTGAGGTGGTAGTGATTGCACCTTACTGGCCGAACAGTCCATGGTTTCCCCTCCTGACCCAGCTCAACTTCTGGGACCCAGTGCCTCTTCCTCCCAGGCCGGACCTTCTTTCTCAGGGAGCAGTCCTGCACCCATGTCCAGAGTCACTAAGACTGATGGTCTGGTTCTTGAGAGGGAAAGGCTGGAATCTTTCAGGTGTGCTTCAAGAGTGATTTCCACCCTCCTGAGCTCGAGAAAAGTGAGCATGAATAAAGTCTATGAGGGTATATTGGCCAAGTTTGTTGAATCCTCATCCCCTATGGGCAGATAATTTAGGGATCCTGGAGTCCAGGATATCCCCGGCTTCCTCCAATCTGGCCTAGATCTGTCTCTAGCCATCAGCTCTCTTAGAGTTCAAGTCTCAGCTCTGTCAGCCTTCTTCAGAACATTATGGGCGATTCACCCTTTAATCCGGCAGTTCTTCCATGGGGCAACAAGACGCAGGCCCAAAAGATAACCAAGATTCCCTAAATGGGATCTCCCTCTTGTTCTTGACTTGCTGACTGGTCTCAGTACTGCAGGTTCCACTTTCTATCAAAGATTTTTCTGCAAACTTGCCTTCCTAGTTGCCATCACTTCAGTCAAAAGGGTTTCGGAGATTGGGTCCTTGGGTCATGATGAACCTTTCCTGACTTTCTTTCTGGACTGGGTGGTCCTCATCCCTATGCTTGGCTCAAACCCGAAAGTTACTTCAGTGTTCCATGAGAACCAAGAAAATTGTCCTATCTAAATTCAGGACCCTGGGATCCTCTGAAGTTCGTCCTCTAGATGTGTTACTCCCTCCTTTAGACACTCTGACTACCTGTTTATCTTGCACTCTGGCAGTAACAGAGGGAAGCGAGCTTCGTCCAAAACAATTGTCGCCTGGATTGTCCAGTCCATCCAGCAAGCTTATAGAGCAAAGGGTTTGGCTCCTCCAGAGGTTGGTGACGGCACATTCCACCACGGGTATGGCGGCTTTGTGGGCAGTAGACCGGCATGCGGCTCCAGACATCACCTGCAAAGTGATCTCTTGGGCCTCCATTAATACCTTTACTGTATGTCACAGTATTGCATAGGGCCTGCATCTCTATCTTCTGTGAGCTTTGGTTTAAGAGTCCTGTCACTTGATGGGCTAAATTCAATTTCTTTTGATCAGCATACCCACCCGTGTGGACTGGCTAGTTATTTCCCACATGTAGTCTGCCATGGAGTCTGTCAGGAAAACTGAAAATGTATTATCAATTCTTACTGTAATTTTCCTTTCCTGATGGACTCCATGGCAGATGGAGTTCCCACCCATCGGTCAAAGAGTTGGCTATTTATGGAACGCATTCTCTTGTGGTGAGCTCAAATTTATGGGAGTGGGGTCTTATAGCATTGGAGAGGAGGTGGGGTTAACCCACACATAGTCTGCAATGGAATCCATCAGTAAAGGAAAATTACGGTAAGTATTGATAATAAATTTTAATTTTATGCATAATATGTGAACTTTAACATTTATCACATTTGCGTCTTCAATTGGCTTGGCCAAATTAAGGCATTCCAGTGATTCTAAACATTGAAATAAGCAAAACAGAACAGCAATAATATGATTCTAATGTAAGTGTAATTTAATGAGTGAGCATTTAGGTTGAAATAATTTATGTAATCCAGGAGGAAATGCATCTCTTCTCTAACTACTGAAGCATAATAATTAAGTTCTTGCTATTTCAAGGTGCATAACATTAATACATTTATGCTTGAATTTCATGCTATGATATCAACATTTGTAAATTGTTGTTTAAACTCCTAATATTTTCAGTGTTAATTGCTTATTTTCTTATCAGAACACATTTTTTCTTTTTGAGAACTTTATGTCTTTCAAAATACACATTTTTATATTAAGAAAGTAGGTTGCAGATAACACAGGGCTTGGTTTCAAATCCTGATTTTATTTTTCACTTGAGGGAATAAGTGTCAGAACATATATTTAATTGGTCCCTTAGTGTTCCATGTAACCTATACAGCTGATGGCTATCACCTATTAAATGCCATTTTAGCAAATCTGAAAGTTTGACTCTGCTGCTAAAGTCTTTGTTGATTCCTATGACAGCATTCTTATGAATATAGAATTTGTGAAGCCTAAAATCACAAAGATTTTGCATAGTTCACATCACAATAGCTTTTTGGCTTTATAGTCATCAGAATGGTTTGTTCCCTGATTTAAGATTTCAACATTGATATAAGAACACTGTGTCCTTGTATATTGGACATATTCATTGTTTCCATATTCTCTAACAGTTAGCATGATTTTATACAACTGCCATTGTGTCTCTGTTTTGTACAGTTTACCTGTAAGAAATTGTCACAGCCTATTTGTCTTTAAAATACCTTATATTTGTAGGCTGGTCCATGAATGAATTGTTGATTGGTAACTAGACGTGGTTATCTTTAATATTACGCTGTCCCTGTTCTATAAATTACTTCTTTAAAATGTAAACCACATTCACATACTACATACTTTTAGTTGTGCGTCCCAGTTCCCCATATTGTACTCTACAGAATAGACTAAACAGGCCATTTCTTATTGTGGCAAGGTAGTAGGGGAAGTACATAACCACCTACATGTGTTGCTATTTATAACACATTTTGGCATATCATAAAAGGGTACCAACAGCTGCCCTGCATGTAGGGTCATATTTAGTTTGGGGGGGGGGATTTGTTCTCTGTGGTTCTGTGGACCCCTCATACACAAGAATTAAAATACATCAAAAAATCACTAAAATTACAGATCCAAGTCAATTTATTGCATGTCATTGGAATTGACAATAGTGGTTGAAAATATCAAGCTGTAGAGTCTAGGATTAGTACTTATGCAACATATTGTATTATTAAGTGTTCCTAAGTTGCTATAGTCCCTAATAATTAGCATGTTGTGCTGTTGAAATGTGTTTAATTCATATAAAGTTAAATGTTAATGTTTTTTTTTTTCACAATTTTTTAAGTTAATATGTTTTAAATTGTTATGTATGCATATTTTTGGCCAGTTTTATTAATCCTTCATAAATACATTTTTAATACAAGTGTAATCATGACATGGGTTTAGCAGAGTAATATGAGCTGTTTTAAGATTGAGCATAGCAGTTTTTCCTTTTGCAACTGCATCACTAACAGAAACTCAATACAGAGTCACACAGAACAGTGAGGGGAAATGAGTCACTCCTCTGACTCACTCAACTGTGTGCATTATGGAAATCTTCCAAAAAGCCGAAAAGGTAAAAAGACACATTTCATCTTAGATTTTTTATTTTCTGGCTACTGACTTCAAACAATTTAGATAGCACACTTATCGTTTTTTATCTGAAGTATATGGTGTGATCATATTCACTTGTTATTAATTATTGCATGTACAACAAGGTAATTGCTAAAATACATATTAGCACAATACCTCCACTAATTGGACACCGTTGAAACACTGCATAAATGTACACTATATACACTACTATTTATGGTTCTGTGCTACCCATGATTCAGTTGTTTCATACACAGCAATTTATCTAGAATGGTCAATAATGCATAGTTTTTAGACTAAAGCTTCCTACACACAACCTCTGACTTTTGTCTGAAAGCATGTGCCTGGTCTTGCATACAAATGCAAGGAATTTTTGGCCAACAAACATGAACGTACTGACGTACTACATGGTTTTTCAGCTCTTTAGCGCCACCCTTTGGCTCCTTCTGCTAATTTCGTGTTAGTAGAAATTTGGTGAGTGTTGATTTGCGATTTTCCTTTTGCGCTTTTCATTTCGCACTTCTCAGTTTGCGCTTTTCATTTAGGGCTTTTTTATTCGTTTCTGAACAGCCGTTTGTCAATTAGACATGTTGCAAAATCGGAGGAGATAACGTGTCATTTATTATTTGTCTTGGAGTTATTGCTTTGACCCAAGTCCAGTCCAGGAACAGGAGGAGGAGTTCTTAGACCAAAAAAATGGTTGCTTTATTAATTGTGACCAAATAAGTCATGTGCCATTGCTGTGGGAGCTCCAGGAGAATAATACAGATGATTTTTGGAATTATCTCCAGATGACAGACCCCTGCTTTCACTAACTCTTGGCATTGTTGACCTCCTATATTAAGAAGCAGAACACATGCATAAAGGCTTTATTTTATTTTTTGGTTGAATAATAATGACTTGATTTGGTATATTTTCTATATTTTTGGATGCATAGAATGCCCTTTTTGGTTAAGTTCTATTGACAGAAAGCGTGTCTAATTTTATTTGTTTTCTTTTTTTAATGCATAATAAAAAAGTTGTGTAGAATAATAATAATGTGTTTTACTTCAAATGACAGTTTGGGAGTAGGCAGTTACATTTAAAAAAATACAATGTAAAATTGACAAGGGACACCAACAGCTGTATCTTTGATCTTAAAAACTATGGAATAATGGTGTTGTGGTAACTTACCAAAATAAAATAAAAATAAAAAAGCATAATAATATTATTCTTGATATCACTAGAAAAATAAAGCCTTTGAAAATTTGTTTGCAATAACTCCATCAGTATCACCAGCAAAGCAGCTTCATTAATATCCCATTAAAGCAAAGCAGCTTCATTAATATCCCATTAAAAAAAGAAGAGAATTGCGGGCTGCATTTTGAGATTTCATACTCTACCACGTCACGAATGTTAATTCTCCATTGCGAATGCTAGTTTACAAGACCGGCCACTTCTGGCTCCTCCTTTCTTCTGAGCATGCGTGTTTGTACTTTGGACTTTTGTCTGATGGACTTGTGTACACACGCTCGGAAAATCTGGCAACAGATATTTGTCTACGGAAAATTTTAAAACCTGCTATTGAACATTTGTCCACGGAAAATCCAACACAAGCTGTCCAATGGAGCATACAAATGGTTGGAATTTCCGCCAACAGCCTGTCATCACGCATTTCCCTTCGGAAAAGCTGATCGTGTGTATGCGGCTTTAAATGTCTGTCAAATAATGCTGATGTAAGGAGAGAGTTACCTAAAAATTATAAGGTCGCAATTACATCTAAGGTTTAATGGCAGTGCATTTGAAGTGGAAAGAGTGTAACTGCCATCAATCTGGGGGATCAATGGGTCAAATATCACCTTTACAAGCTGTGCACTCACATTACATTCTGTACAAAATAAACCATCATTTTCTTTTCTTTACATATTCTTTTTCATCCTGTTATCTGCTTTTTAGTAGCTGCATAAGACTTATGGGAAAAAAAATACTATACTCTATTGTATCACTGTGTCAGTGCTTCACTTTAGGGTCACGCAGGCTTTTGCTGTTGCTTAACTTCTTCACAATGTAGTGGATACCGTATATACTCGAGTATAGGCCGACCCGAATATAAGCCGAGGCCCCCAATTTACCCCCAAAAAAACTGGCAAACTTATTGACTCATGTATAAGCCGAGGGTGAGACATGCCTGTCCATCCCTGTGTGTGTGTCCGTCCATCCCTGTGTGTCCGTCCATCCCTGTGTGTCCGTCCATCCCTGTGTGTCCGTCCATCCATCCCTGTGTGTGTGTGTGTCCATCCATCCCTGTGTGTGTGTGTCTCCATCCATCCATCCATCCATCCCTGTGTGTGTGTGTCTCCATCCATCCATCCATCCATCCCTGTGTGTGTGTGTCTCCATCCATCCATCCATCCATCCCTGTGTGTGTGTGTATCCATCCATCCCTGTGTGTGTGTGTGTGTGTGTGTGTGTGTGTGTCTCCATCCATCCATCCATCCGTGTGTGTGTGTCTCCATCCGTGTGTGTGTGTGTGTGTGTGTGTGTGTGTGTGTGTGTGTGTGTGTGTGTGTGTGTCCAGCCTACCTGTGTCCCGAGCCTTTGTCCCGAGCCTCCGTCCCGTGTCGTGCCTTGCCTTCGTCCCGTCCCGTCCCGTCCCGTCCTGTCCCGTGCCGTGCCTTGCCTTGCCTCCGTCCCGTGCCCTCTTCGTCGGCGGCCATTGTAAAATTCAAAAGCCGCGCCTCCTCCTTCGCCTGTGATAGGCGGAACACTGAATTTCCCAGCAGGCTGTGTTCCGCCTATCACGGACGTCGTATCATCCTCGTCCGTAGTACGAGGATGAGACGACGCCCGTGATAGGCGGAACACAGGCTGCTGGGAAATTCAGTGTTCCGCCTATCACAGGCGAAGGCGGAGCCGGAGGCGCGGCTTTTGAATCATAGAATGGCCGCTGTCTGTCTGCTCGACACGCTGATCGAGCGGGCAGACAGCGATGACTCGAGTATAAGCCGAGGGGGGCACTTTCAGCCTCAAAAAAGAGGCTGAAAATCTCGGCTTATACTCGAGTATATACGGTACTTCAAATAAGAGCATACGTGAATGCTACTACAGTATTTATGCAATATTTTGCAGACCTCATTCTTTCTATTAGTTAGTACACTTAGTACAAAGTTCATTTTACATGTAAATTTATCTTTTTTTCTAAAGCCTTTTTTATACATACATTTGAATGTATTTGTCATAATAAAAATATTCTCATGAATGTACTGACCAGGTTCTCTCATAATAAAGTTGTACACACACGCTAATGATAATGATAGGGACCTCCTTTGAGGATCCCGCATTGACACCAAGATTGTTTAACTTTCACTGTTTAACTGTCAATCAAATTCAATGACGCAGGAGTCAGGGAGGGGTTGAGTCCTGCTGTCTGTGTCGATTGGACGCAGCAGCAAGACTTGGGAGCTTGCCCGTATGAGTACCCCTATGGAATGCAGCTCTCCATGTGGTCATGCAGTTTGGAGAAGGAGCCAGGAGCGCCACTGGAGGACCCCAGAAGAGGAGGATTGGGGCTGCTCTGTGCACAGAGGAGGTAAGTATAACATGTTTGTTATTTATTTATTTTTTAAAACAAACCTTTACAATCACTTTAAGCCTATGCCCAAGCATTTTTTGTTTGCAGAGCAGTTAAAAATGTGATAACTGTAACATTTGTTTAAACAGTGTAACTGATGGGCAAACCTCAGCCCTTTCTCAGAATCTAGCATGAAATATTCTTTTTCTTATAGGATTAAAATATGGAACTTGCTTAAAGTGATCTCAACATATATAATAAAGACAAATAATTATTATACACTTTACTGATGACTAATACCGCATACATGCGACCGGACTTTTCGACGGACTATGTCTGACGGTCTTCCTGATGGAGTTGAGGCAGAGGTCTGACAGACTTTCTGAACGAAATGGACTTGGCCTTAGATGACCGCACTAAGTCCATACAAAAATCTGTTCATTATGAATGTGATGACGTAAACGGAACTAAACAATGAAGTTCAATAGCCAGTAGCCAATAGCTGCCCTTGTGTCGTATTTAGTCCAACGGACTAGCACACAGACGAACGGTTTTCCCGATTTTTAGTCCATCGGACTTGAGTCCACCGGATAGATTTGAAACATGTTTTATTTATAGGTCTGTCTGACTTTTGGGGAAAAAAGTCAGCTGGAGCCCACACATGATTGAATTGTCCGAAGGTTTCTGGCCCACCGGACCAAGTCTGCCGGAAAGTCCGATCGTGTGTACGTGGCATTAGTGACACTAGGCTCCATTCACAGAATGAACCCCCGTGAGATATTTAGGTGTCAGGACACATTTTGCCTAAGTTATTGCACTAGACCATTTTTATGTATTTACTGCAAAATGCTCAAAAGGCATGGTAAATACTGCATGAAAAGGTTTTAAACTCAATTCACGGAAGGAAATAAATAATTAAATGCATGCAGTAATTGAGTAGTGGTTCAGGCACAAGGTATTTAAGAAATCTAAAGCCGCGTACACACGGACGGACTGTCTGGCCAACTTAGTCCGCCGAAACACATTTCAGCGGACAGTCCACTCGTGTGTGGGCTTCAGCGGACTTTTTCAGCGTGCAGTCTGGCGGACTAAGTATTTCGGAATTTCCGTAATACTGTCGGTCGTACTCGCATTTCGGCGGACAATCCGGCCGTGTGTATGCCAGTCCGCCGTACTTTTGAAATGAGCGGACTTTTACCGCCCGGAGAAAAGTCCACTCATTTTGAGCGGGTATCCAGGTAGGCGGGGCCCGCGAAGGAGACGTCGCTGGCCCCGCCGCCTGGTATGGACTTAAAGGGGAACCCCAACGCCGAAAAAAATCGGCGTGGGGGTCCCCCCCAAGTCCACAACAGACCCTTGTCTGAGCACGCTACCCGGCCGGCCAGGAAAGGGGGGCGAGCGAGCGCCCCCCCCCCTCCTGAGCCGTACCAGGCCGCGTGCCCTCAACATGGGGGGGTGCCTTGGGGAAGGGGGGCCGCGCGGCCCCCCCACCCCAAAGCACCTTGTCCCCATGTTGATGAGGACAAGGGCCTCTTCCCGACAACCCTGGCCGTTGGTTGTCGGGGTCTGCGGGCGGGGGGCTTATCGGAACCTGGGAGCCCCCTTTAAAAAGGGGGCCCCCGGATACCGGCCCCCCACCCTATGTGAATGAGTATGGGGTACAATGTACCCCTACCCATTCACCTGTAAAATAAAAGTACAAAAAAAAACACAACACACGAGATAAAATACTTTATTGCACAGCTCCGGGGGTCTTCTGTCTTCGGGGGTCTTCTCGCCGGACTCCTCCGCTATCTTCTTGTAGCTCTTTTGCTAGCGGAGGAGTCCGGCTTTCTTCCTCGCCGCTGGCCTCTTCTCCCGACTTCGGGGGTCTTGTCCCCCTCTTCGGTTCTTCTGCCGGGCCACCACGCCTTCTTATAGCTCTTTTACAGGCAGTGGCCCGGTCTTCTGTCGCCGCCGCAATATCTATGGTTTAGGAGATATTTGCCCGAAAACGGGCACCGCTGTCTACGGCGTGTCGACTCCCGTGCGCATGCGCGGGAGTGACGTCATCGCGGCTTCGCCGAATGACAGCGGCGGAGCTGCGAGACCCCACCAACAAGATGGATGCGGCGGACAACAGGGGACAGCGGCGACTTCGCTGGCTCCTGTGTCAGGTAAGTGGCACATAATGGGCTACTATGCGATGCATAGTAGTCCATTATGCTTTGCCTTTGCAGGGAATGAAAGAGGAAGTAAACTCATCAGGGTTTACTTCCTCTTTAACGACCAGGCCATTTTTGCAATACAGCACTGTGTCGCTTTAACTGACAATTATGCAGTTGTGCAACACTGTACCCAAACAAAATTGACATCCTTTTTTTCCCACAAATAGAGCTTTCTTTTGGTGGTATTTGATCACCTCTGTATTTTAAATTTTTTGCGCTATAAACAAAAAAAGAGCAACAATTAAAAAAAAGGAATATTTTTATTACGTTTTGCTATAATACATATCCCCCCCCCCCCCCCCCCCAAAAAAAAAGTCTTCCTCATTTTAGGCCAATATATATTCTTCTACATATTTTTAGTAAAAAAAAATGCAATAAGCATATATATATATATATATATCTATATATATATATATATATATATATATATATATAGTTATAGCGTCTACAAAATAGGGAATAGATTTATGCCATTTTTTTTACTAGTAATGTTGCAATCAGCGTTTTTTATTGGGACTACGACATTGTGGTGGACAGATCGGACACTTTGGAAACATTTTTGAGACCAATGACATTTATACAGCGATCAGAGCTATAAAAATGCACTACTGTGTAAATGTCACTGATAGGGAAGGGGTTAACATTAGGGTTAAATGTGTTTCCCGCTAGGTGATTCTAACTGTGTGGGGGTGTGATTTACTAGAGGAGGAGCCAGATTGCTGCTCCTACTTAGTGGCAGATGAGCTGTCTGTCCTCTCCTCACAGAATGGGAATATGTGTGTTTACACACACATCTTTGTTCTGGCTCTTGTGCCCACGATCACGAGTGGCCAGCGAACATCGCAGCTGTCGGCCATGTACATTATGTCCCCCACATGCTCCTGCTATGTACAATGACAGCGATTTGCAGGAACGTGCCGCCCTGCCGTAGTATAAAGACAGTGGATGGTTGGCAAGTGGTTAAAAAATAAAGAGAAAAATGGCATGGGGCCCCCCCTAGTCCAGGTCAGGAAAGAGGGGGATGAGTGAGTGCCGCCTGTTCTGAACCATACCAGGCCACATGCCCTCAATATTGGGGGAGCACACTGACTTAATAAATTGGCATACAGTGCCTTGCAAAAGTATTCACCCATCTGGCATTTTTCATGTTTTGTTTCCTCACAACCTGAAATTAACATGGATTGTTTGAGGATTTACATCATTTAATTTACAGAACATGCCCACAACTTTGAAGATTTTTTTTTATTGTGAAGCAAACAACAAATAGGACAAAATAACAGAAAAAGTTAATGTCAATGTGCATAACTATTCACCCCCTAAAGTCAATACTTTGTAAAGCCACCTTTTGCAGTTTTCACAGCTCCAAGTCCCTTTGGATAAGTCTCTATGAGCTTGCCACATCTTACCACTGGGATTTTTGCCAATTCCTTCTTCCAAAACTGCTCCAGCTCCTTCAAGTTGGATGGTTTGTGCTTGTGAACAACAATCTTTAAGTCTGACCACAGATTTTGTATTGGATTGAGGTCTATGCTTTGACTAGGCCATGCCAACACATTTACATGTTTCCCCTTAAACCACTCAAGTGTTGCTTTAGCAATGTGTTTGTTGTCATTGTCCTGCTGGAAGGTGAACCTCTGTCCTAGCCTCAAATCACACACAGAGTGGTACAGATTTTGCTCAAGATTAGCACCATTCATCTTTCCCGCAACTCCAACCAGTTTCCCAGTCCTGACTACTGAAAAACATCCCTACAGCATGATGCTACCACCACCATGTTTCACTGTGGGGATGGTGTTTTTTGGGTGATGTGATGTGTTGGGTTTGCACCAGACATAGTGTTTGATGGCCAAAAAACTACATTTTAGCCTCATCAGACCAGAGCACCTTCCTGCATACATTTTGTGAGTCTCCCACATGCCTTTTCGCAAACTCAAAACATACCATTGTGTTTTTTTCTGAATGAATGAAATACTTGTATAGCGCACAATGCAAACTGAATCGCCTCAAGGCGCTGTGACGAGCTTTGATCATCAGCTAGAAGAGGAAGGTCTTGAGTTTTTTTCCTAAAAGCCAGGTGATTTTCTTCAAGGCGGATGTTGATTGGTAGAGCATTCCATAGCCGAGGACCTTGGACAGCGAATCTCCGATCCCCCTTGGATTTATACCGGGTTTTGGGCACGAGGAGGAGGTTTTTGTTGGCCGATCGAAGACTGCGGTTTGGTGTGTAATGATTTATTTTCTCCATTAGGTATTGTGGAGCTTCTCTATGCACGCATTTGTGGGTGAGGCAAAGTGATGGCTTTCTTCTGGCCACTTCTGGAACTTTGCAGCTCCTCTAAGGCTACCATAGGTCTCTGTGCTGCCTCTCTGATTAATGCCCTCCTTACTCAGTCCATTAGTTTTTGTGTGTGGCCATCTCTTGGCAGGTTTGCTGTTGTGCCATGTTCTTTCCATTTGGTTATGATAGATTTGATGGTGCTCCTAGGAATCATCAATGATTTGGATTTTTTTATAACCTAACCCTGACTTTTACTTCTCAACAACATCGTCCCTTACTTGTTTGGAGATTTCCTTGGTCTTCATGGAAGTGTTTGGTTAGTGGTGCGTCTTGCTTAGATGTTGCAGCCTCTGGGGCCTTTCAAAAAGGTGTGTATATGTAATGACAGATCATGTGACACTTAGATTGCACACACAGGTGGACATCATTTCACTGATTATGTAACTTCTGAAGGTAATTGGTTGCACCAGAGCTTTGTATGGACTTCATAACAAAGGGGGTGAATACATACACACATGCCAATTATCAGTTTTTTATTTCTGAAAAATAGTTTTATGTATATATTTTTCTAATTTTACTTCACCAACTTAGACTATTGTGTTCTGATCCATCAAATATAATTCAGATTAAAAAAACATTGAACTAAAGGCTGTAATGTAAAACAATACGTAAAAAAACAAGGGGGGGGTGAGTACTTTTGCAAGGCACTGTATTTCTACAGTTTAAATCATTTTACCACTTTAGTGGCAAAAAAAAACTGGAAATGGGTTCTAATTCTTCTCCACTGAATCCATTCCACTGAATATCACACAAGATAAAATATTGCATTGGTTTCATGAGATGAATACTGCATATTCCGATTAAATACCACATGCCTTATTTTAGATGCGTTGTTTTTGTGAATGCCCAAAAACTTTTTGAAAATGCTATGAGCTATTTTACCGCAAATTTTAAAGAGGAAAATACTGCTTTGTCAATGGAGCCCAATATTAAAATACTAGCTGTCTTTCTACAGGCTGCACAACAACACATTCAAAGGACATCAGGCTCCATTTGGATTCAAAGATTTGTATAAGATGTAGAGTGTATAACCTCTACATTAATATTTAATTTATGGTCCCACACTAAGTTTATTAGGACATTGTTGTTTTTTTAATGTTTATTGAGGTTTAATGAACACAAAATCAACCACCAAGTGTATAAGTGCTAGCCCAGGAACTAGGCAGTCTTTAAAAATGTTTACCTGGATAAATTACATAGTAAGGATAATGGAGAAAGAGAAAAAATGTTTAACCAACATTGTGCTAATATAGACTTAGTACTCAATAAAAACACCCACAGGAGTGGAAGCATAAGTATAATCTAGTGAGAAACTCACAGGGATATATAACGGCTTTAACACAACCAGATCTGGGACTCAGAGCATAGTCCCCGATAGAGGTCTAACTGGTGAAGAGGTCTTAAAGGATTAGGGGACCAAGAAAGGAGGATGCAAGGGGTTGGTCAGTATCAAGTACTCTAAGCCTGCACACAGAGTTGGAGAGATCTCTTTTCAAATACCCTTCCGTATAGTAGAAAGGGCCCATGGTAGAATAAAGTTCCTCCTGTGAAAATGTGTACGCCATCTAGCCAAAAAGCGCAGAGTAGTGCAGAAGTTCTGTACGATAGTGTCTAATATTTCTAGATTGAAAAGTAGAGCCTGTTTCACAGCCATGAGACTAGGAGGTGAGGAATGAATCCAATTGCACATAGTGGATCTGCAAGCTACCAATATGCAGATATGGGCCCAGCGTGGGAGGGCCAGCAGAGTTGAAGATTGGAGCAGGGTTACTGACACTTCACGGCCAAAGAGGCACAGTAAGGGGTCCTTAGGTAGTTTCACTTTGAAAACTTTAGTGATATATCCAAGTACAGAGTCCCAAGTAAGAAAGTAGAAGTGGATGAGCATTCACAGAGGTGATTAAATAGTGTGGGCCGCTGGAGTGAGCACCAAGGACACTGTGATTGTGAAGGTTCTGCAGAGTTGGGTAGTAGGCTCTGTGAAGTCATTTAAATTGTGTCTCTCACCAGGTTTCTGATTTAATAAGCTTGTAGATCTTGCGATAGCCCACCAGAGGTTTTTCAGGAGCATAGGGATCGTGAAGAATAGAAGTCCATTTCCGAAAAGGTGCACAATGATTTTTTGCTGATTGATGCATAATGAGATGAGAATATACACTGGATATAGAGTAATCACCCCAGTGAATAACTACCTCAAAAAATGTTCTTGTTTAAAGCTGTAGCAGGTCCCTAGGTAGCTGAGTAGTTGATGGTAATGGAAGATTTGGGACAGTTCTAATGAGTACTCTTGGGAAAGATTAGAGAATGGCTTGACAACACCAGGGGTACCTTTGTAAAATGTTGCCACATTGGTGAGGCCACAATTCATCCATTGAGCAAAGGACATTGTTTTTTAATAATCAGGCTTTTCTATTTATTGTTAAATTTTAGACTGAGAAATATATTCAAATATATTCAACACTTTCAGCTAATACCACTTCCTAAAATATAGTTTTAGATTTCCATTTACATGCTCTAACAGTGGGTCTTGGTTTATGTCGAACACTTTAAGAGCCTGCAGTGAGACCCCGGAGCCGATGCTCGTGGCCAGCGGCCACGATGACCACCAGCCACCCGTGATCACTCCATAGAGAGCCAGAATGGGGACCTGTGTATGTAAACAAACAGATCCCCATTCTTACAGGGGAGTAGAGAAAGATCTGCTGCAATTGTCAGTTATAGTGGTCTTATCATTAAGGGGACAAATCCTTCTGGTCCTTAAGTGGTTAACAACCAGCATAGGCTAAAGACAGGTAAGGAATCCAAAAGCCACTTCTGGTAGTTAGAGGCCCAGTAACATGAAATATTATAAGCTACTAGGGACTATGGTGCAGAGTAGATGGGCTGACTCTGAGTTTTATTGCCACACCACAGTTTCTGCTAGTGAGAAACTGTATTCCAGGCTGGTTGACAATGGTTAGAGGATCTCCTCATTACCACTGATCTTGTCTTCAGGTCTCTGACACAAACACAGATGCTGCATTGCAATTGTCCTTAGAGGCCCCTGCAACTGAACTTTGCTGCAACATTCATCGGGAGGTATCTTTATTAACCACTTATGGATTGGAAGATTTTCCCCCTTAATGACCAGGCCATTTTTTGCAATACAGCACTGTGCCACTTTAACTGACAATTGCGCAGTTGTGCTATGCTGTACCCAAAAATGTATGTCCTTTTTCACCCACAAATAGAGCTTTCTTTTGGTGGTGTTAAAAAAATCAAATACATTTCAAACCACACTCTAAGTACTCAAATATACATAAATAAACAAATAATAGTGCTGAAAAATCACAGGTGAATTCATAAAACATATGTGCTGAAGCACTAATGATAAATGTATTGTATAAATACATTTTCAAAGAAAATGAAATGCAAATTAAATGTCCGTGAACCACCACTAAAATCTTCTATCAATGTGAGTGATGAAAATTCTTGCGAACTGGGTGAGATAATGTTTTCCACTACCACCAGGCAAATAATCTACTCACCAGAAGAAAGGGAGACTTGTCCACGGTCCGATATACTCCAACGGTTGATCATGTATTAAGAGATAACAAGAAGAAGGGGCTCCTCATTGTGTAATATAAAAGCATCCCTTTATTCCATATAAGGCATCGCCATAAAACATAGTGAAAACAATTTGCTTAATTCAACAAGCACGCAGGTACACCTTTTTTGTTCCACCTTTGTTCCAACTAGCAGAAGTGATGTATCACGTGCCCTAAGAATCAACACATTTTGTCCGACATCATCAGGAGTCATGGTGGTCATGATGGTCATGACTCTTGATGACCTCAGATGTTACTGATGAAACGCGTCCGTTCTGCTAGTTAGAACGCAGATGGATTTCCCTCTTGGTCATGCTTTCTCGCCAGTGAGGGTTAAATCTATCTATGGCAATAAAATTAGTTCCTGCATGATTTTTGTAATGGGGAGAGATACTATGTTTGGGAAAACCCTTTTTTATGTTTGCTATGTGTTTGTTGACCCTAACATTCATTGCATGTATTGTACAGCCCAAATACTGTAGGCCGCATGGACAGATCAATAAATAAACTACATTTTCTGAAGTACAGGTGATAAATGTTTTAATATCATATACCCTGCCTGTAGTGTTAGACTTAAACTGACATTTTCCTGTCTTTATTTTTATTACAAAGGCAGACATTGCAGTTGTGGCATGGAAAGTAGCCTTTAGATTTCTGAAAGAAGGAAACCCTATTAAGGGCATCCAATATATTGGGAGCTACCTGAAGCTTGAGAGAATGAACTCCTCTAAAGATGACCTGTGGGTGATCATGGACCCAAAATTGTATAATTTTTTAGGACCCCCCAATGTTTGGTCATGTTTTTTTTAATATCATAGTGTTGGTGTGAGTAGGTCGTGACCATCAAAAAATTATAGTCATTCTTTCCGGGTGGTGGTTTATTTTTGCCACTAAGGATAGAAATCCTATACAATATGACTACATTTATATGTATTCACCAGGGTGCATGGTTTATGGTTATTTCCTATCTTGTTCACTTTCTTTTGGTGGTATTTGATCACCTCTGCGTTTTTTAATTATGTTGTCGCTATAACCTAAAAAAGAGCGACAATTTTGAAAAAAAAATCTTTACGTAATTTTTTGCTTAGTAATTTTTTTTTTTACTTTTTGCTATAATAATAATACCCCCCCCCCCCCCCCCACGAAAAAAACAAAATCATTTCTTCATCAGTTTAGGCCAATATGTATTCTTATGGCAAAAAATTGCAATAAGCGTATATTGATTGGTTTGTGCAAAAGTTATAACGTTTACAAAATAGGGAATATATTTATAGCATTTATTTACTTTTTTGGGACAATTGATATTTATACAGTGATCAGAGCTAAAAATAGCCACTAATTACTGTATAAATGTCACTGGCAAGGTAGGGGTTAACACTAGGGGTGATCAAGTGGTTAAGTGTGTTCCCTGAAAGGTATTGCTAACTGTATGGGGGGCTGGGCTGACTGGAGGAGGAGAAGGATCACTGTTTCTAATCACTAGGAACAGCAGATCTCTCTCTAACTCCCCTGTCTGAATGGGGATCTATGTGTTTCGGGGATCTGTATGTTTACACACACAGATCCCCATTCTGTCTCTCGTTCACATGATCATCGGTGGCCGGTGGACATCGTGGCTGCCAGCCACCTGCATCGGGTCCCCCACTGTATAGGGGGCATGCCTGCTACAGCTTAAAGGAGCCGATGTAAACCTATGGCGATTTGCGGAAATGTGCCGACCAGCCGCCGTCAGTATACTGCGGCAGGTTTGCACATTCCCGCAAGTGGTTAATAACTATATATACCTAGGTGTAGGTGCACATTTCCACAAGGACTCTCATTGGACCTTTGCTTATATTATCAGTTTGTACATTGGATGTTTGTACTATTAACCTTTTATTATATAAAAACTCATAATTTCCATACTAGTGTGCATCTATATACTTATGGTCAATGTTATATGCTGGTTGCAGTAATTCTGCTCCCAATTATTTGTGTTAAGTTACTGGTTAAATTGCCAGGAAGGGAATCTACTCTATTCACAGAAGCCTTGTGCTGGGTGGAAACATTGCCATCCTTATTACCAAACCGAGCCTTCCACTTAGCAAGGTTCTGGCTCTTGGTTTTACCTACGGGTTTAGTGCACTCATAACCATTTCTCATAACCCCTCCATAACAAAAAAATAGGCCTACAAAAGCAGTCAAAATTATAATCCTGACATATACCACTTAATTTACACTACATAAAGACACTTTATCTGGCTTGGCAGTATATGTACATACTGTATTTTAGATTGCCTACCATACAAGAGTTAAGGTAGCTAATGACTTTATCCTAGGTATAATACACAGTAGATCATCATATAGCTACAGTATATTACATGATAACCACAGCTGTATGTTGTGAAATTTAGGCAAATTCCCGTTAAAATGGTGCCAAATTAAAATGTCAATATGCTAATTATATAGTGCAGCTGGGAATAGGGTTAGTAGCTTTGGAAAAGAATATACTGATATTTTCTAAAGACCTGGGACTGTGAATAGTGGGATGTATGGCAGGTGGTAATAGTTCCAATATCTCCTTAGTGAAAGCATGCTACTCACTGGGAGTTATTGAAACGAATTCCAGTTTCCTAATTAATATGCTAGCATGCACAGTGCATCACCTACCTGGATTCTCAACTAATTACCTTAACTCTTTTAAAGCTCTTTATATTAGTGGTTAATTAATGTAATATGCTTCTCAGCTTAAGGGAATTCTTCATGTTGAACCTCAATGAAGCAATCCAAAAATTCTCTGAACCTTGAAACATTAAAAAGACATATCTGTATGCAACCTTACTGAGCTCTCATAGATACAAATGTATGTTGGATATTTAAACTAGCCCAGACATAGAAAATATATAATTTATTTTTAACCACTGTTAACACATTGCACAAATTGCAGTAGCTGACAGGTTATGCTGCCAAATCATTCTGCCCTAGTGAGAAGTAATATTAAAGTGTAAATGCAGAAATGAATGACACTCATTCCCTAAAGCTTGCTAAAGATAAAGTGTATCCTGCTAGTTCTTAGTGAGTTCAAAGTAAAAATATGTTTTTATGTTGAAAACTATACACTCACAAATACGTAATTTCTCTCTATGTAATGTTAATGTAAGCATTGCTTGTTACATTGGTCCCTACATTCTGGGTCTTTAGGAAAATTTATTTTGAAATAGCAGTAAATTAGCAAACTATATTTGCTACAAAATGTAAAAAAATCTACAAACTGCTGCTTTGCCAGCACAGTTTGTTCGTACATCTTCACTGATAGAATGAATTACCGTGTTCCAAAAACTACAACCTTTCAGTGGATGTAGCAAATATTGAAGGCCAAAGCTGAGAGGGGTTCTATGTAAATGACAGTTAGAAAAAAACTGATCTATGTTTAAGAGATCTTTTAGTTATCAGTTTCATGTGTATTGATTCAGAGTAGGAAGACCAGCCAAAGCAAGGATGAGATTAGATTCCTTAGTTCCTGATATGCTTGAGGTGAACCATACATATTTCTCCCCTTGGCCCCAAGGTGCACAGCCTGATGCCATAGCTATGTTCCCAACTGCTAACCAACCTGTTATGGGCACCACTTTAAAGTATATACGAATGTCTTTGAGAAACAACAGTGCAATCAGATATGCTCTCTTTAATTCAGCAATTCAGACAGGATGTCACAGCCCTTGACTGTTAACGATATTATTGATACCCAAACTACACACAATGATGAGCACAACTGGATCAAGGATAAACTGGCTGACCTGGAAGATTGGTCCCACCGGAACAACATCAAAATCTGAGGAATATCTGAGGAGGTACAGACCCAAGATTTATCCTCTTATGTCAGAGGCCTAATCAAAACCATGACACCAGAGATCAAAAACCTAGAATTGGTCACTGACTGCATACATAGGCTTCCAAAGCCCACATCTGCCTGAAACAATACCTAGGGATGTTATTCTGCGTATACATTTCTTTCATGTCAAAAATCAACTCATGCAGAAAGCATGTACCTTGGGTTCCCTACCTGAACCCTATGCTCCCCTACAAATATATGCTGACATGTCACAGCAAACCCTGCAGAAACAAAGGCAACCACCAGAAAGGAGAATTCTACCTCCAGGTCACTCATTGCCACAATGAACCAACTATAGATCTCAACGTGTTAACTTAAAACCCACGGATATCACAAGCAACATTGCCCGTGTTTTTTTCTACTTATCCATGCTACTCCGCACTCCGATCCTCAGGATTCACCAGCGGATCTTCCCCAAGAATTAAGTGACACCTACCCTTGCCTCTGAATACTTAACAACTTACTGCAGCACAAAAGGAAACATTACAGTATGATTATTAACTCCTATCTATCAATGGCAAGGGGCTCAACCACCCCGCAAAAAGGTCCTCATTCTGGAAATTAGCCATGTCAACCCAATGTGAAATTATATGTGCACAAGAAGCAACAAATAAGAGAAAAAAATTACTGCGCTCCTAATCTAAAAGATTAAAAAACAAAAATCCAGTTACAGCTGCAGCTACCAGGATGTGATACACATCCAAAATACAATGCATAAAGAGACCAAAATTAGCTGCGCTACCTACCCCCACTGATGCTATTACTATTTGTGCAAGGAAATTAAAATTAATCAGATAATTCCAATAGATTAAGTGAAATCAGCTAAAACAATTCATATACAATCAAAATTAAGTGATAAATGCTCAAAAATTAAATATGATTAAATTAACATAGTGATTAATAACAGTTGATTATATTCAAAAAGTGAATAAATAATTATAAATGAATAAAAAAAATCATTAATCATTGACTATAAGTAAACTAATTTAAATTAATTATAATCAATAAATAAATACTTATAAATAAATACAGTGATTATTAATTATAATTAAATAAGATAAAAACCCAGTGACTAATTAATAAAAAATTATATCCATAAAAAAGGTGAACCAGTGAACCACAACCAATGAGAAAAAGTCCAAACAAAAAGTCTTTATAATGGAAGAGATATCTCTTTAAGAGGGTGCCAGTCAGCCGTGTGATCCACCTTCACCAAGCCAGAAACCCGTGAGTCAACAGTGGGAATGCACGCTTACCAGAAAGCGGTATGTAAACGCTCATTGAATTTAATCATATTTAATTTTTGAGCATTTATCACTTAATTTTGATTGTATATGAATTGTTCTAGCTGATTTCACTTAATCTATTGGAATTATCTGATTAATTTTAATTTCCTTGCACAAATAGTAATAGCCTCAGTGGGGGTAAGTAGCGCAGCTAATTTTGGTCTTTATATGTGCACAAGAGACACACTTTCATGCAGGTCATCAACCTGCCTGCTTCAACAAGAACTTTCCACATGTTTTTACAGCAAGTGCACCTGTCAAATAGAGAGGCGTTTTCTTGGCCGTTAAGAACACAGTCTCTTTCCAGCTTACTGTCACCAACTCACCTTGCAATCTCACACCTGAACTAGCTTTAATCAACATTGGTATTGTAGAGCATCCTCGCCATTCTCAAAAAGTGATTACCCACGTCTTACTGGCTATAACACGTAATTGGCTCTCACGAGACATACCTACCATAGATACAGTAATATCTACAGTGCACACCCATATTACACTCGAAAGAATGTTCAACTTCAACAAGCGGACTTATCTTGGTCCGCCTGGTTTAACTACTATGATACTGCTTGCAAATCTGCCTTGTAACTGCTTGCTTGTATCGAACATCTCATCAGATCTGCCTGTTCTCTCATGTATTTCCCCCCTTTTTGTTCTTGTTATATATTTTACAATACTTAATGACACCTATTGAAACATAAAAAGTAATAACATTTATGTTAAGGTTGGCCGTATTGCCTTTTACCCCATGACAAAGTTTGTTCCCAGATGGGGTGTATGGGAGTTGGGGACAATACCCCTACTGCACGACTAGCACTGTTACCACATCTACTCTTCAAGTTTAACACCGATGTATGGTTTATCAATGTAACTACTCAAGTAACCCTCCGTTATATGTCAAAATATATAACAGGAAATGGTAAAGTTCCCTTATATTTTCGTATTTTTTTTCCTCTTCTCTGTACAGTATGTGAAAAAAGTCAATAAAAAACATTGAAACATAAAAGAACATTTTATTCCTAACAGCACTTGTTTCTTTTATTAACCACTTATGGACCGCCCTTCGTCATTATACATCGGTACTTTGAAAAAGAATATTGTTATAGCAGCATCTAGCTGCCATAACCCATGTATCCTCTTCTTTAGCGGGAGGTCCGCTTCAAGATAAAAGTGGTCTCTGTGGTGGATTCACCGCAAGATCACTTTTATCAGCAGCGAGAGAGGGGACCCTCCCTCTCGCCATGCTCTGGTGCCCTCTGCTGCTTGCCAGAGCCATCTGTAGTGGGGGAGGCGATCGGATTCTCTCCCTAGCCTGACATGGAGGCGAGTGAGGGGAAGATTGCCCACCCATTTCCATATCATTGCAGGCTGGAAGTGACGTCAAAATGTCACTACCGCCCATAGCTCTTTAAAGGGCCATTTTTTAATGTATTTTTTTCAAATGACACAATTTTTTTATTTTAATTATTGCATTTTAGTGTAAATATGAGATCTTATATTTAAGAGGTCCTGTCATGATTTTTTCTTTCTATTACAAGGGATGTTTACATTCCTTGTAATAGGAATAAAAGTGACACCATTTTTTTTTAAAGAACAGTGTAAAAATAAAAAATAAAAGGTAGAATATATAAGAAAAAAAATGTAAATATCCCGCCGAGCTTGCGTGTAGGAGCGAACGCATACAGTAGGTGCCACCAATATTGTGTTTCCAGCGTGATGTGATCACGCTGGAAATCACCGATGCGAGCTGTGCTTCTTGTGCTTGCCTTCTGCACGAGATGCCACACGTCCATAGGAATGTATTGGGGGCGGCAAGCGGGAGAAGCGATAATGTATTGGGGGCGGTAAGTGGGAGGAGCGATATAGCTCGGCGCTGGCTCCTGCAACGGGGCTCGTGGGTGTCAATCTCGCTGCTAACAGCGGCGAGATTGACACAATATTGGTGACACCCACTGTGCGTGAGTAGTGCCTGCATATGAAAACGGTGTTCAAACCACACATGTGAGATATCGCCATGATCAGTAGATAATAATTCTAGACCTCTTCTGTATCTCAAAACATGCAACCTGTAGAAATTTTTAAACGTCGCCTATGAAGATTTTTATGGGTAAAAGTTTGTCCCCATTCCACGAGCGGGTGCAATTTTGAAGCGTAATGTTGAGTATCAATTTACTCAGCGTAACATTATCTTTCACAATATAAAAAAAATGGGCTAACTTTACTGTTGTCTTAATTTATAATTAAAAAAAATAATTTATTTCCCAAAAAAGTGCACTTGTAAGACCGCTGCGCAAATACGGTGTGACAGAAAGTATTGCAATGATCACTATTTTATTCTCTAGGGTGTTAGAAAAAATATATATATAATGTTTGGGGTTCTAAGTAATTTTCTAGCAAAAAAAACTGTTTTTAACTTGTAAACAACAAATCTCAGAAAGAGGCTCGGTCCTTAAGTGGTTAATTTTAGGGAGTGGTAATTCACAACAGGCTATGAGTAGAAGCCACCTGATCCTCTTTTTCAAGGAGACATTTGCCCATCTACTGTCCACTTATAGTATAATTCCAGCCAGAGATTTTTTCTGTGGTTGGATACTATTGGGAAGTGTTAGCAGTTCTGTCAGCTTTCTAATGTGTTCTGCATTACCATTGGTGAGATACATTCTCTTTTTTTCTCTTAACCACTTTCAGACCGGACCAATTTGCTGGTCAAAGACCAGACCACTTTTTGCGATTCGGCACTGCGTCGCTTTAACTGACAATTGCGCGGTCGTGCGACGTGGCTCCCAAACAAAATTAACGTCCTTTTTTTCCCACAAATAGAGCTTTCTTTTGGTGGTATTTGAGCACCCCTGCGGTTTTTATTTTTTGCGCTATAAACAAAAATAGAGTGATAATTTTGAAAAAAACGCATTATTTTTTACTTTTTGTAATAATAAATATCCCCCAAAAATATATAAAAAAACATTTTTTTCCCTCAGTTTAGGCCGATACGTATTCTTCTACATATTTTTGGTAAAAAAAATCGCAATAAGCGATTATTGATTGGTTTGCGCAAAAGTTATAGCGTTTACAAAATAGGGATAGTTTTATAGCATTTTTATTAATCATTTTTTATTATTTTTTTTTTACTAGTAATGGCGGCGATCTGTGATTTTTATTGTGACTGCGACATTGTGGGGGACCCATCGGACATTTTTGACACATTTTTGGGACCATTGTCATTTATACAGTAATCACTGCTATATAAATGCAGTGATTCCTGTGTAAATGACACTGGCAGTGAAAGGGTTAACCAGTGGGTGGCAGTGTAGGGGTTAAGTGTTCCTAGGGGTGTGTTACTAACTGTGGGGGGGTTGGGCTTTCATTTAGTGTACACTGATCTCTGCTCCAATCACATGGAGCAGAGATCAGCGTCACTAGTTGCTAGGCAGAATGGAAAAATTTTGTTTATACAGCATTTCCTCCATTCGGCCGCTCCGTGAGACGATCGCGGGGATGCCCGCGGCGATCGAGTCCGCGGGTCCCGCGACCGGACTCATGGGGGACCCGACCAGCGCGGGAGCGCGCCGCCGGCGGCGCGCTCCCGATGGCACGGCGGCAACGAATATTGGACGTACATGTACGCCAATATGCCTGCCCGTGCCATTCTGTGGACGTACATCGTCGTGCGCTGGTCGGGAAGTGGTTAAAGACTTACAGGAATTGTATAGTCAGATTGTATAGTACATGGTGGTCCTAAGTCTAATACCTACTCTCCACACACAGTAATATGCCCCCTCTACCTTCCTTCTCACAATAGTGTCCTCTCTTTTCAAATGTCATTACTTTACCCATCTATATACAGTGGTGTGAAAAAGTGTGTGCCCCCTTCCTCATTTCCTGTTCCTTTGCATGTTTGTCACACTTAAGTGTTTCGGAACATCAAACCAATTTAAACAATAGTCAAGGACAACACAAGTAAACACAAAATGCAATTTGTAAATGAAGGTGTTTATTATTAAAGGTGAAAAAAAATCCAAACCATCATGGCCCTGTGTGAAAAAGTGATTGCCCCCCTTGTTAAAACATACTATAACTGTGGTTGTCCACACCTGAGTTCAATTTCTCTAGCCACACCCAGGCCTGATTATTGCCACACCTGTTCACAATCAAGGCATCACTTAAATAGGAGCTGCTTGACACAGTAAGGTCCACCAGAAGATCCTTAAAAGCTACACATCATGCCGAGACCCAAAGAAATTCAGGAACAATTGAGAAAGAAAGTAATTGAGATCTATCAGTCTGGAAAGGGTTATAAAGCCATTTCCAAAGCTTTGGGAATCCAGCGAACCACAGTGAGAGCCATTATCCACAAATGGCGAAGACATGGAACAGTGGTGACCCTTCCCAGGAGTGGCCGGCCGCCCAAAATTACCCCAAGAGCGCAGCGACAACTCATCCAAGAGGTCACAAAAGACCCCACAACAACGTCCAAGGAACTGCAGGCCTCACTTGCCTCAGTTAAGGTCAGCGTTCATGCCTCCACCATCAGGAAAAGACTGGGCAAAAATGGCCTGCATGGCAGAGTTCCAAGGAGAAAACCACTGCTGAGCAAAAAGAACATCAAAGCTCGTCTCAATTTCTCCACAACACATCTTGATGATCCCCAAGACTTTTGGGACAACATTCTGTGGACCGATGAGACAAAAGTGGAACTCTTTGGAAGGTGTGTGTCCAAGTATATCTGGCGTAGAAGGAACACTGCATTTCATAAAAAGAACATTATACCAACAGTAAAATATGGTGGTGGTAGTGTGATGGTCTGGGGCTGTTTTGCTGCTTCAGGACCTGGAAGACTTGCCGTGATAAAAGGAACTATGAATTCTGCTGTCTACCAAGAGATCCTGAAGGAGAATGTCCGACCATCTGTTCGTGTACTCAATCTGAAACGAACTTGGGTTCTGCAGCAGGACAATGATCCTAAACACACCAGCAAGTCCACCACCGAATGGCTGAAGAAAAATAAAATGAAGACTTTGGAGTGGCCTAGCCAAAGTCCTGACCTGAATCCTATTGAGATGTTGTGGTGTGACCTTAAAAAGGCCGTTCATGCTCGAAAACCCTCTAATGTAACTGAATTAGGACAATTCTGCAAAGATGAGTGGGCCAAAATTCCTCCAGGACGCTGTAAAAGCCTCATTGCACGTTATCGCAAACGATTGGTTGCAGTTGTTGCTGCTAAGGGTGGCCCAACCAGTTATTAGGTTTAGGGGGCAATCACTTTTTCACACAGGGCCATGATGGTTTGGATTTTTTTTCACCTTTAATAATAAACACCTTCATTTACAAATTGCATTTTGTGTTTACTTGTGTTGTCCTTGACTATTGTTTAAATTGGTTTGATGTTCCGAAACACTTAAGTGTGACAAACATGCAAAGGAACAGGAAATGAGGAAGGGGGCAAACACTTTTTCACACCACTGTATATATATATCACCCTCACTCCTACCCTTTCCCTATTACTTCACTCACCATCTCCTAAAAATAGTGAACCCACATTCTAACATAAATACCAGGACAGTGAGGCTTATGCACTCATATACATCTCACTCTTATCTTGCTTACTGCTGCTCCTAACCCCTGAGGTTATCTTCCATAATCTTGGCCTTCTGCTAACTGCCACACCCAGAACCCGCTCTCCTCTGGCAACAATCCACTCAGTCTAATTTCTATCTCCCTTCTTACAAGAACATGCCCCTTCCATCTCATATACCTTCTGGTATGTCCGCTATGTCTGTAATAGTCTATGGTCTATGACCATTTTATCTCCAGTTCCTTTAACCTGCTTGCTGTTACTGAAACCTGGCTGCAATAATCTGACTCTGTCTCTCCTACTGTCCACTCCCATGATGGTCTCAACTGGATTCACCTCCCCAACAGAGTGGAAGAAAAGGAGGTGATGTTGGATTACTTTTATCCCCACTGAGCACATTTCAGGTCCTTCCTTCTGCTCCTCCCTTACTATCCCTCTTCACCTTTAAGGCTTACAGCATTCATCAATTTTCTCCAGTTTTTCTGAGAATTGCTGGAATTTATCAAGCTCCAGGGCTTTCCCACATTCTTGATGATTTCTCTGCCTGGCTATTCTAGGTTCTCTCCTCTTAAATACCCACTGTAATTCTTGGTGACTTTAACATCCCAGTTAATGTTAAAAGCCTGTATACATATCAACTTCTCAACCTAACCTCATCTTTTGACCGAACACAATGGACCATCCCTCCTACCCACTCTGATGGTAACATTCTTGACCTTCTCATATCTTTGCACTCCCTGCAACCTCTCCAACAATCTCTTTCCTCTCTCTGTTCACAATCTCATCAGTTTCACAGTGTCCCTGTTTTCAACTGCCTACCCTCCATACACCCAACTATTACCTGTATAAACCTTTGCCATTTTAACCTTTCTCTCCTCCATTATGCTATTGACCAATTCTATTACCAAATTTCACTCCTGTCCTGCCCTGACCTGCCCACTTCTGTCTACAACAGTTCACTCTCATCCTCACTGAATGAGACTTGCACGCGCTCTCCTTATTACACACAGAATCAGGCCCCTGCCGTTATAATCTTAGTAAATCTCTGAAACATTTTACCTTGTACCCATTTCATCACTTTTATTAACACTCATTCAGTCTTTATCCACAAAAAACAAGATTGATGCAATTTGTAGGGGATATCTTCACTGTACAAACATTTTCCCAATTTAACATATCCTGTCTATTATCATACGAAATTCTTTACTATTGTGACCCATTTAGAGGAGCTTTCCAAACTCTTCTCAGTGCCCATCTAACCACCTGTCCCCCCCCCGTACCCTGTATCTTCACAACTATTAGGGGCACCCTCATATTCTATTCTCTCTTACTCACATCTTCAATCTCAACTTCTAGAATGCCTATCATGTGTCCATCATCTGACCTCACCGACAACAACACACCACTTCCTAAAATAAAATATTTCTAAAATTGAGATCATAACCCCCCCCCCCCCCCCACCCCTAACTTTCTGTGCCGTCTCCCTTGACTTTTCCAACAAGTTCAATAATACAGCTATCAGACCCTCTGCTCATGCCAGGGTGCTAGATGTATTCCTGGACTCATTTCAGTCCCAAATCCAATAGCTGTGCAAATCTTGCAGAGCTCTATAATATTTCCAAAATACACCCCTACTTGGCTAGAGAAACCACCAAGCTACTCATTTACACTCTTGTTATCTCTTGCCAACTATTGCAACTTCCTTCTCATTGACCTACAACTATACATGCTATCCCACTTCCAGTCTATCCTAAATGTTGCCATTAGCCTCATCTACCTTTCACTCAATCTCATTCCCTCCACTCTTTCAATCCATCCCCTGGATTCTGATAGCCCAATCAATACAATTCTAAACACTAATAACAGCATGCAAAGGCACTCACGACAGCCCTGAGCTTCATTATAAATCTTGTCTCAAAATATCACCCAAACTATTCTCTTCGCTCCTCTCAAAACCTCCTACTTAATATCTCCCTTGTCCCCTCTTTCCATGCTCACTTTCAGCACTTTATAGAGCCTCTCCCATCCTCTGAAACTCCCTACTAAAATCTTTACAGCTATCTCCTACTCTGTCCAGCTTTAGGTGATACTTGAAAACAAATTTCTTCAGGGAAGCTAATTATAACAATTGTCACCGGGGAGAGAAATACATGTCCGGTTGTCACTGTGACAGGAGTAAAGCAGGGATCACTGGTTCCAGTGACGACTGTCAGAGGTGAAATTTTATAAAATTTTGGGTAATGTTCCCATTTTTTCTGTTGTGTCTTTGGGAATGAGAAAGGAAAAGCTCACTAAAGGGGACTCATACATCCCAATCTGTGAAAAAATTTAACTTTTTCTGTTTTCTGTTTTTGTTTCTTTTTTTTCCTGAATTACTCTGTCTAGCATCAGTGTTATCCAGTGACTTCAAAATGATCTTGAAAAGCTTGCAGTTTAACCTTTTATTTATTATATGAAAAATGACTGGCCAAGTCAAACCATCTTTGATACATAATAAATCTTCTAAAATTTAAATGTCCTTGCCACATAAAACATTAGGAATAGTTATAGTCTAGCATTAAAATGGTTATGGTCCAGTAGTTTATAGTATTATATGGTGACAATTAGTTACAGTTATTAGTTTAGCTGGTTTACATTTTCACCTTTTAAAGTTTTAAAGTATTTTATGGTTGTAATTATTCTTTCCTCTAGCCAGAGTTGTGATGTATAAGAGGTAATCTATTGTAGTGAGACCTTAAAATCTTAGAACATGAAAGGAATAACCTTCAACACAATTGGCAAAGATATCACATTTAAGTATTTTATTAACTATATTATTTGCTGTGATTCTTACCCAAAGCCATGTTTTTAAATGCTTAAAGCACACACACACTTTTAAAACACTTTCGTCTGCATTAGTGAACATTCAGAAAACAGTATATATTGAATTGCTGCTAAATTAGAAATTCATATATAATATATGATTATAATTAATTACGCCCAATTAATTAATTACGTCCAAAGCGTCAATATTTTGTGTGACCACCATTAATTTCTACCACTGCCTTAACACTCTTGGGCATGGACTTCACCAGAGCTTCACAGGTTGCCACTGTTGTCCTTTTCCCCTCCTCCATGAGGACATCATGGAGCTGGTGGATGTTAGAGACCATGCTTGGCCAGTCCATCACCTTTACCCTCAGCTTCTTTAGCAAGGCAATGGTTTTCTTGGAGGTGTGTTTGGAGGTATGTTTGAACACTGCCCTGCAGCCCAGTCTAAGAAGGGAGACTGGGCCACAGGGCAGTATGTCACAGTACATGTTGGCATTCATGGTTCCCTCAATGAACTGTATCTCCCCCGGTGCAGCTCAGTTTCAGGGTCTTGGAAATCTTCTTATAGCCTAGGCCATCTTTATGTAGAACAACAATTATTTTTTTCAGATCCTCAGAGAGTTCTTTGCCATGAGGTGCCGTGAGGTGCCATGTTGTGTCATGTTGAACTTCCAGTGACCAGTATGAGAGAGAGAGAGAGGTAGAGAGAGAGAGAGAGAGAGAGAGAGAGCAATAACACCAAATTTAACACACCCCCATTCACACCTGAGACCTTGTAACACTAACGAGCCACATGACACCGGGGAGGGAAAATGACTAATTTGGCCCGATTTTGACATTTTCACTGTATTCACTTTTTTTCCAGTGGTTTAGACATCAATGGCTGTGTGTTGAGTTATTTTGAGGAGACAGCAAATTTACACGGTTATACAAGCTGTACACTCACTACTTTACATTGTAGCAAAGTGTAATTTCTTAAGTGTTGTCACATAAAAATATATAATAAAATATTTACAAAAATGTGAGGGGTGTACTCACTTTTGTGAAATACTGTGTATATATATATATATATATATATATATATATATATATATATACACACTAGACTGAAAAAAATATATATATATATATTTATCAAATACACTGCACTAACTAAATAACCTGCCTTCTTAATCTAATGCCGTGTACACACGACCGGACTTACCGTCAGAAAAGGTCCAACGGTCTTCCCAATGGACTTCCGACCGAACGGACTTGCTCACGCACGAAAGGACCAAAGTCCGTTCATTTCATTTTAAACATGATGACTAGGGATGAGCCGAACACCCCCCTGTTCGGTTCGCACCAGAACCTGCGAACAGACCTAAACTTCGTGTGAACTTTAGAACCCTATTAAAGTCTATGGGACTCGAACGTTCTAAATCTAAAGTGCTCATTTTAAAGGGTAATATGAAAGTTACTGTCCTAAAAAGTGTTTGGGGACCTGGGTCCTGCCCCGTTTTTTCAGGAGCAGTGATTTTAATAATGATTAAAGTGAAACAATAAAAGTGTAATATTCCTTTAAATTTCGTAGCTGGGGGGTATCTATAGTATGCCTGTGAAGGGGCGCATGTTTCTGGTGCTTAGAACTGTCGCTGCACAAAGTGTCATTTGTGCAGGAAAAAAAGTCTTTTAAAATCACTTGCGGCTAAATTGTCGGGTCTCCGTAATACAGAGAACACTCAATGAGTGTTCTCTGTATTAGCCGACAATTCATTCATTCATTGATTAAAAAAAAAAAAAAAAAAAAAAAAAAGCGTGGGGGTTCCCCTAAATTCAATCAAAAGGCCCTTCAGGTCTGACATGGATATTAAGGGGAACCCCGTGTCAAATTAAAAAAAAAAATTGACGTGGGGGTCCCCCCAAATATCCATACCAGACCCTTCAGGTCTGATATGGATATTAAGGGAAACCCCACATCAAATTTTTAAAAAAAATTGACGTGGGGGTCCCCCTAAATATCCATACCAGACCCTTTATCCGAGCACGCAACCTGGCAGGCCGCAGGAAAAGAGGGGGGGACGAGAGAGCGGCCCCCCCTCCCTCCTGAACCGTACCAGGCCACATACCCTCAACATTGGGAGGATGCTTTGGGGGTCTGTGACCCCTCAAAGCACCTTGTCCCCATGTTGATAAGGACAAGGGCCTCATCCTCACAACCCTGGCCGTTGGTTGTGAGGGTCTGCGGGCGGGGGGCTTATCAGAATCTGGAAGCCCCCTTTAACAAGGGGACCCCCAGATCCCGCCCCCCCCCTGTTTGAAATGGTAAGGGGGTACAAAAGTACCCCTACCATTTCACAAAGAAAGTGTCAAAATGGTTAAATAAGACAAACACACTTTTGAAAAATACCTTTATTAAAAATAAAAAAAATAAAAAAAAAATTCCAGCGGTGCTAATCCACTCTTGCTATCCAGCGACGGGTCTCCGGGGTCCAGCGATGGATGATCATATCCAGCGACGGGGGATCTCTCAGTCCAGCGCTGTCCATACATGCTTCTTCTGTCTCATCTCCGGAGACACTGCAGAGAGCCCAGCGCTGACATTTCTTATATTGGGAGGGCGGGGCCACCCGTCACCTGACCCCGCCCCTCTGACGCAGGAGAGGGAAGCCAGGGGTTCCCCAGTGACGTGTGGGTGACCCCGCCCCCTCTGATGTAACGGAAACCTGCGGATTAGCACCGCTGGAATTTTTTTTTTATTTTTTTTATTTTTAATAAAGGAATTTTTCAAAAGTGTGTTTTTCTTATTTAACCATTTTGACACTTTCTTTGTGAAATGGTAGGGGTACTTTTGTACCCCCTTACCATTTCAAACAGGGGGGGGGCGGGATCTGGGGGTCCCCTTGTTAAAGGGGGCTTCCAGATTCTGATAAGCCCCCCGCCCGCAGACCCTCACAACCAACGGCCAGGGTTGTGAGGATGAGGCCCTTGTCCTTATCAACATGGGGACAAGGTGCTTTGAGGGGTCACAGACCCCCAAAGCATCCTCCCAATGTTGAGGGTATGTGGCCTGGTACGGTTCAGGAGGGAGGGGGGGCCGCTCTCTCCTCCCCCCCTCTTTTCCTGCGGCCTGCCAGGTTGCGTGCTCGGATAAGGGGTCTGGTATGGATATTTAGGGGGACCCCCACGTCAATTTTTTTTTAAATTTGATGCGGGGTTCCCCTTAATATCCATATCAGACCTGAAGGGTCTGGTATGGATATTTGGGGGGACCCCCACGTCAATTTTTTTTTTTAATTTGACACGGGGTTCCCCTTAATATCCATGTCAGACCTGAAGGGCCTTTTGATTGAATTTAGGGGAACCCCCACGCTTTTTTTTTTTTTTTTTTTTTTTAAATCAATGAATGAATGAATTGTCGGCTAATACAGAGAACACTCATTGAGTGTTCTCTGTATTACGGAGACCCGACAATTTAGCCGCAAGTGATTTTAAAAGACTTTTTTTCCTGCACAAATGACACTTTGTGCAGCGACAGTTCTAAGCACCAGAAACATGCGCCCCTTCACAGGCATACTATAGATACCCCCCAGCTACGAAATTTAAAGGAATATTACACTTTTATTGTTTCACTTTAATCATTATTAAAATCACTGCTCCTGAAAAAACGGCCGTTTTTAAAACTTTTTTTTGCATTGATCCATGTCCCCTGGGGCAGGACCCAGGTCCCCAAACACTTTTTAGGACAGTAACTTTCATATTACCCTTTAAAATGAGCACTTTAGATTTCTCCCATAGACTTGTATAGGGTGTTCCGGCTTTTCGAATTTGCTGCGAACAGCCCAAATTGTTCACTGTTCGCTGAACAGGCGAACAGGCAATGTTCGAGTAGAACATGAGTTCGACTCGAACTCGAAGCTCATCCCTAATGATGACGTACAATGGGACTAGAAAAGGAAGTTCAATAGCCAGTAGCCAATAGCTGCCCTAGCATCGTATTTGGGCCATCAGACCAGCATATAGACAAACGGTTTTCCCAATAGAAATTTATTCCGTCGGACAGATTTGAAACATGTTCTATTTCTAGGTCCGTCTGAATTTTTGAAGAAAAAAGTCAGATGAAGTCCACACCTGATCTTAATATCTGACGGACCTTTTCTGCCGGAAAGTTCGGTCATGTGTGCGTGGCATAACTCTAGCTATCTCGCGCTCTCTGTCCATGCCAACAACACTACACACGGCCACCGTGTAAGCAGCCATATATAGTGTGGGGCATGGACTTAGTCCCCCTGAGCCATGATTGGCCAAAAGCACCCTGCCTTTGGCCAATTATGGCTCTCTCAGCAGAGCGTGCTGTGATTGGCCAAAGCATGCAGGTCAGGTGCATGCTTTGGCCAATCATCATACAGCAAAGCACTGCGATCTCGCAGTGCATTATGGGGCATTCCACGGCGCTCAAATTTCCCATGGACGCCCCATAATGTTTGCTGTTCTGAGAACGGGCGAAAACTCAATGTTCGAGTCGAACATGTGTTTGACCCAAACATCGAGCTCATCCCTATTCATAACATAATGTGAGTGTTTTTAATTCTTTTTTTTAATTGGCTATATTTCAGTATGATATCGGAGAACGTTTGTTTTCTGTGTTTTCTGTTCATACACTTATCACACTGTATCTGAAAAGTGAAGAAGATATTGTTTGGAGAGCCGGGTTGATTGTTTGGCTTGACCTGAGTGCATGCCTTCCTTATTTATTATATACGCAATTGACCACTCATAACCTGTGGGTCAGCATGCTCTGGTAAGCTCCAGAGTGTTTGAAGGTGGATGCACAGAACTGCATGTCATTTTCCTGGTTGAAGTCAAACTTCCTGCTTTTATTTCACACAAATAAACATTTGGAAAATTTCCTTTTTTTCTTTTTTCTTTTTTTGTTTTAAGCTGTTGACACCTTTTGCTGGATTCTTCTCCTGGAGATTTTAATGTTTGAACTTATTTGGACTACAATATTTAGCCTCCTATTGTCTGGGTGGTCGGTTCATGTTTTTCACAATATTTATTTGTAAATAATGAGTAAGGCAGTTCACTTGGAGGAACAAAAAACAACATCTGATCAGCTTATGTCATTCACCATAGGTGAACAGATTTTCACTACTCGTGATGCTAAAATATGGTAATATTGAAGAAAAGATATAAGGGTAACTGGTTGTAATGATTACATTGTATATTTATAGCTAATTTCATGCAAACATTGAAATTATTGGTTATGTGCATAAAGGAGTGCTGCTTACTTACATTATCAGTGAGAATATTCTTTTGGGGGATATATTGGATAGCCTTCCTTACTGTAGTAATTAGTATATTTTTTGCACTTACACTATCCTTTACTATGGAAATCATATTCAATAGCTTTTTTTATGATTAAAAACTCAGACAAAAAATACCTTAAATAAAAAATAAAGATCAGTGCATCATTAATGCTTATAAAAGATTATAAGGTTCACCTGTTGGATATATATTACATGTTTCACTTGTATTTAGGATGGAACATTTAACATGTTCCAGTTTCTTCTCCCTCTCCTCCTGTTCCTTCCATCAGTGTGGCAGCAGTCCCCACACCCTCTGTCATAGTTCAAAAACAGTGGGGCCATTTGGGGTTCTGCTTACATGGTTGCATCATTCATTCACAATTTCTTGTGAATTAATGAACTACAAGTACCTTCAGCCAATGCAGCAGATGGCTTGTAGTTCTAAATGCACCATAGTTCATTCACAAGCCCTGCAGCTTTAAAACTGACAGCCCGATAGGAGGTATGGGCTGAAAGCTCCAAAGCTTGTCAGAACGTCAGAAACCTGACGTTGGACCCCTGATCCATTGATCATGAAGGCAATGCTTCCCAGGCTCCTGCAGGAAAAATAACAAATTCACATTTTTTTCTGCCCATCAATATGCATTTCTTTTTTTTTTCTAAAAAAGGTGAATTCATCCTTTAAATGTTGAAATTATGCTAAAATCAAAGGTCAATATTCTTTATTTAAACTCAGTTGCAAGTAAATCTAAACCTAGAACTTCTAAATCTAAACGTGATGTATCCATTTGGGTTTTCAGAGTAGCTTTGGAGAATGCTACAGTATCATGCATTCTGGGTGAATGCATTTCCTAAATGAGAACATTAGAGGTTTGCAAGAGTGTAAGGAATAGTGTGGATAGAATGGGGAATGTGGCTGGAAAAATTAAAGGATGGAAGCTGATGTCGCTCATATAACATTCAAGATTAGAAGGCTAGCATGATGCCAAATATTTGTCGGGAAGGAGGAACAGGGTGAGCTGAGCTGATGAAACTAAACTGAAAGTATTTTCTTACTCCATATGCAGACAGCCACAGAGATCAGTGAGGGTTTGTTAAAAAAAATCAAAAGCTTTTAGCTTACTGAATATGTAAATATTTGAACGTTCATAGCCTGCCATCAGTTCTACTTTAAAATGGCTCTGTCACTGAAAAATTTAAAAACTTAAAACTCCTGTAAAGAAAGGAATATTTACCTGATACAGAATCCATTTGTGAACTTTTGGCTCTGCTGCACCACAATGCCACCCAAAAAGTCTTCATATCCAACACACTTCTGGGTATATCAACATCACCACCCCTCTTCTCTACTTTGTGCAATCAGAGAACACCTTGTAATCATTAAGAAGATGCAAGACATCCTTTGAATGGTAGAAGTGCCAAGCAAGTGACCTCCCTGCGGTCAGTGTAACAAGGGAAAGTCACATAACACGGGCCCTGGAAGATTGGGGCTATCACCGTAGTAGCGCTGATTTATTCATAGAGGTTGCTCCAGTGTTACCTCTAGTGATGGCCGAACGGTTCGCCCGGCGGTCGTTTCGCGGCGAATTTCCGACTTTCGCCGTCCGCGGGTTCGAACGCCTTTTTCCGTCGTTCGCCCCGGCGGACTTACGTGTTTAATGTATACAAGAACTTTAACCTTTCGTGACACGTTTATCATGTGTTACAGGACAACCAATTGAGACATGACAGCTCATGGACACTTGGACATTCCCCCTAACCTATAAATACACCCGATCCGGTGGCCATTTTACATTCTTTCTTCTGTCACTGTAGGGAAAGGATCCTGTGTGGAGTAGGGACAGAGAAAACGCTAGCTATTTGGTACACAAAAGTTCTTTTCAGGACTGGTATAGGTGTTAGGTCAGCAGCCTGAGTTTCTTTTGTCAGTTTAGATAAAGGGACAGAGCGCTGTATGCTGCTATTTTAGGGACAGCTCAGCCAGATTAGTCTTTCTTCATCATCATCATCATCATCATCATTAGCTGTTACTATCAGGTCCACAAAAGAGCTGTTCCAGCTAATCGTTCCAGCCTACTCTTTTTTGCCAATTTGTATAGGGACAGGCAGGAAGCAGTGTGTCAGGCAGTGAGGATAATTTTAAAGACTTGCTGTTACTATTAGTTCCACAAAGGTTCTTTTCAGGACTGGTATCAGTGGTACGGTAATAGGCTTGTACACGTATAATATTCTTTCTTCCAAATATAGAAAGAATATTATACTTGACTGCTGCCCTTCTGCTGCAGTCTGCTAATCATTCACAACTCACTTGTTCCACAAAAGTTCTTATAAGGACTGGTAACTTGGTCTGTCTAGGGTGCTACGGTACATAGGCTTGGGTGCGGTACAGTCTGCTGTTCTGTAAGGACCGCTATCGGTCCACAATAGATAGGGTTGCCGTGCACTACTGCTGACCGCTGCCCTATACTGCAGCAGTCCTTCAGCGGTATAGGGACTGACGCACAGTCTGCTAAACACTAATACACAACCTGCTTGGTCCACAAAAGTTCTTATAAGGACTGGTAACTTGGTATAGGGTGCTACGGTACATAGGCCTGAGTGCGTTACAGTCTGCTGTTCTGTAAGGACCGCTATCGGTCCACAATACATAGGGTTGACGTGCACTACTGCTGACCGCTGCCCTATACTGCAGCAGTCCTTCAGCGGTATAGGGACTGACGCACAGTCTGCTAAACACTAACACACAACCTGCTTGGTCCACAAAAGTTCTTATAAGGACTGGTAACTTGGTATAGGGTGCTACGGTACATAGGCCTGAGTGCAGTACAGTCTGCTGTTCTGTAAGGACCGCTATCGGTCCACAATACATAGGGTTGCCGTGCACTACTGCTGACCGCTGCCCTATACTGCAGCAGTCCTTCAGCGGTATAGGGACTGACGCACAGTCTGCTAAACACTAACACACAACCTGCTTGGTCCACAAAAGTTCTTATAAGGACTGGTAACTTGGTATAGGGTGCTACGGTACATAGGCCTGAGTGCAGTACAGTCTGCTGTTCTGTAAGGACCGCTATCGGTCCACAATACATAGGGTTGCCGTGCACTACTGCTGACCGCTGCCCTATACTGCAGCAGTCCTTCAGCGGTATAGGGACTGACGCACAGTCTGCTAAACACTAACACACAACCTGCTTGGTCCACAAAAGTTCTTATAAGGACTGGTAACTTGGTATAGGGTGCTACGGTACATAGGCCTGAGTGCAGTACAGTCTGCTGTTCTGTAAGGACCGCTATCGGTCCACAATACATAGGGTTGACGTGCACTACTGCTGACCGCTGCCCTATACTGCAGCAGTCCTTCATTGGTATAGGGACTGACGTACAGTCTGCTAATCACTAACACACAACCTGCTTGGTCCACAAAAGTTCTTATAAGGACTGGTAACTTGGTATAGGGTGCTACGGTACATAGGCCTGAGTGCAGTACAGTCTGCTGTTCTGTAAGGACCGCTATCGGTCCACAATACATAGGGTTGACGTGCACTACTGCTGACCGCTGCCCTATACTGCAGCAGTCCTTCATTGGTATAGGGACTGACGTACAGTCTGCTAATCACTAACACACAACCTGCTTGGTCCACAAAAGTTCTTATAAGGACTGGTAACTTGGTATAGGGTGCTACGGTACATAGGCCTGAGTGCAGTACAGTCTGCTGTTCTGTAAGGACCGCTATCGGTCCACAATACATAGGGTTGCCGTGCACTACTGCTGACCGCTGCCCTATACTGCAGCAGTCCTTCATTGGTATAGGGACTGACGTACAGTCTGCTAATCACTAACACACAACCTGCTTGGTCCACAAAAGTTTTTATAAGGACTGGTAACTTGGTATAGGGTGCTACGGTACATAGGCCTGAGTGCAGTACAGTCTGCTGTTCTGTAAGGACCGCTATCGGTCCACAATACATAGGGTTGCCGTGCACTACTGCTGACCGCTGCCCTATACTGCAGCAGTCCTTCATTGGTATAGGGACTGACGTACAGTCTGCTAATCACTAACACACAACCTGCTTGGTCCACAAAAGTTCTTATAAGGACTGGTAACTTGGTATAGGGTGCTACGGTACATAGGCCTGAGTGCGTTACAGTCTGCTGTTCTGTAAGGACCGCTATCGGTCCACAATACATAGGGTTGCCGTGCACTACTGCTGACCGCTGCCCTATACTGCAGCAGTCCTTCATTGGTATAGGGACTGACGTACAGTCTGCTAATCACTAACACACAACCTGCTTGGTCCACAAAAGTTCTTATAAGGACTGGTAACTTGGTATAGGGTGCTACGGTACATAGGCCTGAGTGCGTTACAGTCTGCTGTTCTGTAAGGACCGCTATCGGTCCACAATACATAGGGTTGCCGTGCACTACTGCTGACCGCTGCCCTATACTGCAGCAGTCCTTCATTGGTATAGGGACTGACGTACAGTCTGCTAATCACTAACACACAACCTGCTTGGTCCACAAAAGTTCTTATAAGGACTGGTAACTTGGTATAGGGTGCTACGGTACATAGGCCTGAGTGCGTTACAGTCTGCTGTTCTGTAAGGACCGCTATCGGTCCACAATACATAGGGTTGCCGTGCACTACTGCTGACCGCTGCCCTATACTGCAGCAGTCCTTCATTGGTATAGGGACTGACGTACAGTCTGCTAATCACTAACACACAACCTGCTTGTTCCACAAAAGTTCTTATAAGGACTGGTAACTTGGTATAGGGTGCTACGGTACATAGGCTTGAGTGCGGTACAGTCTGCTGTTCTGTAAGGACCGCTATCGGTCCACAATAGATAGGGTTGACGTGCACCACTGCTGACCGCTGCCCTATACTGCAGCAGTCCTTCAGCGGTATAGGGACTGACGTACAGTCTGCTAAACACTAATACACAACCTGCTTGGTCCACAAAAGTTCTTATAAGGACTGGTAACTTGGTATAGGGTGCTACGGTACATAGGCTTGAGTGCGGTACAGTCTGCTGTTCTGTAAGGACCGCTATAGGTCCACAATAGATAGGGTTGACGTGCACCACTGCTGACCGCTCACCTATACTGCAGCAGTCCTTCAGCGGTATAGGGACTAAGAGTTTTGTCACAGGGTCATTTAAAAAATGACATGCAGAGGAAGAGGCAGGCCCTTCCGCAGGGGTGGTAGGGGTAGGGCAGGAGCAACAGGCTTGAGCCAAAGTGGGAAGTTGCAGAAGGTGCGTTCAATTACTTTAAAGGATGCACCAGACTTGGTTGAGTGGCTCGCTCAGCCTTACTCTTCTGCACCCTCCTCATCCTCTCGATCTGCACCCTCTTCTTCACTCTCTGCTATGTGCACCCCCAAAGACACTACCACCAACAACACGACCACCACCACCACCACCACATACCTTCCGCTTGAGTCACTGGAATTATTTTCCGATCCATATCAAGAGGACATTTCTGATGCGCAGCCACTCTTGGTATTGGATCAGGAAGAGGAGGTAGCAACAAGCGCTACTCAGCAGTCTGACGCCAGTACCCAGATCAGCCCAAGGAGGAGGTTGGTCCCCGGTGTTGCTGCCTACTCCGAGATCTCTACTTATAGCGGTGGGGAAGGTGACGTTGATGATGACGTGTCTAGTGATGTCACGTGGGTGCCCACAAGAGAGGAAGAGGAGGGGAGTTCAGAGGGAGATATGGACCAGCAGATAGGGAGGAGAAGCAGCAATGACTTACATTGCACAGCAGGGACAAAGCAGACTGCAAATGTATCAGGAGCGAGTCATCGACCATGTACGGTCACATCTGGCGCTCCCAGGACACCGGCACATGGCTCCGCAGTGTGGGCTTTTTTTAACGTGTCCGCTGCTGACAATAGCGTTGCCATCTGCAATCTTTGCAGTCAACGCGTTAGTCGCGGTAAGCCCAATACTCACCTAGGGACGACCGCCTTAAGAAGGCACATGAGCAGCCATCACCGAGCCCAGTGGGAGCAACGGAACACACAAAGCCACACTGCAGGCTCTCACCGTCCAGCCTCGTCTTCTACTTCTCCTTCTCCTCTCTCCTCACAATTGTCCTCCACTCCACCTTCCATCACGCCAAGCTCACATTTTTCTGCAAAAAGGCAGGCTTCCGTGGGCCTAATGTTTGAGCGTAAAAAAATGATGACGCCGGATAACCCTCTTGCCCAACGGTTGGCGGCTGGCTTGTCAGAACTCATAGCCCGCCAACTACTGCCATATAAACTGGTGGACTCGGAGGCCTTTCGCAAATTTGTGGCCATTGGAACACCACAATGGAAGGTCCCAGGAAGGAAGTATTTCTCAGAGAAGGGCATCCCAGAGCTATATGGCCATGTTCAGCGGCAAGTGAATGTATCTCTGGCACACAGTGTCGGTGCCAAGATACATCTGACCACAGACACGTGGTCTAGCAAACACGGGCAGGGAAGGTATATCAGTTTTACTGCCCACTGGGTGAACCTTCTGACGGCCGTCAAGCATGTAACCCGTGGCACCCGTGTAGATTTGGTTTTACCGCCACGGATTGCATGCAGGCCTGACTCTTCTTCTCCTCCTCCTACTCCATCCTCCTCCCTCTCCTCCTCAGCTGCCTCCTCCTTTTCCGCTGCTAGCGTCTCTTCCACTGCACCGCCCAAGCTCCCCAGAACCTATTCCACATGCCAGGTGAGACGTTGCCATGCCGTGCTGCGTCTGTTGTGCCTGGAAGCAAAGAGCCACACTGGCCCGGCACTCCTTTCAGCTTTGCGTTCACAGGCAGATGAGTGGCTAACACCGCTCAATTTGACAGTTGGTAAAGTGGTGTGTGACAACGGTGCCAATCTGCTTAGCGCATTGAAACAGGGCAAAATCACGCACGTGCCGTGCATGGCACACGTCTTAAACTTGGTCGTGCAGCGATTCCTTGTCAAATACCCTGGGGTCCAGGACATCTTGCGGCAGGCAAGGAAAATCTCGGCCCATTTCAGAAGATCTTACACGGCCATGGCTCGCCTTGCTGACATTCAGCGGCGACACCATCTGCCGGTCAGACGTCTTATTTGCGATTGCCCGACGCGATGGAACTCAACCTTCTATATGCTTGATAGGCTGCTCCAGCAGAAACGTGCAGTTAACGTCTACCTGTATGAACTCTGCGAAAGAAACGGTTCTGGGGAGCTGGGTTTTTTTTCACCGCGCCAGTGGCTGCTCATGCGCGACACATGCAGACTTCTGCGGCCATTTGAGGAGATCACCAAACTGGTCAGTCGCAGCCATGGCGCCATCAGTGACATGGTACCTTATGCCTTCTTTCTGGAGCGTGCATTGCGTCGTGTCATTGATCAGGCTGTGGAGGAGCAGGAGCGGGAAGATGAGGAAGTCGCAATGCTGGATGAATTCCCAGGGGGGGCTACTCTATCTGAGACAAGTCAACAACAGGAGTCTGATGAGGAGTCAGAGGAGGATGGTGCCGGGGCGGATGAGCAGGAGCAAGAAGAGCATGCTTTAAACCTTTCTGGGATCCCTGTTGTGCGAGGATGGGGAGAGGAGAATGAAGAGGACGACATTATCCTGGATGATGAGCAGGAGCCAGGCCACCACACCGCTTCCACTTTAGTGCAAATGGGGGCCTTCATGCTCCAGTGTTTTAATAGGGACCCCCGTATAAAAAGCATGAGGGTCAAGGACCAGTACTGGGTGGCAACGTACTTAGACCCCCGGTACAAACACAAAATGGCGGAAATGTTACCGCCGTCGCAGAGGGCTGTCAGAATGCAGCACTTCCAGGCCTTGCTTCGAGAAATGCTGCATTCTGCTTTTGCGTGCGCTGGCAGAGGAGCAATTCCCACTCCCAGAGAAGGATTTGCGGGTACCAATCCAACAGCGCCTGCAAGAAGAGGCCGGTTTGAAGATGTGTTGGTGACTTCGGATATGAGGTCATTCTTTCAGCCGACCCATCGACAGGTGTCATCCGGATCCAGCATCAGGGAACGCCTAGACCGTCAGGTGTCCGACTACATTGGGTTAACGGCCGATGTGGACGCTCTGAGGAGTGATGAACCCCTAGACTACTGGGTGGGCAGGCTTGACCTCTGGCCAGAGCTTGCCCAATTTGCAATCGAACTGTTGGCTTGCCCCTCATCCAGTGTCCTGTCCGAAAGGACGTTCAGCGCAGCAGGGGGGATTGTGACCGATAAGCGTACTCGCCTAGCTCACCACAGTGTTAACTACCTCACATTTCTAAAAATGAATGAGGCATGGATCTCGGAGGAATTCAACACATGTGATCAGTAGACCATGTATATGTCTATAAACAATTTTTGGAATCAAGCACACAGACCTTCTTAATTCATTTGGCTCACTTCCCTGACCCAAAAAAGCACACCGTACTATATGCCCCTACCCTCCTCTTTGAAGAGGTTGAGCGGTGTCATATTTCTACTGGGGCTGCTTATTATGAGGGGTTCCCACCATCCCTGTGCTGTGCTGACTTCCTCCTGGGTGTTCTTATTATGAGGGGCTCCCACCATCCCTGTGCTGTGCTGACTTCCTCCTGGGGGTTCTTATTATGAGGGGATCACACCATCCCTGTGCTGTGCTGACTTCCTCCTGGGGCTGCTTACGGTGCTGCTGTCAGCGCTGTATGTCACGGAGCTGCTGTCAGCGCTGTATGTCACGGAGCTGCTGTCAGCGCTGTATGTCACGGAGCTGCTGTCAGCGCTGTATGTCACGGAGCTGCTGTCAGCGCTGTATGTCACGGAGCTGCTGTCAGCGCTGTATGTCACGGAGCTGCTGTCAGCGCTGTATGTCACGGAGCTGCTGTCAGCGCTGTATGTCACGGTGCTGCTGTCAGCGCTGTATGTCACGGAGCTGCTGTCAGCGCTGTATGTCACGGAGCTGCTGTCAGTGCTGTATGTCACGGAGCTGCTGTCAGCGCTGTATGTCACGGAGCTGCTGTCAGCGCTGTATGTCACGGAGCTGCTGTCAGCGCTGTATGTCACGGTGCTGCTGTCAGCGCTGTATGTCACGGAGCTGCTGTCAGCGCTGTATGTCACGGAGCTGCTGTCAGTGCTGTATGTCACGGAGCTGCTGTCAGCGCTGTATGTCACGGAGCTGCTGTCAGCGCTGTATGTCACGGAGCTGCTGTCAGCGCTGTATGTCACGGTGCTGCTGTCAGCGCTGTATGTCACGGAGCTGCTGTCAGCGCTGTATGTCACGGAGCTGCTGTCAGCGCTGTATGTCACGGAGCTGCTGTCAGCGCTGTATGTCACGGAGCTGCTGTCAGCGCTGTATGTCACGGAGCTGCTGTCAGCGCTGTATGTCACGGTGCTGATGTCAGTGCTCTGTATTACGGTGCTGCTGTCAGTGCTCTGTATCTCCTGCACCCTCTTGTTTGCCTACCCTGGTCCCTGACCTTCCCTCTCCTCCATTGCCTTCATTAGCTCCATAGTCCTGAATTGTCAGAACAATTTCCCAAATAAAAAAAAAATGCTTGTAGTTATCGATCCCAAATTCACCTCATACATGTATTATGCTATTGTCCAGGTGGTGGGACTACGTGCTACCCCCTAATAATTACCCCGTGGCCGCAAATTCGACCTAAAGGTTTGCGAAATTCGCCTCCCATTGAAGTCAATGGAGCCCGCGGCGAACGGTCGTTTTCGCGAACGTTTGTGCCCGTTCGCGTTTCGCGTTCGCGAAACGTCCCGTCGGAAGTTCGTCCATCACTAGTTACCTCTATGATTAAGCCAAATAAGGGTGAAATGCATCAGAGGCTATGGCTACAAGTAACGATTGTCCAGGAAGCAATTGTGGCTGAATAAAGTATCAATGATTGTGATGTCATCATGTCACGTGTGCTTTCAATTTTATGTTTGCTGCAGTATGCTGCATGGGGACATGATCCCTGAAGCAAGCAGCTGGCTCATCACAGACTGAAGAAGCACACAAGAGTTTTGAGTGGTGTTCAACCCGAGATCCTTAAACTATGAGACATGCATGCTTACATTGGTTCAAGCCGGACCATTGTAAGCATGCAATAAACAGCATAGCTGTGCAGCAGTCTCGCCAATACTGTTCAATAATTTGTAATGCTACAGCCCATCATTCACAACACTATATTAAATTATGAATATAAAACAATGTAAAATCTCTTCAAATAAGTCCAGCAGCATACCTTTATGTGTCATTTGTAAGCCCTTGTACACATGGTCGGAGAATCCATCGGAAAGTGTCCTATCGAACCGTGTTGTCGGATAATCCGACTGCACGTGTGGTATGCATTGGACTGATTCCGTCGGAATATCCGTCGGACCCAATTTTACAACTTGTTGGAAATATTTTCCGACCAACTGGTTCGATCGGACATACTCCGATCATGTGTAGAGAATTTTGATTGGACCAAGTGCCACGCATGCTCAGATCAAATTCCTACATCAAAGCTATTGGCTACTACCCTGAACGTAGTCCCATCGTAACGAAATTACGATGGGAAATTACGTCATCACGTTCTGAATGATCGGATTTTTCGACAACTTAGTCCGACCGTGTGTATGCAACAGTTTCGGACAAAATCCGACGGACAAAATCCGACGGATTTGGTTGTCGAAATCTCCGACCGTGTGTACAGGGGCTAAGAATTGTTTGATTGGATGTGCGGTGAAGCAGGGGTAGTAGATTCCATGAACGAGCACTGGACCAAGTAAGCGTAACATTTTTTATAGGAGCTTTTGTTTTACATTTTGTTTTCATCAACAAGGTCAGTTACAGATTGAAGCATAATATGCTTTATATTTTACCTGTTTCATGCTCACCCCTATCTTCAGCATACTAGTGAATATTACAACCAACGTAGAACTAAAGGCAAACTTCCTTTTCTTTCATTTTGGATAGATTAAGGGAGGAATACAATGCTTGTCAATTTGTTTTGCTATCTATGTTCCATTGGGAAGATTTCCCTTCACTTTATTTCCCATAGCCAACAGGAAGTGAAAGGAAGTCACTGGTTGTCACCAGAGCACCAGAACGAATGCCCTGTCTGAAGATTTGCCCTCTATTACTGTTCACGGGGGAAAACCCATGGTTCTGTTTTGAGGCCAGTGTTAATCAGTTTTAATTATTAATTATATAGAGCAGGGATATGCAATTAGTGGACCTCCAGCTGTTGCAAAACTACAAATCCCATCATGCCTCTGCCTCTGGGTGTCATGCTTGTGGCTCTCAGTGTCTTGCAATGCCTCATGGGAATTGTAGTTCTGTAACAGCTGGGGGTCCGCTAATTGCATATCCACGATATAGAGGTTGGAATCAGGAACTCAGTTTCAGCATATGCTGTTGATCAAAATAACTCTGGCACAGGATGTAACCTCATTACAGGAAGACCATACAAATAGGGGGATGTGCAGCTGCATGGCAGACAATGTTCAATAATTAAAAATGGAAAGTTATGCACTTGGGTACCAAAAGTATACATACCAAATGGAATAAGATTTGGGGGCATTTCTAGATCACAGACCTAGCAAATGCATGCAATGCAGTTGCAACTAATAAAGCTAACAAAATACTGTAATGCATCAAAAATGGTGTACATTCAAGAGATAAATTAATAATTGTACCCGTTTACAAAACACTGCCCTGGCCTCATCTTAAATATGAAGTTCAGTTTCAGTCCAATCATCAGATCAATCCTCAGGAAAGATGTTGTTAATAGAAAAAAATCTGTGAAGGTCAACAAAATTAATAACTCAATGGTGATTATAGCATATAGCATAAGGAGACAATTTAGTCATGTCACTTAGGTGTACATGTGGCCACTCAATGAAATTGGACAAGAAGCAGTTTAACCTTAAACTGCATAAGGGGTTCTTTACTGCCAAAGCAGTAAGGATGTTGAACTCCCTTCCACAGTTGGTGGTGTCATCATAGAGTGCCGGTAATAAAAAAAAACTCTTCTGCCGCATACACATCTGGCAGAAAAAGTCAGATGGAATCATTCCATATTCCAATCGTGTGTGGGCTTCAGCAGACTTTTTCTTTTCGAAAATTCCGACGGACCTAGAAATAGAACATGTTTTAAATATTTCCAACAGAATCAATTCTTATCGGCAAAACCGTTCATCTGTATGCTATTCCGACGGACCAAAAATGACACAAGGGCAGCTATTGGCTACTGGCTATTTAACTTCCTTTTTCTAGTCCCGTCATACATGTTGTACGTCGCCACGTTCTAAATGATCTGTTTTTGGTGTGATCGTGTGTATGCAAGTCTGTTTCAGTGGAACTCCGTCAGAGAAACCGTCAGAGTTTATTCTGATGGAAAAAACAGTCGTGTGTACGCGGCATTAGATGGACATCTTAGCAAGAACTATTTACAGGGATATGGGAAATGGTATTGGCACAAACACACCCACACAGGTTGAACTGGATGAACTGGTGTTTTTATTCATCCTTACCAACTATGTAGCTATGTAAATATGTAATAAGGGGGATGGAGGTCTTCAACTATGAGTATCAATTACATTGATTACAGTTATTCATTCTGAAAAGGTGGTTAATAAAGGATATGGTTACAATGTACAAATATATCAAAGAAGACTCCAACTGTGATACATTATTTACTTTAAGGTCTCTGAAGAAGAAAAGTGGCCACAATTTAAAATTTGGAAGAAATTGCTTGAAGGGTTCTTTACTGTTAGAGCAGTTAAAGTGTGGAATTCCCTTTCCCTCAGGAAGCAGAATATACAGGACTATAACAATAGTTAGAAAATAAAAATCACACAAACATAGGTTGAATAGGATAGACCTGTGTCTTTTTCCAACATTATTAAATATCTAAACCAAATTTTGGATTTTATTTTACTTTTACTTTCAGCGATAATGGTAAGCATGACAGACAGAGAGGGGTTTTACCTTGATGGGGGCACAGACAGCTATAAACACTTGAAAGATTGTCTAATCCCTTTCCACCATGTCAGCATTTTCCCTTTAGCTATACTTTAAGATTTTGCTAATACACTGGGGTTAATTTACTAAAACTGGGATGTGGAAAGTCTGGTGCAGCTGTATGGTAGCTAATCAGCTTGTAACTTTAGCTAGTTCATTTAAGCTTAGACATAAAAAAAAATACTGAAAGCTGATTGGTTTCTATGCAGAATTTGCACTCTCCAGTTTTAGTAAATCAATGATCAGCATTGCTTAAACCTTATGCCACATACACATGATCGGAAATTCCGGCAGCAAAAGTTCGATGTGAGCTTTTGGTCGGAAATTTCCGACCGCGTGTATCTGACTTTTGCTGGTGGAATTTCCGCTAGTAAAAGATTGAGAGCAGGTTCTCAATTTTTCAGTCCGTAAAAGCTCCAATTGGAAATTACGATCGTCTGTAGCAATTCCGACGCGCAAAATTCCTATGCATGCTCGAAAACAATTTGAGGCATGCTCGGAAGCATTGAACTTAATTTCCTCAGCTCGTCGTAGTGTTGTACGTCACCGCGTTCTTGACGGTCGAAAGTTCAGAGAACTTTTGTGTGACCGTGTGTATGTAAGCCAAGCTTGAGCAGAATTCCGTTGGAAAAGCCATCCAAGTTTTTTCCAACAGAAAATCCGCTCATTTGTACGGGGCATTAGAAGAGGGAGATAAACCTCAAAGGCCTGCCCTGAAAATGGAACTGTTAGTACAAATAAAGAAATATCATGGACAGTACTCAGATCAATGAAAACTAGCAATCTAATGGGGAAAATCAAAAGTGGATTTGGCAGAGCATTTTACCTGTTCAAAAAATATATCTGTAAAAGTCCTAGTTTCTGCATTCACTGGATTGAAATGGTTGTGACGATCTCAGAGCATTTCACATAAGTAATCTTGGCACTTTATTACTGAAAGATACTGTATATATTGCTGAGTGATATGTCTGTTTGAACCATGATCCTCCATTGCCATAGATTAAAGGAATAAAAACTGAGTGCACAGCCCCGAAGCATAGCCCCAGAAACTGCTATTACAGTGTTAGAAGTTGCCAGGTTTGTAATATGATTTTCCGAAGCCGAAGGTCCAAGAACAAAACGAAAACTGAAAGTAGTGTTTTCATACAGGGATGGATTTGGATTTCCTGTTCCCATAAGGTGACACTGTGACTACATTTACACAGTGGGGTTGATTTACTAAACCTGTAGAGACTGACGACTTTGCAATATGAGTGTTCACTGACTGTAATTATTAAGGTAAAAGAGTGTTCATTTAATTTAACCAATGATGTGCAAGTATAAATCCTATATATTTTTTTTTAAATTCTTTCACATACAATTGCACATTCAAAGTGGACAGTGGTGTTGAGTTACTAAAACTGGAGCGTACTAAATCTGGGGCATTTTAGTAAATCAACCTCAATATACCTTACTTAATAACTCTTTGATAAGTGAACTCCCTTGATACTGTTGAATAAATCAGCTTCAGTGTTTTCAGGATTCATCGATATGTATGTTGTATCCGTGTCATTGTTACAGTATGTAGCGCTGGCTCCTGACGAGCAGGCGCTAGGGTTTTTTCAAAGTAAATTTTCCTGAAACCACAGTTGAGTTTTGGGGCTAATTTTATAAATTTCTGGTTTCAGTACCAGTCTAGCTGGGTTGCACTGGGATCTCCTTGACCGCAGGTGTCGCTGTCACTGCTAGCAAGAGTAAGAATTCAGTCTAGCTGGGTGTATTGAATGCCATTGTTCTTTCGGGAACCAGCCCAGTGGGAGTGTTCTCCTGCTTTGCATTCTGGGAGGTGGTATTTAAGGTACTGACATCACGGGGTCGTGGGGATTTTATTTTATGTCTGTTTGGTCCTGGTCCTCCAGACCAGCCCCATGGCCCTCCTGGCCTGGGGTGCGGAACCATGCATTTCGAGTCTAGGGGCTGGCTAGTCCGAGGCAGCGCAACTGCAGGGACAGGCCTGAATTGATTTTGGGGCCTATTGATCCAGGGGTGGTCTGGTGCCGTCTCATCTAAGGGAGAGGCCCAGCAACTGGAGAAACCCCAGGGGAGCACTCTTTAGGAGAAGGCCATGCGTAAGGCTGGCTTCTCTGAAGGAGCCTGGAGGCTTAGTTGAAGGACAATAAATGGATCTACACATGTGGTATCATCGGATCGTCTAAAAAGATGCTGGCACTGTATGATAGCGCTTTAAATTTGTCTATGTTCCTCAGTGATGCTCAAGTCTGTGGCAGAGACTTTCTCAAATATTCTACGCTCAAGTCTGTGGCAGAGACTTTGCTTAACACCCTACCAGCTGCTAGGCCTAGTGAGAGGAGGTCTATCCGTGGGTTATAAAATCCAGCTGTGAAATGGTTTCTAATCTCTGGATTTTTCCTATGACAGACTTTTCATTTTTTTGCGGTCTAAAGTACCTGAACTTACTCCTAACCCTCTACCCTAAACTGAGAGACTCTGTTTCTGTTTCAAATAAATAACCCAAAAGAAGATTCAGTGTCAGTTTCCACATTTCTTTGGGCCATCTACCATGGGAACCCCTAGTTGGAGAAGCAGTCAAGAAGGTAACGGTAAGCCCAATAAAACCAGCAGCTCCTTCGGGGGTCAGTGCTACACGTATATTAAGTTTAGCATTTTATTTGCAGATTAAAGAGTAGTTTTTAATCTGCACACATTGGGGGTTATTTATGAAAGGCAAATACACTTTGCACTACAAGTGCAAACTACAAGTGCAAAGTGTACTTGAAATTGCACTGAATCCAAGGGGGACATGCAAGGAAAAAAAAAACAGCATTTTAGCTGGCACGATTGGATAATAAAATCAGCAGAGCTTCCCCTCATTTCAGATCTACCCCTCAGATTTACAGCGACTGCACTTCCAAGTGCATTTTCTGTTTCAATATGTTTATTGTGAGTTTTTGAATAAACAGTAGTAAACAAAAGAGCATAATCATCTCCTTGTAGCAGGGGCCACTAATCACGAATATAAATCCAAAGGGCTAACCATCACAATATATTTCTAATAAACTCAGGATAATAAAGTGAGATGAGTAAAAAATGGAATCTAGACTGATTCAGTGTCAAACAACTCGTCTCTTAATTATGTTCTGCGAGTAAGCCCTGTTCCTGCCACCCCCGTCCATGGGAGGTAGCAGTTTTTAATTAGCAATGGGAGAGATTACTAATGAGAGAGAAGAGAACTAGAGAACAGAAGAAAGAAGGGTAGGGAGAAAGAGAAGACAGAAAAGGAAGAGAGAAAAAAAGGGGGGGGGGGGGAAAAGGAAGGGGGGAAAGCTCGGGCTCGGACGCCCCGCCAGGAGAATTCAGACCAAGCCCAGGCATGCCGCTTGGAGCGTGGGGAACTCATAAGAGATCCACGGCTCCCAGATCTTCAAAAATTTAGCATGAGAGTCATGGACAATACTGGACATACGTTCTTGAAGTAACATAGCAGTCATACGTGTCTTAACCCCTTGAAAATCTACCCGTTGTGACTTCCAGGCTTGGGCAATGGTCCGCTTGGCCGCTATAAATAGATAGGCAGCCAGCTTCTGTTGAGGGCCGCGCAGGCCAGGAACCAGGCAGTGTAGGAGAGCTAGCCTAGCGTCCCTTCGAATCGTTAGATGAAAGAGTGTCTGCAGTAAACCAAAGATCCTAGACCAGAACCCCACCAACCTTGGGCAAGCCCAGCAGGTGTGCATGACATCACCTCGCTGACCACAGTTGCGGAAGCATCTGTCAGTACTCCCAGGGAACGCCCGGGCTGTGCGGGCAGGCACCCAATACCATCGGAACATTACTTTATATGCGGCCTCTAAGGTATTTGTGTTGAACGAGCATTTGGCGACCGTGTGCCAGGCTCTGTTCCAATCCTCAGGGTCAACTGGGGCCTGAAGGTCCTTTTCCCATTGAGTCATATAAGAGAGGGGTGCTGATGGCGGGCGACCATTCAGGGAGGCATAAATGGCCGAGATGAGGCCCGGTGACCCTGGGGAGTGATGGCATGTATGTTCAAAAAAAGTTTTTTGGAAGGGATAGGTGGACGTGCGGCGCAATGCCCCAATCCAGTGCTTTAATTGGATAAAGTGATAATGCTCCGTGACCGGCGCCCCTGCGCTTCCCTGATACTCTCTCAGGAGGGGAAAGAACGTGAAGATAGAAAGTTTTGAAGTTGTGGGTAGCCATGCAAAGACCACCAGGAGAATGCCTGGGGCTCCACATGACCGGGAAGGAAAAGAGGGTTATGGGTGATGGGGAGTAGGGGTAGGAAGGGGGACATCAAATTGTTAACCGATCGAACTGAGTCCCACACCTGCAGACCATGAAGTAGCATGGGGCTTAGAGAGGGAGGGCGTAGATTCCTGGGGAGCCATAGGAGTGCCTGAACACGAGTCAGAACCAGGTACCTCAAGGAACACCCACAGAGGAACATCCGTGGTTGCATGAAGCATAGTCAATGGGGAGATCTGGGCTGCAACGTAGTATTTAGAGATGTTGGGGACCCCCAGGCCTCCCCGGAGCCTGTGGGTATAAAGGGTCGCTCTAGGTACCCTAGGGCGTTTGCGCTCCCATATAAATTGGAGGATCCTATTCTGCAGGAGTCGAAGGAAAAAAGCGGGTACCCGGACAGGCAGAGTACGAAAATAATAAAGGACTTTGGGAAGTATCGTCATCTTTGCCGCCGAGATCCTCCCCACCCAGGAGAGTGAGGGAAATTGCCAGGATTGCATAAGGGTGGACACCATGCGTAATAGGGGATAATAATTGGCAGAGAATAGGGAGGAGTAAGCTGGGGTCAATTTGACACCTAAATAATCAATCGAGTGTGATGCCCAACGATAAGGAAAATGGTCTTGAAGTCGCTGTACCAGTTCCAAAGGGAGGTTAACATTCAGCGCTGTGGTTTTGGAGTGGTTAATTTGGAGACCTGAGAAGGCTGAAAATTGATCTAATACAAGTTGCAGGTTGGGCAGGGAGATGAGCGGTTTGAAATGGTCAAGAGGGCGTCGTCCGCGAACAGGTTCACTTTGTATTGAGTGCCCGCGTAAGGAATTCCCGAGATATCACTATTGGCCCTGATCGCCGCCGCCAGCGGCTCCAAGGCCAGGATAAACAGTGCCGGGGACAGGGGGCAGCCCTGTCTAGTTCCCCGGAGTATCGGGAAAGGGTCCGAAAGGAAGCTCACGTATTTTACTGATGCCGACGGTGCGGAATATAGGGCTTGGATCCATTGCAGGAAATGTGGACCAAATCCCCATTTGGTTAAAACAAAATAAAGGTAATCCCACGAGAGCGAATCAAACGCTTTATATATGTCTAGGGAAAGCAAGAGTCCTGGAATTTTGCGCTGATTAAGTATATGGAGGAGATGGACCACCTTGCGGACATTATCCCCCGCCTGGCGACCGGGTACAAAGCCCACCTGATCCCTGTGAATGAGGGCCTGAAGATATCTGTTGACCCGCGCACTTAGGACCTTGCCCAGTACCTTCAGGTCAACATTCAACAAGGAGATGGGACGAAAGGACTGTGGGTCCGTGGCCTCCTCAGGCGACTTAGGTATCATAGTGATATGGGCTTTCAGTGAGTCCGGCGAAGGTCTCGCACCGTCCCGCCAGGCGTTGAAATAAGATGTGAGATGGGGCGTGAGCAGGGGTGCAAATATCTTATAATATAGACCGGTGAAGCCGTCTGGACCCGGAGCCTTGGAAGGCTTAAGGGACTTTAGGGCTTGGGCGACCTCCATTTCCGTTTATAGGAGCATTCAAATTATCTCGTGCCGCCAAGGACAATGTAGGGAGGTCAATCAATTGGAAGAATCTCTCAGCCCTGTCTCGGTCAAAGGCTGCCGGTCTATTATATAGGGATGAGAGGAAGGAGGCAAAGCCTGCCACTACTTTAGATGGGTTTGACGTAAGTCCCCCTCCCGTCACCTGCAGTCGAACCGGCCTGCCCGGGCGTCCCACTGAATTAAGTTTCCTAGCCAACATAGGACCAGGTTTGTTCGAGCAACTATAAAACTTATATTTGGAACAACGCAGGGCCTTTTCCGCCTGAGCAGAGGCGAGCAGGTCCAACTCAGTGGCCAATTTGTCACGTGTCCGCCTATGGGTTACCGTAGGGTGCGCCTTCCATGTTGCGTCCGCCGCCTCTAATAAGGAGATCAATTCCCTTATCCGCTGCTCTCTGGCCCGCTTTGTACGGGAAGCGATCTGGATCAAGTGTCCCCTGACCGTCGCCTTGTGGGTTTCCCACAAGGCGACGGGAGAGCCGACCGAGCCCACATTTTCTGCAAAATAAGTTTGGATATGAGTTTCTATCTGGGAGGATGTAGCTTTCGTACTTAGGAGGGATTCGTTAAGCCGCCAAAGATAGGCTGGGCGGGAGAATCCCGCCCAAGTGATTCCAAAGATCAGGGGATCGTGGTCGGACCATGGAGAGGTGGCAATAGTGATCTTTTGTACCAATGGCAGGGAGCTAAGTTGCAGGAACACGTGGTCTATCCTACAAAAACTCTGATGGGGGTTAGAGAAAAAGGTAAAATCCCGAGACAATGGATGTAGCTCACGCCACACGTCCACCATGCCATAAGATTGGAAAAGATCATGCAATAGTTGTTCCTGAGAGGCATCACGGGACGGAGGCACTTCCCTGAGACTACGCCTGTCCAAAGAGGAGTTAAAAACAGAGTTTGAGTCTCCCATCATAATCAGAAGGCCTTTTTGGTGCCTGGTGATCACTTGAAGTAGGTGGGAGAAAAACTTCTGCTGAAATGAGTTAGGAGCGTAGTATCCAACCAAAGTGACCTCCTAGTCCCACAGGGTGCCCTGCAGGATCAAATATCTACCCGTAGGGTCTGCTATTTCTTTAGAACAGGTAAATTGGAGATTACGCCGGAAGGCCATCAGCACCCCTCTATGTTTCTCAGTGGCAGAGGCCGTAAAAAACATCGGATAATGGGGGGACAAATATTTGGGGGATGAGGATTGGGAGAACCTGGTCTCCTGCAGACACACCACATCAATAGATTGTGATTTTAAATGGCGGAAGACCTTCGATCTCTTATTGGGGGAGTTGAACCCATGTATGTTCTGCGAGAATATTTTCAACTCATTTTGAGCCATCTGGGGGGCAAAGGAAGGTACATATAATGATAGCGCAGCCAGCAAGGTACGTACTTACCCTGATCCCATGGCGAGGCAGTCCGAGCCCGAGTAGGGGAGCGGGAGGGAGGAGAACACAGAGGAGAAGAGGAAGAAAGAGAAGAGAAAACATTGAATAGACATGTGACACACACAAACACCACAATGGGTGGGCTTAGCATCCCGTTACCGGACACTAATATAGGTGGCTGCACCACCAACCACAAGGCTAACGAATAGTAAAACATGACAACAGTAGGAACAATAATACTTCAACTTTCTAGAGCATTACTACCTTATTATCCTATTACCGCCCCTGCACAGGGCTACGAGAACTAAACCAAAAACAGATGAGACGAGCCAGGCCCATCCCGGAGAACCGCTATCGGATGGCAGTGATAACAACTGGCCCCAGGACCATAGGTTCTCCCCACCAGGCGTCACCCCGTAGGGAGCGCCCGAGGAGAGGACGTGACCACGGTCCCAAAACGTGACCCCCGCGTTGGTTCGCCGCCAGGCCCCTGGAGTCAAAAAGGGTAAAAGAGGGAGGGAGAGGTCAGGGAAGGGAGGGAGTCAAGTGGAGAGGGGGGAAGGGGGGCAAGAGGGGAAGCAGGAAGGGGGGAAATAGAGGAGCAGGGTAAGGGGAGTAGGGGAATTGATGGGGAAACAGGGAGGGGCCATGAACAAGGGGAGGGGGGGTGGGGACGAGGGGGGAGGAGGGGCAAAAACATACCAAAAAATACAAGGGGAAGAAAAATGTAAAGTTGAAGCCCCAGATGGCTCCTAGGGTCCAGAGGGCAACCCGCATACAAATAAGTAGGCAATACCTACAGTACTCCCGGAACCAGCCTCCCAAACCGCCCCCACCCCACCAGGACTATAGTCCCATTCCCCCGACCCCTCCCCCCCTAAAAGGAAGAAGGAAAAATATAAAAATTTATTTAAAAGCATAAATAACATCAAATCTTTGACCGGAAATAGGACCCCCAGGTTAGCTGAGAGGTCTGGGCAAGACTAGGCAGTCCTAGTAGGGCCGAATCACTGGTAGAAGCCCAAAGTCATTAAGGATGGTGTATAGGGCCTCTGGGTTGAACACAAAACCAAAGTAGAACCAACCAAAAATTTGGAAATAAGAACAAGGAGGGGGGGGGAGGAGGTATGAGTAAGGAACACTTGGCACAACATCCGGTAGAAAACAAAGTCCCGCACCCGGAGCCAAGTGCATTTTCAGTGCAATTTTAAGTGCACTTTTCACTTGTAGTTGGCATTTTTTGCCAAAGTGGATTTGCCTAAATAACCCCCAATGCATGATAAAATAACCTCACAAGTAAAAAAAAGTTAATCCTAAGTTACACCTAGTAACCCACTGTCTACTCTCCCTTGATTAACTCCCTTCCCCTGCTGCCTTTAGCCGTATTTTATTATACATTATTTTACATTATTATAGAATATACTATTTTTCCATGCATTTATATGCGTTTTTCCTGTATGTTTTGTTTAGTAATTTTTGCAGCAACACAAAATACAGGGAATTTATTAACTTGGTACTTTGCTTTGTTTGAGAAATTCAATGCAATTTTAGTCACATTGTAAATTGGCTTGGTGCCATGACATCTTTACTTTAACCCCCCCAGCGGTATTCCTGAGTCTGGCTCAGGGTGAAAATTCAGAACCAAAAGCGGTAACCCCGAGCCAGATTCGAGATCGCATCGTAGGATCCAGGATAAGTGTGCTTACCTTATCTCCTGGATCCAGCGATGCCCCCCCCCGCATTGCGAGCGGCTCGTCCTCCGCTCGATCTATCACGGAGCCAAGCTCTGTTCCCTGCGAGTACTGTGACGCACGGGGATGGAGAACAGAGCCAAATTCAAAAAGTGACACACACAATACATACAGTATAATGGAATCTTAGGCCGCGTACACACGGGCGGACTGTTGGCTCAACTTTGTCCGCTGAACAGTGTTTCAGCGGACAGTCCGCTCGTGTGTGGGGCTTCAGCGGACAGTTTCAGCGGACAGTTTGACGAACAAAGTTTTTCGGAAATTCCGAAAAACTGTCCGCTGAAACTTGGTTTGAGCGAACAGTCCGCCCGTGTGTAGGCTACTTTCGAAATGAGCAAACTGTTCCCGCTCGGAGGGAAGTCTGCTCATTTCGAGCGGGTGTGCAGGTAGGCGGGGCCCGCGACGGAGACGTCGCGGGCTCCGCCGCCTGGAATGGACTTAAAGGGGAACCCCAATGCCGAAAAAAATCGGCGTGGGGGTCCCCCCAAAGTCCACAACAGACCCTTGTCCGAGCACGCTACCCGGCCGGCCAGGAAAGGGGGGCGAGCGAGCGCGCCCCCCTCCTGAGCCGTACCAGGCCGCGTGCCCTCAACATGGGGGGTGCCTTGGGGAAGGGGGGGCCGCGCGGCCCCCCCACCCCAAAGCACCTTGTCCCCATGTTGATGAGGACAAGGGCCTCTTCCCGACAACCCTGGCCATTGGTTGTCGGGGTCTGCGGGCGGGGGGCTTATCGGAATCCGGGAGCCCCCTTTAATAAGGGGGCCCCCGGATACCGGCCCCCCACCCTATGTGAATGAGTATGGGGTACAATGTACCCCTACCCATTCACCTGTAAAATAAAAGTACCCAAAAAAAAACAACACACGAGATAAAATATTTTATTGCACAGCTCCGGGGGTCTTCCGTCTTTGGGGGTCTTCTCGCCGGACTCCTCCGCTATCTTCTTGTAGCTCTTTTGCTAGCGGAGGAGTCCGGCTTTCTTCCTCCCCGCCGCCGGCCTCTTCTCCCGACTTCGGGGGTCTTGTCCCCCTCTTCGGTTCTTCTGCCGGGCCACCGCGCTTTCTTATAGCTCTTTTGCAGGCGGTGGCCCGGTCTTCTGTCGCCGCTGTCGCCGCTGTCGCCGCCGCCTTCCGTTCTTGTTCTTCTTCTTGTTCTTCTTGTTCTTCTCCAGGAGATGTTGACACGTCGCTCTCTCCGGCCGGAATGCCAGAGCCGCGCTGAGCGGCCACTTATATAGTGACAATGGGGCGGTGTCACATGGTATATGTCACATGGGTTGGTCACATGGGTTGATGTCACATGGGGACTATGACATCGTAAGGGGGCGGGGTCACCATGTGACCAACCCATGTGACATATTTTATCTCGTGTGTTGTGTTTTTTTTGGGGTACTTTTATTTTACAGGTGAATGGGTAGGGGTACATTGTACCCCATACTCATTCACATAGGGTGGGGGGCCGGTATCCGGGGGCCCCCTTATTAAAGGGGGCTCCCGGATTCCGATAAGCCCCCCGCCCGCAGACCCCGACAACCAACGGCCAGGGTTGTCGGGAAGAGGCCCTTGTCCTCATCAACATGGGGACAAGGTGCTTTTGGGTGGGGGGGCCGCGCGGCCCCCCCTTCCCCAAGGCACCCCCCATGTTGAGGGCACGCGGCCTGGTACGCGCTCGCTCGCCCCCCTTTCCTGGCCGGCCGGGTAGCGTGCTCGGACAAGGGTCTGTTGTGGACTTTGGGGGTACCCCCACGCCGATTTTTTTTGGCGTTGGGGTTCCCCTTTAAGTCCATTCCAGGCGGCGGAGCCCGCGACGTCTCCGTCGCGGGCCCCGCCTACCTTGACACGCGCTCGAAATGAGCGGACTGTTGCCTCGTGTGTGGGCGAGTCCGCTCATTTCAAAAGTTGCGCGGACTTAGTACGACGAACAAAGTTTGCCGTATTTGTCCACTCAAAAAGTGCCGTGTGTGGGCGTGTTCGTTCATTCAAAAGTTTGAGCGGACTGTTTGACGAACTTAGTTTCGGCAGACAGTCCCCGCGTGTGTACGCCGCCTTACAGATTACATTACTGTATGGAATTATTTCACAACCCTTTTGTCCCTAGCAGTCTGCCCAGTGCCCTGCATGTAGTTTAATATTATAAAAACTGTTCTTGCTGACTGGAAACTGGAGATTGTTCATAGCAACCAAAACTGTCCCTTTGCATCAAAAGTGGTTTTAGACTATCTAGAAAACAGCGATAATAAATTAGAATCACTCGCAGAATTGAGGGATAGTGATTGGTGGGGAGATCCATCATCAAACACTGAAAAGTAATGACAGCGACAATTCTGCAACTGAGCAAATTTCAGTTTTTTGATTTGATTACATTATCGAATATTTTTTTTTTATTATTATATATTATTATTTGGTATAATTATTTATAGTTATTTATTTTATTTTAATTTATGATTTTGTTTTTAAAATTTTATCATACCCATCTGTTTGGACAGATTTAAGTGAGTTATTCCTAAGAATTTGAGGCCTACAATATAAAACGCCAAATTTCCATGCAAAATATTGTACCGCTTTCAGCACCTAAAATCCGACATAATCATACCACCAGGGAGGTTAATGACATATAGAGCCTTGCATTGCTGTAAGTACCATGCTGTAATTTTGGAGAATTGTTTAGGCCTTCAAACGCCTCCTTTTAGAGTTCATATACACCACCTTGAAAAAGTATTCACACCCCTTGACATTTTCCACATTTTGTCATGTTACAACCGAAAACATAAATGTCTTTTATTGGGATTTTATCCGAGGAGGATATACAAAGAGAATAAAAACCAGCATTTTAGCTTGCACATGATTGGATGATAAAATCAGCAGAGCTTCCACTAATTTCAGATCTACCCCTTAGATTTAGCATTTTCAAGTGCCCCTGCAGTGCAAAGTGGATATGCCTTTTGTAAATAACCAACTATATCTCTTGTATAATGATACTTCTGGCTTAATACAAGTGCAGAAATATGAATAATGCAGAAATATGATAGAGCAGTGTTAATAATACTACATGGAAAAAAATGTAATGCCCATATGTCTGTGATGCATTGATTTAAGTTTGTTGTACAGTCATACTGTACAGTTCTAAAGTTGTAACTCTGTATAAAAATTTCATAATTTTTCCCAATCCGACAGCTACACTTTTAAACATCAGTCAGTCTTGGGAAATGTGTATTTTGCCGAGTTATGTATAAAATATGTTTGCAAATTCTAAACAGATTTGTGTACAACTTTAAGTTGTTAAATTCCTATATATATTTAATCGTCACCTAGGAATAGCGGAAAAAGATTCATCCTTCACTATAAAACATGTTTAGTTCTTCCAGTACTTTTTATCTACAATAAATTCCAGAGTACAAGACTTCTGACTTCAGATGTCATGGTTACTGATGTAGAATTCTTAGGCTGAGTTGCTCCCTTGACTTTCCTCTTTGAAGATTTAAAAGTGGTGTGACTATAATTGAACAAAGCATAATTTTAAAAGTAATGTTGGCTACATGTCAAGACCAAAATACTGGTTTCTTTTTATATTTTATCAAGTCTCTTACTCAGTCTTTTTTATATGTTGGATGGTTCTTTACAGCACTGTGTAGTTTCTTGTAGACCTGTCTTGATCACCCTTGAATGTACTGATCTGTTCCTGGTTTGCTATGTGGTAATCACATTATAATACCAACTTATACTACCAACATCTCTGGAAAGCACATAAGTTAAGAAAAATAAAGCACACCAGGCACCAATCAATATTGTTAGAACAACCAATGTTTTACAAGTCTAGCAGACTAGTGCTGTTTGTATCTTGGTACCAATGTCAAGTTTGTAGGGTCCAACCTCAGACTACAATGACTTTTACCACTTCAGTGGGACAGGGCTGGTATAGACTGAGCAGAGCACACACATGTACATCCTGAACTATTTCTTTATAAATGTTGCTATATAGAGATTGCATAATAATGTAATTGAGACTTTTTATATGCAGATGTATTTATTAGCTCAGGAAGAAAATCAAAACCCAGTAATCAATTGCAGATGCTTTATTTCTCTGTATAGTCTGCAGTAAGATGAGATCTGACACATATATGACTATTCAAACCCAGAACAAGCAAATAATTATACATTTTCACATTTTCAGGCACAAAATTAACACATGTAGGATACCCAAGGATGAGGAACATTGTAAATGAAGTCAGTTGAATTTTGTGGAAATAAGAAATAAATAAATGTGTTTTGTACCTGATGAGACCAAACTGTCACTTTCAAAGTGTTTACACGCATATATTCCCCAGAATACTTTCAGCTCTTATAGTGTGTGATTTTTAGCACAGTATGAAATGCAAATTGAATCCAAACTGTTTATTAAGAGATATAAAATGTGTTTGCCTCCTAAAGCAGTTGACAGATCTTCATTATCCTTTGCCATAAACTAGATGGTTTTGGCAGATCATTTTCAGAACAATGACAATTCCCATTTTTTGTATAAATCATTGAATATATCTTACTTGACTATCACCTTTTCACTTTCACAAATATAAATTGTTGTCATTTTTTTCAACAGCTTCACTCAGATGTGGATACAGGAGAAAATGGCATCAAATATGTCTTGACAGGCGAGGGGGCAGGTACCATTTTCAATATTGATGAATTTACTGGGGATATACATGCATCCAAGAGGTTGGACCGGGAGGAACAAGCCTACTACACTCTTCGTGCACAAGCTATAGACAGGATAACAAATAAACCCGTGGAGCCTGAATCTGAGTTTGTCATTAAAGTGCAAGACATAAATGACAATGAGCCAAAATTCCTGGATGGGCCTTACATTGCTGGAATTCCTGAAATGTCCGATGTTGGTAAGAAAAACAAATGCTGCCATGCTTTAACAAGTATATATTGTAATGTATCTGGGAGGAGTGCACTCTCAAAACTTCATGATGCTTAGCAAAAGAATGATGTACTATGTATGGGAGGTATATACCAATTTAGGAGTCCACAAGAGATATAAGAATACAACAGGTGATTCAGATCTGCTGTCAGAAGATGAGTAAACTAAGGTGATTTTTCTTACGGCTAGTTGTATATTTGACAAAACCACTGGGGTCCATTGGGAAGATATCTGTATCATACAAAAGAAAGACTAAGGAGGTTGTATGTAAGGCACAATGCAGGTAGGTTCAAAGAAGATACAGAACTCTAGTCTATATGGCTGCAGAAAATTTTACATGCATAATGCAAGATTTTTGCATTATATTTTCACATATCTTAAAATACTGAGGTGGGTTACCATCCTGTAAAGTAACATAGCAAATATTAATATAAAAGGGCAAAATAAACAGTTACTGATAAAAGGGTTGCCAAAAAATATGCATTGTTATGAGCAGACCATAAAACATATTGGAGTTGATTTACTAAAACACTACAGTGGAGCTTTATTTATATATAAAACCCCAAAACCTCTTTTAATTCATAACAAGGATGAGTGTCATTGGATTAGATCATACATTGTATTCCAGCACCAGTTCTCTGGTTTAGTGGGGGTGGGGGTAGTTGTGATGGTGATGGTAGTTGTGATGGGCCATGCTGATGGAAGATCACTCCCCTGGAGGTTTTTAACAATATCTGTGACTGAGGTATTATAGGCAGGGTTCTGTGGGTCTTTGTGTGTGTTTGAGTTTGGGGGGGGGGGGTGTAGCCTTTATCAGTCCCGACTAAGGGTGCAGCCACTTGTACAGTGTGTTCCAGACAGAAATCTGTGTATTCATGGGCTGCAGGTAGCATCTAGCTCCAGGGATGGATGTTGATGAGGGTCTGTTTGGCTTGGGGGGGGGGGGGGGTTGTTGCATTCGGTCAATGAGTGGATATCTGTCAGTTTGGTGGATTGAGCATTATGAGATGGAAAGTAGACATGCACCTGTAGTGTCCAGTTACATTCTAGTAATTTATAGTGGCAAATGCACTTGACTTCAATTTTAGGAGAAGAGTTACTCTTTCTTAGTAATTGCCATATCTAAGAAAGAAATGGATATTGTAGTCCTCCATCATTTTAAACCTACATACTCGGATTGGTATAATTAACTTTTCTATCACCTCTATTGATTGTGTATGTCACCTGAGCAGAGCATAGTCAGAACTGAGTATCATTCACAATATAAGCTATGTAATAGGATATGATACAATATATTGTTCAACAGTTATGCATCCATTTCTTTCTACAGTTGGGTACAATTTCAATAATGCATGGGATTCACTTATATAAATAACTGAAGGGATTTTTACAATCGATACAAAAATTAGGTACCCCCTCACTCTGTACCCAAATGTGAAACAACAGAGGTCTTTCTGTTCAAGCAGCTGCTCATCAACCTCATTATTTCTAAAGAGGATGAAGCACTCCAAGCTGCTCCAGACTTGTTTGGCATAAAGGATCATTGGCTCAGAAATTCTTTGAAAGTTGTTTTCAGCTTACATAAGTTAAGTAGCTCTAAGCATTTCAGCAGCCTTGGAGCTGTACTTTTTATACCATGTTAACTGAATGACAGTGATCTTTATGGGCAGGCTCTGCCATAGCACAGTTAGTTGCATACTTAGCAGGTTTTTTGTCTTCTTCATAAAAAGTTAATGAACATTGTGCATGACATTGATGGTCTTTACTATATACAGTATTTTGTTATTCAGCTTTTTAATAATACATACAATAAATATAATAAATACATCTCTGAGATAGAAATGTTTTTAGAACTGCAATATTATAAATGTTTTACAATGTACTGCTGTAGGTTGAAATCTCCTTAACTGAAAGCCAATACCATTTTATTAAGGAACATCAGTCCTGCAAGTAACAGCAACAGATGCTGATGATCCCACTTATGGAAATAGTGCTCGAGTTATCTATAGCATTCTTCAAGGTCAACCGTACTTTTCCGTGGAGCCAAAGACAGGTAAGCATGTTGTTAATTTCAGTGTAAATATTTCATGAAGTGCCTACAACATAAAGTAATTACTGCAGCAAATGTCTACGCCATGTTAATTTTAAATTATCAATCACATAAAAACATGATTTGAATTTTGAGTTGGACTTCTTTTTTCTAAAGTTGTTTGCTTTGCATCATAAGTAATCTAAATACATCGATACAGTAGAGTTTGTAGAATGGCATTTGTACATCATACTGTTTGTAAAAAAAAATATTGTTACACAATTGTTTTTTTTTTTTAGTAGCTTAAAGCTGAAATACAGATTTACAGTGCCCCAAAAAAAGTATCCATACCCCTTGAAACTTGTCACATTTTGTCATGTTAAAACCAAAAACGTAGCTGTATTTCATTGCAATTTTAGGTGATAGACCCACAAAGTGGCACATAATTGTGAAATGGAAGGACAATGATAAATGGTTTTCAATTTTTTTTTACAAAAATGTCATTATTATTAATGAAAGAAGGAAGGTAAATATTATAAACAGATTAAACGTTAACTTTATGGTGCTTTTATAGATTTTTTTGGGCTATTTTACCACTTGAGTTCCCAAGTCTTTTTCCCTAAATCCCCTTTAGTCCCAGATGTTTTTTTTTGTTAGTTTTTTTGCAACGTCTTTCTTTCGCACATGATATTATTTGAATTTGTGGTTTACCTTAATGTATTATACATCATTTTTTTCAGTATAGATAAAGGTTCAGTTTTGCAGTAGGTTTTGATACCCATATTTTTCTTTATTTTTTTATTTTTTTATGAAAATGTATTGGTAATTTTTGCATACAAATATGAAAGAAATCAGTACAGATATTTGATGCAAATATAGAAAATAATAATAAAGTTGTATACAGATTATAGATCAATGAAGGAATGTTGAGTATAAGTAAAGAGGGTGAGGGGGAGTGGAAAGGGGGGAAGTCAAGCGAGATGATCAAATATTAAAGTAGATCGATGGCTCAGCCAGGGCAGGCTGAGCACGATAAATTTTCAAAACGTACATATATATCTATTCTAGTATATTTATATACTAAACTGGTGAATAGGAGGTGATCATAGAGGGAAGTAGCGTTTTCCTTTGGTGCTCCCAAGCATGTAGGTGACAATTAGGGCAGAAATGCTGAAAGAGAGATGAGGAGTAGAGAATGATGAGGCGGCTGTGTTGTTTGAAGATATCAGAGCCGGGTTGTGGTCTTGTGAGGAAACAAGGTGTTTATAGGGGGGGCACATGGTTGACTGGGTGGGATTCCCCCGAGGAGGTAGCCCACAATTTTGGTAATATTTTTGAAATGTAGAGGTCCCATTTGAGGTGAAAGCGGGCTGTTTGGTGGTTGTTTAGTATCAGGTCCAGCTTTTCTTTACCCATCAGATTCAATATATCAGATGTCATTGATGGTGGGGGTGGAAGATGAGGTCCATAATTTGAGAATGGCCCTTCTGTGTGTTGAGTTATTTTGAGGGGACAGCAAATGTACACTGTTATACAAGCTGCACACTCACTACTTTACATTGTGGTAAAGTATCATTTCTTCAATGTTGCCACATGATAAGATATAATAAAATATTTACAAAAATTTGAGGGGTGTACTCACTTTTGTGAGATACTGTATGTGAGTGTAGCTTTTCTGCCTCAATGTCTGAGATGTGATCTTCCAGCTCAGAGAGGAGTTTAGCCTGGTCTCCCAGCTCTTTCCTGAGCTGTTTTAGGCCTGCTGCAATTGTCCTGTCCACTGCTGCAGTGATTGTGAGCAGCCACTGCCTGTGCCAAGCCGTCATATTGCTCCTCTGTTGCAGCTGATGGTGCCTGTCCTGTGAGGTCTGGCATGCTGAGAGGCATGTCACAGCCGCCATATTGCCTGCGTTTGTCTGGCAGGGGGAGGGACCAGTGGTGTGTCTGTCTCTGAGGCTAAGGGACCGTGCAGGAGGTAAAAGTCCATGCTCCGTGACCTCCGTGGAGAGTGGTGGTGGTGGCCACGGGGTCAGACGGCGGGCACGAGCTGTACAGTGACAAATTTATAAAGAGGTCTTCCCGGAGCCGCCATTCCAAGCTACTTCACATATGTCGCCAGAACCAGAAGTAGTTTATTTAGTTTTTATTGGGAATTAATAGAAATTAGTAGAAAGAATAGACAAATGCATTTTCCTGTACATTTTTTAAATGCAATGTTTACACAAGTTGCACACCCCATTTACATTTAACCAAAAATATAGTTAACAAAGTTTGCTGGTTAATATGATATTACAGTAGAGTGACTTTTGTGTAGCATAGCGGAAATGGTAAATATAAAAGTAAATGTATAACACTAAGATAAGAGTAAAGATGTCCATACATCATTGTATTCAGATGGTGGGAAAGTTTCCATGCTGTCAGAATACAAAGACACAACAGGAGAATACCCCCATCCATCTCAAATAAATTAACAATAAATCATCTACTGTATCTGGTGCTTAAGTCAATTAACAAGAGCACTAATTAGCAGGACAGTAACTTATCTAGACACACACACAAACACACATACACACGTATATGTATTTATTTTCAAATTTTTTAACACTTTTCCTTCTTCACGGGGTGTCTACATCTGGTCAGTGCAGCTATGCAGAAACAAATGATCTGCTGCTGACTACAATCAGCCAACAGTAGAATACTGTTACATTACGGTGGTCTACTGCTTTAAGGAGAGAATGGACAGGGCTCTGACCAAGCCTTGGTACTACCAGGAAGAGCTGTGACATCCTGAGTGATGTCACTACACTTTTGATGTAATCATCCTGCTGAAGCATTATGTCAGGGTACACTGTAAGGAGAGACAGTAGGCTTACCCAAGTAGTGAACGCTAAAAGCCAGTTCACAGTAGAGCAAGGCATCTTGGGACAGGACATACATGGGAACTGAATCTGTGGAGTTAGAACCACACTGGAGAAGGAAGCAAATCCTGTAAACAGGACTAAGATCATTCTGGAATAGATAGGACTTCAGAGTTGGGTCAGGACTCACTGAAGTAGGAAGAAAGTCTCATGCAGATGATGTAGAATTCCACAGATCACAGAGTCTAAGAGCCAGTTGGTAGTCACCAGGGACCCCCACATGAAGTCTTAGGCTTCACTGTTGCTGACCCCTGGTTGTGACCCCCAGGTTCATGCTGTTCTAAGTATTACAGAGCATAGGTGGAAGGTCACTGGGAACAATTTGGAGGTCAGGGCTAGCTGTGAACACAAATGATAAGGAACAGGCCTGAAATCAGGGCAGGCAGCAGACAAGGTTTAACAGGTCAATGCTGACATTCAGGGCAGGAAGCAGATACATATTCGGAACAAACCAGATGTCAGGATGAGCAGCAGACACTGCACTCAGGAAAACAAAAACAGACATTAGTACACAGGAATCAATAGGTGTATACGGGCTGGATAGCAGGAATGTGTAGCGGGGCTTGGCAGCTAACTTGCAAAAGCATTTCTTGTCTAGTCAGGAGACTGTGGATTGCATGAGGCTGCAACTCTCTGAGTAAGACCCAAAGTGTGCACGACCATTTGCCATAGAAATAGATGTGATGCTTGAAGAAGGAAGGTAGGTAGCACTGGTACATTCTCTCCATAGGAGTGCTCTGTAGATTGGCCAGAAGCCCTGAAGCTGATAAAGCTCTTGAGCTTATCACTGGAACCCATCTATTGTTGACTGGTAGATGTTTTCAGCCTTAGATGCCACCAGGACTCACAGGGGTGCAGATGTCATTTTAAAATGGTGATTGGACATGTAGATACAGTCCCTTTGCCATTTCAAAAAGGTACCTGAGATTCAGGTTATTACATTTTTCTAAAAGAGTTCAAAAAAACTATTTAAAAAAAGTTCACTTTTAACTGCCCCACTACTTCTTGCTTCATTGATGTTGATTGATGTTAACCCATCAGGTCAAAAATTTAAACTGTAAGCTTAGAAAGTCCTATACATCACCACTTCAGCTCTCATACCTTTATATACCTTATGAAGTAGAGCAGTTTTTACATTTCAAATATTGGTCTGTTTATTACGTGATAAAGAAAAATAGAAAAATAAACTGCACTACGGTGTACAAATATATTAAATGTATGCAAACTGCGTGATAGGTGGTCTATGTGAGGACCTGTTGAGAGCTGCAGCTTAACTGTACCACATAACTACAGAAAAATAAATGAGAAATATAAATAAGCTACAATAGTGACATTAGAAATTGTGAAAAATCACCTACATGCTCTGTTACAAAGGCTACATCAAGTAGCCAAAGTGGTGCAAATATCACGATGCCCAACCTAAGATAGACCCATATACGTATGCAGCAGATGGACTCTATATAAACACAATTATGAATAATAGCTATTGCAATACAGTCACATTGTTTTTCACATTGTGAAAAACAATGTGACTGACACCCATGTGCATTAATATAAACAAATAAAATATATATATTAAATATACAAAGTTACAATAGAATAAAAGTCCTTTCAATAAAGAAGACAAAAAAGAGAGCAAATTCCTCCGCTTGTGAATTATGTGCGATCCACCACCAATGTGTAAGGATTTACTTCTTACAAGAAGTCTGTGACCCCCCGCTACAGAGGGTCGCACAAAGCACGTAAATTTATATGTTTCCCAAGTTCTCGAACTGATCCTGCTGATCTCCTTAAGCCACCATCTCCACCAAACAGATTGTGAAACCGGTCCTCTTCAGCTTATCCCACATAACCCAGGACTCATGGGTACGTATGAGTATCATAAAAAAGATATAATGGCTCCAATAGTGTAAAAACCTTTTTAATTAATTCCAATAAAAATATACAGAAATGCACTTACAATATGCGAGAAAACAAGAGCCTTAAGTCCGGTGCGCCGGCCGGCACACACACGGACAAACCCGTCCTTCCTGGATCCTCCAACCACTAACACGAGGTGATGTCAGCGCGTCGCTCCCACCTACACATTTCGTCATAGAGTTATGTCGTCCAGTGCCCCTGTATGCCGGTATTTCACAATTGTGGGGGGGGGTGCTGATTCAAATTTTGACTGTCCTATAATCCTGAACCACAAACCTTCCTCGCTGTGCTATGTTTTCTCCTGCACCATTGGCATGGTTATATCTTCTTACAGTCGTCTCCATACAATTATCAGAAATGTGTGCTTAAAGTAGAACTATAAGCAACACTTATTTTTTTACCATCCCTGTCCCATTGCAGAGATTTCCCTTCACTTTCTGCCTCATAGCCAAACAGGAAGTAAGAGGAAATCTATGCAAATGAAGGGAATCCATTGCTCCCCCCAGGCCCTCAGAACTAATGTCCCAACTTGAAAATTTCAGGGCAAGTCTTAAACAGCAAGGGGTGTGGCATTGACAGGTAGGGGTGGGTCATATTTAAATTAGGGGGTGCACGAGTTTAGTCAGGCCTAGGACAGCACAAAAAATATAAATACACTACTGCATGATACCATTTATGAACCACACTCTGCTTTAAGTACCTCTGTGTCACCAAGATAGGGTTTAAATCATTTTAAAGGTGTCATATTAAAGAAAAAATGGAAAGCACCTACCTGTGAAGAAGAAATAAAAACCAACACTTTCATGAGTAGTAATCTCTTGAGTCCCTTGAAAATCTCACTGGTTCATCCTGCTGACCTCCACATTATTACAGGACTTAGAACTGGCAGGGAGGTCAGAGGGAGGAACCAATGAATGCTGTAGAGGAGCCAGGTGGTCAACACTCATGGAAGTTTTGTTTTTCCAGTGGACTTCGGGATACTGGGAGAGTTACCTATTATCTTTCTTTTATACCTGTACATTCCTCTTAAGCATCCATATACCTTTGGACAGGGATGTCCAAACTTTTTTCAAAGAGGGCCAGATTTTATGAAGTGGAAATAAAACAGGAAACAGGCACCGCTTAAATAAGACTGTATTTGTTTAATAGACAAAGCGTATCAAAAACTCACATTGAAGTACCGTATCTTTACAAAGGCACAGTGGAGTCCAGTGAAAATGTCCGATCTCCATCTTGACTGTCAGCGATGGTCTCATCCTGTTAAGCTGTATGGGGCTGGTGTCCGGTCCAACAGGGATCTCTCGGGCGAGGATTCAGAACGAGGTCTGGAACGCAGCAGGCAGGTCACACGAGAGGGCCGAAATGCAGCATATGGCAAGATGACGTGTGCGTGTGCACTGGGAAGATGGTTACAATGCACACTCCTTTGTCAAGCTAACCAGAATGGGCTGTAAACAGACTTTTTATGTGCCTTGGTGGTGCTACCACCAAGTGGGGGAAGTTGTAACTGCACTCTATACTAACAATAGAGGTTTACAATTTAATTTTTTGGCAAGAATAAAATTGTATACAGTAAAAGGGGGAAAAAATATATATAAATACACATCCCTCTAAATGTAGTAATATACAATGAATTAAAACATTAAATATCAAATCAAATTATAATTGCGCTACCAAAAAAAAATTTTAAATACAGAAATAGCGGCCAGCAACAACAATGATACAATTGTACAAAAATAATAAACAAAAACATGCAGCGCTAAAGTGTCAGATCACCCAACAGTGAAAAAAGGTGAAGTAAAAATTATAAATCTGTGGCTTAGTATACGCTGAGCCAAAATGTGAGCCAAAATATAAACAATATAAATGAATAAACCAGTGAAAAAATTCATAAAAAACATACTGTAACACGTGAATAAAAAGCTGGTAATATATAAAATAAATGGATGGCCTGAAACCAGGCAAAAAACATGGAAGAAACAATAGTTCCTTTAACCATGAATAGTCCCTTCACAGTGGAGAATAGTCGGAACTAGTAGCATTGCAAAACATCCAATATCTCAAGGATTGAAATAATGAGGACACCCCCAGCTCGACACCTCTTAAGGTTTCTTCGTACAAATAACAGAGCCCACTATGTGTATAGAGGAAAGGTAATGGGTACGCTTACCCGAAGGTGTTGACCCACACACCTTAGTGGTGAGTCATTCAGGCATCAAATAGTAATAATCAGCAATCCTCCCATAGGGATGGCGTAGACCCCCGGCTGTGCCGAACGATGTTCCGTGATCTCTCCAGTCAGGATATCCAATATGGAATGCCAAAAACTTCCATATGGTTTACTCCAAGGAAGTAAACCATATATTCACACCCAAACAGGTGCATAAAAAGGAATAGGGGAAAAAAGAAGGCCTCCTCATAGAGCAGATTAATCCAATAAAAAAATTGTAATTTATTAAAATAAAAACAATCAATAAAAATTAGTTACATGCATGTACAAGCCATCAGTGAAGAGTGGAACAAAGCAACACAAATATCTGTAAAAAAGCGTGGAAAATCTTGCCTGCAGGCTATGTACATATGATCCAGACTTCCAAGCCCTCTGTAGACTTTCTGCAAAATGGCGGGGGACACTATGTTTGTCCTTGTCCACCTCTATTTTGCTTCTGTGCTGACTAAACCTCTGTCGGAGTGGTCGTATGGTGGTCGTATGGTACGTCCCACATACAGTAGATGGCAAGGACAAACAAGACCGTAAACTACAATATCTGAACCACAATTGTGTCTCCTAAAGTGTAGGTTTTTCCCTTTGTTCCCTTTGTGGTGAATTGTTTTTTACTATGTTTGACAAAGGTGCATGTCTTGCATAAGGGCTTCCTACGTGGAAACATACCTTTTAGAGGATTTAAACAGGTATGTGGGAAAAAGGGTTTTCCGCAGTGGTTTTAATTTGCTGGGTGCTATTTTGTCCTTTAGGTTTGGTGCCTTTCTGTAGGTTATCCTTAGGATATCAGGCAGAAGGTGGGGGATATCAGGTTTGAGGTGGGGGTGAAGTGAACATGCTTGAGGGCCGACCATTTTGCCTGACATACTTTGAACCGTGATAATTCAGTATAAGTGTGTTCGTCCGAGCACTAATACACTGCCCAACAAGAATTCTCTTGCCTTTGTGGCTGTGTGTGTGGTAAAGAGATGAGCTCAGGAATGTTATCTGGATACAAATATATATATATATATATATATATATATATATATATATATATATATATATATATATATTTATGGTCGAAGCCCTATGGCCGATACGGATATGAACCAATAGACTTTACCATAAGATTAACAACATGAAATGGACCTGAAGTGTGCCCTGGTCTGATGGTCGGTATACCAAAATAAGGGGGCAAAAACATTCAGGTAGGGGTGTAGTTTTATTCGTTTTAGCTTAATTAGATGAGCGAGTTTGGTGAATGCTTGTGCCATTTCCACACGAGGATTGGGGATGTACTGGGCGAGGTAGGCAGGGTTCCAACTGCTTAGTCTCTCAAATGACGTGACGTGGGACCCAGGCCAACATGCTGCCAAGGGTGCTCAAATACTAAAGAGTGACCACGGTATGGACCGGGGTCAAGGTGTAGGCTGCGTAGAAGGACCTAACCGAGAGCGGTCCTGACCTAGCTTCATCAACAAGATCAACCTGGGCCCAGTTGTCGGTGGTGAAAGCCATGGCCTGTCCTGTCTTGACATGACCCCAGAGTCGAGAGGCTGTCATGACCGGGTATAGCTTGAAGGGGGAGGAAGTCCAGGTAAACCCGGGGTTTAGGAGTATCCCTGATGCCATGGTTCTGTAAGCCAGTGGTGGCCAAAAATTGCAGCGAAGCCTGTGGAGGCTGCGGCATCCGTCACTACCAGGGGTGACAGGGCATCGTAGATGGTATAAACATCGCTATACTAATCCATGCAGTAAGGAACCTTCCGACATAGATAGGACTGCTAATGCTACGGCATCTAAATTAAGGATCTAAGAGGGGTCCTGCGTCCGTGAGAGGGAGACCAGGAGGCGTGACATAAAGATTGACCCTGGGGGATGGCCCGTATTGTAGATTTTGACCATTCGTCAGGTGGTGTCTGTGTAGAACTTGGCTGCCAGTGCTACTAACGATAAACTGGGTAGGCCGTGAAAACCACAAAGGGCCCGGTAGATGGCCGCTTGGATGACTAGACTGGGGAATGTGCGAGGATTTTATGTGTCCCTAAAGATGGCAGATGTGATGGGCGAGTGTATGCCGTTGGCTATGGGCTGATGCCTCTAGATGCCTCGTAGTGGGGATCTTACTGTATGGGCCGTAAAGACAGATGGCTCTCCGGGTCCTGTAAGGATAAGAAATGCTGAACGCTGGCTAGGTATAGCCTGACTGTGTAACAAGAAGAAGCCAGTTGCGTGTGTCAACACGATCCCGGTGCAGGACGGAAGTTGAACTCAACTGTCCTAAGGGAGAGATGACAGACAGGGAACGGTGAATGGCTTGTAAGAAAAGCCACAGAAGACAAGTGGCCAATTAAGTGCTGCTGAAAACAACGTGTAGCCAGTTTGTGGGCCACTGAGAATGTGCTAGCAAAAGAATGATTGCAAGAAGTTATGCTAAGTCGCGAGCCTTGGCACGATTGCAAAAGTTGTGTTTAAACATGTGCTTGTGACAATGGCACGGGAGTTTGTCACTGGAGATGTGTTCGTAGTGACTCTGAGAAATTCGTGTTACCGCATGTGCTTTGCGAAGACTGCAGGAGTTGTGCTCGACCGTGTGTTTGGATGCGTGCGTGCAACGATTGCAAGATGTAATGCCAAGATGCGTGCTTGCAACGATTGCAAGATGTTATGCTAGGACGCGTGCCTGCCACGATTGCAAGGAGTTACACCAGGATACGTGCTTGCCATGATTGTAAGAAGTTATGCCAGGATGCGTGCCTGCAATGATTGCTTAGCTGTTATGCCAAGATGTGTGCTTGCAACGATTGCAAGATGTTATGCTAGGATGCGTGCCTGCAACGATTGCAAGGAGTTCCCCAGGATGCGTGCTTGCCATAGTTGTAAGGAGTCATGCCAGGATAGGTGCTTGCAACGATTGCAAAGAGTTATGCCAGGATGCGAGCCTGCAACGATTGTAAGGAGTTATGCCAGGATGCGTGCTTGCAACGATAGCAAGGAGTTATGGTAGGATACATGGGTAGCCAGGTCGAAAAAAGCAGAAGTCCATCCAGTTCAACCACAAATCAAATAAACAAAGTATCGCACAACCCAACATACCCAATTCTACACCCACAGCTGATCCAGAGGAAGGTAAAAAACCCCAGCAGAGCATAGTCCAATTTGCTACAGCAGGGGAAAAAATTCCTTCCTGATCCCTCGAGAGGCAATCGGATTTTTCCCTGGATCAACTTTACCTATAAACATAAGTACCCCGTTATATAATGTACATTTAGGAAAGTATCCAGGCTTTCCTAAAGCAATCTATTGAGCTAGCCAGAACTGCCTGCTAGCAATGATTGCAATAAGCTTGTGCCTGGACATCTGCTTGCAATGATTGCAAGAGTTCTATGCTTGAATGAGTGTTTGTAATGATTGCAAGAGGTCCATGCTTGAATGCGTGTTTGCCATGATTGCAAGAGGTCTATGCTCGAATGCGTGCTTGCAACGATTGCAAGAAGTCTATGCTCGAATGCGTGTTTGCAACGATTGCAAGAAGTCTATGCTTGTATGCGTGCTTGCAACGATTGCAAGAAGTCTATGCTTGGATGCGTGCTTTCAATGATTGCAAGAAGTCTATACTTGGATGCATGCTTGCAACGATTGCAAAAAGTCTATGCTTGGATGCATGCTTGCAACGATTGCAAAAAGTCTATGCTTGGATGCGTGCTTGCAACGATTGCAAGAAGTCTATGCTTGGATGCGTGCTTGCAGCGATTGCAAGAAGTCTATGCTTGGATGCGTACTTGCAACGATTGCAAGAAGTCTATGCTTGGATGCGTGTTTGCAACGATTGCAAGACGTCCATGCTTGAACGCGTGCTTGCAACGACTACAAGAAGTCTGTGCCTGGAAACATTGTTGCAATGATTGCAGGGAGCGTATGCTTGGGTGCGTGCTAGCAGTGATTTGCAAGAAGTTGTTTCTTGGATGTGTATGGAATGAATTCGATATGAATCGGTCGAACAAACCGAATCTTATATGAGCCGATCGCATGAAATTAATCTGACAAAACCCGTTTTAGAGTGTATGAATTTAATCTAATATATAAGAGACTGTGGAGAGTACGGGATGAACCCGGTGCGAATCAATTTGCCGCTGGGGCGACTGGAATTGAAACGGGTTGTAGCGTGTATGAAAATGAAACTGACACGAATCTTTGTAACTATATGTAACAAATCCTGATAGGAACCGATCGTATGAAAGGAAACCAAGATGCATTGGATTGTGCGACTATCAGGGGGAGTAGTAGTGAGGTGAAGGTTTTAACGAACGAATCGAGACCCTTGGCTGAAATTCGAAACACGAAGGATCGATCTATAGTGAGTGTCGGACTTGGAGGAATGACAGGCAACATGCGAACGATACCTGTAATGCTGACATGACGGGTGCGAACCAATGTATTGTTGGTATGAGTGGATTAGACTCAAGTGACAAGAGTGTGCAGTGAATGAGTGAAATGTTTGCTGTGACATAGGCTGATTGCAATAACCGACGTTTCAGACGAAAAGTGATGAGATGAACTGTGGAGCATGTAACGAAATGCGACCGAGCCAATTCGGAACAAAACAATTGGAGTACACCGGAACAAATCGGTGCCTCACGGATGTGACTGACTCGAATCGGGGCACGGTATATGACGGTCAAATTAATGAAATATGTGTTATGACAGAGGCATAAGTCAATCGTGCCGCGACTGCGACTGATGAGGAACCGGACCCTGGAGTATGCACTGAAATTAGGTTAAAGCACTGGGGCACACCGTAACGAATCGGTGCATTACGTATGCAACCGGATTCGAAACGGAGTGCGGTACGTGGCGGCGAAATTATTTTGATTGCCATGACAGAGGCACGAATCGATCATGCCGCTGTTGCGACTGACCGTTAACCGTGTACGCTCTGGAGCATGTACTGAAATGTGGCTGAAATACCTGGGGCGCGCCGAGACGAATTAGCGCACGATGCGACTGGATTCGTATCGGAAGCGTGATACGTGACAGTGAACCGATTTCCCATGACAGAGACATGAATCAGAGAACCGAAACCTGCAACCAACAATGAATCCTGACTCTGGAGCATGTACTGAAATGAGGCCGTAACAACTGGGGCACATCGGAACGAATCGGTGCATCATAGATGCGACTAGATTCGAATCGGAGCGCGGTAGGTGACAGTGAAATGAGTGACAAAAGTTTGCCATGACAGAGGCCCGAACCGGTCGTGCCGCGATTGCGACTGACAACGAACGGGACTCTGGAGCATGTACTGAAATGAGGCCGAAAAATACCTGGGGCCGTCCGGACGAATCGATGCACGGGGATGCGACCGGATTCGAACTGAACGTACTATGTGACAATGAAATGTTTCCCATGATAGAGCTACGAATCGGAGAGGACACAACCTGCGACCGTCAACGAACGGGCTCTAGAGCATGTACCGAAATGAGGCCAACGCAACTGGGACACGTCGATCGAACCTGTGCGTTTTGAGAAAAGCGACTGGTTTCGATTCGAACGTAATAGGTGAGGTGAAATGACTCCCATGACAGAGACCCGGGTCGTTTTAACAACGAGCGGGCTCTGGAGCATGTACCGAAATGAGGCCGAGCAAGTAGGAGCACACCAGAACGAAACGGCGCATTTAGCGGATGCGACTGGGTTCGAATCGGAGCGCCGTGCGTGACAGAAATGAGTGAAATGATGAAATGACCTACGTGAGCCAGCTATGGCAGAGGTACGAGTCGTTGTGCCGTGAGACACGACTGGCAACGATTTTGACTGTGGAACACGGTAACGAGACTATATAACAAGTACTAAAACAGTGCAGTTTTTTCCTACCAGCAATATCTACCGAAATGACGCCCGTGAAATGAAGGGCGCTGCAAAATTAGAGCGTATTGAGTGATAACAACCGGTATCATAACGAACGATTCGATATTTCAGGTTTTAACGACACTAAAAATAGTACAGGAAGGTCAATCGAGACCCTTACCTGCGGCAGTCGAGCTGGCGACGTTGTACAGAGCCGGCGACGTTGTACAAAACGAACGGGAAAGAAAACCACGAGAGAGACGTTTGTCAGAATGGAAACGAAACACGAGCCGTCGGCCTAGTGACGTAGTGCCGCGCACCGGAAACCGACAAAGACCACAGGCGAGCGGGCTGGTTAAATACCCTCCGGGCTCCTCCCATAAATTCAGACCACCATACTGGCCTTCCTACATATATATCTTTTGTGGCCCCAACGGATCCCGGAGCACCGATCAGGACTAAGGATGAGCTTGGGCATGTAATTTTAATATACCATATTTATTGCCGTATAACACACACAGGCATATAACACACCTTCACTTTAAGAGGGAAGTTTCAGGAAATAACTGAAGCGAAATAAGGGTCAGTGCCCATAAATGGAGCCTAATCAGTGCTCATCTGCAGCCTCACCATTGCCATGAATGCAGCCTCACCATTGCCATGAATACAGTCTTATCATTGCCATGAATGCAGCCTCACCATTGCCATGAATGCAGTATTATCATTGCCATAAATGCAGTCTTATCATTGCCATGAATGCAGCATTACCATTGCCATGAATGCAGTCTTACTATTGCCATGAATGCAGCCTCACCATTGCTATGAATGCAGCCTCACCATTGTCACGAAGGCAGCCTCACCAAGACATGAATGCAGCATTACCATTGCCATGAATGCAGCCTCACCATTGCCATGAATGCAGCCTCACTATTGCAATCTATGCAGCCTTACCATTGCCATGAATGCAGCCTCACCATTGCCATGAATGCAGCCTTACCATTGCCATGAATGCAGTCTTACTATTGCCATGAGTGCAGCCTCTGAATGCAGCCTCCCCATTGCCATCAGTGCAGCCTGATCAAATCCCATCTGCAGCCTTGGAGGGGATGGGATGAGCACCAATAGATTACATACAGGAGAACCTCCTGTTTACACGGTAGCCTCTTTAAAAGAAAAGTCTTGCCTCCTATGATAGACAGAACTGTCGTCTAATGGCAGCCGAGGAGATGGGACTTCCTATTAGATGCCACCGAGTAAACAGGAGATTCTCTTGTATGTAATCTGATGGTGCTCGTCCCAGCCCCCTCCCTGTCCCCTCCGAGGCAGCACCGATAAATGCAGTATATATCTTTTGTGGCAAAATATATATATATCCACATTACCAAGGGGGTCACATTAAACAGGAACGTGGGCCGCCATTGGCCCACGGGCCGGATGTTGGACATGTCTGCCTTAGGAGGACTATAATAAACCCAGATAGTGACTGTGAAGAAATAAAAAAAGGAGTACGTAATGGTCATTAGAAAACTACAAACCATGTTATTGAGGAAAACAGCACCTGTCACATATTCAAATGCTTTATTACCATTATTAAAAAAATTTGAACACACTTTTATATAAATGGTGCCAACCTTCTAAAACTATACTGCAAAATGAATGATCATTAGAAAAATTAGAAAATTGCTATCCTGTTTTTTTTTTACTAGTTTCTCTTTAAAACAAAACACATTGTATATGAATTGTACATAACACCTAAAATTTCAGAAACTTTTACTAGTTAGTATTCTTGAAGAAGGTGATGATTATGCAGGTATGGCTTGGCTCATGTTGTGCCGCAGCATGGCTTAGAATATCATGAAGTTCATCTTATCTTCAGTTATATTAATTCAGTTGAGCCTCAGGGACTTTATTTAAAAAAAAAAAAAACTTTTACTAAGATAACTATTTGATACAGCACAGATGACTGTGATATCCTTTTCCAGAGTCTCCCTCATTTAAATATAAAGTTTTAAATGCAGAACTGATTTTTTTTTTTTTTTAATGGTCAATGCCTTTGCGGCCAGGGAAACTATGGATCTTTTCTTAGTTAACACCTTCAGGACTTTTCAGGGATTTTATGCCTTAGCGACCTGATGGATTTTGTTGAGAAAATTTAACTGTATTTTTTTTGGTTGCCAAAGTACTCAGACACATAGAAGCAGTCTGTCTTTCCTGCCCTTAAAAGAATGGACAAGAAGATTTTTATGGCATAGTATGCATGCTTATTTCTGTGTGTTGTTAAACTGCTATCATGTACCCTTTGATGCCTTTTCACATACTGTATTCAAAAGCACAGGCACAAAGTATGTGTGCAGTAAAGGTACCTTAACCACCTAAAGACTGAGTCTCTTTTTGACACTTGTAAAGCATACATTATTTTTTGATAGAAAATTGCTTAGAGACCCCAAACATTATATATATTTTTTCAGCCACCCTAGAGAATAAAATGGCAACCTTTGCAATACTTTATGGCACATCGTACTTGGGCAATGGTCTTAAAATCACATTTTTGGGGGGGCAACAAATACAATTTTGTTACTTAACTTATAAGACAATGGTAAAGTTAGCCCAATTTTTTTCCACATTTTTTTTTATTGGATAAAAGTATCAAGATTACTGTATTAAGGCAATAGGTGGGTCAGTAGTTTTCCTCAGTCTCAGCTAATAGTTAAGTAGTTACGGTATGATATCTTAGTAAGGTGATGGAGAGTAGGTATATTAGACACCTATTGCTAGAAAGCAGCGGATGGGACCTCCCAAACTCGTCCCTAGGGTAGGGGTGGGAGGCCCATGCCCCCTGGTTAAGAAAAAGAGAAAAGGGGGGGGGGGGTTGGGAGAGATATGTGATGAAATCAGTAAGTGTTTTTCATGGGTGGCCAGATCATGGTAAGGGGTTATCCCATTAATATCAGATATCTATTGGTTGTTCGAAAGTGGTTCCAACAGGCCCATGTATTTGAGTATTTAGCTGGGGAATCTCGAGCAATGAAAATGAGTTCTTCCATTTCAGAAATGTTGTTAATTTGTTTGAACCATTCTGGGATGTCGGTATATGAGTAGAGCCCCAATGTTGGTGAAAACACATATTGGCTGCAATAATTAGAGGTATAATTCGTGTTTTACAATAATGGTGTGCCGGTATGTCAGACTGATGAAAAAGGAATTAGGTTGAGGTATGTACTAAAGAGTATGTAGAAATCAACTCTGTTAATCCTTGGGCTTGTAACCAAAATGGTTGGATTAGCAGGCATGACCACAGGATGTGTAACAAGGTACCTAACTCTCTGGCACATCTCCAGCATTTGTTGGGGAAGGAAATATCATACTTGTTTAGAATCACTGGAGTTCTGTACCATCAAGTCAGGGCCTTGTAATTGTTTTTTTGAATAGAGACATTTAGAGAGCCTTTATGGGCAATCATAAATATACATTCACATTGGTCTTCTGATAATTCTGAATATATTTATTTTTCCCAAGTTGTTCAAGCCTTTCCAGCCTTAGGGGAGATATCTGCAAATAGCATAGTATAAATATTTGAGATCAAATGTTGTTGGGGGCTAGATTGGGTACATAAGTGTTCAAATGGAGTGAATGTTCATGAAATTGAGGAATCACGGTTGATCTCTTACAGAAAGTAGTGAATTTGGAAGTAGGTCCAGAGCTGGAGAGGGTTGTTGGTGAGATTAGGCACTAACGCAAGATGTTCTAGGAAAGAGCCATCACGGAAAAATTGATGTGCTAATTCTAATAATATAATATTCTGGGTGGTGCCATTGATTTGTTAGGAATTCTGTGGACATACCAGGGGGAATGCAGAATTAAGTCTTAATGCTATCAGTATACCTCTGATATTGTTGTTGTTGTTCCTGAGGCAACATAAGTGTGGCTCCAGGGTTAGTACATATAGAATAGGGAAGAGTGGGCAGTCCTGTCTCATTCCATTGGTTATGGAGAAGGCGTTCGACAGATGACCATTAATCCGGACCCTGGCAGTTGGTGTTGTATATAGGGACATGATTGAGTTAAACATTCAGTTTTTGAAGTCCTAAGCGTCTTAACATTGCTCGATGATAGGAAGAACCCTTTATTTTTGTTGATGGTCATCCACTAGTGCAGATTTATAGCCTTTGTAGCGTTATCTCTTGCTTCTTGTCCTGGAATAAAACCAACTTGGTCCTTTTCTATTAGAGACGGTAGGAGAGGAAGCAAGTGGTTGGCAAGGATTTTGGTAAAGAGTTTTATGTCTAGGGTGCCATAGGGAAATTGGCATGTAATTGGTAACTGATGTAATATCCTTCCCTTCCTTTGGTATAACTGTAATGTGTTCTTCGAGAAGTCTGTGGAAGGGGAGTGTGGAGGATGAGAGGGAGTTAAAGGCCTTGAGGAAAGGACCAGTGAGTACATATGTTTTAAAATAGGGGGCTGTAAACCCATCTGGGCTGGGGCTTTTTCCGGCATTAAGCTGCTTGATTGCTTTTTTGAGTGGGATTTTGTAATTGGTGGGCATCCTCTTTGTTTTTTTAAAAAAGTTCTTAATAAGGGAACTTTGAGTGTTGTCTGCTGTAGAGCCAGCTAATTGCGTATTGAGATTATATAATATGGAATAGTATGCTTCAAATTGGGATGCTATATCTGGAGCTGTGACTTTTAGAATTTAGAAATTAGTCACTTTTATTCCTATTACAAATAATGTAAACATCCCTATATGTAATAGGAAAAAAAGCATGACAGGACCTCTTAAATGAGAGATCTGGGGTTAAAAAGACCTCAGATCTCTCATTTACACTTAAATGCAATATACAATAAAAATATTAAGTGTCTTTTTTTTCCAAAAAAAAATAATTCCCCTTTAAGACCATTGATCGGAAGGGACGTTTGAAATCGCTTCCATCATCCAATGTTATGGAGCCGAGTGGGGGCCATCTTTCCCTCACTTGGCTGCAGGCCTGTCAGGAGAGAGGATGCAACTGTTTCTGCCATTACCAACAGCTCTGGTAAGCAGTGGAGATGACCAGAGTGTGGCAGGAGGAGCCCTCTCCCACCCTCAATAAAAGTGATCTTGCAGCAAATCCGCTGCAGAGACCACTTTTATCTTAGAGCACCGCAATTTTTTTTTATAAAACACGTACTGTGGGGCACATAACGTTATATATTTTTTTAACTTTATTTCTTTATCAAACATATTTCAATATAACAAACCAAGTTAAAGCAGACCAAGTTACAGTATCAATATATATTTTATAACTTTGTTTCATTATACCGCTAATACGTACCTACCTCATTTCCCTATTTATTTTGGTTGATCCATACAAGACATCTTTTGAAATTGTTGTCTTTTCTTTCTTACTTACCACTATCGTATATACTTCCTAACCAACCTTTGGACACAAATATTAAAAAACATATAACATAACATATAAAACATATAAACTCAAAAAAAAAAAAACTCACACACCAGGCAACAAATCCATAGTGCACCTTCCTTAGTGAGTTATATAGCTCAGGCTGACAAAGGAGAAGATTGCTTCTACCAACATCTTATTTCATTACAACAATTTTTTTTTCCTGCCCTCTGGGATAACCCTCTACCCCGTAGAAACAGAAAAACAGAAAAAACGGTACTAACCACTCAATAAATCCGATATCCATAATTTCCATATTTTAATCAAATTATAGGGGTCTTATCAATATGTGTATTTCATCTAGTATTGACTGTATTAACCACCTCTCGCCAATATCTAGCCAATTTTGGACAATTCCACATCATGTGTATTAAGTCAGCTGGAGACTTTTGACATCTAGGACACTCCGGAGAATCATGCCTGTCCCACGTAAATAATTTAACTGGTGTTCTGTATACCGGTGATAGTGAATCTAGGGGTACCCTTCTCAAGATAATTTGCTAATTTTCATCTGAAATGTCCCCTGTGTCTCTCTCCCAGCCTGTTCTACCCGGGCTAACATCATTATCCTGATATAGTCTCATCAGTTGACCATATAAAGAAGAGATCAAGCCCTTTTTTCCTCCCCCCTTGCTAATGATGTTATAAGTGGGGTAGGTTTTATCACTATCTTTTCTCTCTTAAACTGAGCTTGAATTGCATGCTGTAATTGTAAATATTTAAAGAAGTTACTAGAAGGCAATTGAAAGAATTCTTGCAAGTCCTGAAAGGAGCGCAGAACATTATGTGTAAACATCTGTTCTATATATTGAAGCCCCTTAGAGTGCCAGCTTTTAAATTCCTTCAATTTATATATTTCTTTGTATTGCTTATTCCCCCAAAGCAGGGAGTATTTCGAAACTCCTTCAAATGTCATTATACTCCTCATTTCCTTCCAAACTCTATCCATAAGTGTCATTGTTAGACCCCTACAGGTATAACCCAGGGCTCCAGACTCCAACTGAGCCACATGGTAATATCGAAGACTATTATTTAGCAGTAAAGCCTGTATAGGGTCTCCCCAATTCACTTCTCCCCAGCCTACAAAATGATGATGCTGGGACGCTATGAAGTAGAGTCTTGGCTGCGGTACCGCTAATCCACCCCAATCCCTTGCCCTCTGGAGAATTGATAACTTCTCCGGATTTTTCCTTTCCATAATAGTCTTGGAAATATTGATTTTGTTCTTTTTAACCATTTTAAAGGTATCCATATTGGTGAATTATGGAGTATATATAACAATTGAGGGGTCCAGATCATTTTTATGAGATTTGCATGGCCTACCACCGATAATGGCAATTTGGTCAACGCCATACTCTTAAAATGGAATTTGTTAAGAATAGGGGATAAGTTATTCATTAAATAATTTTTTATTCTAGAATTTAGCATTATTCCCAAATATTTAAATAATGACACTATTTTAACTTGGGGGCCTCTCTTAACGTGGGCAAACTAGGATTGTCTAAGGGAAGTAGTACGGATTTATCCCAATTATTAATGTATCCAGAAAATGATCCAATTTTTTTATTAATGACATTAGAGAGCTTAAAGAACCTTCTGTATCCCCAAGAAACAGTAATGCATCATCAGCATACAAAGAGATTTTTTTCAATCCTCGTTCCTCTAATAAATCCGCAAATATATTCCGCCTGTCGGACGGCCTCGGCCAGTGGTTCAAGCGCCAATGCAAATAGTAATGGAGACAGGGGACACCCCTCCCGCTGGATAAGGTGGTCCGGTTCGCTCCAGGAGCGATCCGTGATGAGGGGATGGCCGTTGGTTTCTGGCCACCCCCTCTGGATCGCTCCTGGCCAATGAGAAGCTTCCTCCCACTGTGTATTGTTTACACAGGAAGGAGGAAGTGATGTCATTCTCCTCGGGGCGGTCTTTTTGACCGGACTACGAGGAGAAGACTAAAAGTAAGTGTGCACCAACACTACACTGACATGTAGGTACACACAGGCACACAAACCCCCCCCGACCCCCCCCCCCCCGATCGCCCCCCGATCCCCCCCCCCAGTCACAGTGTCACTGATTGCATTGATCATTTCTTTACTGATCACTGCATTCAGTGTCAGTTGTAACAGTTAAAACTGTCAGGGCAGTTAGTGTTAGGTCCAGGGTAGCCCCCTATCACCCCCCCCAATAAAGATTTAACCCCCTGATTGCCCCTAGAGTTAACCCTTTCACCCCCTTTTGCCAGTGTCACTAAGCGATCATTTTTCTGATCGCTGCATTAGTGTCGCTACTGTCGCTAGGTAGCTAGTTATTTTTTTAGGTTCACCAACATGTTTTTATATCGCTAGGTACCCCGATATACTACCCAATAATGGTTTTAACCCCCTGATTGCCCCTAGTTAACCCTTTCACCCCCTTTTGCCAGTGTCACTAAGCGATCATTTTTCTGATCGCTGCATTAGTGTCGCTACTGTCGCTAGGTAGCTAGTTATTTTTTTAGGTTCACCGCCTGGTTTTTATAGCACTAGTTACCCCGATATACTACCCAATAATGGTTTTAACCCCCTGATTGCCCCTAGTTAACCCTTTCACCCCCCTTTTGCCAGTGTCACTAAGCGATCATTTTTCTGATCGCTGCATTAGTGTCGCTACTGTCGCTAGGTAGCTAATTAATTTTTTTAGGTTCACCGCCTGGTTTTTATAGCGCTAGGTACCCCGATATACTACTCAATAATGGTTTTAACCCCCTGATTGCCCCTAGTTAACCCTGTCACCCCCCTTTTGCCAGTGTCACTAAGCAATCATTTTTCAGAATCGCTGCATTAGTGTCGCTAGTGTCTCTAGGTAGCTAGTTATTTTTTTAGATTCACCGCCAGGTTTTTATAGCGCTAGGTACCCTGATATACCACCCAATAATGGTTTTAACCCCCTGATTGCCCCTAGTTAACCCTTTCACCCATTTTGCCAGTGTCACTAAGCAATCATTTTTCTGATCGCTGCATTAGTGTCGCTAGTGTCGCTAGGTAGCTAGTTATTTTTTTAGGTTCACCGCCTGGTTTTTATAGCGCTAGGTACCCCGATATACTACCCAATAATGGTTTTAACCCCCTGATTGCCCCTAGTTAACCCTTTCACCCCCTTTTGCCAGTGTCACTAAGCGATCATTTTTCTGATCGCTGCATTAGTGTCGCTAGTGTCGCTAGGTAGCTAGTTTTTTTTTTAGGTTCACCGCCAGGTTTTTATAGCACTAGGTACCCCGATATACTACCCAATAATGGTTTTAACCCCCTGATTGCCCCTAGTTAACCCTTTCACCCCCTTTTGCCAGTGTCACTAAGCAATCGTTTTTCTGATCGCTGCATTAGTGTCACTAGTGTCGCTAGGTAGCTAGTTTTTTTTTTTAGGTTCACCGCCAGATTTTTATAGCGTTAGGTACCCCCATATACTACCCAATAATGGTTTTAACCCCCTGATTGCCCCTAGTTAACCCTTTCACCAGCGATCACAGTATAAGTGTCACTGGTGACGCTGGTTAGCCAGTTAGTTATTTAGGTTCCTCGTCAGATTTTTAGATAGCGCCAGGGACCCCCATATACTACCTAATAAAAATTTGAACCCCCTGATTGCCCCTAGTTAACCCTTTCACCGCTGATCACCGTATAAGTGTTACGGGTGACTCTGGTTAGTTTGCTTTTTATAGCATCAGGGCACCCACCATTTATTACCCAATAAAGGTTTAACCCCCTGATCACCCGGCGGGTGATATCAATTAGGTTTTAGGGTCAGGGTCTGCGTTGCCCCAGGCAGCGCTAGGTTAGTGCCAGTACCGCTAACACCCACACGCAAAGCATAAACCTCCCGTAGTGGTATAGAATCTGAACAGATCAATATCTGATCTGATCAGATCTATACTAGCGTCCCCAGCAGTTCAGGGTTCCAAAAAAACGCATTGTTAGCAGGATCAGCCCAGATACCTGCTAGCACCTGCGTTGTGCCCCTCCGCCCAGCCCACCCAAGTGCAGTATCGATCGATCACTGTCACTTACAAAACACTAAACACATAACTGCAGTGATCGCAGAGTCAGGCCTGATCCCTGCGATCGCTAACAGTTTTTTTGGTAGCATTTTATATTTAAATCCGGAAGGCAGTGCTTGGTTTTCGGGGTCCCGTACGTGGCTAGGCTCCCAAAAAGTCCCCCACATGTGGTATCCCCGTACTCGGGAGAAGCAGCAGAATTTATTTTGGGGTGTAATTTGACTTATGCCCATAGCATGTGTGAGCAATATATCATTTAGTGACAACTTTGTGCAAAAAAAAAAAGTTTGTAATATTCCCGCAACTTGTGGCAAAATATAAAATATTCCATGGACTCAACATGCCTCTCAGTAAATAGCTTGGGGTGTCTACTTTCCAAAATGGGGTCATTTTGGGGGGTTTTGTGCTATTTTGGCATTTTATGGCCTTCGAAACTGTGATAGGTAGTGAGGAGTGAAATCAAAAATTTGCACCCTTAGAAATCCTGAAGGCAGTGATTGGTTTTCGGGGGGGGGGGGGGGGCGTGCGCGACTAGACTCCCAAAAAGTTCCACACATGTGGTATCCCCATACTCGGGAGAAGTAGCGGAATAAATTTTGGGGTGCAATTCCACATATAACCATGGCATGTGTGAGCAATATATCATTTAGTGACAACTTTTTAAAAAATTTTTTTTTTTTTTGTCATTATTCAATCCCTTAGGACAAAAAAAAAAAATATTCAATGGGCTCAACATACCCATCAGCAATTTCCTTGGGGTGTCTACTTTCCAAAATGGGGTCATTTGGGGGGAGTTTGTACTGCCCTGCCATTTTAGCACCTCAAGAAATGAGATAGGCAGTCATAAATTAAAAGCTGTGTAAATTCCAGAAAATGTACTCTAGTTTGTAGACGCTATAACTTTTGCGCAAACCAAAAAATATACACTTATTGACATTTTTTTTACTAAAGACATGTGGCTGAATAAATTTTGCACTCAATGTATGACTAAAATTTCGTTTATTCGATTTTTCTTATAACAAAAAGAAGAAAATATATATTTTTTTCAAAATGTTCGCTCTTTTTCCATTTATATCGCAAAAAATAAAAATCGCAGAGGCAATCAAATACCATCAAAAGAAAGCTCTATTTGTGGGAAGAAAAGGACGCAAATTTCGTTTGGGTGCAATATTGCATGACCGCGCAATTACCAGTTAAAGCAGCGCAGTGCGAAATTGGAAAAAGACCTTTGGTTCTTAAGGTGTTTATTGGTCCGGGGCTGTAGTGGTTAAACAGAGGGGATTGTATGTTATTGACCAAGTGGCTTTACAAACACTTTTAGTTTAGTGCTGTACTACTTTTGTGAGGTGAATTTACAAAAGGCAAATAGAATGTATATTTTGTGTGCAGTTGCTTCAGAGTTTAGTAAATGAAGCTCAGCTGACTTCCATCATCCAATCATGTGCAAGCAAAAATGCATTTTTTTTCTTTGCAAAGCTTCATTAAATTTACTAAGCTCTGGAGCAACTGCACTTGCAGAGTAATTATTTATATGTATTGTCATTTTTTTATATATGTATACAGTATGTATTTATATGTATTTTTCTTAAGTAAATTCACCCCTATCCCATTAGCAACCTTAAGACCTGCTCTCATCCTGAGTACAGTACTCAGGGTCTCCAGTGTTTATAGGCAGGCTCGATTAGAGGCAAAAAAAAAAAAATCACTTGCATGCTCTGAAGAGGAGCGCAAAATGTTTTTTTTTTTGGTTTTATGTCTGTTTGATATGTAGAATATTATATCTGTCTAGCATTAAAGTCTATCATGTTATGTATATGCTTTGCTATGTATATTCTTTACTATTGGTAAAGATAAAAGTCAAAAATCATAATCTAACAAGTTACATACCTGCTCACCTTCTGTAAAAATAAGATTGATGTTCACAGTTCTATGATGCTATTACAGTCACACCTGGGCAAGGTGTTCTGCTGCTTTATGTCAAGATGCTTTTAGTTGGTCATTCTATAGTAGAACAGGGCCATGTTACATTACTGTTTTTTACCAAAGTAATGTGAGTTTAATGGTACTTGGTACTTTAATGGTAATTACCGGTATATGTATTTAAGTTTAGCTTCCAATTATGTTAATAAGAAAAAATCCATTAACTTAATTGGGTGCTCATACACCTTTTTGTTATAATCACCCTTTAAATAATCAGCTAACTTGTGTGGTTAACCAGGGTCAATTAGAAATGAAGCTGCTCCAGTTTTTCTCTGATTTTTTTTTACCATAATAACAAGGCAAACTTTAGAATGCATCCAGTTCTTTCTGAACGCAGAAATTACATGAACAGGCCGTACATTTTACTTTGTTGGCCCTTTATTCACTTCAGCTTCAGAAGATTTACCCCCCTTCATGACCAGGCCATTTTTTGCGATACAGAATTCTGCTAATTTAACTGGCAATTGCCCAGTCATGCGAGATTGTACACAAATAAAATTGATGTCCTTTTTTTCCCACAAATAGAGATTTCTTTTGGTGGTATTTGATCACCTCTAGGTTTGTTTGTTTTTGTGCTATAAACGAAAAAGACTGACAATTTTGAAAAAAAAGAAAACAAACAATATTTGTACTTTCTGCTATAAAACATACCCAATAAAAAAAAAGTAGAAAAAAAGTCTTCATTCGTTTAGGCCAATATGTATTCTGCCCCATGCTTTTGTTAAAAATCCCAACAAGTGTATATTGATTTGAGCAAAAATTATAGCGTCTACAAACTATGGGATATTTTTATGGAATTTTTATTTTTTAAATTTTTTTTACTAGTAATGGCTGTGATCAATGACTTATAGTGAGACTGTAACATTGTGGCAGACAAATCGGACACTAAGTGACCCTTTTAACACTTTTTTGGAGGACAAGTGACACTAATACAGAGATCAGTGCTAAAAAACATACACTGTCACTGTACCAATGACCCTGGCAGGGAAGGGGTTAACATCAGGAGCTAGCAAAGGGTTAAATGTGTCCCTAGGGAGTGCTTACTAACTGTGTGGGGGTGCTTGTACTGTGGGAAGACAGAGATCCTAGTTCCTGCTTAGCTTAGCCTCTGTCGGGAATGATCAGGGGGGCCACTGATTGGCTCTTGCTGTGTCTAATCACGGAGGGAGATAGTTGCCGGCGTATGTACCGTTACGTGATTCTGCCTCTAGGAGCCATTGCCCCCCAGTAGATATACGTGAGGCGGTAGGCAAGCAATTAATCCTTCACACGGGGCACAGGTATTTTCTACTCTCCATGTTCCTATACCAGTTCTTTACCAGTAAATAAAACAAACTTTTGCTGGCTTAAAGGTTTGTGCAAAGTGAGTTATTACCTGTTAAAAGAGAAGTATGGTATTTTTAAAAAAAATGTACAATCATACTTACCTAGGTGGATGCATCATTGGTCCGATGCTGCATCTGCCCCCGCTGCCTTGGTTCTCAGAGCTTCTTGAGCAGAGAGCTGGTGCCTGCCAGTCACCACTCACCAGCTCTCTGCTCTGCCCCTGCAGCACTCACTCGCTGAGAGGCTGAGCCGGGTTCTGGTCCAGGCACGTGAGCGGATCTCAACCATATGGGCATGATCTTTCCCAAACCTGGATCTGCTCTGTTACATGACTGAAGCCCGCCAAAAGTAGGCTTCAGCCCTCTGTCTGATGAAAATGGGTTACAGGAGTGCAGAATTGACTACACTCCTGTGATCCATAGGAGATCTGCCTATACTTTCCCTTTAAATTGACTAATGATCCCAGGCTTGCTTTCTCTGAATGTAGTCATCTCCTGCACTGCACTATCACACAAGAGGGGAGTGACTGGGTGGGCAAAGGCTGGAACATCAAGAATACTGTTTCACACAGTACTCAGAGTACTGACTTCACAAGAATAAAAAATGAGTGGTTACAAGACCATTCACCCTGCACAGGGATCAAGAGTATCAGTGACCAGTCTTATTACAGGGAATACTTGTAAAGAAATCAAAGGCAAGCAAGTTTGAGGAAAGAATCCTTGACATTGCTTGCAGTAAGAGAAAAAGAAAAGTTTCAGGTAGGACTACACGATATACTGTATATAACGTCGCAAAAATTGTTTAGCCCAAATTCAGCTTTAAGTTTTCTGTTACCAAAAGCTCAACATTTATACTTGTACATATTCAATTGGAGTGCTTGCAGGAGCATCATGACTGATTGCATGACACATACTGCACACAAAATGTACAGTCATCAATATTGGCATCATAAGGCACAAAGAGGACAAAGTATTGATCCTTATATATTATATAATTATTATAGAGGTATACTCATGAGCACAAGAGACATTCCATATATACCTGTCATACAATAATAGCTGGTGAGCAAACAGTATGAGAGAGGGAAAGGAAAGCTCTACTTGCATGGCTTCGAACTGGAGAGCTGATGGTTCAAAACCAAAAAAAAAGGAAAACAGAATAAGAAGAGGAAAGAGAAATTGGAAAGGAGAGCAGAGTTGAAGGGAACAGGTGAAGAATTAGAGAAGAGGATTCATAGAGAAAAAAGGAATTTGTAAATGGGAGAGCAGCTTTAAGTTTTGATGCAAGAAAAAAAAAGCTTTTGTATGTTCAAATGTCTAACAGCATGGGGTTTTATAACCCAGATACACTGGGAGGAAGTTCTGGCACAGACATAGAGGAATGAAGTGTTGTAAAACACTTAATTTATGTCTGAACTCCTCTATGGCAACCACATGCTGCCCTTGTAGAGACACACTGCTGTGTAGACTTGAGTACTTTAAATTCACTGAGCTATCTTCTACATAACTGACCTCATTCATTTTACGTGTTGAGGATGAATAGGCTGTTTTGCACAGGAGCAACCAATTAGACAAAATGTTTCATCCTCCCACTCTAGCACAGCTTTGTATATTATTGGTTGCTATAGGGTTACACAATACAATATTACAGAGAATGTTACATAATATTAGAGATATTTCCTTTAGTGTGTGTAGCAAATACATAGTTGTTCTTTCACTAAGCATTTTATTTCTTCAGAAATTCTATAATTACCCATTTTTATTACAGATTCAATATTCTACACATCACATCTCACATTTTATTTACATATGAGTTATAAAGACAAATAGCTATCTATTACTCTACTACCCCCACTCAGGCATAACCGCATGTAATAAAAAAATGTAGAAACGTTTTTTTCTTTTTACTATTCTTTCTTAACCACTTAAGGACCAGAAGGTTTTATTCCCTTCCTGACTTGGCCACTTTTTGCGATACGGCACTGTGTTACTTTAACTGACAACTGCATGGTCGTGCGATACTGTACCCAAACAAAATAGATGTCCTTCTTTTTTCACAAATAGAGCTTTCTTTTGATGGCATTTGATCATCTCCACTGTTTTTTTTGCGCTATAAACCAAAATGACCGACAATTTTGAAAAAAAAAATTTATTTTTTTTTTATTTTCTGTATAAATCATATCCAATAAAAAATGCAAAAGATCAAATTTCTTCATCAATTTTTGGTAAAAAAAAATTCCCAAAAAGCGTATATTCATTAGTTTGCGCAAAAGTTATACTGTCTACAAACTATGGGACATTTTTATTGAATTTTGTATTTTTTTCACTAGTAATGGCAACGATCAGTGATTTTTAGCGGGACATTGCAATGGACAAATCTGACACTAGCTGACACTTTTTTGGGAACCAGTGACATTATTACAGTGATCAGTGCTAAAAATATGCACTGTTACTGTACTAATGACACTGGCAGGGAAGGGGTTAACACCAGGGGCGATCAAGGGGAGTGTTTTCTAACTATGTGGGGCATGGACTGACTGGGACAACACAAGATCCCTGTGTCCTCCACTGTTAGAACGGCGCTCTGCCTTGTTTACAAGGGCAAATCCCCAGTCTGCCTCTGTGGGGAATGATCGTGAGTGGCTGGTGGAGATCACGTCCACTAGACCCACTGATTGGCTACCCCTCTGGACAATCAGCACGCATATGTGCCCACATGGGCTAGTGCCCAACGTACCAACGTACAGGTATGTTGATTCACACAGCACTGCCACCTTGTCGCAGTGCAACTGCAGCCAGCGGTCGGCAATTATTTAAAATTAATTTTAATCCTCATAATAGGCTTTTTTAAATTTTCTCTCCTTTCTTCTGCTCAATATATAATTGAAAGTGTTTTTTTATATCTGTTTGATGAATGAAAGAATACCTGTTCCTTTTGCCAGAAATCTTGTATGCTGATAACTTCCAGTGCTCTCTGCACTGTGCAAAAGGAGGGGTTATAGAGATATGGGGGAGATAAGAAGAGGTCTTTCTTGTTTGCAATATATTAGAAATGTAGTAGATAGAAAGGGCTGACAACACATGTTAAAAAAATCAGAGCAAAAATTAGTCATCACAAAGGTGGGAACTTTATATTTTGGCACAATAACTTTTTAATTTGTACGTACAGCCTGTTTGAAGTGATAAAATGAAGTGATGAGGAATTGTGCATGTATTGTAGAGATGTACTAAATATATATATATTTTTTTGCCTTGACATATGCTTTAATGTTTTCTGGGGTAATAGTATTCAATATTTATGGATCAAGTATTTCAAAAACCATGTTTTATTAACTATTATGAGTTAAACAATTATTACAGGTTAATGTACCTACAGGGGTAATGTAGGTGACACATTACGGAAGGTATGCTGTGATTTCCTACTTGAGATTAGACATGTGCATTCGTTTTCGTCTGAATGCATTTTCGTCCGAATTTAGGGTATTTTTGTTATCGCTTTAACAAACGATAACAAACATGCAGAATCTGAAAACCGAAAGATCCGACATAAACAAATGCTTTATTTTCATTTTCGTTGTGACAACAGTTCGATATAGCTAGGAGCTTCCACATGACCCTGACAATACCGATCTGTGTCCATTGAACCTGTGGTCGAATGCGCCTAACCTTAGCTCTATTAGTCCAAGATTATTCTACATAGAGAGAAAAGATTTGACATAGAGAGAAAAGATTCGACATTATAGAGACAATAGCAGAAAAGGTCGAATGTGCCTAACCAAACTCTATTAGTCCAAGATTATTCGACATAGAGAGAAAAGATTTAACATGAAGATTCGACTAAGCAGTCACCACGAGAAGACATTTATGGTCAAATGCTCTGCCCATAGGCTATAGAAGAATTCTAATGTTGGTTGACTAGTAATAATAATTAATAAATATAATTATTACTAGTGTTATACAACATTAGAATTATACTATAGCTTGTAGGCGGAACATTCAACTGGAAATGTATGATTACGATATCGTACAGTTTAGCTGCTCTATCAAATCTTCTTAGAACATTTGACAGACACCATAAGCCTTCAATGACATTCGACTTTCATTTTTTGGGGATTTTTGGACGAATGCATTTTTTAACGAAACAAAATAAATAAAAACGAATTTCGGGAGTAACTAAATAAATGTATTTTTTGGATGAAAATGAAATTTCAAAACTATATATTTCAGTGTGCACATGTCTACTTGAGATAGGCAGGAGCATTAAAAATACGTCTTATAAATCTGTTTTCCTGAACAAAGGCTTTAAATGAGATTATCTCTAAAGAGTGTTAGTCAGCTTTTGCATTTTTTTTTTTTCATTTTTATTAATTTCTACTTTTTTTATCTACTAACTCCTACAGGAAAAGTAAGGTTGCAATAATACATTGTATTAGTGAATAGAATCCACTAGTTGTTTTTTTCAGATATGGTATACAATGAACATACCTATACTATATCTCAAAACTTTGCATTTCCTAATTGGCCAACCAATAAAAAGTATATCTACACCTCCACAGTCTCTAATTATGGGCTATCTTTTTACAGAAATCTACCAAAAAAGTACATGAATTCATATTCTCTCTATTTTTCTTATAGGGGTTATCCGAACAGCTTTACCTAACATGGACAGAGAAGCTAAAGATCAGTACCTTCTTGTAATACAGGCAAAGGATATGGTTGGCTTAATGGGAGGACTATCAGGTACAACATCTGTCACAGTCACCCTTACAGATGTCAATGACAATCCACCAAGATTTCCCAAGAGTAAGTTGTCATCTTAGAACAAACATTGTTTTTTGTTATCTCAGCACGTATAAAAATAAAGATACATTATTGAATTAAGGGGGATGTATAGTTTTCTAAATTTCTAATTTCTAATTTCTAAATTTATGTTTGTCAAAGCTGAACAATAAAAAGGCAGGTTTATATAAAATATTGCATATAGATATTTAGCGTATATGGCATATTTTCAGATTTTTCAGAATATCCTCACCTGCCTTTTTAAATATCATCTGTTTATAGGGTTCAGTAAATCAAGCTGAAATGTACCAAAAATAATCAAATCAATGATCTTGGATTGTCCCCTCCCACTTTCTGTTTTCAGAGAGCTCTATCCAAGGTGATACAGTGGCAAGCAAGCCTCTGCTGTGCCCTCTCTTTAGAAAATGTATAATGCTCTTTGACACCAGTGTCAAGGCTACAATTTGGGGTGTGTTTACAAAAATTTGCATAACAATTTGCCCAGCGAAAATGCAAATGCTCTGTTATTGAAGGGCTACTCCACTTTTATGTGAAATTGCAAATAAAAAATAGAATATAGAATATACAATTGCGACTCGGGTCATATCATAATTGAATGTTTGAAAAGAAAAGGTAATTTTTAATATCTGCAGCTGTGTAATTTTCTATAAAATGCAATGTAATATGGATACCTGGAGATTTTCTGTACATGTACACAGAATGTGTACAGAACACTCAAGCCCCCCCCCCAAAAAAAAAAAACATAATTTCCTTCTGGTGTGATTGGCTCACTGATTTTTCCCAGAATATTTGGGAAATCACATCTAAAGGGATGCAGGCCCTGCAATTCTCCTCATTAGAGCCCTGCAGGTGAAGAAACTGATTGATAATTATGAGACTACTCCCATTCAATTCACTCTTCACATAGACAGACAAATACACAGTGATTTTTTCTGAATAACAAAAGATAGGAATCTGCAAATAAGTTTGTTAATATCCTTATAATGTACATAGATCACCCAGAGGGGAGTGTTTTTTTTCTCAACAAAAGTAGAGTTACTCTTTAAGCTATTTATTTGCTGGACAGATGTTTTTGATTGATTTTGAAATGGATATACTTAATTTGGCCACTAGATGGTGCCAAGTATCATAGGATTTTCCTGTGTTACTTGGTGCCATCTAGTGATCAAATGCAGTATTTTTCAATTTTAAATCAATGTCGCTATAAGCCACACCATTCTGCTACGAACACTTTGTTGTATGCTCTCTACTGCATACCATTTAACACTGTAAACTGTTTTACATATTACACACTGCTCCCCTTTTGTACACTATGCTATACATTTTCCACTACTTTACATATTGCTCCACTTAGTATGCTGGGCAGTTATTTGTATACTGATCTACAGCTACATACCTTGCCACTGTTTCTTGTCCTACTTCAACAAATGTAAGCTTTTATGCACACTATTCTTCCTTTGCCCAACCAGGAACACGTTTGCTAACAATGTTAAATCTAATAAAATATACAACAATAAAACAGGTAAACTAGAGGAAATTATGCAATTACTTTAATTGCCTTTCAGTAAAACATAAATGAACTGTAAGAGCACTGGGCCTAGGAGACTTAAAAAATAATTTCTTTAACTAAGCATCAAAATTATATAATTGTTCATTAGTGAACTGTTCAAATATTAGACTTAAAACAATCTCCATGCTATTTAGAAGGTCTTAAATTAAATGGTTATTCATGTTGTAAGTAACACTTGTATACAATATTCCCCAGTCAACATATCATAAGGAAAGAAAATATACAGTCTGGTCTGTTTTAAGAGGATCTAACAGAAATATAATACTTCACAGTTCTTTTAACCACTGTATGCTTGCTACAATGCATAATGAACCTGACCATCACTATTAAGGTCAAGACCTAAAGATGAAAACACTGAAGTCTGCTTCAGGTTTTCAATGTATCCTTGATATATATAAAAAAAAAAACTATACTTGTAGGCACTGAAAGTAAAAGGATAAGCAGTGCTAACAATGAGTGCACAGAATACTGAAATGCTGATGAAAATTAATGTTAATGTGAAGATAGGAAGTATAAAGAAGAGCTGGGTTTTATGGAGACTATTCAGTTCCTAACAACTGAAATAATTAGAAAGAAAGCACTGTTTGGTACTTAGCCAACTCTTACAATGAGCTTTTGATAATATTCATTATTATACATCACAGTATAATAGGGCACATTAAAGCACATTTTCCCAGTATAAATGTAGGTGTGCATGTCATGACCAGTCATAGATGCAACCTTCCAAACCGTATAGCTTCTGTGTCATTGAATTTAAAGAAAATATTTAGTCATCTTTCGTTTTGGATGGAAACTGTAGCATTTGTCACTTTACATTGTTACCTGTTTGGATTACATTACTATGTCCTATAAATACACCTTTCTTAAATAGGTAAAAGGCCTCTGTGATGAAAAACCATAGGATGGATTTTTTTGAAGCGCCACTGGCGGATAACATAGAAGATGAGCGTAGGAATTAAACTTTGTCTCAAAAGAACAATAAATTATAACAATACCTGGAGCCTAGCCATTTGATAGGCCCATAAAAGCTATTATGGCTCATTAGATATCCCGAAGGACACATTATGATCATTCCCCAAACCCTAAATTTTAACACTACCTCTAAAGTGATTCCTTAAAGCAAAACCAAAGTATATACACCTATCAGCCATAATTTTTGACCACTCACCTAATATTAAGTAGGTCCCCCCCAAACAATCTTGATCGATTAGGGCATGGATGCCACTAAACCTCTAAAATTATACTGTGGCATCTGGCACCAAGCCATAAGTAGCAGATCCTTTAAAGCCTATAAGTTGCAAAGTGAGGCTTTCATGGATCGGACTTGTTTTTCCAGAACATAGATTCTAAATGGATTGAAATCTGAAATTTCTGATGTTCACATGCCCATTGGGTCAAGTTCTGATGTTCACATGACCATATTTTTGGCTGTGGACATAGATCAGCATGGGCATCCTGATCAGCCTGTAGCCACACAGCCCCACACAAACAAACTGCAATGCCCTTTTTTTTCCACATATCAACTTCAGGGACCACGTGTTTAGCTGGTGCCTAATATATCCCACCAACTTTTACATGCTATTGTAATAAGATAATGAATGTTATTCATTTAGCCTATAGATTGTCCTAAAATTATGGCTGATCGGAGTATATTTTTAATGCAATTCAATTTGCAAATGAAACGTGTGCATGCATGCAAACTTACTAATCTGTGCTACTTTTTGCATCATCCATGTTTCTAATTTTCCATATGCTATATTGCCTAGTCTTTTCCTTTCAAAAAGAGGAAATGAGGTTAGTGCTACTATCTAAGGGAAGTGATGTAAGAAGGGAAAGGGGAGACATGATTGAAACCATTAAATACATCAAGTGGGTGAATAAGGTTCAGGAAGGCAGTCTTTTTAATACAAAAACAAAATCAAGAACATGGGAAAATGACATCAAACTAACTGGAGGAAAGTTCAAAACAAATCTTCAGTATTATTTTACTGAAAGGGTAGTTGATGATTGGAATAAACTACCAACAGAGGTAGTGAGACAGTCAACAGTAAATGGCTTCAAACATGCCTGGGATAAACATAGATCTACAGTCGGACAACAAGGTCAATGAACCCCCCCCCAAAAAAAAAAAAAAGAATGGGCAGACTCGATGGACTGCTTAGTCTTTTTTTGTTTTCAGTCACTTTACTATGGTTCTATGTAATAATTCTCTCAAAGGTAGTTCTCTTTGGGAATGATTATTTTTTTTGCCAAGATTTGTGCATGTTAATAGTGATGTTTTTTAACACCCTAAACCTTCCTGTCATATCTGTATAATGTGAATCAGGTACAGCAAAAAAAATACATTTAGAAAGAAGAAATAATGAATAATCAATAATGAAAATTGCAGTAATTGACAATTCCCTAAATGCTTATTTTTTGAGTTGCATTCAACTTAACTTGCAATAATTTTAAGTGTTAACAGGGTAATTGGAGAAAATAAAAAGAAATCAGGCTGGCTATATGGAGAATAGTATAATTTCTGAAAAAATCCCTAAACTAGATACATTATGAGTCAGATACTTTATAATAGTTCTAGGACACTGAAGTGCACTACAGGGACAAAAGTTTCTAAGTGTTATCAAAAATTGTAATGTTGTAATTTCTAAAGGGCTAGGAGACTCTCATAGTTAAAACAGAGCAGTGCAACACTAATATCTCCAGAGACATTGAGGGCAGTGATGTTTATCCAATATGGGGCAATAGTCAGTCTGACTATTAATAAAATATAAGTAACTATAATTCAGGAGCAAGGAGGAGTGTTATTTATTCCTAAATGTGATAAGGATAAACATTGGGAAGGTGATGTTAAGAATCCTATTACTTCAAAAATAATTTGGGTGAAACATTTCCAGTAGCTTATCGTGTTTTTACAAAGGGTTTAGAATAGAATTTGCACTTGGTCATAATTCTTGTGTTAGTATTTTGAATTATTTTTACGTTGGGCTAGTGGAAGCCAGTGAAGATAATGGCAGAGAGGTGAATAGGTCTGGCAGTAATAGCAGCTAAGAGATAACAAGGGAATAAATTAGATGCTTTGTGGTGTCATTTGTTAAGAAGGGATACATTTGGCAAATGTTGTGGAGGTTTGGGCAGGAAGATTTGGACTGTGATTGGATTTGGGATCAAGAAGAGAGGTCAGAATCCAGTATTACACCTAGCACCTGGCATGAATGGAAGGATTGAAAGTTGCGCTATCAACCTCAATGGAAAAGGTGGGGGAGGGTATACAAGATATTAGGAATTCAGTATTGGATAGGTTGCAGTTATGCAGAAAATGGTATTAAATCTACACTCATGGCCACTTTATTATTGCTTGGTAACACAAATTGCTAATCAGCCAATCATATGGCAGCAACTCAATGCATTTAGGCATCTAGACATGGTACAGATGACTTGCTGAAGTTCAAACCGAGCATCAGAATGGGAAAGAAAGGAGATTTAAGTGACTTTGAATATGGCATGGTTGTTGGTGCCAGATGGGAGTATTTAAAAAAAAACTGCTGATCTACTGGGATTTTCAAGCACAACCATTTCTGATGGTCTGAAACCAAGAAAATATCCAGTGAGTGGCAGTTGTGTGGAGGAAAATGACTTGTTGATTTTAGAAGTCAGAGGTGAATGGGCAGATGATAGAAAGGCAACAGTAACACAAATAACCACTCGTTACAACCAAGGTATGCAGAATACCATCTCATCTCAACTGCACATCCAACCTTGAAGCAGCTGGGCTACAGCAGCAGTAGACCACACCGAGTACCACTCCAGTCAGCTAAGGACAGGAAACGGAGGCTACAATTCGCACAGGCTCACCAAAATTGGACAATAGAAGATTGGAAAAATGTTGCCTGGTCTGATGAGTCTCAATTTCAGCTGTGGCATTCAGATGGTAGGGTCAGAATTTGGCATAAACAACACAAAGTATGGATCCATCCTACCTTGTATCAATGGTTCAGGCTGGTGGTGTGGGTATAATGGTGTGGGGGAAATTCTCTTGGGCTCCTTGGTACCAATTGAGCATCATTTAAATGCCACAGCCTACCTGAGTATTGTTGCTGACCATGTCCACCCCTTTATGACTACAGTGTAACCATCTTCTGATGGCTACTTCTAGCAGGATAATGCACCATGTCACAAAGCTCAAATCATCTCAAACTGTTTTTTTGAACATGATAATGACCTCCATAGTCACCAGATCCCAATCCACCTTTGGGATGTAGTGGAATAAGGAATTGGCATCATGGATGTGCAGCCGACAAATTTGCAGCAACTGCGTGATGCTATCATGTCAGTATGGGCCAAAATCTCTGAGGAATGTTTGAATCTATGTTGAATCTATGCCACAAATGAAGGCAGTTCTGAAGGTAAAAGGTATCAATGCAAATTAGTTCTTTTTAAACTGACTTTTTTTTAGGAGCAGTGATTTTTTTAATGCTTAAAGTGAAACAATAAAATTAATGATTCCTTTAAAAATTGTGCCTAGTATGTATGCCTGTAAAGTGGCACATTTTCCCCATGTTTAGAACAGTACCGCAGCAAAATTACATTTTTAAAGGAAAAATTGTCATTGAAAACTGATTACGGCTGTCATGAATTGTCGGGTCTCGGCAATATAGATAAAACTCATTAAAAAAAAGAGCATGGGTTCCCCCCCAGTCCATTACCAGGCCCTTAGGGTCTGGTATGAATATTAAGTTGAACCCTGAACCAAAAAATTTAAAACAAATTGCGTGGAGGCCCCCCAAAATCCATACTGGGCCCTTCAGGTCTGGAATGGAAATTAAGGGGAACCCTGTGCCAATTTTTTAGAAAATGGCGTAGGGGTCCCCCAAAACCCGCTCTGACCCCATGGGGAAGCCTCCCATGGCATCAGAGGGGGCGGGGTCACCTGTTTACATCACCAGGTGGCCCCACCCTCAGCTTTATAAGAACTGTCACCCAGAAGAAGCATCAGTTGGTGGGAGCCTCCAATGGAGGCGGAATGGTTGCAGCTCTTTTTTTCCATTTTTGGCATGAATTTACATTGCGGGACATTTGTATTTTTTTTATTTTTTTAATAAAGGACTTGTCCCAAGCTGTCTCTTGTCTTTTTTACCATTTTTGACACTTTTTTGTGAAATGGTAGGGTTACAATGTACCCTGTTACCAATTCACATGGGGGGGCCGGGATCTGGGGCTCCCCTTGTTAAAGGGGGCTTACAGATTCTGATAAGCCCCCTGCCCACATACCCCACAACCACTGGGCAAGGGTTGTAGAGATGAGGCCCTTGCCCCCATCACCATGGGGACAAGGCTACCCCAAAGCACCCTCCCCATGTTGAGGGCATGTGGCCTGGTACAGTTCAAGAGGGGTGCTCTCTCTTATCCCACCCTCTTTTCCTGTGGCCTGACAGGTTGCGTGCTCTGATAAAGGTCTGGTATGGATTTTGGGGGACCACTACGCCATTTAAAAAAAAAAAAATTGGCACAGGGTTCCCCTTAATTTCCATATCAGACCTGAAGGGCCTGATATGGATTTTAGGGAACCCCCATGGAATTTTTCTTTTTAATTTTGGTTCGGGATTCCCCTTAATATTCATACCAGACCCAAAGGGCCTGGTAATGGACACATACCCTTTTTTTCAATGAGTTTTATTTATATTGCCAAGACCCAACAATTCATTACAGCCGCGATCAGTTTTAAATGACAATTCTCCTTTTAGAAATATAATTTTGCTGTGGTACTGTTCTAAACACGGGAACAATTTGCCACTTTACAGGCATACTATAGACACCCCCAGGCATGATATTTAAAGGAATATTTAATTTTTATTATTTCACTTTAAGCATTAAAAAAAATCACTGCTCCAGAAAAAAGTACAGTTTAAAAAAAAAAAAAATGCATTGATACATGTCCCCTGGGGCAGGACCCGGGTCCCCAAACACTTATTCACTTACATATAAGGATTTAAAATTAGCACTTTTGATTTTTCATGTTCGTGTCCCATAAACTTTAACGGTGTTCATGTGTTCTTCCAAATTTTTTGTCTGTTCAGTATGTTCTGGTGTGAACCGAACCTGGGGGGGGGTTCAACTCATCTCTAATTGATATTTCAGTGAGTAATTAGCAATGCATGAGGAAATAGAAGAGATGAACTGAGGAGTATAGAGACAGATTTGGATGTTGTCAGCATAGAGTTGCCATTGGAAACCATTTAACGTTATCGACAGTATTGAAGGGGTTCAAGGGCAGAGACTTGGGAACCCCCACAGAAAGAGAAAATATGAGAAGGAGATAGAGTTGTAGGTGACATTGATGGTACGTTAAGATAGGTAGGAGGAGAACTAATAAAGAGCAGGACCATGGAGGGCAAGAGGATGTGGCCAACTCTGTCCCTCACCTCTAGCACCTCTGACTTAAGTTGCTGCAATAAAGAGATCATATCTGTTTGGAGAAAGCACTTTAACCATACCAGAATATCTTTTAAAGTAGCTTCTTGTACTGAATGGTTTTGAATTGGAAAGAAATTGACTGAATCATTTCATTCCATTTTGTAATCTAAAGAGTGTGTGATCTTTTCTCAATTTTTCCACTCTAATCTACCAAGTGGGGCCTTGCTTTTGCTGGAAAGCCTATAGATGGAGTGCAGGATTCAGAAGATGCTGAAGAAATCCCACAGTTCATAGATATTCTTGGGTGGGGTGTGGTGTGTCCACCTGAAGAGGAACAGCTATATGAAGCAGGGCATAGCACCAACTCTGGCCCATGTTGCTGGTGTAAAGAACTTCATTAGCTACCGGAATCTGGACCTGCCCTTTCACTTGCAAGGCATAGTTCTCCAGGATCAGTGTGGGGGACTAGGTTAATGTGCTACATACAGCTTTGTGTTACTGATCCAGTGTTACTGGTGAGATTGAGCTCAGTGGTTAACTGGCCATCTCGCACATGCCAGCTATGCTGCATCTGTTAGATCTTTTTTTAAAAACAGTTGAAAGTCAGATGAATGGGCAACTAAAAGGCTAACATACTAACATTTCCTGAAATCAAAATGATGTTTCACATTCTCTTTAGGCTTGGTCACATAATCAAATGCTTAAGAAATTGTACTATCTATTTCAAAATGTAAAAGATTTCACATTTTTGTCCTCGTGACCGTGGTCTACAAGACAAATAAAGAGGGGAAACCACTGCAGGGACTTTAACTCTTTCCAACTCAGTTGAAAACAAAATATTTTCTAATATTCATCATTTTAATTTCTTCTTTTTTTAGAGTCTGATCAGTATTATGTTCCTGAATCATTGCCTGTTGGCTCAACAGTAGCCAAAATAAAAGCAACAGATGATGATGTGGGACTAAATGCTGAAATGGAATATAAGATTGTCGATGGTGATGGCCAAAGTGTCTTCAAAATATCTGTGGATAAAGACACCCAAGAAGGAATTATTTCAATTCAGAAAGTAAGAATATGGATTATTTACAATGGTACTTACATTGTTTTATGTATCTCTCTCATCGAATGCATGAACAGAATAGGTAAAGGATTTTAGAAAATATGTTGGTATTTAGTTATTTTCTAAGCCTGGTTTAAAAAACTATGGGCAAAACCTTTTCTTTTTCATTTTTGGATAGAGTAAGGGAGGGTTATAACCCCTGTCAGTTTTTTTTTTTTTTGCCATCTATGTCCCATTGGAGAGAGTTTCCTTCACTTCCTGTCCCATAGCCAAAACAGGAAGTACGAGAAAATACCTTTTCCCTAAATAACCTTGACAGGTGTTCTAAACCCATTCTATATAAAGCAAAAACATTCCTTTAGTTATACTCTAATAACTTTTATTTCCTTGTTTCATGTATTTTCAGGTTGATGTGTGATTTCAGTGGTTTTGCACTTTTCAGATTATACTGATTGTTATTTATCTTTATGGCAAAAAGAAGCCTTTATTTTTAGAAAAAAGGAAATAATATTGTGCTAACCCCAAAAGCAAAAATTAGTACATAAACCAGCAGCTACATACGAACATAACCGAATTCATATATAAAACTCCAACAATATAATGTAGCGCTAAAAAAGGACTGTGAAAAGCACATGTGACAAATAGTGAAAAAGGAGAGAAAGAATATAAATAAAAATCCAAATATTCAGTGAAATACAAAAAGTCCTTAGAGCCCTCACAGGACAAGAATAGTGATAAATCGCATAAAATGGACGCTGGAAGGTGATCATAAAGACATCTTGAAGCAGTGAATTCTCGGTGAAACTAAACAAGATGGGTACTCTTACCAGAACCATGAGGTCGTATGAGCATATAAAGATGGGTGGATCTCCACAGGTCTACCAGCCGTTGAGGTTACCGGAGGTCATCTGGTCATAGGAGGAATGATCCGTATCGTCCCCAAGATGCCTGTTTCTCCAGGGCCCTGGTGGAATGGACGGAAAGAAAGCTCAACTCCAACAAAAACCAGGAATGGTGGATGGCTCCAAACTCATATAGAAGATCACATGAGGGACAAAAAAGAACAGCTTCCCATAGTGTAGATGAAAAATATCGGATGGCTGTTTATTGGCATAAACTCAGCAAATACAAAAATGTATAAAATATTAAAATGAAAATAAAAAGCGTGATCACATAAAAGAAAGCAATACAGGGAACATGACTACCACGCCCAAGCCTTTATTTTTAGTTTTACCTGCCTAACACCAGAATCAGATAACACAAGAGATGTATAATAATATAAGGTATTAAAATTATAACACTTTGATATGAGTTACACATTTCACTTTAAAAGGTTGCATTTGAAGTACACTTGTATTAGGAGGAAAAGGTTGACTGCTATTCTTTCTGTAAATGCTAGTTACCTGTCTGTTTCTGGCTTCAGTATGTTTAGTCACTAACCTGGAGCAAGTATGCTGCAAATGAAATGAGAAAACCTGATTTGCATACTTATCTTGGATCAGTGATGCATAAAGTACTGGAATTATAGGCGTATGATAGAAACTAAATAACAAACATTTTTGAAGAGAGGTGAGCAATGAAAGCCTACATGCCCCATGGACTGGCTTGGCAGATTGGATTGATAGAAAACATAAAGTCTACTTACAGCTATTTTTCTCATTTTAGATTAAGTAGGAAAGCATTAGAGCCTTGGTAAGGTGTTTATTGCTCTCTAATTGTCCCGATGACCATTGCAAATGAGGTGGAAAGTGATGTGAGAGACAAAATTTCAGTTGTTACTGGAACAGAAATAGAGGGTGGTTCTTTCCATGGGGACAGCTGTTACAGTGATAACTGTCTAAGCAAGTATTTTCCTTACTTTCCTTATTTTCCTTACTTTAACGTAAGCTACCCTTTAAAAGCTTGTGGAGAATATATCTACTTCCAGAGAGTCATTCTGGTTGTTATCTGTGGTCCTTCTCCATGCCTGTTGAGTGATGGGGTGCTACAGTATAAAAAGACATGTTGAATTAATACACATGATCTAATAAAGGGGCATCCCTGAAACATGTTATTATGGTGAATGGCTTTTATCCCTTGGTTTGACATAGTTTGAGTGCTCTCCAAGACTTCCAATTTGCCCTCACCACCTGACATTCAGGCACTCTTTTGCCAGGTGAATGACACCTGAGTTCCGAGGCACAGGGCTTCAGGTGGATGTGCCACTTCTCCCACTGTCCTTAGGCTCCCGGGTTGAGTAATATACTGTTGGGTCTGGGATCATGTGATCAGCATTTGGGATTATGTGTTTCTCTTCTTCACTGGCTTGGTGATGTATCTGTGGATGGCCGGAGGTGCCAGGGATTCTGTAAGGGAACTCTGCTACTACATGGTCACTAGCAGAGTCTTTATCATGCACACAGTGGATGGTGAAGAGTCCTGGACCAGAGAAGAGACTGTAGGGATGTGTGTGTCAAATCAGTGTGGCCGGGAAACACATGATTTGCAAGTTGGGCTGGCTGGGAGCAGTAGTCCATTTCTTAAAATATAGACTTTAATTTATTAGGCCTCTGGGGAGTTCTGCAGGCCTCAGGCCTAGTAGCAGTGAGTCACCAGAGCCAGTATTCAGATTGAGTTCTTCGTACTCATTATAAGAGGATGTGTTATACCCTAATGTAATTACAAGTTGTGCAGGAGGAAACCAAGATTGCAAGGATAAGCAAGTTTGGTGGTGGTGAAGAGATCTAAGACCATTACTTTTACACAGTCAAAAGGGATGTTTCTGTCCCTCACACAGTGATGGATGGATGGAGAACCCTTAGTAACAGCAGTCTGCACGGAGATGCAGAGGGAGTCTGCAGGGAGCTGCAGGAGACGATTTCTACTTAGTCAAGTGTTCACATTCAATCTTTGGGCTCTAAATATGATCAAAAGTATATTGAAACCTGTAAGTATGATGGCAATGATTAATTCTATGGGCACCCCATATCCCAATCCCTATCCAAGTTGTACCCCCCAATAAAAACAACAAAAACAAAGCTTGCAAATGACTGTTCATTGTCTCTGGAAAGGATGCATGAAGTCTGGCAGTGGGGTGATTTGGCGGATTGTTTGTCAGTAGTGCTAACACCATGGCTACATTGACTTTATCTATTCTTGGGCTTGTGACTCTATTGACTTCCACAGGGCTGGGAGCACTGTATTTGTTGTTACATGGGATTAATAGTACATACTTTTAATGATGTGTCAGAGGCACTCATATGTTTTTTGGCTTGAAAGAAGAGAGATAAAGCATGTTTTGATATCTCCAAACAGTACAGCTGACATAGTTACATAGACATCTTAGCCCTTGTACACACGGTCGGAGTTTCCGACGGAATGTGTCCTATCGGACCGTTTTGTTGGATATTCCGATTGTGTGTGGTCTGCATCGGACTGTTTCCGTCTGAATATCCGATGGACCAAGTTTTCCAACTTGCCGGTAAAATTTTCGGACAAAATGCTCCTATCGGACATACTCCGATCATGTGTAGCCTACTCCGACGGACAAAGTGCCACGCATGCTCAGATCAAATTCCTAGACCAAAGCTATTCGCTACTAGCCTGAACGTAGTCCCGTCGTAACAAAATAACGTCATCACGTTATGTACAATCGGATTTTCCGACAACTTGTACAAGGGCTTAGACTAACGTTGCTGTGAAAATATTTAAAACACTAATGGCTACTAACTCAGAATTAAGTACCTTATCCTTTACATTTTGTGGTAAATGTAGGCTTTCTGATCACCTGAAATTGGTTGAGAATTTTAAAATGTGGATCCTTACTGATTGTGCATGTAAATGCAAACTTTTGGTGCAGGTAACATGCACAATCCCCAGTAGCTCAAATAAATAAGTTATCAAATTTAATTTACATTCTGATTTATTACTCGCAGATCCTCAACAGTCCATTTGTGCTCAAATAATTTGGGTCCCAAGCAATAGCATTCCAAATTACAGTTGTTAATGGCCTCCACAAATTTGGCTTGCCTCCACACTACATATTATAACTTTGCATTCGAAAGCTTGATGGGAATAGTAACATTTTTATATACAGATATGTTTTCCATTTTGATTGAGGAAAGTAGATATTTCCATGGCAGATAAAGCAGGAATATAACTTAGAATACTTTATCCTCTGAGCATCACTTCTAATTAGTTTTACAATTTAATCAATTATTATTACAGTAGCTGTTTGTAAAATTTACTTTTCCAAACTAAATATTCTATATTTAAGCCTTAATTTATATTCAGGGATGGTAGACTGATCAAATCTAAAATAAAAATCCCATTACTTTGAGAATATATAATATTTAATTGGCAACCTAGAGGAAAATTGCTGTGAAAGCAATCAATTTAGGTACATTGTTATTTATCATTAAATGGAATAACACCATAAAACTTGTACCTTCATTTAATTTTACTTACAGAAGAAGTGCAACTGACTAGAAAACTTCATATTATTGCAGCCAGGCAGATTTTGCACTTCATAAAGCGTACAAGGCCAGGTCATTTATCGAGTTTGTTTGTTACTCCTTTTGGAGTGGCAAAATGATTAGGGTGTAAATCACACTGATGTTCTCCAATATGTACTCTACAATTACCTTTATGCTCGCAGCAAAGCCATATGTTCACATATAAGTTATACAATTACTATAGGTTATTGGTAATAATTTGCCTAGGTAATATAAGTACATAAGTTCTCAATTTGTGCCAAGACAAACAGTATATTAACGAACAGATTATATTGAAACGTTTTCCAAAAATGTACTTCTGCCAAAAGTGTATTGACTGTCTAATGTGTAGATTTTGTTAAGCTAAACAAATATGTATGAGACTCAGTACTATGTTATTTACTAAAACAATCCTCCAGTTAAATATTAAAACTCAAGTCCAGTTATAAATGTAGGAAAAAAATCTTTCTGTTAAAACTAAAGTAAAGTGTAGTTTGAAAAAAGGACTGGCATGTAGGTTTATGTGGCAGAAGAGATTCTGTAAAGTCCCTTTTGGAATAAATGCTCTTCTTATTCCTGCTATGCACAGCTCAGTGTACAATACCAGCAACTGTACAATACTTGATGTTCGTGTCGGGTGCCAAAGCTTGGGTTGTCTGTGACTAGGTAGTAAAGAGTAATCCAGACCTAGAAAAAGACAGAAAGAAGATGGTAGTGGTGACAATGGATAAATGAGTGGAAAACAAGCACTTACATAACTGCTGGAAGGCACTTTCAAAGGTAAGTTTTTAATAGTGTGAAAGTAGTCTGGAGACATTATTAAAATAAAAGCTTTCAACTTGCAGATAGACACTGCCATCTTTGGCTTGCAGTGACACCAGTCATTTACCTGTAATTGTTATATAAAAAGTACAGTATTTAAAAAAAAAATTATAATAATACATTAAACCTGAAGTTTAGATAAAACAAAATGATAGCTTTAGAAACTCAATTTAAAACTCAAAACTCAACCGAAAATAAGACCTAGCGTGGCTGTCGGTGATGGCTGCAATATAAGCTCTACCCCCAAATAAGCCCTAGTTAAAGTCATTGTAGGTCTTATTTTCAGGGTAGGGATTATTTTCAGGGAAACAGGGTAGGACTTATATTGCAGCCATCACCGACAATCACGCTAGGTCTTATTTTTGGGGAAACGGGGTAATTTGATCCATTCATCTGAGGGAAATCCTGAAAACATGACCTGTTGGGGCGCCTTGAGGACTGGAGTTGAGAAACACTGGTTTAGAAATCTTCTGTGTGGGGTGACCTATCCTTGCCTTGTTTTTGAACTTCTAGCTCTAGGGGAGTTACTAGCTCTGAATCTTCTGTAAAACTACAGTGAAAAAGCTAGTGATGGGGACCCACCCTCTTCTTCTTCCTCCATTGGGAAAAGTTGTTTCAGAGTGTATACTGCATGTAAATCCATCTCTGAATAAGGGTAAATCTGATGAATGACATAATTCTCTCCCCCATCCAGAGATTGAGTTATATGCATGTTCACTATGAAACGACTTTTACCAAAAGAGGGAGAGGGAACAGGCCCCCATCGGGAAGATGTTGACTGTAGCTTCACAGAAAACTTGCAGCTATTAATGCTTACAGTGATGGAAGGTCAGTAACAGGAAAAGGTCAATCCTTGCACAGAAGATTTCTAAGGGATCCAGAAGCCTGCCCAACGTGGGACATAATTCATTACAGGTAAGTTAGGTCACTGGAGATATGAGGAAGATTTACTTTTTTTAGACTTTAGCTTTAAATACTTGCCGACCAGCCACCGTCATTATATTGCGGCAGGTCAGCATGCTCCCGTAAACCATCATAGCTGTACGTCGGCTCCTTCAAGCGGGATAGCAGATGCACCTATGCCCGCTGCATTGCGGGGTGCCGTTGCTCATTGTTGGCAGCCGGCCACATGCAATCGCGGGGAACAAGAGGTAGAACAGGGATGTGTGTGTGTAAACACACAAATCCCTGTTCTGTAAGCTGAATAGAGGCAGATTGTGAGTTCCTAATAGCTAGGAACCATGATCTGTCATCTCCTATCATCAGTGCCCTCCCCCCACAGTTAGAACACACAGTCAGGGAACACAGTTAACCCCTTGATCACCACTTATTGTTAACCCCATTTCCTGCCAGTGACATTTATACAGTAATCAGTGCGTTTTTATATCACTGATCGCTGTATAATTGTCAATGTTTTTTAAAAATCTGTCAAAAGTGTCCAATGTGTCCGCCATAATGTCGCAGTCCCAATAAAAATCATAGATTGCTGCCATTACTAGTAAAAAAATAATAATAATAAAAATGCCATAAATCTTTCTCCTATTTTGTAGACGCTAAAACTTTTGCGCAAACCAATCAATATACGCTAATTGTGATTTTTATTACCAATAATATGTAGAAGAATACATATTGGCCTAAACTGAGGAAAATATTAACTTTTTTTAAACAAAATTGGGGAGATTTATTATAGCAAAAAGTACAAAATATTGTGTTTTTTCAAAATTGTCGCTTTTTTTTGTGTATAGAGCAAAAAATAAAAAACGCAGAGATGACCAAATGCCACCAAAAGAAAGCTCTATCAGTGTGAAAAAAAGGATGTAAATTTTGTTTGGGTACAGTGTCGCGCAACCGCGCAATTGTCAGTTAAAGCAATGCAGTGCCGAATCGCAAAAAATGGCCTGGTCATTGAGCAGCCGAATCTTCCAGGGCTGAAGTGGTTAACCACTTCAGACCTGGACCATTTTGCTGGCCAAAGACCAGAGTACTTTTTACGATTCGGCATTGCATCGCTTCAACTGATAATTGCGTGGTCGTGCGGCATGGCTCCCAAACAAAATTGACGTCCTTTTTTCCACACAAATAGTTTATTTTGGTGGTATTTGATCACCTCTTATTTTTTGCGCTATAAACAAAAAAGAGATTTGAAAAAAACGCATTACTTTTTGCTATAATAAATATCTCCAAAAAATAGATAAAAAAACGTTTTTTCCCCTCAGTTTAGGCCTATACTGTACGTATTCTTCAACATATTTTTGGTAAATAAGCGTTTATTGATTGGTTTGCACAAAAGTTATAACGTCCACAAAATAGGGAATAGATTTATGGCATTTTTATTAATAATTAATTTTTTACTAGTAATGGTGGCAATCAGCAATTTTTACATCGGACAATTTTGACACATTTTTGGGTCCATTGGCATTAATACAGCGATCAATGCTATAAAATTGCATTGATTACTGTAAAAATGTCACTGACAGTGAAGGGGTTAACCACTCGGGGGCGGGGGAGGGGTTAAGTGTGTCCTGGGAGTGATTCTAACTACCTGGGGGATGGGCTTGCTCCCTGGCCGATGGGAGCAGACAATCAGTGTCTTGTCACTAGGCAGAACGGGGAGATGCTGTGTTTACATGGGCATCTCCCCGTTCTTCAGCTCCATCACACCATTGCGGGTATACCGTGGGCACAGTCGCGGAGCTTGCAGCAGGCGCGCGTGCGCACGTGTGCATGGTGGGGAATTCAAAGTAATGTACCCGTACATTACTTTGCCCAGCCGTGCCATTCTGCCGATGTATATGTGCAGGACACGGTCGGCAAGTGGTTAAAGAAATTTAAAAAAACATGTAAAAAAAAACCACCATATTTAATAAATCAATATACATTCTTAAAATATAAATATACAGTATAGATTATTTAGGTTTGTAAATTAACTATAAGGGTTCTGCCAAGTAAACTGACTCCTATCGATGCTGCTAAATTTAGCCTGAACATCTAGACATTAATACCTTTTGGTCATAAAAAGGTTAAGCTAAGGGCCAAGAATGATGTGAACAGTGACGTTAGACATAAGAGTTCACCTCTGAATTGGATTTCTTTGATACTTGCTTCCATTTTTATGGTCTGACTGTGCAAACTTTCAGTCACTCAATTTGTCTTTGGCATGACAACTTCACAGGGACTAAAGGGGATTAAGATCCATGACTGTATTTTAAGTGGAATGATAAGGTGATATGTGACATATTGTTAAACAGGAGCCAAAGCAATCCACAGATTCATAAGGATAGAGTTTATTTGGATTTTTGCTAACTGAACAATCTGTTCTTGTGATAAGAAAAGAAGACTCTAAGAGCAATATTAAAAGCATTATTAAGAGCGTTATTAAATTTATTTTGGGAAACGTCAGTTTTAAGCCTTTGGTCACGGACAACAGTGTGAAATAAAGGTTAATGGATAATCTTCAGTAATGATGCCATCATGCTAAATCTTTAAAAAGTTTGCCCTTTAATGTCAGATAGTTAAGAAAAAGTGCTAAAATGCATGCACCGAGCACAACTGATTCTTGCATGATGACATTGATTTAGTGAGGTAAAAAGGAAAGGGCAGTAAAAATACAGAAATAATTTTTCTTTATCTTGATTTGACTACACTAAACTTTTAACCACTTGCTGACTACCTTATAGCACTTTTACTGATACAGGGTGACAGCTGTGGGCAGAATCACGTAGACTTTATATGCATAATTCTGCATTTCCGCCTGCAGGGGGCGTGCGTGCCGCCAGTGTGCTGCCTTTGCTGTGATGATTTACAGCACAAGCTGATCTGTGGGTCCTGAGTACTTGATGCCCTCTGGCCGATAGTCATTAAAACACAGAGAACTGAAATATGCCTATGTAAACAAGGCATATCTCAGTTCTGATAGGGGGAAGGGATGATCCTGTGTTTCTACAAAGCAGACACTAGGATTGGTCTCTTCCCCTCCTAAAAGCAGCACACCATAAATGAAAAAAAAAAAAAAAACACTGGCTAGACACCCAGCTAAAGTTGTTGTTAAGCCACTCTAACCTGTATACACCATTAGCACTGCCTCATATTGTAGTATCCCCCTCTGTGTGCGATTTTAAAAATAAATGCTGCAAATACCTAATTTCACAGCCGAGATTTCGATCACATGACTGGCCAGCTTTTCTCCTCTGAGAGATGCAGTGGGCAGGGCTGAGATTTCTCTGCTGATGTCAGTCTGGGGGGGATGAGGAGAGAGCTGGCTGGTCATGTGATTGCAATCTCGGCTCTTAAATGAGGTATTTACAGCATTTATATTTATAAATCATTCACAGAGTGGGACATTGATTAGCAGTGCTGATGGTGTATAAAGTAAAAAAACAAAGAAGAGAGCAGTGCCAGCTTAGTTCAGCGTGCTAAAAAAATTTAATATAGGACAGACGATTTTAAACTCACAAGATTGTAGAGATTACAGCGCATGTGAAATAGTATAGGAAGTTCATCCACTCCTGGTGGAAGGCAGTCGGCTCGCAGGTGGAGAAGCAGCTGATGTTCCTGCCTGCGCTGGTGGCTCCCAATGCTTCATGGTTCTCAGATTCGGCTCATGGGAGGCTGGACACGTCACTTCCAGATGGTGAGAGAGTCGGGAGGAGCGTGTGTTCGGAGCATGCATGCTCCTTCATCAGGCAATAGCTGTGGCCATGTTTGGAGAGGTTTTTATAATCTATTCAGCCAGTGGATGTTGATATGGTGCAATGGCAACCACTCGTGGGAAGGGCTTCTGATTACAGAATGGGCACTGGTGAATCAGGTTGGATTGGACTGATCAAGCTCATGTGACCAAAGATGAGCTTTTTTTACATAGCAATGGAGATAATGCAGGAGTAGAAATGAAGTTGGGGGGGGGGGGGGGTGATAAAATACTTTTTTGTATATAACAAGAAAGAATTTAAATTCTATAAACTGGAAGTAGCTGAAATGGGAGATAGGTGAACTGAGGTAATTGAAAAAGTGTATAACTAAATGAGTAAAGGTTACAATTAAAAATTACAATTAAAAATGGACATATAAGTCGATGATCGCGGCCATTGCTATTATAAAAAAATAATAAATAAATCCATAAATATATCCCATAGTTTGTAGATGCTATAAGGTTCCTGTAAATCAATCAATATATGCTTATTGTTTTTTTTTCTTGTTTTTTTTACCAAAAACATGTAGCAGAATACATATTGGCCTAAATTTATGAAGACATTTGATTTTTTAAAAATTTATATTGGATATGTTTTATAGCAGAAAGTAAAAAATATTTTTTCTCTTTTTCAAAATTGTTGAACTTTTTTGTTTATAGAGCAAAAAAAAAAAAACACATTGTTGATCAAATACCACCAAAAGAAATCTCTATTTATGGGAAAAAAATGCATACATTTTATTTTATTTGGGTACAATGTCACCTGACTGCACAATTGTCAGTTAAAATAACGCAGTGCCGCATTGCAAAAAAAATGGCCTGGTCATGAAGGGGGGTAGATCTTCTGGAAGTCAATTAGTTAAAGTGTACCTATCCTCTGATTTTATTTCGTGTTGAACACATGAAGGATAAGCAGGGTGTAAGTGTAACATTTACCTATATGTATTGCATCTCAAAGAAATCAAACCACTCCTTCACACCAGGTCAAAATGTCCCTATTTGTTCAGAAGGCTGGCATCCTCATTGTATAGATAGCATCTACCTCTGGAACTAAAATATTTAATCAGAGATCAAACAATCATATAAATTCTGATGTCTATGCTTTAGTCTTTGTGTACTGAGCTAAACTGTGTGCATGAATGCCTAGTAGGGATGAGCTTCGAGTTCAAGTCGAACTCATGTTCGACTCGAACATTGCCTGTTCGCCTGTTCAGCGAACAGTGAACAATTTGGGCTGTTTGCGGCAAATTCGAAAAGCCGGGAACACCCTATACAAGTCTATGGGAGAAATCTAAAGTGCTAATTTTAAAGGGTAATTTGCAGGTTACTGTCCTAAAAAGTGTTTGGGGACCTGGGTCCTGCCCCAGGGGACATGGATCAATGCAAAAAAAGTTTTAAAAACTGCAGTTTTTTCAGGAGCAGTGATTTTAATAATGATTAAAGTGAAACAATAAAAGTGTAATATTCCTTTAAATGTGGTACCTGGGGGGTGTCTGTAGTATGCCTGTGAAGGGGCGCATGTTTCTGGTGCTTATAACTGTCCCTGCACAAAGTGTCATTTGTGCAGGAAAAAAAGTCTTTTAAAATCACTTGCGGCTATATTGTCGGCTCCCGTAATACAGAGAACACTCAATGAGTGCTCTCTGTATTAGCCGACAATTCATTCATTCATTGATAAAAAAAAAAAGCGTGGGGGTTCCCCCAAATTCAATTACCAGGCCCTTCAGGTCTGCTATGGATATTAAGGGGAACCCCGTGTCAAATTTTTTAAAAAAATTGACGTGGGGCCCCTCTAAATATCCATACTAGACCCTTCAGGTCTGGTATGGATATTAAGGGGAACCCTGCATCAAATAAAAAAAAAATTGACGTGGGCCCCCCCCCTAAAGATCCATACCAGACCCTTTATCCGAGCACGCAACCTGGCCGGCCGCGGGAAAAGAGGGGGGATGAGAGAGCGCCCCCCCTCCCTCCTGAACCGTACCAGGCCACATGCCCTCAACATTGGGAGGAGGCTTTGGGAGTCTGTGACCCCTCAAAGCACCATGTCCCCATGTTGATGGGGACAAGGGCCTCATCCCCACAAGCCTGAACGGTGGTTGTGGAGGTCTGCGGGCGGGGGGCTTATCAGAATTTGGAAGCCCCCTTTAACAAGGGGACCCCCAGATCCTGCCCCCCCTGTTTGAAATGGTAAGGGGGTACAAAAGTACCCCTACCATTTCACAAATAAAGTGTAAAAATGGTTAAATAAGACAAACACACTTTTGAAAAATTCCTTTATTAAAAATAAAAAAAAAATAAAAAAGATTCCAGCGGTGGTAATCCACTCTTGCTATCCAGCGATGGATGATCATATCCAGCGACGGGGATCTCTCAGTCCAGCGCTGTGCATACATTCGTCTTCTGTCTCCACTCCGGAGACACTGTGGGGATCCCAGCGCTGACGTTTCTTATATTAGGAGGGTGGGGCAACCCGTCACCTGACCCCACCTCCTCTGATGCTGGTGAGGGGAGCCAGGGGTTCCCCAGTGACGTATGGGTGACACCACCCCCTCTGATGTAATGGATCCCCCGTCGCTGGATATGATCATCCATCGCTGGATAGCAAGAGTGGATTACCACCGCTGGAATCTTTTTTTTTTTTTTTTAATAAAGGAATTTTTCAAAAGTGTGTTTGTCTTATTTAACCATTTTTACACTTTCTTTGTGAAATGGTAGGGGTACTTTTGTACCCCCTTACCATTTCAAACAGGGGGGAGCCGGGTTCTGGGGGTCCCCTTGTTAAAGGGGGCTTCCAGATTCTGATAAGCCCCCCGCCCGCAGACCCCCACAACCACCGCTCAGGGTTGTAAGGATGAGGCCCTTCTCCACATCAACATGGGGACATGGTGCTTTGAGGGGTCACAGACCCCCAAAGCATCCTCCCAATGTTGAGGGCATGTGGCCTGGTACGGTTCAGGAGGGAGGGGGGCCGCTCTCTCATCCCCCTCTTTTCCTGCAGCCGGCCAGGTTGCGTGCTCGGATAAAGGGTCTGGTATGGATTTTTAGGGGGACCCCCACGTATTTTTTTTTAATTTAATGCAGGGTTCCCCTTAATATCCATACCAGACCTGAAGGGTCTGGTATGGATATTTAGGGGGACCCCCACGTCAAATTTGACACGGGGTTCCCTTAATATCCATAGCAGACTTAAAGGGCCTGGTAATTGAATTTAGGGGAACCTCCACGCTTTTTTTTTTTTTTTATCAATGAATGAATGAATTGTCGGCTAATACAGAGAGCACTCATTGAGTGTTCTCTGTATTACAGGGAGCCGACAATATAGCCGCAAGTGATTTTAAAAGACTTTTTTTCCCGCACAAATGACACTTTGTGCAGGGGCAGGTCTAAGCACCAGAAACATGCGCCCCTTCACAGGCATACTACAGACACCCCCCAGGTACCACATTTAAAGGAATATTACACTTTTATTGTTTCACTTTAATCATTATTAAAATCACTGCTCCTGAAAAAACTGCAGTTTTTAAAACTTTTTTTTGCATTGATCCATGTCCCCTGGGGCAGGACCCAGGTCCCCAAACATTTTTTAGGACAGTAACTTGCATATTAGCCTTTAAAATTAGCACTTTAGATTGTGAATGTTCGAGTCCCATAGACTTTAATAGGGTTCTAAAGTTCACACGAAGTTTAGGTCTGTTCGCAGGTTCTGGTGCGAACCGAACAGGGGGGTGTTCGGCTCATCCCTAATGCCTAGCATAGCTCTGTCCTCTCCTGCTGTCCTTTTTTTTATCAGCTAGCATACAAATTCATCACAATCAAATAGCTCAGCTCACCTGGTGGCTTTTACCCTTTGACCTACTAGTAACAAAAAAAAAAAAAGCACAATGTCATGCAGGTTACCTCCCCCCTCCCCATTCTGCCTCTAAAGTTACTTGTGATAATGTCAAAACATGAAAATTAGCAGATTGATCCCCAAGTCAGCATGACTAAGAGAATAGCTGCTGAAGACTTATGCTGCGAACATACGAGCGGAATGTCCGACTGAAAAAGTCAGACGGGAGCTTTTCATCGTATATTCCGATCGTGTGTATGCCCCATAAAACTTTTTACATTGAAAATTCTGATAGACCTAGAAATGGAACATGCTCTAAATTTTTCCAAAGGAACCAATTCCTATCGGGAAAACCGCTAGTCTATATGCTGTTCCTACGGGCCTAAAACTACACATGCTCTGAAGAAAGTACAAGACGGAAGCTACTGGCTAATGGCTATTGAACTTCCTTTTTCTAGTCCCGTCGTACATGCTGTACATCACCACATTCTTGATGATCGGACTTTGGTGTGTATGCAGGACAGTTTCAGCAGAATTCTGTCAGAACTTTGACGGAAAAACTGTCTAATGAGCAGGGCCCTCTGTTTCCTCCTGTTTTAAATTGTATCTGTACTGTCTGCCCTAATGTTGTAAAGCGCTGTGCAAATTGTGGGTGCTATATAAATCTTGTATAATACTAATTAGGACTAAAAATACCCACAGGCATGAAATAAAAAAGCCCTTGTCCATCTCATAATGGAGGCATAGTGCGTTGCAAGAGGTATTCCCCTTCTCATGTTGAGGCCATGTAGCCTGGTATGGTTCAAGAGGGAAAGGCCACATGCTAACCCCCACCCTTTTCTGGCTTGCCAGACTGCATGCTCAGATAATGACCTGGTATTGAATTTTTTTTGCATGGAGTTTCCCTTTAAAATCCATTGCAGACCATTTTTTTTGTGTGGGGTCCTCTTTGACATCCATACTAGATCCTCATCAAGGATAAAGGTATAAGGGTCTGTATGTAATTTTAGAGGGAATCCTATGTTTTTTTTTTGCATTAGAACTCTTTTGACATCCACAGTTGGCCCTCATCAGAGATACAAATGACTGCTAGGTCGAGTAAAATGGCCAAGAATGCAGTATAGCTTACACTCCACTCTCTCTAGCTCCACAAACTGCAATACAGATTACATTGTAAATACAAACCTCCAAACAAGCACAATTTGGCCGAACTAGGGTTTGGACCAAATAGAGAACTCATCCCTAGACTCAAAGCAAAAATATTTCCACTTTTCACTGACTAAAACAAAAGACACTATGGAATTTCAGCGTTAGTACCTTCTATCACATGTTCCAGAGAGCCGTGCTACATGTATATATTCATATTACAATACACCATCCCTTCAGGATAATTTAATGTTTAATTAAACAGCTTCATCTATTTTTTGCATAATGTATTCCAATTCAGCATAATATTTTATAATGGCATTCATATTTTATATCATAGTTAAACATACTTTACTTTATCTTTGGTTTTTATGTATTCTTCAGTATGCTTAATACCCATTTGACAAAACCTAGTATAATACATAGAGACACATATTTTTAAGTACTTTTAGCCATGCCAATCACAAAATGTTTCAAGCCATCTTTAGAGTAACCAATCTAATGATATACAGAGGAGTTCAATTACATGCAAACCCTAGGTGAATGGCATTTGGTTTGCATAAGCACTGTGTAGCATACATAGCTGTTATGTTTTTATTTTTTAAATAAATTACTGTTTTTCCATTTGTTTAGGTTTCTCCTTTGTTGCATTTCAGTAGTCTTGATTTCCTGCAGTACCTTTGCAGCAATGTCCTGTCTACATGCATGCACTCCAGAAACTGCTGCATGTCATTTCTCAGAGCAGGTTTTCTCATAATGACAACAGTGAATCACCAGTACAGCCTGTACAAGGTCCACCCTGGCAAAAATCACCAGTGACTTTTCTTGAAAGCTACATATTTAAAACTATTGAATTGATTTTATAAAACAACTTAAAAAATGTAATTAACGGGAATTAGAGTGGAATACATGGGCCATAGGTTGGTGGTTCAACCTTGGGAGTCTCAGCTGTTGTATAATGTATGGTTATTGTTACATCCCTTTCCTCCCACTACCCCACATTTCCCCCTCCCCCGTTTTTTGCCCTTCTTTTCTTTCCCCTTCTCTCTTTTCTTTCCGGCGCTCTAACTATTTATCCTTCTCTACTTATATGTTTTAATGCCTATACAATAGGCCATGCTACTTTACGCATGTCAGAGGGTGATATACAGAGGGAGACCACAGAAGCACGCTCAATTTACTCTTGATTTTTTGTTTCTGTTTTTTTCTTTTTTTTTTAAGCTCTGTTTTAGGAATATGTAAATTTATGCAGGCAAGTCCTTGCTCAAGTGGTAGCATAACCTCATGATCTGTGCGCATATGTCTTTGCTGAGTTGATTTATTAAGGGGATTTTCCCCACCAGGCAAATGCTATTACTCTGAATGCCACCTTTTATTGCATGCCTTATCTTATTTTTTTGTTTGGAACTTGAAATATTCTGTGATTCATCCTGTTCTACAATTGCTGGGATAGTGGATGTATCTCAATTTTTTTTGTTATTTCTTTGCTTCTTTTGTAAGATTTACTGCCTTGCTAAAGTACATAATAAAATGTAACTTTAAAAAAAAAAATAATAATAATAATAATAATAAATAACTTGCAGAACCCTATGTGAGATTTTACATGTGCTTTAACTATTCCCCTCTTTCTTTTGGCATTTAGAATTTATAAAATAAATAACATGGTCAAAATGAGAGCACATGATATGGTTATATTTATATATTTTTATTAGGAACTGGATTATGAAACAAAGATCATTTATACACTGAGGATAGAAGCAGCAAACAAACACGTGGACAACCGATTTCTAAGTGTGGGTCCATTCATGGATACAACAACGGTGAAAATTACTGTGGAAGATGTGGATGAACCTCCTATATTTTCTCAAGCCTTTTATACAATGGTGGAGTCTGAATCAGCAAAGATAGGCAGTAGCATTGGAACTGTGATGGCACATGACCCAGATTCAACAAACAGCCCTGTGAGGTATTGTTTTTAATTTTGTTTGCTATATAAAAACCAAGAAACACTTTCAGCTGTAATGTAGTTTTAATTATAAAAAAAAAAAAAAAACTATAGAAGTAAAGGCTTTAAAATGTATCTTAAAACGCAGTTTGCCTAATTGTGCCTAATAGAGAGGCATGCCTAGACCATATATAGTTGCATATTACACCTTTGTACAGTTTAGTGAGACATGTATGCAAAATAAATTGAAGAAGCTGAAAGGGAAACTCATTGTGGACGTGGAGTATAGTTTGATAAGGCTATATACTGTGTCCAGATGTTACCCAAATTTACCTACAACTTCCTCTGTCTCTCGATCATGTCCTAGAATAGTTTTTGTTTTAAGATGTTCAGATTTTTTTTCTGTGACATTATCTTCAATCTCATAAAATTCATGCAGAATCAGCTCCTGTGATGTCCATTCCTAATGACTAATGACTTAGCTACATTCTCAGAATTACATCCACCAAGACCCTTTTCCCACACACTGGAAGTTATTTACTAAAACTGCATGGCGTGAATCTGGTGCACCTCTGCCTAGAAAGCTTCCAGGCTTTATTGTCAAAGCTTAATTGAACAAGCTGAAGTTGCCATGCACAGCTGCACCAGTTTCTGAGTGCACCAGTTTTAGTAAATCTTCCCCAGTGTGTGGACCAGCCCTTGGGAGTTTCAGCAGCATTGTTTTGTTTGGGGAAAAGAATCAATCTAAGCACATTCAGTGGGAATTACAGAGGTGGAATTACAAAGTTCAGATGGAAGGGCTTACAATGTTAATTGAGATTTCAGTGCAGAAAAAGTAAGTTTAGAGAACAGTGCATGGACATGAAGAGATATTCTTCTATATTTATAGATTTTTAACCACTTCCCACCCATAGGACATACATGCATATCCTTGGATGGGAAAAGTGATATGAGAGTCATCGCTGCAGCTGCAACAAAAAATTGGCTATCAACTTTTAGGACCAGCGGTTCTGCACATATACATTTACATTTACAAGCAGCAGGAGGGAGTCCCCCCTTCCGTCACTGCCTTTACAAGACTTTCTCATCTTATCAGGGAGCCCAGTAAGAATGCATGTGATTCACACCGCACTGCTGTGCAGATCACATTCGATGTCTGTGTGATGCAAATTCAACCATACAGATTGGTGTCCACATCAAATGCAGTCCGATTCCTGTCCAAATTCACAGTTCACATTTTATATTCACTGAATTATTTCATGCAGTGTTTATTGAAAGTCTACTAATGTGTTTTACTAATGTGTTTTAGACATGTTTATATTATGCATTGGATAACAAGTATCATTGCACCCACCAATCATGATTCACAATTTATTTGTATTTATTTTATATTGTCTGTAAAAAATATTATGTTGGGTCTACTCAAAAAAATTAAGGGAACGATTTGCATCAGCTTTTTAAGTACTGTCAACTAAACTTATTTTTGTCTGACTCATTCGATTTTCATGTTTTCAGCTTTGTTGTTTTAAGCCAACAATTTTTTTTTTCAGTTTATAGACCATAGTGTTTTAAGTTAGGAATACATACCTTAACTTGTCTGGAACTATAGTTTTAAGTAAAGCCAACTAAATGTTTCCAGTTTATAGACCATAGGTTCAAGTAAAGCCAACTACATTTTTCCAGTTTATAGAAAAGCTTAAGTTAAGAACACATACATTAACTTATATACATTAACTTATTTTACAGTCACATCTGTCCCTGCCCTTTCAATCTAAGATCCCTAACTCACATTCATATACTAGGACAATTTACACAGGAGCCAATTACCATACCAGCATGTCTTGGAGTTGGAGTTTGAGAGGAAACTTACGCAGACACAGGTAGTGTCGTGGTTGGGATTCGAACCAGTGACCCTTTTACTGCTAGGTGAAATTGCTAACTATTACTTAGTTACTTAGTTACTTAGTTTTAAGTGATAATAACTTATTTTCCAAATGTATTTAAAGGACCACTAAAGGCAAATTAAAAAAAATAAAAATATCAAAAATGTTATACTTACCTCCACTGCGCAGCTCATTTTGCACAGAGTGGCCCGAACCTGCTCTTCTGGGGTCCCTCGGCGGCTGTCTCGGCTCCCTCTCGCAAGGACTCCACGCGACTCATGCGAGCTCCCTCGCATGAGGGCATGCTCCCGTGATACATCTAGCACCCTCGGAGTGCCTCATCATTGGATGTGATTGACAGCAGCACAAGCCAATGGCTGCGCTGCTTTCAATCCATCCACTCTAGCCAATCAACGGCCAGGGTGAGCGGCGAAGAGGACGTCGGGGCGAGCGCGGGACTTTCGAGGAGTCAGGGAAATAAAACGGGGGGCTGTGGGGCGCCAGCATTGTCAGATGTTTTTTCACCTTAATGCATAGAATGCATTAAGGTGAAAAAAACATTTACCTTTACAACCCCTTTAATATATGTTTGAAGGTGTTTATATAAAAATAATACAATAATATGTTTAATATGTTTAGTTACTTAGTTACTTAGTTTTAAGTGATAATAACTTATTTTCCAAAAGCATTTAATATATGTTTGAAGGTTTTTATATAAAAATAATACAATAATATGTTTAACAAAAATGAATATTCTCATAAAATAGGCTTTCAAAACAAATTAACATTTATTATTTATAAAGTGTTACAAATGTAATATTATTAAAGCAGCATCAAATGTAAATGTAAACATTTTAAAAAAATTGCCTCTTTCTCAGCTAACAAATCAAACTGAAACACACACATGTATAAACCATATATCTGTAAAGACTATAGAATATAGAATGTATTAACTTGCTTTTAGCCTTTTAGGAAAGTAATTTACACTTTATCCACTTTAGGCCTGGAAGGATTTGCCCCCTTAATGACGAGCCATTTTTAGCAATACTGCACTGCATCGCTTTAACTGACAATTGCGCGGTCGTGCAACGTTATACCCAAACAAAATTGAAGTCCCTTTTTTCCACAAATTGAGCTTTCTTTTGGTGGTATTTGATCACCTCTGCGGTTTTAATTTTTTGAGCTATAAACAAAAAAAAGACAAATTTTTTTTTTACTTTCTGCTATAATACGCATCCAAAAAAAAATGTAAAAAATGTATTCAGTAGTTTAGGCTAAAATATATTCTTCTACATATTTTTGGTACAAAAAAATTACAATAGGCGTATACTGATTGGTTTGCACAAAGGTTATCGCGTCTACAAACTATGGGATAGATTTAGGGACTTTTTTATTGTTTTTACTGGTAATGGCAGTGATCTGTGATTTTTAGTGGGACTGAGACATTGTGGCGGAAAAATATGACCAAAATCACACTTTTTGGGGATCAGTGACTTTATTACATTGATTATTGCTATAAAAATGCACTGATCGATATATAAATAATAATGGCAAGGAAGGGGTTAACACTAGGGGGCAATCAATGGGTTATCTGTGTTCTCTGGGTGTGTTCTAACTGTGTGGGGGATTGGCTACCAGGGACATGACAGAGATAGCTGTTCCCGATCACTGGGAACAGAAGATCTGACGTGATCTGGCAGAATAGGTAATCACCTTGCTTACACTTTGTTTACAGTTCCCCATTCTGCCTCTGTATACCACGCTCATGGGTCGGCGGCAGACATCAAATCCGCTGGACCCACAGGCAAGCTACACCGGTTTGTGTAGGAGAGCTGACCTGCCGCAGTATAATGACAGTGGCTGGCCAGCAAGTGGTTAGTGTGTGAACTTTTGAAGATAGATTCCCCACATCTAGCTCTAAAAAGATCTTCTGAAAAACATTAAAGGTATATTTTAGGTTTTCAGGGTAGCTCAGGCTAAAAGCATAAATGAGTCCTATAATCATACTTTCTGATACAAAATGAGAGTGCTATATGAAAAAAATACACTATACCAATATGCTTATTTTTCCTGCCAATGCAGTATAAATATGGTATATTTGTTTTTGAAATGTAATAAGAGCAAAGTGGAGGGGGGGGGGGGGGGCTTTAGGTTATATACTCTACATTGAATGTCCAATATCTAAAAAACTAAACAAACAGAAATTTTGTTTTTGTGGTACAAATCCACACAGCACAAACAAATTGTATAATTGTTTTTAAAATGTAATAACATATGGTGCAAAGTGGAAGAGGTTTCATCAACTATAATGCGCAATATCTCTGAAAACAAACCACCAAATACGTTAATTTTTGCAGCACAAATTGGCTTCAGATGCAGTGCAAAGGAATTCTATCTTTGTTTTAAAATTTTAACAACATTGCAAAGTGGGGGGGGGGCTTCATTTTACATAATCTGAATTTGAATTCCAATATCTCAAAAACCGAACTGGCTGAAACATTAATTTTTGTGGCACAAAATTGTTTTTAAGCTTAACAGCTGGTGGTCCCTCACCCTGCGTCTTGGTGTTCTGTCGCATGCAGTAAGTGCCAGCTTTGTGACAAGTGAGTTGTCTCAATAGGTGTATACAACGGAACGGATGTATGTCCATTTATTATAAATATATTACTGTGCAAATAAAATAAACATTTTGGATGGTTTGTTCAGCAACATTTAAAGCATGTGAATGATAATTTGTTCAATGTTGACTCTTATCTTTCAATGGCATTGCATGGCTTTGTAGTGGCTTGGAAACATTCTTGTCACTGGTGGTGCTCTTTTGTCCTGATGGGCCTCAAATGTATGGGAACTGCCTTCTGCCGGCTTTCAACGTTTCAAAAGATTTCAAACTCTTTAAAATATACAGCATCTTGAATGATATTTGAAGTCAGTCGTATGTTATTAGTTGTTGTTTGTCTCTTCCCTCCACTACTACTCTCGAATGGCCTTCCTGTACAACATTCACTATCAATGATAATTGAATTTATTCCTGTACCATCGTTGTAACTGTTTTATACCCTGACCTTTTTACATACCATAATAAAAATCGTTTGTAAACATAAAATATACAGCATCAAATCTCATGCGGTTGCACGTTTGGCAAATATATGTGTCCCACAATTTCAGTTAAATGAAAATATATATATTTTTTAAGTATATGTAACTCGATTAGAATATGGAAATGCACATACCTTAAAAGTTTTGTCTAGAATACTCAATATTATACATTATTTTTGTAAATGTAAAAGATGTGCTTTAAAGAGGAAGTAAACCCTGATGGGTGTTACTTCCTCTTTGTTTCCCTGCAAAGGTAAAGCATAATGGGCTACTATGCATCACATAGTAGCCCATTATGTGACACTTACCTGCAGGAGAAGTCCATGATGTCCCCGTCTCCCTCACTAGTAGCGAGCGTCCATTCTTCACCCATCTTCCTTCCGGGGCCGTGAACTCCAGCTCTGTGACTGGCCGGAGTTGCGTGATGTCACTCCCATGCATTCGCACGGGAGCCGCCTTTAACGGTATGACCCAAGCTAAAAACGGCACAGGAGAAATTGCTGTACGACGATTTGCAAATATCTCTTCGACCGTGCAGGTCTGGGATATATTTCAAGCACCTACAGGTAAGCCTTAATCTAGACTTACCTGTAGGTTAAAGTGGTTGTAAAGGGTTTACAACCACTTTAAGAACTAATAAAAATTAAGTAATGTACTAAAAATATCAAAGTAAATTAATTAATATTTATTTTTATATTGAAAATTATAAAAATGTTATGTTACAGTTACAAGCCAACAGAATCATTTTTTATCAGTGTAAGTCCAGATACTGTAAAGCATATGGAAGAAGGTAAAGCGGTTGTGTGACCATTAATCATTATTCAATATGATCTTCCGTTATTAAAGAACTTATGAAAATGAAGCCACCACTAGTATCTGCAAACATGATATTTACTGAGAAGACTGTAGCCCATAGAAACCAATCAGAAATAACCTTTTCTTAATGTGTCCTCTTCAGTTCCTGAGATAAGCCTGAATAAATGATTTCTTATATCTTGATTTAATTACAGAATGATAGGGAATTGTATGTAATAAACTGTTGTAAGATATGGTATTCAATCTATTAAAAAAGTGATAAAATGGAAATGTAAAAAATCTGTCTTTTGTAGTCAGTTTAATTGTAGTCATTGCTCATGCTTTTACATTTAGGTCACAACCCAAGTTCCACATTAAAAACTTTAATTTTTGCCTCATTGATCATGTGCTCATGGAGAAAATTAAATTATTTCTCATTGTGGAACACTTGCATCTTCATACAAAATGGCAGACACATTGACATGTGAAATTGAGAAAGGCAGCAACTGTGTAAACCTTCCACACAGTGTGAAATCGCCATATATTATCTTTTGTTTTAACTATGTGACACAGCGCAAAACTTGACAGTATAATGAACAAAGCAATTAGTAGGGAAATTGAAGATGCAAAATATTCATTTGAGGTAGCTCTCCAGCTGTTTGCTTATTCTTTTCCTTCCCTGTGGACGTGGTAGATTGTATTTATAATCACATATGTTCATAGGCAGCATTTGTGCAGCTGAAATGTAACTAACATGCATGAACAAGCACACTGTAGCATAATGTAATATTATATGGCATAGTAATAAAAACAATCCATATATGTAAAATTAGGAATCCAGAAATCTGTAGAATAAAGGAAAATATGGCCTATTTTTAAATCTATTTAATCTTAGCGCAACCTTATTCCAGTGCAAAGCTCGAATTACTAACATATGCATAGAGTGTTAGGGTATGTTTTGAGGAAAAAAAAAAATAGAAAATTCGAGAGGTAGAGTTTGTGTAAAAGTACTATCTCGGTCATGTTTGGGGCTGGGCCTTGGTTACAAAGCTATCCCTGCTGTAATAGCTCATTCACTTGGGTGTAAATTTCAACTTGAGCTATTCCGTTTAGTAAACAGTGGGCTTCTTTCAGCAAAGATGACAGGGATACATAGCTATATATTAAAAGGAGACCAGGGATATACAGTATGTACAGGCTCAGAAGGAGACACACCATATATATAGGTGTGCGCAGGTGGTATGCCAGATGTGCCTGGTGCCGATTTCCCCTACTGCCTGGGCTTTTCCCGTGTTGCCCCCACCACCTGCAGTGCTGCTGTCTTCCCTCCTCTCCCCCCTGGCTGCTGCGGGAGATGTTTCAGGATGGAGAGTAGGGGAAGAGGTTAGTCAATTTTTCATTTACAAGCCCCTTCCTTTTTTAAATTGAACGCGGTGAACACACTCAGTGCATTCATTCATAACTGAAGCATAGAAAACTGTGTTTACTATGCTTCAATTTGTGAATGAACAGGAAGTCGTTCAGCACAGAGTACTTTTCATTCATTCACTGCCCAGTGAAGCTGAGGCTGAGGCATGTGTGTTTCAGTTTGGGGTGCACACCCTAACGCAATAAATA